>NC_059155.1:54948397-55548397 GCF_020740605.2 Lemur catta | reverse complement strand
GAACCAAATGATGGTGTTTCCTGAATGACAGACTTAGGAGTTTGGATTTCATCCTAAACCAATGATTCTCAAACTCCAGCAGGCATCCTAATAATCTGCAGAGCTTGGTAAAACACAAACTGCTGTGTCCAACCCCATAGGTGCTTCTGAGCTGGGAGATCTGGGATGGGGCCTGAGAATGTGCATTTCTAACATGTTCCCAGGTGATGCTGATATTGCTGGTCTGGAGATCACAGTTTAAGAACCACCGTTGTAAGGCAATAAGGAATCACTGAAATGCTTTAAGGAAAAAAAGGGAGAGAAACAGATTTGTGTCCTCATAAGATCAACCTGGCCTAAGGGATAAATGAGAAGGGGCCAGACTGGGATCAGGAAGCCCAGTAAGGAAGGTGCTACTTTAAGTTCAGGGAAGCAATGATGACACCAGACATGGAGCAGACCCAGTGGGGATGGGACAAGGTCTGGCAAAAAGCAAATAGCGAATAACTGTTAAAAATGCCCACCTGGAAGACGAGGAAGTTTCGAGCTTTGATGAGAATGCCCAACTTCTCTAATTCCTCACTGTACTCATGTAGCTGGACCACTTTGTTGTTTATCTTGTACTCAGAGGAACCTCCTACAAGACAATGCATGAATGAGTCAGTGAGAGTCAGCCTCCTTCCTAGCCCAGTTAACCAGTTGAGCCATATCCTAGGACCCAAGGAGAGCCTTCTGGACAGCCTCACCCACCTACAATGACACGGGCAAAGGTACGGTCCTCAGCACCCTCCTCAGAGTAGACCATGCTGACAAAGGCCCGGTTAGCGGCTGGCTTGCCCACAGGAGCTCCGTGGATCAGATCCCGGAGGGTCTTTACCCGCAGGTTGCTGGTTTTTTCACCCAGCACAAAGCTGATGGCATCCATGAGATTTGACTTACCTAAGGGAAGATGGGACAAAGTGGAAAAAGTCAGGAAAAAGGGAAGAGGAGAGGAAAAGCAATAAAGGAGACCTGAGAGGAGCAGGAATGTCCGCTAATCACTCAGTGCTCAGACTAATGGGAGGAGAGAATATTCCTTCACACCCATAAAGACTGGGCCCAACCAAAGCTCTGAGTCAAAGGCTTAGGAAAAACAGTCCTCTTGTAGTTATTACTTATAGTAGCCAAAAACTAGAACCCAATCTAATGAAATAGTATATTCACAGAATGGATTATTCTACAACCTTTAATGACGTGGACAAAAGCCCATAATAGGTGAAACAAACAGGATACAAAACTCTGTATAGTTTGATTTCAACGATGTTAGGGGGAAGGAAAAAAAAAAAACAGGAGCTGAGGCTGGGCGCAGTGGCTCACATTTGTAATTCCAGCACTTTGGGAGGCTGAGGCAGAAGAATCACTTGAAGCCAGGAGTTTAAGTCTAAGACCGGGCCACACAGTGAGACTCTGTCTCTGCACACACACACACACACACACACACACACACAGAGACAAATTTGTCTGGCACAGTGGTGTGCGCCTATAGTCTCAGTTACTTGGGAGGCTGAGGTAGTAGGATCGCTTGAACCCAGGAATTTCAGGCAACACTGAGCTATGATCTTGCCACTGTACTCCAACTTGGGCAAAGGAGTGAAACCCTGTCTCAATGGGAGCTGTTTTTTAGTGAGAATAGTTTCAGTTTTGCAAGATGAAAATGTTCTAGAGATGAGCTGCACAACAACGTGAATATATTTAACACTACTGAACTGTATACTTAAAAATGGTCTAGTAAATTTTATGTGTATTTCACCACAATCGAAAAAAAAAGTGTGTGATATAGTGTTGCCGGGCACTATGGCTCACGCCTGCCATCCTAGCACTCTGGGAGGCCAAGGTGGGAGGATTGCTTGGGGTTGGGACTTCGAGACCAGCCTGAGCAAGAGCGAGACCTGTCTCTACAAAAAATAGAAAAATCAGGCCGGGCCTGGTGGCTCACGTTGGTAATCCTAGCACTCTGGGAGGCTGAGGCAGGTGGATCGTTTGAGCTCAGGAGTTCGAGACCAACCTGAGCAAGGGCGAGACCCCGTCTCTACTAAAAATAGAAAGAAATTAGCTGAACAACTAAAAGTATATAGAAAAAATTAGCCTGGCATGGTGGTGCTTGCCTGTAATCCCAGCTACTCGGGAGGCTGAAGCAGAAGGATCGCTTGAGCCCAGGAGTTTGAGGTTGCTGTGAGCTAGGCTGACGCCACGGCACTCTAGCCTGGGCAACAGAGTGAGACTCTGTCTCAAAAAAAAAAAAGAAAGAAAAATTAGCTGGGCATGGTAGCACATGCCTGTAGTCCTAGCTTCCTAGCTACTTGGGAGGTTGAGGCAGGAGGATCACTTGAGCCCAGGAATTTGAGGTTGCTGTTAGCTATGATGCCACTGCACTCTAGCTGGGGCAACAGAGTGAGATTCTGTCTCTAAATAAATAAAGAAAGAAAGAAATAAAGAAATAAAATGCAATAAAAAGGGCATATTCCTATTGTGATACAATATGAAGCACACAGCATCATCTATGAGGTATCTTGCCAGACATATTTCACCTGAACCCAAACAAGCCTTTAGACTTACCTTGAGGAACATAGCAAATGATACCATGAGGAAACCTTAGACAAGCACAGAATGTGAAGCATTCTAGAAGACAACTGGCTTGGTCTTTTCAAAAACTCAATATCGAAAAAGAAAGGTTGGGAGAACCATTCTAGAACACAAGAGATTACTGAGACATAAGCAAATACAGTGCATGAACTTTGATTGGATTTCAGTTCCAAAAAACCATGAAGACATTTGGGGAACAAATTAGGGAAGCTTGATATAAGCTAGATAAGTGATGACATGAGGAAATTAATTTTCTTCATTGTGATAATGGAATAGTGGATAATATAGGAAATGATTTTAGGAGATGAATGCTGAAGCACTTAGGGGTAAAATGTCATTAAGTCTGCAATTTATTTTCAAACGATTATGTGAAACACACATTTGCAAATTTTCATAATAAAAACTTGGGAAGAGGGGAAAGCATAGGAAAAAAATATATGAAAATGTAAGCAGTATAATTGTGATTGCCTCCGAGAAGGACACTAGGTAGAGCTAAGGTTAGGGGAGAGTCTTCCTTTTATTGTATATCCTTTGGGATTTTTTGAATTTTATACCATGTGCATGTATCAACTATTCAAACAAATAAGGTTTTTAACATTAAGAATAGCTATCTTTTCAGTAGGAGTTACAATTTTTACTGTCTTCATTTTAGAATCTGAAAAAAAAGACATTTCTTGAAAGCTTAGGCTGGGATTGGACCGTAAGGATGAACAGTTTAATCTCTATAAATTCTATCTCAAGATTATCCCTAAACATGTTCTACAAGCCTTTCTACTCAACCTTAAAAATGGCAGCCCAGGCCAGGTATGGGAGCTCATACCTATAATCCCAGCACTTTGGGAGGCAGAGGCATTGCTCAAGGCAAGGAGTTTGAGATCAGCCTGGGCAACATAGTGAGACCCTGTCTCTACAAAAAATCTAAAAATCAGCCAGGTGTGACGGCACACGCTTGCAGTCCTAGCTACTCAGAAGGCTGAGGCAGAAGGATCACCTGAGCCCTCGAATGCTTTGAGATTGCAGTGAGCTATGATGCCACTGCACTCTAGCCAGGGCGAGAGAGAGAGAGAGAGAGAGAGAGAGAGAGAGAGAGAGAGAGAGAGAGAGAGAGAGGGGAGAGAGAGAGAGAGAGAGAAAGAGAGAGAGAGAGAGAGAGACCCTATCTCCAAAAAAAAAAAAAAAAAAAGGCTGGACATGGTGGCTCATGCCTGTAATCCTAGCACTCTGGGAGGCCAAGGCGGGAGGATTGCTTGAGCTCAGGAGTTCAAGACCAGCCTGGGCAAGAGCAAGACCGCACCTCTACTAAAAATAGAAAGAAATTAGCCAAACAACTAAAAATAGAAAAAATTAGCTGGGCGTGGTGGCACATGCCTGTAGTCCCAGCTACCCAGGAGGCTGAGGCAGGAGGATTGCTTGAGCCAGGAGTTTGAGGTTGCTGTGAGCTAGGCTGACGCCACGGCACTCTAACCCAGGCAAGTGAGACTCTGTCTCAAAAAAAAAAAAAAAAAAGGGCAGCCCAGGTCTAAGTCCTTCCATGGAGGCAATATAAGACTGTGATTAAGAGCTTGGGCTCCAGTCCAACAGATCAAATTCCAATCTTAATTTCACTACTTCTTCTTAGCTCAGCTTCCATTCCCTTGCCCGGAAAAAATGAAAAACTACAACTAATAAGTCTAAAAAAATGCATGGCACATAACTCTGTTGGAGTGGCAGAAGCACCAGCTTTGAAGTATGACAGCCATGGGTTCTGATCCTGGCTCTTAGAACCATGGACAAGTTTTCACAACTCTGTGCCTCAATTTCCTTATGTATAAAACAAAGCTAATGGTATTTCCCTCCTAAGGTCATTATGAGAATGTAAATGTAAGGGGTCCCAATAAATAAAGTACTTGATACACAGTAAATGCTCAATAAATGAGTCCTATCCTATCCTAACACTCTTAGCTCTTGTCTCCTACATCACAGCAAGACTAGCACATCCTGCAGACCAGGCTTTTAGGTATCAATTTCCAACCTTTGGGCTTCTCCTATGATCTCCAGGGTTGACAAGAATATCTCACAACCACAGGCCTCTCTACTCACGACCATTCAATAGTAAACATTTTTATAATATATGTTTTGGGCTGAACACAAATGTTTCAAGGAAAGACTTCTTTAGGAAACTCATAGATCAGTGATGAAGATACAAAAACATAGGCCATGAATACAAGACAGAAGAAAATAAACATTAATGTGTACCAAGTGTCTGCTGTGTTCTAGAGAAGAGCAATTCACTGAAGGGAATCAATGAATGCCGTGTAGAGGTGGGCCTTGAAGAAAGGGAGGGGGGCAATGTCAGGCCAGGAGCCTTTTCAGAACAGCTGGGTATACAAATCTACCAATGCGGAGAGGACTGAATGCCAGGAGGTGCATCCTGGCTGTTTCCACAGGGGCCACTACACCAAAACCCTAAGAAACTGAGTGGACCCCAAGTATTAGCCCTCCAGGCCAGTGGTTCTCAAATTAAGTGGGAGGGAGAAGCAATTTTGCCCCACCTCCGCGACCCTTTGGTAATGTCTGGAGACATTTTTGAGTGTCATACCTGGGGAGTGGAGGTACTACTGTCAGCTAGTGAGTAGAAGCCAAGGATGCTGCTGAACATCCTACAATGCACAGGACAGATCCCACAGCAAAGAACTATCTCACTGGAAATGTTAACAGTGCCACTGTTGAGAAATCCTGCTCTAAGCAGAGAGCCAAACTCAGGTACGACTCCAGGGAAGGTATTCAGAACGAGCTACCTCAGCAAGGGCAGCCTCTCAGGCTAGGAAATGATTCAGCTATTAACAGAACATTTCTGGGGTGGAAGAACACAGCAGGATTTCAAATGGACCACTTCTGGAGGCAGATGAGAGGAATCCACGGTGTATCATTTAGAGATGGAGTGTTAAGACATGAAATAGAAGCTTTATCTGATCATCCATTCTAAAGACACCACCCAAATAAGTCACTCGATCACATCAACCTGTCCCATTTCCTGAATAGCATTTATGGCAGCTTAAAATCATCTTATTTTCTCCTTCTTTATATCCTTTCCCTCGGGAATGTAAGTTCCCTGTGAGCATATACTTGGCTTATTCTATTCTCCACTGTTTCCACAACTTGAAATTGAACAACTGATACACAATAAGCATTCAACAAATTTGTTAAGCGAATGAATTCTGACTTTCGACGGTTTCGGAGGTAGGAAAAGGGCCAATTCGAGGTCAACTACCTCTTATATGGATGGGGGTTGAGGGTGGGGATCGAGACGGCAAGCACTCTGAAGACACCAGCGCTGGGTTCGAAATTCAAAAGTGCCGCCTCGGGAGAGGAGTAAAAAGGAACAAATTGGAGCGTACCAATGCGAGGCGGGAGGGGGCGCTGGGCTGAAGCAAAAGTGTACCGTTTGGGACCGGAGGCCACAGGAGAGCCAGCAGCCGTCCCACATTTTTCGGAGGGGGTCAAACAAGGCTGGGAGGCCGGATCCAGGCGGTCCGGCGGGGAGCCGCGCGGCGGGCGGCGGGCTGCTGGCTGACGGCTGGCAGCTGGCAGCTGGCTGGCAGCTGGCTCGGATGCGCCTCCTTTGGCGGGAGGCGGCAGCGGGCGGGGTAACGTACAATTTGGCCCGTACCAAGTGGCTGGAACAGGGGTGGCGCAAAGTGCGGCAACTGACACCTGGAAGAGGTTGGAGTTAGAGCGACCGCGCAGGGAGAGCGGGTTCGAGCCGAACCCCTCCGGAGGGACAAGGAACCCGTATGGGTTCGCGACGTTTCAGGTTGCATGGGCTGGACTGTACTACTCTGGCGCCGGATAGGGGGTCCAGGCTGGGACGGGCGCAGGGCCGAAGCCGGGTTTATCTCACCAGAGCCATTGGGTCCAATGATGGCGGTGAACCTCTGAAATGGTCCGATAATCTGTCGACCCTTGTACGATTTAAAGTTCTCGATCTCAATCAGTTTCAGGAAACCCATGACAGCGCCAGCGCCAGCGGCGCTAGGAGAGGCCGCGCCGTACGCCCGGGAACTGAGCTATCCCGCGCGCGAAACGCCGCAGTGCAGGCCGGGCGGATGGCAAACCTCGCGAGAATACGTCCAGGCCAAACGGCATTTCCAGCTTCCGGCACGGCGGGAATCAGGGGTGGGGACTTCGGTCTGGCGTAGGGGTTCTGTGGCTCCGTTTACGGGGTGCTAGTTTACAGCAGGCATTTAGGCCCCGCCCCTTCTCGTTGCTTGGCAACAGCAAAACCCTGCTGCAACGGACCAAGTTGTAGAGGAGTTTGGTGTTGGGAGAGCTCAGAGCAGCTTTTGGGATCCAAAGAGGCAGGCAGGACCTGAGCTTACGCTTGCTGAGACGAGTCTGAAGTCACAGCAGGGTTATGCCCTTCAGGGCAAGAGGAAGGTGAGAGTTTGGCTGTGGCTTTAGCTTGGCCGGCCTACAAGGCTCAGACAAGGACAGGGTTGTGAATTGGAAGGACCCCGGGGAGCGGAGTGCTGGGCGAGAAGGAGGGGCAGTTGGAGAATTCAGTGTTATGATAGATGAGCTCACACTTTGCTAATGGTGGGGTGGGATTGGAGGCGAGATGGGATGTGAAGGAGAGTGGGGTGTGGATGGACCCAGGAGTACTCCCAGGTGACAGGGATACAGGCTGGGACAGGCTGGGGCCTGAGCTATTACCCTTATCCCCTGCCTCCCTCCTGTTCCTCCAAGCAGAGTTCAGAAACTGCCGCTGTAACGCAAGAACAGACTTGAACCCAGATCCAACCTAGGAGCTTCAAAATCCGGATTTCTAACTGAGAAAGGTATTTTGTGTGAACTCCCAGGAGTCAGGGTCCCTAAGCCAGTGCTCTCTACCTCCGTCCTTCCCTTCTCCCCTCTCCATCTCTCTCCCTTCATGCATCTCCCTTATCTCATTCCCATCACTCTAAACCCCTCTGCCACCTTCCCTCGTTCCCCCCTTTCTCTTCCTTCTCTGCTCTCTGTCCTCCACCTCCTCACCTCTTTGTTATTCTATCTTCCTCTTCCTCCTCTGCACCACTGTTCCTCTCCACTCTGTTCCCTACCTGTTCTGTCCCTCTCCTCCACCCCTCATCCCCATACTATCACCTTATACCTGCTCATTACTAAGGCCTTTAGCAGTCCAAGAAGCTTAAAATGTCTGTGGAATTTTCCCCTTCAGTGACCTTATAGTGGCAGTTGGAACCTGTAGGCTGAGGTTGGTGCTATTCTCAGACTTAGACGTGGAGAGGATCTGGTGGTTGCCATAGCCATTCCTGTAACTATTTAAAAACTTATGACTATTAAGATTCATGGACCTGCTAAAAAAGAAGAAAAATAATTATATCTGAAGGCTGAGAAGAGACTTAGGACAAGTCCAGGAAAATGAGGAAGCTTGGTTGATAGAATCTAGTAGGGAAGCTATAAGTCAAATTCAATTGGGAGAAACAGCATCAGGCTGAGGGAATAAAATGGCCAAAGGATAGCGGTCCCATATAATTCACAGTGAACTATTATTCCATTTTAAAAGGTCAGATGGAGCTTGGGGAAAACAATTAAATTAGATCCCTATAGCACATCATATATGAAATGCAATGACAAGTGTATTAAAAAGTTAAATGAAGCCTGGCACTGTGACTCATGTGGCTCATGCCTATAATTCTAGCACTCTGGGAGGCCGAGGTGGGAGGATCGCTTGAGGTCAGGAGTTCGAGACCAGCCTGAGCAAGAGTGAGACCCTGTCTCTACTAAATATTAATAGAAAAAATTAGCTGGGCAACTAAAAATAGAAACAAAAAAATTAGCTGGGCTTTGTGGCAAGTACCTGTAGTCTCAGCTACTCGGGAGGCTGAGGCAGGAGGATCACTTGAGCCCAGGGGTTTAAGGTTGCTGTGAGCTAGACTGATGCCACGGCACTCACTCTAGCCTGGGCAACTGAGCGAAACTCTGTCTCAAGGGAAAAAAAAAAAGTTAAGTGAGAAAGGCAAAACTTTAGAAATTTTAGAAGAATATGTAGGAGAATTTCTTTATGCCCTCAGGATAAGGAGGGATTTCTTAAATAATAACTACTGAGCTCAAAAGAAAAGATGGGTAAATCTGACTTCATTCAAATTCACCATAATTCACTATACAAAGAAAGTGAAAAGATGGATAAGTGCACAGCACACAGAAAGCTTCTAACTCCTGGGTTCAATTGATCCTCCCGCCTCAGTCTCCCAAGTGACTGGGACTATGGGCATGTGCCACCACGCCTGTACAAAAAGCACTTTCTTTACTTGGCTTCTTGGACACTACACTCTCCTGGTTTTTCTCCCATCTCACTGGCCACTCCTCTCCTTGTCTCACCTGGGACATTCTTATCCATATACACTCACTCCCTCAGAGATCTCATACAGTCTCATAGCTTTAAATTCTTTTGTGTCAGGATAGGCTGAATTATGATGAGGTTACAAACAACCCAGAAATCTCAATAGCTTATAAAAAAGTTTTGTTTCTCACTCATGCTTCTTGTCCATTGTGGGCTGGCTGCATCTCTGCTGTATGTCACCATCCCAGGACCCAGGCGGAAGGAGCAGATCTTACCAATGAGACATTGCCAGTCTCATTCATAGCAGAGAGTGAAGAGAAAAAGTGGCAATCATTTAATGGCTCTTAGTTCTTCTTGGGAGTAGCACATGTCAATTCTCCTCACATTGCAGGGGGCAAAGCAAATCACATGGCTAACCTCAAGGGCAGTGAGATAGAGATGTATGATCCTTCCATAGGGAGGAACAGCACATATTTTTTAACAGTAATAAAATTTACCATATCAAACAACTTCAGGGTCCAGCCTGAAGTTGGGGTCTGGTGGCTTCCCTCACCTCACCCCAGGGCTCCCTGGGAGCTCTTCTCAAGAGCAGCCCTCAGGCGCACACAGCTCTGCACAGCCTCTTTTCACAGGCTCCTTTCTCTGCAAAATCTGTCTTGTCCCTGCAGTCGCTCCCCTCCCCTACTCCCTACCCCTCCCTAAGGCCTACTTGGGGCTCAGACTGTACATTCAGTTAGGACAGGCTCAGGGCCACCCGCTGAGGAAACACCCCTCCCCACAACCAGCCTTCCCTTCAGCTCCCTGATCCATGTTCTGGCCTCCATGAGGTCTCCACTTCTCCCATTGTCCACAGTGTTCCCCAACTCCCTACCCCAGCCTGTGCTTCCCCTCTTTGATTCCAACTAGTCTTGAGCTTGTCAGACAGGCAGGACCAACAAACAGGAGGGCTCTTCTTTCCCTGGAAGCCAGAGCCTTGCCAGTCTCTTCTGAACTCAGTAGGCAGGAGGGATCAGGGCCTTCCTGGGCCAACATCTAGGAACTCACCGTGCTGTGGCTTGTGCAAGACCCAGGGGACTGACCCAGGTCTGGCCAATGCCCATCAGAGTTGGCCAGGAAGCCAACTGAGCGCAACCTTGAACTTGGATAGAACATTCACTGGGACAAAGACCAGATACAAAATTGTGTATAGACTGTAAGCACAACCATATAAAACATTATTAAAAGGAAATGTACCAAAATGTATGCAGTGGTTACCTCAGCAGAGTAAGTTATAGGTGGTTTAAAAAAATTTAGCCATTGTGCCTGGAGCACAGTAAGCAAGGGAGACAGTGATATGAGACAATTTGGAAAGGTGTGCAGGAACCGGATCTTGAAAGCCCTCGGTAAGGAATTTGGATCTGATTCTAAGTGCAGTGGGAAGCCAGTGGAGGCTTTCAAGCAGGTGACAGACATGATCAGATTTATGTTTGCAGAAGTTATTTTGGCTGCAGCTTTGGCTGGGTCACATGCCAAAAGTGGGCTTCCCAAAATATGAAAGGAACATAGGCAACTTTAAGCTATCTAGCCTTTCATTTGACTAGAAAACAAGTAATTAAAATAAAGGGGAACATTTATTTCAAAGAAGAAAGCTGCTTCTGGTTTTTGTGTGATGAGTAGGCTATAGGAGACAACAGGAAGCTGGAAGGGCATTGTGGAGACTATCATGGTCATTGAGGGAGGTGGCAGTGGTGGCTTGGACCAGGGTTATTTTGAAAGAAGGAGGAGTGAGGGAAAGGAATGATTAATGAATGGCTTCCGGGTGTTTGGCCTGAGCAGCTTGGTGAATGGTAGTGTCATTTACTGAAATGAATAAAACTGAGTAGAGCATAATGAAAAAGGGAGGGTGTTGTAAATGCATTTGAGGCTTAGAAAGGTGAGCAGGGGTCAGGTCATGAAGAACCTTATAAATCTGGCAAAGGAGGTTGGACCTTATCTTGTAAGCACCGGCGAGCCATTTGCTTTAAAGCTGCTTTCAAAGGTTTTAAGCTGAGGAGTGCCATAGTCACATTTGCTTCCAGAAAGATCATTCTGGTAGCCAGTGCAAACTGGGTAACACCAGAGCAAGAGAGCCCAGTGAGGCTCCTGGGAATATTGCCTGACACCAGAATGTGAGGCCTAAATTAAGGTGGTGACAGCAGAGATGGAGGACACAGAGATGAAGTATATCAGGAATTAAAGTCAGTAGGAATCAATAACTGGTGAGATATTGTAGGGAGAGAGGAAAGGGGAAGGGGGTATAGTCACGGATGGTGGTCGCGGCCAGGTGCAGTGGCTCACGCCTGTAATCCTAGCACTCTGGGAGGCCCAGGCAGGAGGATCGCTTGAACTCAGCCAGCCAGAGCAAGAGCAAGAGCAAGACCCCGACTCTACTAAAAAATAGAAAAAGAATTAGCCAGGCAACTAAAAAAATAGAAAAAATTAGCTCAGCATGGTGGCATGCACCTGTAGTCCCAGCTACTCCAGAGGCTGAGGCAGGAGGATCGCTTGAGCCCAGGAGTTTGAGGTTGCTGTGAGCCAGGTTGACGCCATGGCACTCTAGCCTAGGAGACAGAGCAAGACTCTGTCTCAAAAAAAAAAAAAAAAGGATGGTGGTTGGCACTGATGGGCCATTTCTACCTCCCCCTTTGCTCCAGATGTATAGGGTGGACCTGACATTAAATCCCAAGGAGGTAGCAGCCATCGAGGCTAGAAGAAATCGAGAAATGGAGCGACAAAGACGATTCTTCAATGTGCGAGACCGAGTTATGGGGGTGAGTGGGCAGTGAGGACTATCGCTCAGGACCAGGGCTACCTCACTGTTACATCTGGGGAGGAACGTAGCAGTGGCTGTTATAGCCCTTCCCCTGATTCAGGCAGGCCCTACAGCTGGAAAGGAAGGAGAGGGAAAGAAGGCTCCCAGCCCTACAGGCCTGAGAAGGGCTCAAGAAGAGGGATGAAGTGGTGCAGGGGAAGAGACTCGGGGTGACAGCTTGCTCTTCTCTGGTCAGCTCCAGACCATGTGGCCTGGCTCTTGAGAGACAGGCAACATGGAGCCACAAGAAGCCTAAAGAATATTTGGTATTATATGTACCTAAACTATATCTGCAAGGCTACATAAGAAACTCTTAACCAGGTGGAGGGACAGAGATGGAAGGGACACTTAGTCCTCACTAAACTATATTCCCTTTTGTACTATTTTGAAATGTTTTAAATGAATTATAATCAAAATAAAGAGAGAATATTGATAGTTTAAGAAACAAACAAGAAAGATTGCTGGGTAGGTGGATAGAGGGGAGATGCAGCATGGTATTCTGGAAAAAACACGATACCTGTTCAAGGCCAGGTCTGCCGATTGTTAAATGTGTGGCTTTGGATAAGTCACCTGTTTTTTCTGAGCTCCAGGCTCCTCCTATGTAAAATGAGGCTAAATAAAGGAAGTGATGAGGTGCATATTAACATACAGTGGCAACTCTGAAAACCAGAGCATAGTGCCTGACATGAGTAATTGGCTGAGGTGAGTGGTCTGATTGAGATGCATGTGGCAAGTGTTTCCTCGGGTCCTGCTCTGTGCCAAGCACTGTGTTGGGCAGTGGGGATACATGCATGACTAAGGCCCAGTCTTCGGCCTGATCTGGTGGAGGAGAAAACAGAGACGGGCAAACTTGGATATAAAGTGGACAATGGGTCCTAGATTCTATGGGAGTAAAACATGCCTGAGCTGGTCTTGATGAATTGGAGGCAGAGGCTCCAATGGAGGGGCATACAAACCATGCTGAGGGGTTGGAAATTTATCCAGTAGGTACTGGGGAACTATAGGAGAATTTTGAAGTGGGTAAATTCTAAGGAGTTTGTGTTAGAGCATTCAAGGCCCCTTGCTGGGCCCCTACCCTGACTTAGCTCCTTTCTTCGGGATCAGGTGGATGTCGAAGCCCTGAACAAACAGGTGGAAGAGCGAAAGCTTCGGGAGGCAACAGAGCGGAGCATAGAGGCAGCTTATGGTAAAAGTCCACGGCCAGGGGCCAAGGGGGTAAAGTGAGGGCCTGAGTGGGATGAGGTAGGGCAGTTCTGCTTCTGAGTGGGGCCCGAGGCCCTGGGGAGGTGGGACAAACTGGTGGACCTTGAGAGCCAAGGCCCTGCGCTAAGTGGGCTCTGTCCCTTCTGTGGTACCTTCTCCATGTCCCTGCCTACCACCGCCAGGTACCAACCAGGTGCACTGTGACCTGGTAGCCCAGATGCTAGAGGAAGAACAGGCAAAACAGACACGCCGGCTGGCCAGGAAAGTCCAGGACTTTTGGGAGAAGAAGCAGCAGCTCAAGAACAGGCATGAATTTGACCTTTGGGATTCAGACCAACTCTGGAAGGATTTTCCAGCCCATCTCAGTAAAAATGATTCTCACTATGGCCCAGCCAGCCTTCAGCGCTTCTCTGGGGAGGACCCAGAGAGGGCCACGTACCTGAGAAGACAGCAGGAGCAGTTCAGGTATGGCCTGGAGAGGCAGCTACAGGAGCACCAGCAAGCCAGGCTCGATGAGAAGCATGCAGGTGAGCAGCCTGGCCCTCCAGGCTTAGAAACCTGAGGCCTAGTGGGGAGCTGTCCTGAGCTCGGTACAGCAGCCAGGAGACCAGAACTGTGTGGGGAGGTCCAATTACCCATAGGGCTGATGCTGAAAGGTTAGGCTGTACAGACCCCAACCTCCCTGACTTCCTTCAGTTAACTTGACAGTGTAGCCATTGTTCCTCATTAACCTGGAGGCAGCATAGTACAGACACACCTAACAGTTCTACTAGCTGATTTGGGCAAATGATTTTTCCTCTGTGCTTCAGTTTCTTCATCTTTAAAATAGGGATGATAATCCATACCACATAGAGTAGCTACTATTATGATTTGTCTGTGACCACATCCTTCTCTTCCATTAGAGGAAGCCCTTCAAGGGCAAGGACCATGTCTCATCTACTTGCACTGTTCACCTTCCAAATCAACTGTCACAACACCCTGTTCTGTTGGACCACTTACTATAGTTGAACATAATTATGAAAGTATTTAATGGCTGTCTTCTCCCCAAAATATCAGCTCACTGAAGATGAACCATCTCTCTCATGTCCACCCCATCTTGCAATTGCCTAGTACACTGTCTGTCACAATGTCTGACAGGTCCTAGGAAAAACAAGGAGCTCAGTGTGGCTGGAGTGGAAAAAACTGTCAGTACCTTTGCTTGTGCTGTGCCCTCAGCTTGGAATGCTCTTTGCTCTTTTAGCCTGTATACGAAATGTATTTCAAGGATCACCTCCCCTAGAAGCCTTCCTCCCATCCACCACCTAAAGCCCTCAGAATACCCTGTACCCGTCTCTGCCATTGCTCTTGCCAGATTGTGGTCTGATTATCTATGTTTGATCTGTCTCCCCAACTAGACAGGGAATTCTCTGAGGACAGGACCTAATCCCATGCTATCCTTAGAACCCAGCACATGGCCCTTAAACTTAGGCTCAGAGATATAAAATTATTTACCTAAGTCCACACAGCTGAGAAGTGGCAGAGCTGACACTGGGACCTAGGTCTATTGGACGCTCCTTTCAGTTAGGCACTTGAGAAATCCTTGTTGTACTTTGGCTATCCCTAGCCCCAAAGAGTAGCTCCTTCTACATCCCTACAATTCAGACGCTACCCCCACTCCTAAACATATGCACACATACACAAAGCTTGTTAAACAAATGGCTGAATAAATGAACCAGGAATGGAGCAAGCTAGTACAGTGACCCAACCATATTTTTCTGTGTAGATATGCTCAGTGACCAGCTGAGCCTAGCCGTGGACATGCAGGCCACCAAGCTGGCCAAACTGGAGGAGTCCTGTTGCACAGCCATGATGTCTACCATGGTCAATGTCAACAAAGCCCAGGTATGGCCTGAGCCAGCCAGTACACCAGGCTCTCTCCAACCCCTGAACAAGGTCCTGGGGAACCTCAGCCACATCATTCCTCTCACATTCCCTTCTCAAGTCAGCACCAGCCCTCATCTACCTGAGGACTCCCCCTTCACCTAAGGTCCCTCTTAGGGTACAAGTTACCTTTCCCCACCTCCAGACATGGGATGACTTGGGAACAGAGCATTGCCCTCTCATCCCCAGCCTCTCAGTCTAAGGGCTGCCTGAGGGTAAAGTTCCCTGCCCATTCCACCCCTCCCCCAGCTTACAGTCCTTAAAAGGCCATATAGTGTCTGTTCTTTCTCTCCCTGAGATGGAGGAGTAGGGCCATGGTCCCCCCTCCCCCTCAAAGGAGAGTTCCTTGAGGTTGGACACCCAAATACTTACATTTGGGGGCCCCGCCAGGTAGCTGAGCTGGCTGAGCGGCAGCACCATGAGCATGAGCGTGAACAGGCAGCCAACTTCATGGAGATCCAGAACCAGATCAAGAGTGACCTGCTGACTGAGAACCCTCAGGTTGCCCAACGTCGTATGGCTCCCCACCGGGTCCTGCCCTATTGCTGGAAGGGCATGACTCCAGAGCAGCTAGCTGCCATCAGGAGAGTCCAGGAGGTGCAACGCTTTGAGAAGGAGGCACAGCACCAGACAGAACAAGCACTGGATGCCGAATGGGAAAGGCAGAGCCTGCTCGCAGCCCAGGCAGCGCTGAAGCTAGAAGAGCAGGAGAGGGAATTGTGTGCCGAATTTCGGAGGGGGCTAGCCTCCTTCAACCAGCAGCTGGCTAAGGAGCAAAAATCCCAGTGAGTTCTAGGGGGTGATAGTGGGGATGAATGCCAAGGGAGGGTAGGGGAGGATAGCGAGGACCAGGGAGAGAGGGAAAGCACATCAGCTGAGGCCTCTGGATTTCTTTCACAGGCAGAATTATCTGAATTCAATGATCTACACCAATCAACCTACAGCCCAATATTACCAAAAGTTCAACAACAGCAGCCGCTGAGCTCCAGGATGGTTCTCTCCCTTTTCCCCCATAAAGCTCACAGATGGCTAGAAGTCAAAGAGGAAAATGCTATATACCCCCACCTTCTACCCTAGGTAATAAAATTATTCACCAAAATCAAGGCCATGTGTTGTAACCAGACACAAAGAGTGTGAGGTACTGCCTTTCCCACTCCACCCCAGGGCTCTGAGCATCCAACCCTGTCAGAGACTTCACCTTTTTTCCCCATGCCAGGTCCCCCAGCACACAACACTGCCCACACCCTGTGAGAAATAGAGACTTTATTAGGCACAGAGGGTGACTGGTGAACAGTTGCAAAATGGCTACCTCCTGAGCTGGAGAGTAGTACCCCAGGGGAAGGTAGGGCAGAGGAGCGTGTTTTCTCTGCCTTCTCCCTTCAAGGTTGCAAGCGGATGGCCCCATCCAGCCGGATGACTTCTCCATTGAGGAATGGGTTCTCGATGATGGCCTGTACCAGGTGAGCATACTCAGCAGGGTCACCCAGTCGGTTGGGGAAGGGAACCTGGCTGGCCAAGAAGTTGCGTACCTTCTCTGGGAGGGTGGTCAGCAGAGGGGTGCCAAATAGGCCTAGACAAGATAGCCAGAGTCAGAGACCCACCCTTCCTTTCATATTTACCCAGTCCTTCCTCACTTTAGCCCTACTTCTTGGTGCTCTCTGGGGCCCAGAGATGAAAGGCTGCTGTTGCTTAGGCAGTGGATACTTTCCCTTCTCAATTGCCCACAGATCCCACCCAATCCCAGGTGTAACAGGGAAAAGCGGATATGTCTACCTGGAGCAATGGTCATCACCCGAATGCCTATGGGAGCCAGATCTCGAGCAATAGGCAGTGTCATGCCCACTATGCCCCCCTTGGAAGCAGAGTATGCAGCTTGTCCAACCTGGAGAAAGAGTGGAGATCATAGGTGGGAGGACCCCAACAAGTCACTGAGGAGGCACAAGCTTTGTTCCTGCCTACACACCTGGCCTTCAAAGGCAGCCACACTGGCAGTGCTGATGATGACCCCACGTTGGCCTCCCTGGTCTGGTTCATTCTGGCCCATCTCACCAGCCACTAGGCGGATCACATTGAAGGTACCCATGAGATTCACCTGGAGGACAGGTACAGACATGGTGTAGGACCTGAGGCAGAGGCATCTTTCTGTCCCCTCAAAGCTCTGTGGGCACCCACAGCCAGACACCCCTTACTCCTACCCGTGGAGAACCTCCAAGGCCTTACTTACATTGAGAACTCGCTGAAAGTCCTCCAAGGTATGGGCCTGGCTCTTCTTTAAGTTGTATGTTTTGATGGCCACTGCAATACCTGCACAGTTGACAGCCACATCCACACGGCCAAATTTTTCTTTTGCTAGAGTCAGGGCTGCCTGCACATCCTTCTCAGAGGTCACCTTCAAAGGGAGAAGTGGAGAAGGTATTAATCTCCCAGCACACACTCTCACTTCTAAAACTGGGGGAGGGGAGGGCAGACCCCTCCCAGTCCTTGAGGGAGAACAGGGAAGAGGCCAAGAGAAAGGGTTGTGGTAAAACCTGAGAGAGGAGAGTGGAGCAAAGGTGAAAATGTTACATAATACAGAGCAGTGCTGCAAAACATTTTTCTTTTTTTTTTTTTTTTTGAGACAGCGTCTCGCTTTGTTGCCCGGGCTAGAGTGAGTGCCGTGGCGTCAGTCTAGCTCACAGCAACCTCAAACTCCTGGGCTTAAGCGATTCTACTGCCTCAGCCTCCCCAGTAGCTGGGACTACAGGCATGCGCCACCATGCCCGGCTAATTTTTGCTATATATATTTTAGTTGGCCAGATAATTTCTTTCTATATTTTTAGTAGAGACGGGGTCTTGCTCTTGCTCAGCCTGGTCTCGGACTCCTGACCTCGAGCGATCCACCCACCTCAGCCTCCCAGAGTGCTAGGATTACAGGCGTGAGCCACCATGCCCGGCCTCAAAACATTTTTCAAATCAATACTCTCTTCTGATAAATTCACATGACCCTGGAGATTCTCAGTTGCTGTGGATCAGAGCACTAATACAACCTTGTTCTGAGAATTATTGATAGGAAAATAAACTAGCTTTTTTGTATCCCTACCTCCTAAGATGGTTTAATCAAACTTTACTTCCCATAGTTTGTTTCATAAACAGCTTTTTGGCTTTGTAAATATAAAATTATAGGGCACAATATGCATTTTCAAACCATCTATATCCCCTCCAGGAGATTCTGTTATGTCCAATCCCCGTCCTCATTGTTGTGAGTCCTGGCTTCAGAGAATCCTTATCGCAGGTGGTTCCACAGTGCTTGAAGGCTCAGGGCAAAAGGGACAAGGTGGGTCCACCACCCCAACAGAAGACAAACTTATGGGAGGGACCCCGACAGCTTCCCAGGCCTCTGTTGGTCACCTCATGCATACCCTCATTGCACACCCTGAGAGAGGAGAGATGACCCCACTTACATCGGCTGGCGCGAAGACACAGCTCTTTCCTAACTTCTGGGCTTGGGCCTCCCCAGCCGAGCTGGGCAGGTCCAGAAGCACAGCAGAGGCCCCCTGCCCCACCAGTCGCTCCGCTGTGGCCAGGCCCAGGCCTGAGGCCCCTCCGGTTATTACTGCGACCAAGCCCTGCGGAGAGACACAGCTGTTACACAATCCAGACCACCCACACCCTGTCACCTGCCTGTTCTCCAGGCTTCTGCGAAGGGGATGGGGGTCGGGGGCGCGTTCCTGGTCACCTCTGCAGTGTGACCCAGGTGTGCTTCCTCTCCTCACGGATGGGACCTCTGGAGGGGCGTCTCACCCACAGACAGCCCCTTAGGTTACCCCACATACATGTGCCGCGGAGTGTTGACTTTCACCTCCCGAGCCCAACCGTCGAAATAGCAAGACTAGATAAGCAAAATTTCTTCCGACACCGATCTCTTCTCCCTATTTCCACGGCCGTGCTGTCCCAGCCCGTGCAACAAGCAGGGCAGGCAGCAGAAGCGAGGAGCCGCTTACCTTCACGCTCCGACACGCCGCAGCCATCTTGCACCTGCCTTCTCGTTGGAAGGCCGCGCAGGCGCCCGCTGACTGGCCAAGGCGCGGGGCGGGGCCGGCGGGCGGGCGGCTGCCGCGCGGGGCGTAGGGGCGTGTCCCGCTGCTTCTGTCCCTCTGCTAGCGGGCGAATTCGTGACAAGCTTGGGGAAAGAACCCAATAGCAGCGGCACAATACCACCACACCCTCCGTCCTACTGGCTAGCTGGCCTTTTGGCAAGTAGCCTGCTCCGCGTGGGGGCGGGGGGTCCGGAGGTTGACAGTGAGTCCCTTTCTCCTCAGAAAAAGCCTTCATTCAAGTATATTCATAAATGTATCCGAGACTCCTATATGCCAGACTCTGTGCAGGGCACTGGGGAGACCCAGAAGAATAATAAAAGGTTCACGCCTTCCAGGAGGGTGCAGTCCAGTTGGAGAAAAATAATTACAGGCCGGGCGCGGTGGCTCACGCCTGTAATCCTAGCACTCTGGGAGGCCGAGGCGGGTGGATCGCTCGAGGTCAGGAGTCCGAGACCAGGCTGAGCAAGAGCGAGACCCCCGTCTCTACTAAAAATAGAAAGAAATTATCTGGCCAACTAAAAATATATATAGAGAGAAAAAATTAGCCGGGCACGGTGGCACATGCCTGTAGTCCCAGCTACTTGGGAGGCTGAGGCAGTAGGATCATTTAAGCCCAGGAGTTTGAGATTGCTGTGAGCTAGGCTGACGCCATGGCACTCACTCTAGCCTGGGCAACACAGCGAGACTCTGTCTCAAAAAAAAAAAAGAAAGAAAGAAAGAAAGATACAGACACAGACAAAGGAAGGGACAGAGAAGCAAATTGTAGAACGCTCAGACAAGAAGTTCCAAAGATGGAGATTCTGAGATACAGAGAGGCGCATAGAAAGAAATATGTTGAGGCCGAGATAGAGGAACAGAGATGCCAGACAGGATCATAGAGATATGGATGTGGAGAGCCACTAAGAAAGATGCTAGGAGGCAGACGTTGTGAGACAGAGCTGCTGAGAAGCACAAACCTAGAGAGGCAAAAACGTCTTTCATCAGTTCAGCCTTTGCTACTCTCCTCTATCTGTGTTTAATCTATTTTATGTCCAAAACCCTAGATCACACTTTGTAGATTGGACCTTGACCAGATACTATTATAATATTTAAGACCCAGGACAGCCTGGCGTGGTGGCTCACGCCTGTAATCCTAACACTCTGAGAGGCCAAGGCGGGCAGATTGTTTGAGCTCAGGAGTTCGAGACCAGCCTGAGCAAGAGCAAGATCCCGTCTCTACTAAAAATAGAAAGAAATTATATGGACAGCTAAAAATATATATAGAAAAATTAGCTGGGCACAGTGGCACATGCCTGTAGTCCCAACTACTTGGGAGGCTGAGGCAGAAGGATCGCTTGAGCCCAGGAGTTTGAGGTTTCTGTGAGCTAGGCTGACACCATGGCACTCTAGCCCAGGCAACAGAGTGAGACTCTGTCTCGAAAAAAAAAAAAAAAAAAAAAGACCCAGGGCTTTGATCATCCCAGAACATCTTTCAGCCAGCATCCCAATTCAAATCTTGAGCCCAGACATCTAATCTGTCTTCCTTCCATACGTTTCCCCAAACCAAAGTCTTCAGGAGATAGAGAAAAACAAAGGTGGTTTTCACTTCTGGGAGATAAAAACCACAACATAACCCATTCAATCCCGGTGGGCACCTGCAGTTACCTCTGCAAAGACAGAACTGCACTGGCTCTGGCTGGCTCCTATGTGACATTGGCAAATATAAAGGACCCCAAGTGATGAGCATGGGGAGCATCCAATTGTGTGCCTGTAATTTCTGAGTGAGTTGGGGCACAATTTGAATGAATGGTTTAAACTCTGAAGGAGTGCGGGGGATGTGAGAATGACTGTGGCAAGCATCTGAGAGGGTGCTGAGGACTCATGCTAGCTGAGTGTTTGCCATTTGAATAAATGGGGCTGATGTCTGAATGAGCCTGTGTGATGCCAGCCTAATGTCATGATGACTTTACCATTGCTCAAATCAATGCCATCTTTCAGCCTTTGTGTAGTTGGACCTTTCTTGCTGCATTTGACATTTTGATCACTTCTTCCTCCTAGAAACCCCCACTTGGCTTCCACATTGCCTCACTTTCCTGGTTCCTCATACTTCCCTGACTGTTCCTTTGTCTCTTCCTTGGGTTCCTTTTCTTTGGTCCCCTCTCTAGGGAGCTCATCCATCTCCTGGTTTCAATATTGTCTCTTTGCTGAAGACTTCCCAGTTTCTACTTTCAGCTCACCTTCTCCACTGAACTTCTGTCAACGGAAAAGAAGCCAAACTCTGTAAAATAATTTAAAGAGGTTTATTCTGAGCCAACTCTGAGGACCGTGACCAGGAGCCACGCCCAAGAATCCTTGAGCAAGTAGACTCTCTGTGGTTGGGTTACAGTTTGGTTTTACATTTCAGGGAGACAGGGGTTATGGGTAAAGTCATAAATAAATACATGGAAGTCATACATTGGTTTGGCCTGAAAAGGTCAGCAATCTCAAAGGAGGGGTGGTTACAGGTTATAGGTGGGTTTAAAGACTCTTGGACTGTTTTAAATTAAGATAAGGAAGTCTGTTAATCAGAGACAAGCTACTCAGCCTTGGCCATATATTTGTTGCGTAAATTTAAGACCTGCATGTTTGTCTTACATAGCCCTAGGCCTGTCATTGAGTTACAAAGGATATCTACAAGAAGGGAGGGAAGCATGATGAGGCATGTCTGACCTCCCTCTCAAGGCCTGCAACTCAGTTTTAGGGTATCCCCTTGGCCAGGAGGGGGTCCATTCAGTCAGCCAGTGGCGGGGGCGGGGGGGGTGTTAAGATTTTAATTTAGTTCACACTTCAGAATCATACAGCCAATCATTGGCTGACACCAGATGTCCCTTAGGCACTTCCAACACAAGTCCTAAACTAAACTCAATCATTGCTCTCTAAACCTGCTCTATCTTGGTTGGTAGCAATACTATCTTCCCAGACACCAAAGCCAGACCCTGGGACTCCTCTTTGCACCCCATCTAATCAATTGCCAAGTCTTTTTGATTTAACTCCTATGTACTTCTTTAATTTGGCATCTCCTCTCTCCTACTCTTCTATTATCACCATCCAAAATCTCTTGCCTGTACTATTGCAAGTTGTCAGACTCCACTGCTGTCCCTCTTAAAAGGATCCTCCAAGAAGCCAGCAGAAGCCTCTTCCTAAAATGCAAATTTTATTATGTTGCCCCCTTGCTTTAAGCCCCTTCAGGGTCCCCCCATCACTTTTAAGTCTCTCCATAATCTGATGGCTGCTA
Source organism: Lemur catta (assembly GCF_020740605.2). NCBI lineage: Eukaryota > Metazoa > Chordata > Mammalia > Primates > Lemuridae > Lemur > Lemur catta. The sequence goes on along the minus strand of NC_059155.1, from coordinate 55,526,195 downwards.
ATTTCTGCCTGTATAACATGGTACTTTCCAGAACAACACGCGACTTGATAACCCCCACAATAGTGTTACCAGATGATATATAGGATGCTCAGTAATTAAATTTGAATTTCAGATAAACAACGAATAATTTTTTAGTATAAACACATCCCATGCAATATTTGAAACATTCTTATATGGTAAAAACATTTGTTATTTACCTGAAATTCAAATCTGTGGGCACCCTGTATTTTTATTTGCTCAATCTGACAACCCTACACTACAGATAACCCCTACGATGGTGAGATGCTCCTCAGGTTCCCACAGCTCTGTAAGCCTACCTCTGAATCAACATTTACCCACCTAAGAGACTGGGGGTCCATCTTTGTATCCTTGCTATGCAATACAGAGCCTGATGCAGAATAGATGGCAGTGTTTGCTGAGTGAATGAATGCATATGTGTGACATTGCAATAAACGTGCATATTCTTGTGCAATCAATAAATGTAATCAGGATGATGCAGGGGTTGTCCCAATGAAGGGAGGAAAGCCTCCTGAACTCGCCAAGTGGGTTCTTGGCTACCTACAGGAAAGAATTCAAGAGTGAGCCAACTAGCGACAGAAAGTTTATGTAGAGAGAGACAATAGACCCTACTCCACAGAGTAGGGGTTCTTTCCCAAGCAGGAGGGAGACCCCTTATGGGGCATGGTAATGTTTATTCAAAACCCCGGTATGTGACCAGCATTGTCTTGTGATCAGACCATAAAGGTTAATCATAAACTGCTGTCACAGAAAGGTAAGTGCAGTTTGTAAGGCATCCTGTTTAGTAATTCATTCATCTTCTTCGGGGAGTCTCAGGCCAGTGACTTACTGGCCACTTCCTTGTTCAGGGTGGTTAGGGTCTGGTATCAGTCAAAATGGCTGAACTCAGGCTCTTTCGACCTTCCTTTTCTGTCTTATCCCTACATTAAGTACACAGTTTCAGTTCCACTTATATTCACCTTCCCTTCACAGTCTTGGAAGAATTACCTCATGGTTACACATCCACCCAGGCAGGTGAGCTAGAAAGCTGGAGTCATATGTAGACTTAGGGAAGCCCCCAGTTGGGGTTGTTTTTGTTTTTTTGTTTGGAGTGGGGAGGAATGGGAGGGAGACGACCATATTCTGGCGACATGGAGGTCTCGAGGAGGGCAAAGAGAAGAGGAGCAAGAAAAGAAATGGGGGAGGACGGGAAGGGGATGTGGAGAGCCCCAAGGAAGGCAGGAAAGCGAGCAGGTAGGAATAAAGGCAAGGAAGGGAGAGCCAGCTGGCACCAGAGCGAGGAGTGACAGCCTCCGCCGTTAGGGGGCGGAAGCCGGGAGGAGCGTGGCTCTGGCAATCTGTGCGGAGCGGTTCTTCTCCCTCCCGGACTCCTCACCATCCCTCCTCCTAGCCCGGGCAGCGCGGAGGGCCCCCACCCTGCTAGTCGTCAGAGGCAGACACCCGGGGCTCGGCCCTCTCTGGGTTCCGCTCCTCGTCCGCCCTGGTCGAGTTAGGAAAGATTCGGAACAGAATAAACGACTGTGGGGGAGATGAGTCAGCCCGGGTAGGGGGCTGCAGCTGCCAGTGAGACCCCCGCCAGTGTGATTGGGCAACACCCAGAAGTGGGGGGCCGGCGGGGTGGAGGTGCCCTTTCCGGGTGCGAGCCTTTAAAGGCACTTTCTATAATGTCTTAACCGCGCACCCACTAAAGGGGCGGCTGTGGGATCTGGGTCGAGTCATCGTCTCCCAGCCTCAATTTCTTCCACCGTGAAGTGGCATCCGCCCGATTTATCTGAGCGGATCATGTCTGCAAGGTGCCTAGGTGGTCAGCCGGTAGTGTAACGGTCATACTTAGTGCTGTGCCCGCCACCCTAGGCAACTTCCGCCATGTAAAACTGTCCCAGAGGCGAGGGTGTGGGGCGCAGTGGAGAGACCCTGATCCGTCATCACAGGGAGCCCAAAGTGGCTTCGGTCCTCAGAGGGCCTGAGGGAACCTGGCGAAGGGACTCGGGCAAGAGGCATATTCCTCTTTTATTTCTGCCACTTCCAGGTGAGGAAGAAAAGACGCCCGCGCCAGAACCAAGGGTTGGGTGGCGATGTACAGGCTGCGGCCGCTCAAAGCAGTCACTTAGATTCAAGATGTTTGTCGTTCATTCATTCATTTTCTTTATTAGAGGGACTGCTGGTTAAACGGAAGGATTCACCCTAAGACTCAGTACGGGGCTGTCCTATAGACCTGACCGACTGTGTGTGATAAGACGAGACCCCGTGAGAGGAAGCAGGGCGGCAGCATGAACAGAGATCCACAGGTCAAGCTTCTCGCCGCCATCCACTCACCCGATCTTGTGGGAGTGGTGCACGCACGGCATCTGCGCATGCGCCCCACCCCCAGGCGCCCCCCCCCCCCCCCGGGGTTGGCCTGTCCTGGGTGGAGTTGCTGACCGCGCATGCGTATCCCGCTCACACCGTGCTCCCAGTGTGGTCGGCGTATCTCGGGTGGAGCTGGCGATTGAGGGGATGACGGCGGCCCAGCCCATAGCGGGTGGCTGTTAGGGGATATGGACAAAGCGGTGTGCGACAGCGACAGGTCACAGAAGGCGCCAGATGATAAGTCCGGCCGCTTGGGGCGGTTTAGTTTGACGGGGAGTAGAGGTGGACCGGCAGTTGTAGGTGTTCCTTTAGTCTGGGCTGCGGTGTGCAGCCCGGCTGAGGGAGACCAAAAACCAGAGGACTGAAGGGAGTGGATGTGTTAGACCCGGAGGAAACCCTTCTTGGGCCCGCCCTCACATTCCATGCCCTAAAAGGGACCCAGTCTGAGGTTCAGTCATCCCCAAATCATCACCCCCCCCCCAAGATTAAAGGCTAAATTTGGACGGTAACCGTGCCTTATCCCATCCCATCGTCCTCCAGTCATCTCCAGGGGCCCACCCCACATTCTGGGGAGCTCTGAATCAAAAAGGAGGGCCCATTGAGTGGGGTGGGCTTGAGGGACCTGCTAGGGAGACACCTCTGGCCTGGGAGAGCCGCTGCTTCCTCATCTGCCACCGAGGCTGAGGAAGACATGAACACAGGCCTTGCAAGCACCCGGAAGCTTGGTCTCCAGACCACCGATCAAGAAGTGAAGACAGTGTAAGAATGGGCTAATGACCCTGACCCCACACCCCTGTAAGGAAAGGGAAGGGAGCCACTGGTTGCTCCCGCTGCAAAGTCATAGAGGCTTCAGGGATCCTAAAGCCTAATGTTTATTATGAATGAGGATCCCGAGGCCCAATCATAGTATTTAATTCATATACCATGTGTCAGGCTACGTTGTGAGTATATTAACCCTGTTAATCCTCACAACAACTCTATGAGGTAGACATTACAATCATCCCTGTTTTATAGATGAAGACAGTGAGTACTGAAAAGTGAAGCCATTTTCCCAGGTCATATAACTAGTCAGGAGCAAATAGGGACTTCACATTCAGGCAGTCTGGCTCCAGAGTCTGCAATCTATGTTGCCCAGGCTGGTCTTGAACTCCTGGCCTCATGAAATCCTCCTGCCTTTGCCTCCCAAAGTGCTAGGATTACAGGTATGACCCACCTCACCCAGCCCTCAGAGTCTGCACTCTGTGTTTATCTTTGTGCTGCTGGGTAAGGGACCAGACGAGAGATCCAGTGAAAGGTCAAGATTGGAACTTGTATCCTGAGCACCTGCTCTCACACTATGGTGTTTCTCTCATACTGTTTCAATCTTCCCAATGACCCTGTGAGGGAGGAATTGCTAGCTGAGGAAACTAATTCAAAGAGAGGTTAAGTATTGTTAAAGAAAAGTATTATTCATGACACTTGCTAAAGTCATGAAGTAAGACAGGCTTTATTCAAGGCAGGCCATGGCAACAGGTATAGGGACCACTGCACTGGGGTCTTGCAGTCCAGGAGAGAGATTGGACTCAACTCCAATTCCAACAATGACAAGTGGAAATTTATAACCATGGAGCAGGGTACGGGTGAGCGGATGGAAAATTAGTAAGAAGAAATATCAAGGATAAGGTGTTTCTGGCTAAACTGACTTGATAGGATTGTTACTGAAGGCAGGCCAGCGTGATAAGAATCAGGGGTGGTCAAATACCAAGGGTGGGGAATTTTCCCTAAACTAACTTAGCAGGATTCTTGCTCAGACTAGATTCAGTAAGGACAGGTCCGGCCTAGTCAAGCAGAGGGCTCAGAAGAGCTTGAGTAAAGTTTTGGTCAAAGGAGAGAGTCTTTGTCAGCATCTTGTCCCAGGTCACACAGACAGTAGTTGGACCAAGCTGATGAAGCCACTTGACTTAGGTAACATGTTAGTTAACAGGACAAAAGATGAGACTAAAATCTAGGTCTTTATCTTCCAATCTTGAGGCCTTTCACGACTCGCATTTTAACAAACATTTATTTGTTCATTCAGCAGCTGTTTATTGTGCTAGGTGTTCTTGGAGGCACTGAAGATTCAGCAGTGAACAAAACACACATGGTCCCTGTCCTGAGTCTCTGAAGGAGGGTGAAGGTGGAGGGTGTCAAAGGTAACCACAGCCACATTAGTCCAATGTGATGAAAACAGATTTTAATCAGTAACCGCTGACAGCAGGGAGAAAGAGCCTTGCTTCATTCTGATTTGCACAGAGGTAAGTAGGAGGTTTTGTTTTTTTTTCTTCAAGACAGAGTCTCACTCTGTTGACAGGGCTAGAGTGCCATGGTGTCAGCCTAGCTCACAGCAACCTCAAACTCCTGGGCTCAAGGGATCCTTCTGCCTCAGCCTCCCAATTAGCTGGGACTACAGGCATGAGCCACCATGCCTGGATAATTTTTTCTATATATATTTTTAGATGTCCAGCTAATTTCTTTCTATTTTTAGTAGAGACGGGGGTCTTGCTCTTGCTCAGCCTGGTCCCGAACTCCTGAATTCAAGCGATCCTCCCACCTGGGCCTCCCAGAGTGCTAAGATTACAGGCGTGAGCCACCATGCCTGGCCAAGTAGAAGTTTTAAAGGAAGAATGAAAGAATAGAGAGGGGGATCAAGTGGAGGCCTGAGTAGAATCAGGGAAGTGAAAAATTACAAAAAGTTGGTAGGAGGGTTGGTTAGGGTAAATGCTAGTAGGTCGGATGTGTCTTCTTGCTGGCTTGATGGAAGTTAGTATTCTGTCTCTCCACAGAGACTGAGAGACAGAGGCCCTATCTTCCCTGATGATTACATTTCAAAGGAATGGCTCTCAGATCCCTGAGAAAGACACTCATGCATATATATGTATCTAAGGGACAGAGGAAGGATTTACGATTGTAAGCTTTTTCTTAGAGCTAAGAAAGGAGGGGGTCAGGATCCATCATCATCAGGTTTTGGCTGGAACGAATGGTGAGTTCTCTTGACAGCCCTGAGCTTTTTCAGACTGGAACTCAAAGGGGGGCTCGGCCATCCCAGGGGTGTAGTCAGGCTGCTAGAAGGCATGCCAAAGTTTGGTCAAGTCTCTTAGTGCAGGGGTTTGAACGGAATGTTCCTGTCCAGAGTTTTTGCAGATCTCAAGGGGGTGGGGAGGAACTGATAATGAACATGTAAATAACACTTTCAGGTAGTGATATTTGATGACGTGGGAGGCCAGGAGAAGGAATTGACTATTTTGGTGAATTGAGAATCCAGATATGCGAAGGTCCAGAAAAAAAGATTCCAGAAGAAAAGCAGTCCAGAGGGAAGAGCAAGTGAGCAGCCCTAAGGCAGGAGGAAAGGCCAGTGATCCTGGAGTGCAGGTAACAATCAGTGAAAGCAGTGAACAGGGTGGGACTAGGGCAGAGGAGGGTGGGACAGTTGCAGTCTGAGGTCTTGGAGATAGTCACGGGCCAGGTCGCAAGGACTTATGTGCCAGCAGGACTGTCCCATGAGGTTGTGCATGTTTTCACTGTATAAGGGCACCTTGTGCTGAGGCGGTGGGGTTCACCAAGTCGTACAGTGCATCCTGGTGCAGGGCTGTGTAAGCCAGGAGAAAGGGGTACCTTTTTCTAATAACCATAAGCTAACCAAACTGTGAGCCAAAGGGGCTGCATGTGCTCAGAGGGGCACTACTGTGGCCTGAATGTCTGACCCTCTCTCCAAATTCAGAAGTTGAAATCCTAACCCCCAAGTTGATGGTATTAGGATGTGGGACCCCTTGGGAGGCGATTGGCTCCACCCTCATGAATGGGATTAGCACCCTCATAAAAGAGGCCCAAGGGAACTTGGTCACCCCTTTCACTGTGTGAGGACACAGAGAAGGCACCATCTATGAATAAGGAAGCAGGGGTCCCACCAGACAATCTGCCAGTGCCTTGATCTTGGACTTCCCAGCCTCCAGAACTATGAGAAATAAATTTCTGTTGTTTATGAACCACCCAGATTATGGTATGTTGTTACAACAGGCCAAATGGACTAAGACAGGCACTTTTGCCTAAATAGCACAAGGGTGCTCCATGGGCTAGCTTCGGCTTGTGTGTAGGCGCTGAGCTAGTAGTTGCCAAGGTAGCAGACCGGTTATTGAGCAAGCTGAGGCAGCTGTCTTAAAAGATAGCCTTGAAAAACGAATGTTACCTTATTACAGGGACCATAGCGGCCATGCAGTGGTATGTTAAGCACCTCCATGGAGAAGCTGCTGTGACAGCTGTACAAGGGAGAGGATGGCATGTTCAGGCACTCACTGATATTTTAGAGTGATTTCATCCAGGTGAATGAACCCCTCTCCTCCTCTCCCGTTATCTTCCCTCCCCCCACTCAGCTCTCTTTCTCATTCCGTTTATTTTCTTCAACAGAACACTTATTAAGTACTGCTATGTACAGTGCATGCAAAAATGTCCTCAGTGATATCTTCAAAATCCTGTACAGCAGTGGTCCCCAACCTTTTTGGCATCAGGGACCGGTTTCATGGAAGACAATTTTTCCATGGAGCAGGGGTGGGGTGTCCTGGGGTGGGGTGCGGAGCTCAGGTGGTGATACACAGTCATTTCCTAACAGGCTACAGATTGGACCAGTACTGGACCAGGGCCCTGGGGTTGGGGAATGCAGATCTAGAGGAAACAGACAAGTTTTTTTTTTTTTAATTTTAGAGTTATGGATTTATTTATTTTTTTTAAATTTTTTGAAACAGAGTTTCACTCTATTGCCTGGGCTAGAGTGCCATGGTGTCAGCCTAGCTCACAGCAACCTCAAACTCCTGGGGTCAAGTAATCCTTCTGCCTCAACCTCCCAAGTAGCTGGGACTACAGGTGCATGCCACCATTCCCGGCTAATTTTTTCTACATATTTTTAGTTGTCCATATAATTTCTTTCTATTTTTAGTAGAAACGGGGTCTCGCTCTTGCTCAGGCTGGTCTCAAACTCCTGAGATCAAGCCATCCTCCCACCTCAGCCTCCCAGAGTGCTAGGATTACAGGCGTGAGCCACTGCACCCAGCCTAGAGTTATGGATTTATACATCTCTATCTTACAAGAAGGATTTGAAGCAGCTGTCAATTCCAAGATTTATCACTTCCTGCCACTATACCAGGGTGGACAATAGAACTAAGCTAGGGCAAGATAAGAATCTCATTCATTTTACTTTAAAAATGCTTACATATTTATATTGTATATAGTTATTTTATTATCTTTTCAAGTATGCAGAAAAATAATAATATAAAACACCCCTAGTTTTGTCAGATAGTCACGTTTTGCCATGTTTACTGAGGATTTAATGTTTGAAAAATAAGGCATTAAAAGTACAGTTACACTACCTTGGTTCCCTTCTGGAAGTGCATCCCCTTCACCTCCTTCCCCTGGTTCTGAATTTGGAGTTTATCATTCCCATGCATGTTTTAGTCTTCGACTTTATAAAATACCAGAAAACATTTATGGATACATTCATATAAAGTCAAAGAACAAAACATGCATGGGAAGGATAGTCTTGTTTTGCATGTCTTGCAACCTTCGCTCTGTATTAATGCTGTGGGTCCCCCACCCCCCGCAGGCTGCTTTTTATCACTGATGTTGTCTATATGGGTCCGCACAGCTCTAGAGAGCCCTTACATTCACCTGGTGCTCTCCAGCATGCAAAGGACTTCAGGGTCTATGATTTCCTGTGATCCTCACAACAACAAGTGTTAGGACTGCCACCAGGCTCAAGAAGAAACTGAGATCCAGAGAGTGAAGTGACTTGCCCCAAGACCACGAAGAGGCAGAGCCCCAGGCTCACTGACTCCGGGCTCTCTGGGCTAGTAGTTTATTCAGGTGACGCTAGAATGACACTGTGAATCTCATCATCAAGACAACAGGGGTGAGCGACCAGAGGGCAGGCTAGTGGGAGGGAGAAGAGAGGAGAGGAGGGGCATCCTGGAGGAGAGGTTAGAAAGGAAAGGTGGACAAGGGAGGGAAAGAAACGGAAGGCAGAGCCACCTTAGGAGCTGGATGGCTTTAAATTCCGCAGTGATTCTCATTCTTGCTCACTGAGATCACCTGGGGAGCTTTAAAAAGTGCTGCCACCTGGGACCCACCCCCAGAGATTCTAAAGTAATTGGCCTGCTGGGAAGCCCGAACTGCAGGAGGTTCAAAAGCTCCCCAGCTGATTTGAATGTACAGTAAGGGTTGCAAACCATTGACTAAGCCAAGTGATTTGTCAGGCAGTGAATTGACTGAGGGGGCGGTACTCAAAGGCTGGCTTGTTAACATTAATAAGATCTTAGACCTTGAAGGCTGGCTTGATAATGTGATGTAAATAAGGTATTGAGATCTTAGGCCTAGATTCTATTGACAGAAATGGGCTAAAATGAAGGAGGTGATAATCCAGTTTTCTTAGTGCTGTTCACACTAGTCTTAGACTATTATGTTCACTCATTGGGGCTTTGACTTGAAGGAGAGACCAGCAATTTTCACGATGAATGCCAGTAAACCCCCACAGAGTAATAGAATTCAGCAAACACTCTAAATAATTTCTTTATGCTGGGCCTGTGCTGCAGGGAAGGAAGACAGAAATGGGAAAATCACAATAATTGCCCTCCAGAAGTTCAGACTAATGGGCAACCCAGACACATATATGGGCAATTAAAGCAACATGCTAAGTGCTAGAGATAAGTCCAAGGAGGGAGGGAACAGAGAGCAGAAAACACCTAACTCTGGCTCGGGGGGGATGCTGGCAGAGGGGCTCAGAGTAGGCTTCTCAGGAGAGCTGCACCAGTGAGTGGAGTCTTAAAGGATGAGTAGGTGTTGGTTAAGGGTGTGGCTGAGGCTAGGAGTTAGGAAGAGCATGTGTAAAGGCATGGTGTGGTGGAAGCACAGGGAATACACGTGTGGTGAGGGAGAAGCAGGGGATGAGGCTGGAAAAGTGGGCCTGGTGGGCCATGCCCAGGAGTCCTGGCTTGGTCCTGTAGGCAGTTGGGCATCATGGAAGGGAGGAGAGTGGGAAGAGCAGGGAGGGCCTCATGGGGGAGGAGGCATCCAAGCTGGGTCTTGGAAGAGGAGTAGAAATTCACCAGGCAGGGATGTGGGTGGAAATGAAGGTTTCCGAGGTTGGGGCAGGGAGTGGGGAGAATAATGTGAGCGAAGGTGTGGAGGCAGGAATGAGCTTGATGGTGCAGTGAGGGAACTGATCATCTCATAGGACTGATCAAAGTCATCATCTGGGGCACTATTTTTTTTTTTTTTTTTAGAGACAGAGTCTTGCTCTTTCACCCAGGCTGTAGTACAGTGGCATGATCATAGCTCACTGTAGCCTCCAATCCCTGGGCTTAAATGATCCTCTTGCCTCAGCCCCCTGAGTAGCTGGAACTACAGGCACATACCACTGCACCTGGCTAATTAAAAAAAAATTATTTTTTTTCATAGAGACAGGGTCTTGCTATATTGCCCAGGCTGGTCTTGAACCCCTGGCCTCAAGCAATCCTCCCACCTTGGCCTCCCAAAGTGCTGGGATTATAGGTGTGAGCCACTGCACCTGGCCTCATTTGGGTCACTTTTAAAAAATGTCAATGCCTGAGCTCTACTCTCCCCATCCCCCAAGACATTCTGATTTATATGGCCTGGGAGTGGGACCCAGGCATCAGTATTTATCAGTATGTTTTCAGAGTTTCCCAGGTGATCCTAATCTGCAGCTAGGCTTGAGAGCCACAGCTGTAGGGGAGATGTCAAGGACATGGATGGAAAGGTTGGCTACAGCCACATACCAGTAATTATAAATAAGCTAATGTTTATTGAATATGAACTATGTGCCAGACACTTTGTGTGTATTAATCCATTTAATCCTCACCACTGTATAATCCTTATAGGTATTATTATCCTTGTGTCACAGATGAGGAAACAGTAATTTGCTCAAAGTCATATGCCAAAGTGGCAGGCAGTCTGGCTTCAAGCCCTTCTAAAAGGGCTTGTATTCCAGGCCAAAGAGGTTGGGTTTTCTTCTGTAACCACTTTTATTAGTTCAGTGTGTATCTGTCTAGAATTTCTACAAGCAAGTACAAATACATATTCTCCCAAAGATATATCTCTCAAAGATAGCATACTCTTTACATTGTTCTGTGCCTTGCTTTTATTAACAACATATCCTGGAAATCTTTATAAATCAGTACATAGAGAGCTTCCTCATTTTTTTAATAGCTCCTTAGAATTCCTTTGTGTGCATGTACTCTAATTCATTTAATCTTGGATTGTTTCCAGTTTCTGGCTGTCAAAATGCTGTAATGAATAATCTTGTATATGTGTCATTTTGCATATTCCCAGAAATGGAATTGCTGGGTCGAGGGTTTAGGTAGATGTGCATTAGTAATTTCAGTACATGTTGCCAAATTGTCCTCCCTAAGTGTTGTACTATTTTGCATTCCTACCTGCAGTGTGTGACAGTATGTAGGCACATTTTAAAAGAATTATTTAATTTTTGTTTTTTATTTTTTAGAAATGGGGTCTTGCTATGTTGCTCAGGCTGGTCTCAAACTCCTGGGCTTAAATGATCCTCCTGCCTCAGCCTCCAAAGTAGCTGGGACTACAGGCGCATGCTACCATGTCTGGCTTAAAAATTACTTAATTTTTGAATAAGTGATATGTGTGTGCTTCAGAAACAAATGGGAAAAGAAGTGCAATGGAAAGCTTCCTGCCATCACCGCCCATCTACCCAGTGTCCACTCTGCCAGTAACCATTATTAGTCATTTATTATGGCATCTTCTAGTGTTTCCATTCTCTCTCTCTGTTTTTGTCAGATATAGATTTTGAAAACTTATTAGTGGAAATTTTCAATCATACATAAAAGCAAAGAGTAATACTGAAAGGGCTGGAACAGTCCAGGTGCAATGAACTGTCAAAACAGGTACACTGGAAAAAGTAGGAATAGAATCCAATGTGAGTAGGAAGACCGTAGAGATAAAGGAAGAAGAAGGTCCGGGTGAAAGTGAGACCACAGAACCGGGCTGTCTCTGAAAGCGAGCTCCCATCATTGTGAGCTCGTCACAGAAACAGAAGAGGGAGCTATGGAACCACAAAGTTAGAAGAGCTATCCTGAGCCTTGCTTCCCTTCTAAACATTCCAGAAAATTAATTTTATGTAAAAGGATGGAGATCAAATCCCATTAAAAGTTATTGTAAGAAAAAAGAAGATAAGAAGCAGAGTGACCTCCCTACAGACAATGAGAGAATGCCAGAAAGACATGCCTACAAAACAAATGAAAACTCTATCTTAATATTGCCAAATGAGCTCAAAGAGATTAAGAAATGATACAAGATACAAAAGAACAGCATAAATTAGAATGAGCACAATTCAGAAAATGAGGTAATAGAATTCGACAAAGAGTTAGAAACAAAATGAAAAGTCATTTTAGAAACATAGACTAAATTGGAAGGAACATAAGAGCCAATAAATGCAACAGATAATGGCTTAAGAGAAATAGATGAAAAGAAAGGAAAGTTTTTTTTTTTTTTCTGAGACAGAATCTCATTCTAGTCCAGGGCCACACCACCCTGAACGCGCCCGATCTCGTCAGAGTCTCACTGTGTTGCCCGGGCTAGAGTGCCATGGGGTCAGCCTAGCTCACAGCAACCTCAAACTCCTGACCTCAAGTGATCCTCCCGCCTCAGCCTCCCAGAGTGCTAGGATTACAGGCATGAGCCACCGCGCCTGAAGGAAAGTTTTTAAGATCAAAAAGAAATAAAAAGGCTTCTGGTTTCAACATGGACATGTAAAGAACTGAAGAAAAGAAACTCCTATCTCTAGCCTTGTAGACCTCTCCAAGCAAAAAAAAAAAAAAAAAAAGAAAAGAAAGAAAGAAAGAAAATCCCATCCTCACAACAAGCAAAAAGCTGGGAGGGGAGCAAATTAATAAGTGTGAGAACACATCAGAGAACTGAGATCACAGGACAGACGAGCATCCTGAAATCTGGAGAGATTCAGGACCAGAGCATTTGCTTACCTGGGGCTGAAGCCACTGGATGCTACATGAGGTAATAGGAAGTTTAAACTAGAAATTTTGATGAATTGCTGCAGGCCAAGTGCATGCTAAGGAGACAGTGTGAAGCTTTTAGGGACACTGTCATAGGGGAGTTCCCACCCTTTTGCAGCTTTTTACTCTAGGAACTTCACCAGGCACCAGGCTTTCACAGGAAGGATAGGGAGAATCTGGAGAAAGCTTCCTCCCTGTCCCCATGGTGCACGCTGGGGGAGGGAAACAGCAGCCACACGCTGCCTAGACTGCCTGTCACCCTTCCAGAACAAAAGGCTTAATCTGCAGGGAGAAGTGTAAGGCTTCTGGGCTGTTTGAGGGACTATGTCCCAGGTGTGAGATCTCTCGGTTCTTTGGGGGATCTGTGTCCTAAGATGTGGGGATTGGGGTTCTGCTTCCCAGTGTCAACAGAAAGGCTTTGTAAAAGAAAACGATATTTATTCGGGAATAGGGCATTGCATTGGGAATGCGTGTGCCATGGTAAATTAACTATGTTCGTGTTCAGGGAAGTAAAGGAAGACAAAGGTTTCTAAAGGAAAAATGAGGAGGATTACATAATTGTTTTGAAATGATTATTCTTGGCTACAAGGATCAATGACAAAGATGATGCCAAAGGCTTGATAGGCAGTTGCTGGCAGATGTTCTGGAAGTATTTTTTGTGTAAGGTTGTAACGACATTTGTGCAAGGTTGTGGTTTTTGCTGAGTCTTTTGTGATAGTTTTTGGTATCAGGCATACAAGCACGAGAACTCTCTCTATATGATCTTCCCCAGCTCTATCTGTCAGGATTTTTTTTTTCTACCCTGAGCGATTCCATTTTGATTTTGACAATTTTCACCCCAGTACCGTGAGGACCTTGAGTACTTTGGGTTTATGTTTCCAAGGTGTGAGCTCTCTGAGGTATTTGGGGGTTGCTGACCCATAGTATGAGGTCCCGAGGTGTTTGGGAGCCTGTGTCGCAGGATGTGGGGGCACTGAGATGTTCGAGTTTCTCTGTCCCAGGCTATGAATTCCTTGGGATGTTTGGGAGTCTGAGTTTCAGGGTTTGAGGTCTCTAGGCTATATTCTAGGTCTCCAATCTATTTCCCAGGCTGTGAGTTCTACCTTCCAACACGTGACATCTCACACTTCCTAGAGTGTGAGTTCTCTGAGCTGGTTTATTTTTTATCGTGGTGTGAACTCTTTCTATCATTGTGAGGTATTTGACATTTTTATAGGTTGGTGTCCCTGAGTGTGGACATCTCTGAACTTTGGAATTTGAGGCCACAGTGCTGTTGTTCCAAGGTGTGTTTACCCATGTGCCAGGTCTCTGAGGTGATTTAGCAACTATGTCCAAAATGCAAGGTTAATGAGCTGTTTGCAGTGTCTCTTTGCGGGATGTTAAATGTACAGATAATTCTGGGAGTCTGTATTCCAAGTTGTGAAACCTCAAAGGCTGATGTGAGCATTTTATCATACGGTGATATTAACTGTTTGGGGTTTCTGTGTCCCAGAGTACAAGGTCTCTGAGCTGTCTGAGGGACTTTGTACAGGTTATGATATCTTTAATCTCTTCGAGAGTCTCTATATCATGGTGTGTGGTATCTGAGTTACTTGGGTCTTTGTTCCATGGAGTGAAATCTGAGTTCTTTTGTGGCCTGTGTCCCATGGTGTGAGGTCTCTGAGCTCTTGGGGGATCTGTGTCTAAGGTGTGAGGCCTCAAAGCTATTTGGTGCCCTGTTTTTTAGATTGTGAATTCTCCAAGCCAATTTGTTTATTTTCTACCTGGGTATGCGGCCTCTGAGCTTCTTGTCGTTCTGCTATCCAGAATGTAGGGACTGTCAACCTTTGTGGGACTCTTTCCCTGATGGTCAGGTTTGATATTCTGAGGGTCTATGTCCCCGAGTGTGGAGGCTCTGGCATTTTAAGGTTTTTAATCCTGTTTACTGTTTGGAGGTATGTTTCAGGCCTCTGAGCTGATTTTGTACCTATGTCTAGAATGTGAGTCACTCAGCTGTTGTCTAAAATGTATGGTACCTGAACATTTTATGGGTCTGTACCTCCGTATGCATGGTATCTGAGGTTGTTTGGGGGATTCTATCATAGGGTGATATCTCTCCTCCGTCTAGGAGTCTGTTTCTAGGGCGTGTGGTCTCTGAGCTCTATCTAGGACTGTGTCTCTGGGTATAAGTTCTGTCTGATGCTTTTGTAGGGCCAGGTCATACAATCAGCTCTTCGAACTGAATTAAGTTTTGCATACCAGGGTTTGATATTTGTATTCTTTCAGGATTTCTGTGTCCCAAGGTGTGAGGTCTCAAATCTGTTTGGGATTTTGTGTCTCTCCTCACCATGTGTGGTCTGTGAAGTTCTTGTGGGTAAGTGTTTTAGGGCGTGTAGTTTCTGAGGTGTTTGGGATCTGGTGTGTGATGCCTCTGAGCTCCCTGAGGATTTGTGCCTGGTGTGTGAAGTATCTGAGGTGACTGGGGAGTCTCTTTCTAGATTTTGAGGTATCTGAAGTTTTGGCAGTGTTGTGTCAGGGTTTGAGGTCTCAGAACCCTTGGGGGGCAGTGTCCAACGTGTGAGGTATCTCAGCTGTTTGCAGGTGCATTCCAGGTTATGAGGCCTCTGTTCTATTCTCCTGGGGGTCTGTGTCTCAGGGCTTGAGGTATCTGATCTTTTGGGACATTTGTGTCCAGTCTGTGAGGTACCTGAATTTGGGAGGTTCTGTCCGTGGTTGGAGGTTTCTGAGATTTTTAGAATCTGTATCAAGATTGGAAGTCAGAGCAGTTTGGGAGGATGTGTCCATGAGGAGTTGTCTTTGATATGCCTAGGTGTCTGTATCCATGGTTGCGAAGTCTCCAAGATGTGTCAGTGTCTGTTTTTTAGGGTATGGCCATTATTATAGTTGGGATACTAGAGGGAATGAGCTAAAACAATAGGAGGAAGTTGTCAGAGCGTGGGATGTATGAATGTGATATTGTACTTGTTCCAGTTTAGGTGATGATGTTATGGTTCTCTCTGTGGGAGCAAGTGGCTGAGGAGATCACCAGAGGAGAAGGGGTCAAGGAAATGAGAGGCCAGGTCTTTGGAAGGATCATTTAAGTAACAATGAAATCTCCAACATTCAAGGAAGGGATGGAATTGGAGAGAGTAATAGTAATCCAGGAGTTAGAATTCTAGAGAAATGAGGGTTGATAGATGATTTCCATAAATCAGAACTCTCATAACATGAGAGTCAAAACTGGGAAGTTGGCCGGGTGCGGTGTGTAGCGGCCCGATTACAGAACGGGGGATGAACACAGAAAGAAACACACAGACACACAAAGACGGTACAAGACTGCAGCGCCAAAAAGCACCAGTCGCTTTATTTTTATACTCCTTTTGTCCAGCAGCTACTTTATGGTACGTGACTACCTTTAGAGTCCTGAGGTGCTATGTTCCATTTCTTATGGAAATTGCTCAAGGAAGGTAGACATTTGCATGTTAACCTTTGGACCTCATTACCGTGCAGGACAATGAGACATGCCTTGGCTTGTGTGCAGGACCTAAGGTCCTTGGCTATTTTCCATAGGGAACAGTTTGTCTGTTCAATAGGCCATTCACCTTTAGCTCCAGGGAGCATTCAGCAGTCAACAGGCCGCATCCGGCCCTATTGACTTCTGGCGTCAAGGAGTGTTCTGGACCTATTGACCTTTGGACCCAAGAAGCACGTCCAGCTTCGCTGACTCTGGGCTCAAGCCAATTCTTGCCCAGGGACGGTCCCTACATGGTGGCTCACGCCTGTAATCCTAGCACTCTGGGAGGCCAAGGCAGGAGGATTGCTCGAGGTCAGGAGTTTGAGACCAGCCTGAGCAAGAGCAAGACCTCGTCTCTACTATAAATACAAAGAAATTAGCCAATCAACTAAAAAGAGAAAAAATTAGCCAGGCATGGTGACATGTGCCTGTACTCCCAGCTACCTGGGAGGCTGAGGCAGGAGGATCACTTGAGCCCAGGAGTTTGAGGTTGCTGTGAGCTAGGCTGACGTCACGGCACTCTAGCCTAGGCAAGAGAGTGAGACTCTGTCTCGAAAACAAACAAACAAACAAACAAACAAACAAGAAAACCAGGAAGTTTTAGGAAGAAGGGAGGGAGAATTATTTGAAAGTGTTCTCTGTACACTACGAATTTTTAAAAGAACTCTTATATTGAAGAAGGGAGGATTGACTCTTATCATTTTACAAACCCTTAATGAATTAATGGGTCCAGGCAATGGCTCTCTAGGGCCACAAAGTCACAATAGAGAGAGCCAGACATATGTTCCTCCTGGTGGAAGAACTCACAGCATTACCTATCAAGGACTCTTACTCCAAAATTGAACCTGTAGCAGATCAACCTCTAGATCCAACTACTAAATTTATACAAATCCAGGTGACAGAGGAACATGTTGAACAAGACCATAGGAAGTAACCAACGTCATGCAGGTTTCCTGCAGGTCTCTGCTGGAGTGTTACCTCCTCAGTGAGGCCTGCCCTGACCTTCTTATATAAACTAGCCAGCCCTCCCTATCCCCATCCCCTGGATATTCCCTCTCCCTTCACTCGGCTTTGCACTCAGTATCACCAGCTGAGTTTCTCCCTTCCGTTCCCTTCCCTTCCCTTCTTCCCTTCCCTTCCCTTCCCTTCTTCCCTTCTCTTCCCTTCCCTTCTTCCCTTCCCTTCCCTTCTTCCCTTCCCTTCCCTTCTTCCCTTCTCTTCCCTTCCCTTCTTCCCTTCCCTTCCCTTCTTCCCTTCCCTTCCCTTCTTCCCTTCACTTCCCCTCTTCCCTTCCCTTCTTCCCTTCTCTTCCCTTCCCTTCTTCCCTTCCCTTCCCTTCCCTTCTTCCCTTCCCTTCCCTTCCCTTCTTCCCTTCCCTTCCCTTCCCTTCTTCCCTTCCCTTCCCTTCTTCCCTTCCCTTCCCTTCTTCCCTTACCATGCCTTCTTCTCTTCCCTTCCTTTCCTCCCTTCCCTTTCCCTTCTTCCCTTACCTTCACTTCTTCCCTTCCCTTCCGCTCCCTTCCCTTCCCTTCCACCCTTCCCTTCCTTTCTTCCCTTCCCTTCCCTTCTAACCTTCCCTTCTTCCCTTCCCTTCCCTTCTTCCCTTCCCTTCCTTTCTCTTCCCTTCCCTTCCCTTCCCTTCTTCTATTCCCTTCCCTTCTTCCCTTCCCCTTCCCTTCCCTTCTTCCCTTCCCTTCTTCCCTTCCCTTCCCTTCTTCCCTTCCCTTCGCTTTCGCTTCTTCCCTTCCCTTCCCTTTCCCTTCTTCCCTTCCCTTCCCTTTTTTACCTTACCTTACTTACCTTACCTTCTTCCCTTTCCTTCCCTTCTCCCCTTCCCTTTCCCTTCTCCCCTTCCCTTTCCCTTCTTCCCTTCCCTTCCCTTCCCTTCCCTTCCCTTCCCTCCCCTCCCCTCCCTTCCCTTCCTTTTCTTTTATTTTTTCCCTCCTCTCCCCTCTCCTCCCTTCTCCTCCCCTCCCCTCTTGTCTCCACCCCTCTCCTCTCATTTCCTTTCTTGACAGAGTCTCACTCTGTCTCCCTGTTTAGAGTGCCATGGCATTGTCATAGCTCACTGCAGCCTCAAATTCCTGAGCTCAAGAGATCCTCCTGCCTCAGCCTCCCAAGTAGCTAGAACTACAGATGTGTGCCACCACACCTGGCTAATTTTTTATTTTTTGTAGAGACAGGGTCTTGCTCTTGCTCAGGCTGGTCTCCAACTCCTGGCCTCAAGTGATCCTCCTACCTTGGCCTCCCAAAGTGCTGGGATTATAGGCATGAGCCACTGTACCCAGCTTCCAGTTTCAAAACATTTTCATCATCCCAAAACCTGTACTCATTAAGCAGTCTCTTCCCACACCCTCCCCCCACCAGCTCCTGACAACCAATGATCTGTGTTCTGTCTTTATGGATTTACCTATTCTGGGATCATATGATATGTGACCATTTGTATCTGACCTCTCTTACATAGTGTACTGTTTCCACGGTTCATCCATGTTGTAACATATATCATTGAGAACTGTGGAACTCTGGGCACATAACAAGTCTATCCAAACCCCTGCACTGAGAGACTTGACCAAACTAGCATGGCTTCTAGCAGGATAAGGCCATGTCCCTAGAATGACCCCAGCTCCCCATTAAAATGCCTGTGCTAGAAAGCTCAGTGTTGCCAGGGAATTTTACTATTTGTTTTAGCCAGCCCTTGATGATAGGCCCTGACCTCCCTCTCTTAGAGCATTTAATAAAATTGCTTACAATTGTGGATGCATGTGTCTTACAACTCAGAAACATCTCTCTCAAGGATCCGAGGGTCATTCCTTTGAAATGTAATCATCAGGAAGGACAGGGCCTCCCTCTCCCAGTCTCTGTGGGAGGATGGACTCCAGCTAGCTGCCACATCTGGCCTACTTGCATTTACACTGGCCAGCCCTTTGTACTTTTTCACTTCTCTGACTCCACTGAGCCCCAGCTCTCCCCACTCCCTCATTCAATCTTTAAAATGCCCAAATTGCTGCACAAATTAGAATAGAGCTCTGCTCTTTCCCCTACTGTCAGTAGTTACTGAATAAAATCTGTCTTCACTGCTTTAAGTAATATCTGGCTTTGTTTATGTTTGACATCATGTAGCATGCACTTCATTCCTTTTTATGGCTGAGTAATATTCCATTATATGTGTATACAGGCTGAGCATCCCTAACCTGAAAATGCAAAATCTGAAATGCTCCAAAATCCAAACTTATTGAGCACTGAAATGATGGCACAAGTGGAAAAGTCCACACATAAGTACTTAACACAAACTTAGCACAAAATTATTAAAAGCATTGTATAAAATTACCTTCAGGCTATGTGTATAAGGTGTATATATGAAACATAAATGAATTTCGTATTTAGACTTGGGTCCCATCCCCAAGATATCTCATTATGTATATGCAAATATTCTAAATTCTAAAAAAGTCTGAAATCCGAAACACTTCTGGTCCCAAGCATTTCAGATAAGGGATACTCAACCTGTACCACAATTTGTTTATTCATCTGGACATTTGGGCTATTTCCACCTTCAGTTGTCACGGATGCTGCTGCTATGAACATGTGTTGGATGTATTTGTTCGAGTACCAGTTTTCAGTTCTTTTGGGTACATACCTAGGAGTAGAATTGCTGGATCATATGGTGATTCTATGTTTACCTTTTAGAGGAACTGCCAAACTATTTCCATAGTGGCTGAACCATTTTATATTCCCACTAGCAATGTAGGAGGGTCTCAATTTCTCCATATCCTCGCCAACAATTATTTTCTGTTTTGTTGATTATAGCTAACCTAGTGGTGATGAAGTGGTACCGTATTTTCGTTTTGATTTGCATTGCCCTAATGACTAGTGATGTTGAGTATCTTTTCTTGTGCTTCTTGGCCATTTGTATTATATATCTTCTTTGCAGAAATGTCTATTCAGGTCTTTTGCCCATTTAAAAAACCAGGTTGTTTTTCTTTTTGTTGTTGAATTGTAACAGTTCATTCTATATTCTGGATACTTGACCCTTATCAGATATATGATTAGAAAATACTTTCACCTATTCTGTAGGTTGTCTTTTCACTTTCCTGATAATATCCTCTGATGCACAAAAGTTTTTAAGTTTGATGAAGTCCAATTTATCTATTTTGTTGTTTTGTCTGTACTTTTGGTGTCATATCTAAGAATCCATTGCCAAACCCAAGGGCATGAAGATTTACGAGAGCCTCTCCTTGGATTGGAGTTCAGCTCGTGGCTCTCAATATCTTGCAAAAGCTCCACTTTCAGATGGACATTGCCACTCCTCATCTTCACTTCCTGACCCCCAATGAAGAGAGGCCACCCTGCTGCCCGGGACCCTCTCCTAGATGCCCGATCATTAACTGACCAAGTCAATTCGTGCCTCGGGATTTTTTCTCCTCAGGATTTTGCTTTGCCATCACTCATGCTGCTGCCTCTGACTGTCGAACAGCTGCAGTGAGTTGACCTAGACTTGATTTTGGTGTTTGGCACCACTTGGGACTAGAGGGAAACTCAAAATTTCCCTAAATCTTCAAGAATTCAGCACACTGATTTTGTAGCAAATTAGCTTTTGTCAGTTGGATTCTAGGAGATGTGATGGTTTGGCAAATTGGTCATTTAGTCAATTGGGTTTCAAAAAGAAAGTGCTATCTTTTGGTAATAAACAAGAAGAAATAAGAGTATAGACATGTATCTGCTTACTTCTGTAGAAAGAAACACAGGAAGGGTAAACCATAAAGGAATACACTTGTTTACCCCAGGGCCACGGTGGGCATATGTAAACTCTGAAAGCCCCTTTGTTTCTGCCACTTTCAGGGTCTGTGTGGGGTGGTGGCAGGGGATCCCTCCCTGGAGGGACTCTGGGCCTACCCCTCACCCCAGGCTGGCAAAGGCTCCTCTCAGCTCAACAGCACCTCCATATTTCTGATCTGGGCAGGCATGGTTAGGGCAAAGTCCCTACCTAGCACTCCTCCCCCCCACCGTGATCTCCCTAGGAGCCAGCGGGTGGGTGTAGGGAGTGTGCCCAGTGTGGAAACTGCCAGGAGCATGTTGGCCTGGTGCCATTGACCTGACTGGTTCTGGTGACTTCACCTTCAGTCCAATCCATCCTGCCCTCCTGGGAGCCATGGGCACTAACATCAATAGCTGGGGGTGGCGGGAGATTGGAGTCCATCTCTAACACCAAGAGATCTTTTAATTCATCTAGCCAATTCCTTATTGAGTACTTACACTGTCCTAGGTGCTGGGGACACATCACAGTGAACAGAACAGACATAAATCCCTGCCCTCAGGGAGCTGCCATCCTGGCAGGGGCAGCAAACAGTGAAGATGTCAGGTGGTGATTGATTCCCTGAAGAAAATGAAGCAGGGAGGTGAGGTAGAGAGGATGGAGTGGGGTAGGCATTTACCAACAGTGACCAGGGAAAGGTCACCCTGAGGTGACACATGAACCGAGACTGGAACCATGATCTGAAGGAACCAGCTGCACACTGATTTGGGGGATGGATGGGTATTCTAGGCAAGGGTAATGTAAAGGTTCTGAGTTGGGAATGAGCTTGACTAGTGACAAGGACTCAATAAAGGCAGAAATACTTGGGGCTCAGATTTTGCCAGGCACACACTCTAGTTTGGCCCATTCTGCTAGCTCAGGGAGAAGGGCAAAGAGAAAAGGAGGGAGGAGAGAGGCTCTCCTAGAGCACGACAGGCACAAGTGGTGGCAGGAAGGGCCTTGGGCACATGAGGTAGTGTGGGTTTGTGGCATTTGGATGGCTCTGCTAGGGTGGGGCCAATATGGAGTTAAGCCTTGAGGGCTGGGTAAGTCAGGGTTAGAATCAGGGAGAAGGGAGGGGCGGGCAGGGAGAGTAGGGCCTTCCTTCCTTCTCTCCTTACCTGGGGAAGTCCTGCACCTGGGGAGACCCCTGGGTGCAGATGGCAGGTGCCTTCTACACAGTGGATCACCTGACTCCTGTGGCACATGCCTGAGGCTGCAAGGTGGTAGCCTTGCCCTATGGGAGTGGGTGGGAAGATTATACATGAGGGTCTTCTTGCTATCTCTCTCTTTCCAGTCAGAGGCACAGACACATAGATAGAGGTCAGCACAGGCACAGCCCCTGAGTCACCCAGACACATACGTACAGTGACCGTGTGATAGTCACACATGCAGACCCATACAGACCCACAGCACACAAGCACAGACACACATGTACTCTAACATATGGTGACAGCAAACAGAGACGTATGAAGAGACACTCAGTATAGTGACCATCAGTCACTCACAAAGAGACACAAGTCACATTGGGACCCACATGCCATACGGAGACACACAACCCATGAGCGTAGACATGTGCAGAGCACACACAGGCTGACATACAGCAATATGTAATGCAGACCTGTGTGGACACAGCCACACAGAAACACACACGCAAGCAGAGGTACTAATAAACAAAGGGGCATGCAGGGGGCTCACACACACCCAGACCTGGCCAAAGAAATTCTCCCCAAATGCACTGTACTATGACACATAGGCACACAGAAGGGGATATGGTCATGCATACCCACTGATATACAGTGTCTTTTTTGGGGATGTGGCAACCATTGGTGTTCAATGCTGGATTCATGATTTCATTAGAAGCTAAGCTGGAGTTGCTTGTTGAATTAAATGAAGAGAGGGACAATAAAAAAGAGGAGCCATGATTATAGAGCCTAGAATTTAAGGGTAAGGAGGGAAGTGAGGACATGAGAGAGGTGTGGTTGGGAATGATAGTGGATCATTGGGAGAAAAATAAAAAAAATTAAAAAAAGAGAGGTATGGAACACTGAAAAGGTAGCAGGGACAAT
Source organism: Lemur catta (assembly GCF_020740605.2). Lineage (NCBI taxonomy): Eukaryota > Metazoa > Chordata > Mammalia > Primates > Lemuridae > Lemur > Lemur catta. Next base: position 55,503,422 of record NC_059155.1, on the reverse strand, counting down.
AAACTATGTCTTAATGGGGTTTTAGGGTGTGATGGTTAATTTTATGTGTTAATTTGACTGGACCTTGGGATGCTTCCTTTTCCTGTGACTTTATACTCTGCTGGCCTAGAGATCTCAATTTCAGAGGGAGGAATGCTTCTCCCAGGAGACACAACAATAATTCCACTGAACTGGAAGTTAAGACTGCCACTGGCCGCTTTGGGCTCTTCATGCCTTCAGAATTACTGTGCTGGCTGGGGTGATTGATCCTGACTGCCTAGGGGAAATTGGACAGCTACTCCACAATGGAGGTAAGGAAGAGTATTCTGGAATACAGTAGATCCCTTTGGGCATCTCTAAGTATTATCATTCTCTGTGATTAAAGTCAATGGAAAACCACAACACCGAAATCCAGGCAGGACTACAAATGGCCCAGCCCATTCAGGAATGAAGCTTTGGGTCACCCTGCCAGGTAAAGAACCATGGCCAGCTGAGGTGCTTGCTGAAGGCAAAGGGAGTACGGAATGGGTAGTGGAAGAAGGTAAATACCAGCTATGATCACGTGACCAGAAATGAGGACCGTAATGGTCATGAGTATTTCCTCTTTATCTTATCGTGAATACGTTTGTGCGCACACACAAATCTATTCTTTGTTTTCTTCCCTCCCTTGTCCCCATATCATATAACACAAGATATATTAACTTTACATCATAATTAAGTTATGCAATATCAAGGAGAAGAGTAAACATCACTCAAATACTTTACATCTTCTTCTGGGGAAAGGGTTAATGTGTTTTGAGTTGTATGCAGAATAGTTGTGTTGGCAGAATTATGATCTTGTTATTGTCTTCATTTGGAGATTAAGTATGGTTTAAGGGGATGAGTGTAGGTGTCAAGCTGATAATGGTTGTACTTGTGATGGTTACTTCCATTATATATGTCAACTTGAATGGGTCACAGGGTTCACAGATATTTAGCCACACATTATTCTGGGTGTTACTGTGAGGTTGTTTTGGATGAGATTAAATCAGTAGACTGAGCAAAGCAGATTGCCCTCCCTAATGGGTAGGCCTCACCCAATCAGTCAAAACCTGAATAGAACAAAAAGGCTGAACCTCCCTGGAGTAAGAGAGAATTCTCCTGCCTGACTGCCTTCCAACTGGGACATTGGTTTTTTTCCTACCTTTGGACTCAAACTGACACGTTGGTTCTTTCTGGGTCTCAAGGCTGCTGGCCTTTGAACTGAAACTACACCATTGGTTCTCCTGGGCCTCAGGCCTTCAGTCTTGGACTGAACGCACTGTCAGCTCTCCTGGGTCTCAAGCTTGTCAACTCTCTCTGCATACCTTCGGACTTGTCAGCCTCCATAATTGTGTGAGCCAATCCTTACAATAAATCTCCCCCCCATATTTGTATATATATTTGCATGCTATTGGTTGTTTCTCTGGAGAACTAATACAAAGGGGAGGTGAACTGGAAGTAGAAGAGGTCACGTAGGGGTGGGGAACCTGCGGCCTTGGCGCCACATGTGGCCTTCTGGATTCTTGAGTGCGGCCTTTTGACTGAATCCAAGTTTTACAGAACAAGTCCTTTTCCTAAAGGATTTGTGTGAAGTTTGGATTTGGTTGAGGGGCCACACTTGGGGATCTGGAGGGCCACATGTGGCCTTGAGGCCACAGGTTCACCACCCCTGTAAGGGCACAATTTCGAAGGAGAAGAGCTCATAAAACAGAGAGACCAGAGGGTTAGACTGTGGATTTTGAAACCACTATGAATTCTGGACAAGAGGTATTGGAGAGAGTGATGGTAAACATGAATAAAATTGTCAAAAACCAGGCTGGGCACGGCAGCTCACACCTGTAATCCTAGCACTTTGGGAGGCCAAAGCAAGAGGATTGCTTGAAGCCAGGAGTTTGAGACCAGCCTGAGCAACAGTGAGACCCCGTCTCTACTAAGAGCAGAAAAATTAGCCAGGCATGGTGGCACGCATCTGTAATCCTAGCTACTTAGGAGGCTGAGGCAGGAGGATTGCTTGAGCCCAGGAGTTTGAGGTTGCAGTGAGCTATGATGACCCCACTGCCTGGGTGACAGAGCAAGACTCTGTCTCAAAAACAAACAAACAAACAAAAAATCCTCAACGACCAAAAGGGAATGATGAGGGGCTTGGTAGATGCTGTAATGAAGGTTGTATTGTCTATTGCTTGTGTCTCAGAGGAGCTGGGGGATTTCCCGAGAAGGGAGGGAGCATGGTCTGGGGGAAGTGCATGAAGTGCAAGGACGACACCTGTGCCTCCAGAATCACTGGAATGAGCCCTGTGGGAGAGAAAACTGGCCACTGCTTTAGAGAGCTGCAGTATTGTCAAGGAAGATCTATCCATGTTCCCATTGGAGCAAGAAGGTGAGCTTGACCTTCAGAGAAGAGGTCAAGGATGGAGGTATTTTGCTAATGGCTGGGTGTAAGTTCCAGAAGGCAACATTCCAGAAGGCAAAGGTAGCACAGTGCCTGTAGTCCCAGCTACTCAGGAGGCTGAGGAGGGAGGATCATTTGAGCCCAGGAGTTCAAGACTGCAGTGAGCTATGATTGCATCTGTGAATAGCCTCTGCACTCCAGCCTGGGCAACATAGTGAGGCCCTATCTCTCTAAAAAAAAAAATAAAACCCACAGATAAAACCCAAACAAATAAACCAAAACAAAACAAAAACTGAAGGCAAAGTCTCAGGACATAGGTCAGAAAAGGGTATTTGGACACTTATGTTTCCAATCATGATGGAGTAACAGGAACTAGATTTAATCTCTTGCCTTAAACAACTAAAAGAATAATCAGATAAAAGATATAAAACAATGCTTTCCAGACTTTAGACACCAGGAAGCATGGGACCATGATTGCTGACAGAAGGGAACAAATGAGTGAACCATATGGTTATTGCCTGGAGAGAGTTTCCCGGTGCAGTGCAGGGAGGGGTAACTCAAAAAGAGCCTGATGGTCTCTCTGAGTTTTGAAAACATAGTTATGAGTCTGTGGCAGTAACGGCAGCTAGAATTCACAGGACAGCACACAGTACCATAGAGGCGAGAGTTGCACAGAGAGAGAAAGCTCTGGAGATCTACAGAGGGTTTCTTTCAAGTCTTCACCTGAATTCTGATCAGCACACATATGTGAGGGAACTACCTAAGGCCCAGGGAAAGACCACTGAAAAGGATCAGGAGGCATAATCCTCAGAGCCAGGAACAGTTCATCTGCACACCAGCCGGAGTGGTAAACCTCCTCACACATGAGACATTGAGTAGGAAGCTCAGTACCAAATTAGCCCTAGACTAAAGGCTTTTCAGGTCCTGCCTAAAAAACATAAAAGCAAGCCTCAAGAGGATCAAATTGATTGTGTCCTAGAACAACACCAAAATAATAATAAAATAATAAAAAAAGAAAGAAAAAAATACAAAAGATTTCAGCACCTAATAAGGTAATATTTACAATGTCTGGCATCCAATAAATTCTCAGGCCTGCAAAGAAGCAGGAAAATATAACCCATAATGAGGAGAAAAATAATCTATAGAAAATGACCCAGAAGTGACCCAAGTGATAGAATAAGTAGACAAAGGACATTAAAACAGCTGTTATAAATGTACTCCATACATTCAAGAAGGCAGAGGAAAGCATGAGCATGGCTGAAATAGAGCACCCAAGGAAGGCCCTTCCCCCTCCCCAGGCCCTGCCCCACCTCAATTCAGAGCTGAGAACAGTCCTTGTTGGAAAGAATTTGTCTGTGCCTCATTGAATGGCAGAAATTGCTGGAAATATGCTGTCTGGAACTTGCCAGAAATCCACCCTCTAGGGTGCCTGAGAAAGCTGTTCCTGGGGAGGTGTCTCACTGGAGGCACTCCACTACTAAACTACCTGAGGGAGGGTGCCGGGGGAAGTTTCTGGCTATGGGGTGTTGTTGGCTGCCATGTGCTACAAAAGCTGGAAAATGGAGAAGCTGTGAATGTTTCAGGAGCCAGAGGCAAACTGCTACTAAACCCTCTGATGGGAGATTCCAGGGGAAGCCGCTGGCCACTGGGCGCTGCTGGTCGCCATGCACTGCAGGAGAAACTGTGAGTACCGTGGGACCCAGGTGCTGGAGAAAGCTGTGAACACCGCACGAACCTGCTGATTGCGCACTCCAGACCCAACCGGGAAGCAAAACCTTTTTCCTTTTTGCGGTGTCTCTCCAGTGCCCTCTACTGGCAAAGCTTCAGTGCCAGCTGGCAAAGGAAAAATATGTAAATAGACCAGATCCATTTTCACAGAGCAGGCACCAAGGGTGAATTTGAAGCCAAGAGGCAAAAATTGGTAAGTGGCACAGTCCATCCCTTTGACTTCTCAGCTTCCACGTGCACCCTTCTACACACATTTGGATCCTTGTACAACAAAACAACTTTATTTCTACCTGCTTTATTTTTATACCTAGAAGATATAGTTATTCTTCTTACAAGAGACAAAGTTGCTACCCAAATGAGGAGACACACAGTTGCAAGAGTCATTGTATCCATCACTGTCTATATTAATTACTCCTTAAATTTAGTCACAGTCCCACTGATATCCTGTTACCTAAAGAGTAAATTGTAGGCCAGGCGCGGTGGCTCATGCTTGTAATCGTAGCACTCTGGGAAGCCGAGGTGGGAGGATCGTGCGAGGTCAGGAGTTCGAGACCAGCCTGAGCAAGAGCGAGACCCCATCTCTACTAAAAAATAGAAAGAAATTAACCGGACAACTAAAAATATATAGAAAAAAAATTAGCCAGGCATGGTGGCACATGCCTGTAGTCTCAGCTACTTGGGAGACTGAGGCAGTAGGATCACTTGAGCCCAGGAGTTTGAGGTTGCTGTGAGCTAGGCTGATGCCATGGCACTCACTCTAGCCCGGGCAACAGAGTGAGACTGTCTCAAAAAAAAAAAAGGAGTAAGTTGTAAAATTACCTTCCAATAACTACTTGTATATAAAATAAAAATGGGAAAGAGAGAGAAAAAGAAAATGGCTAGCATATGCAAATAAACACATACATATATCACAAGCAAAAAGTAAATAAGCAAAGCTACTATAGTACTCATTTCTGTAATTGATCACGAAACTGTAATTGACATCTATGGCTTTCTTCTTCTACTCTCCATTCTGTATTTCCCTTGCTTTCATCAGAACCTCAGCTGCTCTCTTCTACCTGGTGGAGTCATCCAAACTGTCATTCCTGAAGGGTCTGAGTCCTTGATCATCCTGCCTGTTTGGGTTGCTGTAGTTTTCCATTAGCCTTTGCTATTAGGTATGGAAGTACTAAGAGGCACCCCAGATAATTCTCTGGGTTGCAGACATGGTCCTTCTTGCATTCATTGTGTAGCAACAACCCAATTCCACTTGGTAGTTAGGATAAACCATTCAAGCCAGTATGTTAACTCTCACCATGCCCCCCTTTTTTGTCTGTAGCTTCATTGGTATAAGGAACCAAAGATGTCCAAAGTATTTTACCTTCCAATTCAGTGGAATCATTGTTGTGTCCCCTGGTAAGAAGCATTCTACCCTTGGGGACTAAGATTTCCAAACTAGCAGAGCTCAAAAAATTGCCAAGAGAGGAAGCAAAAATTCTATGAATGGGTTATTAGTTGTGAGAAGAGCCACTCCCACTTACACCTCTTGATTCCAGGAGTCATTTATTCTGGCCATGAGGGAGATAACACTATATAATAGTCTCTAACTTAAAGTATATACTATGTCCTAAAAAACAGAATCCCGTCCTTTCAGGGTATTGTTTCCCAACAAGCATCATAACCAAGTCTTCAGTAAGCCATTCCACCTTTCCATTAGGTCAGCTGCATTAGGATGATGTGATATATGGTAAGACCAGTTAATTACATAGGCATGAATCCATTGCTGTACTTGCTTTGCTGTTAAATGAGGCTGTGGATCAGAAGCGATGCTGTGCAGAAGAGACTACAGATGGTGCTGCTGGCACAAGCATTATGGGAAGTGAAGGGAAAACTATATCCAGAAAATATCTCTGTTCCCCTCCATGATGGAAGAGGTCCAATGTAATCAACCTGCCACCAGGTGGCTGGCTGGTCCCCACAGGGAATAGTGCCATACTGGGAACTCAATTTCGATCTCTCCTATTGGCAGATTAGGCACTCAGCAATAGCATTAACCATGCCATCGTTGGTAAGGGGAAGCCCATACTGTTGAGCCCAGGCAAAGTTTCTATCCTTGCCACTATAGCCTCTGTTCATGGGCCCACTGAGCAAATACTGGGGAGGCCAGTGAAAGAGGCTGACTGATATCTGCAGAGCATATCATTTTTGTTCACTGGATTCTAAGGGTCTCCTGTGTAATGTATGCCTTTTGGTGGGCATTTACATGAGACACAAATATCTTCACTGTATGTACCCATTCGGAGAGGTCCATCCACATATCTCTTCCCCAGACTTCCTTGTCACCAATCTTTCAATCCTATTCCTTTCAAGTCCGTGACCACATGTCATTGTAGTTCCATACTCTTGGCCATATCTCACTCCAGACATAGTGGACAACTAAATATACTACTCTATGTTCTTCCCACTAGAGAGGATATTCCTTCACCACTGTCATTCAGGGTCACCCCTGAGTAGACCCATAATGCTGCATCTGTCCACTCTCAGATGGTATCAGCGTATCATGCAGACCCATAAATAAGACAGTTTTCCTCACTTAATCAATGCGTCATAAGGAACACTCCACAATACCATAGGCATGGGTTGAAGGAGAGGAGGCAATACAATATGAGTTGGTGTCAAAAGAGTCTGAACTACCAGCTCATGCAACTTACTTGTATGCCTGGACCTGTTCAACTTGGTATTTTATATACTATTTTTATTTGATAGTAGATTGCTGCTATGTAGGCCTAAGCTTATAGCTGTGTGGGTCAGAGAAGACACCAGTTCATGATTAGAATCTCAGGCTGTATGGTCACCTAATATCTCATGGTTAGGTGTTTCAGTCTCTGCCAAGGTCCAGTGGTAAGCCAAAGCTGTTTCTCTTTTATTTATTTATTTATTTATTTTTTAGACAGAGTCTCACTCTCTTGCCCAGGCTAGAGTGCCATGGTGTCAGCCTAGCTCACAGCAACCTCAAACTCCTGGGCTCAAGTGATCCTCCTGCCTCAGCCTCCCGAGTAGCTGGGACTACAGGCATGTGCCACCATGCCCGGCTAAGTTTTTCTATATATTTTTAGTTGTCCATATAATTTCTTTCTATTTTTAGTAGAGACGGGGTCTCGCTCTTGCTCAGGCTGGTCTCGAACTCCTGAGCTCAAACGATCCACCTGCCTTGGTCTCCCAGAGTTCTAGGATTACAGGTGTGAGCCACTGCGCCTGGCCAAAGCTTTTTCTTAAAAGGAGACTAGTTCCCTGCAAAAGAGGGTACAGGCTTGCTCCAAAATCCTAGAGGCTTATGCTGTGATTCTATCATTGTTGCTTGCCAGAAACTCCAAACAACATTCTCATTTGTCACAGACACTTCACGTATCATTGGATCTGCTGGGTCATAAGGTCCAAGTGGAAGAGCAGCTTGACCAGCAGTCTGAACTGAATTACCTTGTCTGGTCCTATTCAAACCTGGAAACCTTGGGTGGATTTGAAGCAGCATACTCAAATGTTGTCTCCAAAATACGAAAGGCCTACCAAGGGTTGTAACTCTTTGTTTGTGGTAGGAGGTGTGAGGTATAGCAACTTGTGTGTCAAGGGAATATTTTGAGGGAATATTTTGACATGCTTCACACTATTTGACTCCTAGAAACTTTATTGAGGAGGAAGGCCTTTGAATTTTTGTGGGGTTTATATCCGACTGTATTAGGTAGGGTTCTCCAGAGAAACAGAACCAATATGATGTGTATATATTTAGAGAGAAATTTATTTTAAGGAACTGGCTCACGTGATTATAGAAGGTGGAAAGTCCAACATCTGCAGGATAGCCTGGCAGTCTGGAGCCCCAGTGAAGAGCCAGTGTTGCAGTTCAAGTTCAAAGGCCTTCTGCTGGCAGGATTCCTTCTTGCTAGGGGGAGGTCAGTCTTTGTTCTATTAAGGCCTTCAACTGATTAGATGAGGCTCACCCACATTATGGAGGGCAATGTTTTATTCAAAGTCCAGTGATTTACATGTTAATCTCATCCAAAAAACACCTTCACAGAAACATCTAGAATGTTTGACCAAATATCTAAGCAATGTGTTCCAGCCAAGTTGACACATAAAATTAACCATCATATCAGCCCTTTCATTCTTACTAAGGCATTTAAAGTACTTGCTGCTTCCTGCTTACCAGAGCCACTCAGCATGTCATCAGTGTAGTGGCCCAGAGTGATGTTTCATTGAGTGTCAAGATGATCAAGGTCTCTGCAGACTATATCATGTCAGAACAGGAGAATTGACATAGCCCTGAGGCAACATTATGAAGTTATACTCTTATTCTTGCTAGATAAAAGCAAAGGGTTTCTGGTAGTCATTAAAAATTGGTGTGGAGAAAAAGTCATTAGTCAGGCTGGTATCTGAATACCAAGTGCCAAGGGTTGTGCTGAGTTGTACCAATGAAAATACTATATCTGGGACAGGACATACAATTGGAGTCCCCATCTGATTAAGTTTATGATAGGGCACAGATAGTCCAAGATTCATCTGACTTCTGTACAGGCCAAACTGGTGAGTTAAATGGAGATGTGAGATTTGAAGGAGGTGGAGCAAAATGGCTGAATAGAACCCCTCCAGCAGTAGTCCCCCCTCAGGAACACCAAATTGAACAACTGTTCACTCAAGAAAGCACCTTATAGCCGGGCATGCTGGCTCATGCCTGTAATCCTAGCACTTTGGGAGGCTGAGGTGGGTGGATTGTTTGAGCTCAGGAGTTCAAGACCAGCCTGAGCAAAAGCAAGACCCCATCTCTACTAAAAAAATAGAAAGAAATTATATGGACAATTAACTATATATATATAGAAAAAAAATTAGCCAGGCATGGTGGTGCATGCCTGTAGTCCCAGCTACTCAGGAGGCTGAGGCAGGAGGATTGCTTGAGCCCAGGAGTTTGAGGTTGCTGTGAGCTAGGCTGATGCCATGGCACTCTAACCTGGGCAACCAAGCGAGACTCTGTCTCAAAAAAAAAAAAAAAAAAGAAAAAGAAAGAAAGAAAAGAATGGCCCTACCCTATGGATCAGCAAGCTGATGAGGGGATTATGCCAGTTTCTAAGTATGTTTATTACAGTGATTAAAATCAGGAACTGGGGAAATAACTACAAGGTGAGTCAGTGGACCAACTGGGCCTGGTGTGACTCAGGCCTGAGCTAAGACTCTATTACCTGACCACTCTAAAGCCCCCACTTTGACTGTTGGGCCACAGTGGTATTTTGAGTCCCCAGGAATTAATATCAATTCAGAGCAAGTATCTAGAAGTCTTCCAAAGGTCTGGGTATTTCCTTTTCCCCAGTGCACAGTCACTCTAGTAAATGGCCTCGGATCCCTTTGGGGAAGGCTTGGAGGAATATTTATGTTATATATTTGTGGCGATGGTACAGGCATCTCCCTCAAGTGGATCTGGGCTACCCTTCAATCAAGGGACTCTGGGTATGTGAACTGACTTCAATCTGGAAAGTGAGTGAGAGGCTGATTTTCTCCACTGTGGTGGCTTGAGTTAGATTTTTGCCTACTAGATCTAGAACTGTTCCTATCATATAGATTGAACAGAATTCTGGTAGACTGTCCATCTATTTCATCCCTGGGGACATGGTGATCAATGTGCCTGTACATTCGTGGTGCTGATTTGGCAATTAAGTGCTACCACTTGGCCTGTGCTCCTCTGGGATTCCATGATCTCCACTGAAACCAGGGAGTCCATCACCTACAGTCATACCTGGCCTACAAAGGAGAGCAACCATAGAGCTTTCCAAGGATGCAGGTACTCCTCTCACTAATGGATTTCTCAATGTCTTGGTGAAATAATTCTCTTCCAAGGTTTTTCATGGAACATAATTAGGGGTGTGGGCAGATCAAACATAATAAATCTTGTCCAACATTCCTATCCCTAAAGCCTTTGGATTCCCTCCCCTGCATCATGAAAAGGCAGCTCTGGCATCTCAACCTTATTAACTGTAGGCCATAATTGAGTCCAAGTTTCAGTCAATCAACAAAATAAGCTCTTAGTGCCATCTCCAGCTGCATACATGGTATCAAGTTCTTGATTTGACTCTCAGCTTGACTATTATCAGTATATAGAAATGCCACTAATTTGTATATATTAATTTTTTCTTTTTTTCACTAGCAAAGTCTGCAACGGTATATATTAATATTGTAACCTGAGACTTTACTGAATTTATTTATCAAATCTAGGAGTCTTTTGGAGGAGTCTTTAGGATTTTCTAGATATATGATCATATTGTTGGCAAATAGGGATAGTTTGATCTCCTGTTTCCCAATGTGGATGCCCTTTATTTCTTTCTCTTGCCTGATTACTCTGGCTAGGGTTTCCAGTACTATGTTGAATACAAGTGGTGACAGTGGGCACCTTTGTCTTATTCCAGTTTTTGGGAGGAATGCTTTCAACTTTTCCCCATTCAGTATGATGTTGGCTGTGGGTTTGTCATATATAGCTTTTATTATTTTGAGGTATGTTCTTTCTATGCTTAGTTTGTTGAGCATTTTTATCATAAAGGGGGGTGGATTTTATAGAATGCTTTTTTGCATCTATTGAAATCATCATATGGTTTTTGTTTTTAATTCTTTTTGTGTTGTGAATCACATTTATTGATTTGCATATGTTCAACCATCCTTGAATCCCTGGGATGAAACCCACTTGATCATGGTGAATTATCTTTTTGATATGCTGTTGGATTCAGTTTGCTAATACTTTTTGAGAATTTTTGTATCTATGTTCATGAGGGTTATTGGCCTGTAGTTTTCTTTTTTTGTTGTGTCCTTTCCTGGCGTTGGTATCAGGGTGATGGCCCATAGAATGAGTTAGGGAGGATTCCCTCCTTTTTTTTTTTTTTTTTTCTGAAACAGAGTCTCACTCTCTTGCCCTGGTGCCGTGGCGTCAGCCTAGCTCTCAGCAATCTCAAACTCCTGGGTTCAAGCAATCCTCCTGCTTCAGCCTCCTGAGTGGCTGGGACTACAGTCATGCGCCACCATGCCCAGCTAATTTTTCCTGTATATATTTTAATTGTCCGGCTAATTTTCTTCTATTTTTAGTAGAGATGGGGTCTCAGAGGAGGCAGTAGCTTTTGTCCTTGGGGCACATGAAAGCACTCACTGCTTCTTTTTAGTGGGAAGGGAGTGAGCCCCACGCTCTGTGGAAAGCTGGGTGTGATAAGTGCTCTGTCAGAGGTGGGGCAGCCACTCCCAGGTGCCCTGGCTTAATTGACCCCTGTGGAGCACTTGCCAGTCCTGAGCAGAAACAGCCTTTCAGCTGTGGCTGCCTCTGTGGCAGTGGGCAGGGGAGGGGAGGTGGAGGAGAAGGCCCCAAATGGTGGGGAATGTCTCCACTAGGAGGGATGAAGACAACTTCAGATCAGGAGCCAGGGGCTCCCTGGTACAGGAGAGTATGCATTCGCCTTCCTCTGTCCTAGAAAGAATTTGTGGCACTTCCCAGTCCTCTTGGGGTAGCCCACCCTATGAGTCAGAGCTCCAGGAACACTGCTACTCTCCTGTGTCTACCCGCTCCTTTGTGGTTGTCACAGTCCAAGCAAGTGATGGGGATGTTCATGTGGGATCTAGTTACAGGGAGACTTGGGGCTGGGACTTCCCTGGCTGGATAGATGCACCTGGCATGTACTCAGGTAATATGATGCCTGCCCATTTTTTCTTCATAAGTGCTCATGTGCAAACAATCCATCCCGCAACACAGTCCTTATAGTTATGATTACTGCCATAATGGTCAAGTGCAACAGTCATATGGACTCCCAAGGCATGTGCTTCAGTTGGCACTTCATCACGACCAACCATAGGTTGATTAATTGTGATGCTTCTGCATGACATGGATTACTAGCATCCATTTCTCACTGGCAAGGAGTTCAGCACTGTGCTCAAGCCCAGAGCAGGAACAAACCAATCCCAAAGTCCCATCTCTGCAGGTATATTTCCTGGGACCACTCCAGGTAACAATTTTGTATCAGTCTGAGTCTAATCAGGAGAGAGGGATGACATAGTAATTTCAACAGAGAAGTTTATTATTAATATAAAGAATTACCTATAACAGGGAGTTGGAATAACAAGGGATTAGCTAGTAAGATGTAAAGAGATCTCTAAAGAATACAGGAATAGCAGATATAAGGAGAGATCATCATCCCTAGGCTAAGATAGGACACCTATGGGACTGAGATCCAGATCTTATCGGAAGAAGCATGGCTGTAGTTCACTGAATGGCAGAGAAGTCACTGTGGTGCTGCACTGGTGGAACTTGTTGGAAATATACCCTCTGGAAATCTGTCTGCTGTTGTGTGAGGGAAAGCTGTTCACTGCTGAGTGCTGCTGGCCTCTGTGTACTGCAGGAGCCAGGCACTGGGGAAGCCGTGAGTGCTGCAGGATCCAGTCACTCTGCTACAAAATTGCCTGAGAGCAAGTGCTAGAGGGAGGGGAAAGCTGCTGATCACTGGGTGCTACTGGCTACCATGCACTGCAGGAACTAGGCACCGGAAAAGCTGTGAGCTCTTTAAGAGTCTAATGCTAGAAAAAGCCAAGCAGCAGGAACCTGGCAAGTAAGCAGAGGAATCAGGAAGGAGGCCCCTTTCCCTCTTGCATTCTCTCTCCAGCACCCTCTATTGAGAAAGTTTCAGTGCCAGCTGGCAAAGGAAAAAATACTTAAAATATGCTCCATTTTCACAGAGCAGGCAGAAAGGGTGAATTCGAATTTGAGATGCGGTAAATTGATAACCAGCACATCGTGGGTCAAAGAAGTAATTATAAGGAAAATGAGAGAATATTTTGAACTGAATTAAAATGAAAACACAATGTATCAAAATTTATGGAATGCAACAAAAACAAAGTTGGAATGCTTAGAAAGGAATTTATAGCATTAAATGCTTATATTAAAAAAGAAGAATGGTCTCAACTCAATGACCTCAGCTTCCACTTGAAGAAATTATGATAAAAGAGGAAATTAAACCCAAAATAAGCAGAAGAAAGGGAATAATAATGATAAAAGCAGAAATCACTGAAATAGAAAACAGAAAAATAAGAGAAAAGTACCCAATATCTGGCTCTTTGGGAAGATAAATAAAATTGATAAATCTCTAGCCAGACTGATGAAGGAAAAAGGAGAGAAGACCCAAATGACCAATATCAGGAATGAGACAGGGGATGACACTACAGATCCTACAGAAATTAAGAGGATAATAAAGGGGTATTAGAAAGAGTTTTATGCTCATAAATTTGACAACTTAGATAAAATGGACACATTACTTAACGGATACAAGCTACCAAAGCTCACTCCAGAAAAAAGACAACCTAAATAGCCTGTCTTTAAAGAAATTTATTTCATAGTTAACAACTTTCCCACAAAGAAAACCCCATGCCCAGATGATATCACTGGTGAATTTAACCAAACAGTTAAGGAAGAAATAATAGCAGTTGTACACAAATTCTTCCAGGAAATAGAAGAAGAGCATATTAATTTTCTATTGCTGCATAACAAATTAACACAAAGTTAGTGACTTAAAACAGTACCCATTTATTATCTCAGTTTCTGTAGGTCAGAAGTCCTGAACAACATGACTTGAGTTCTCTGCTCAGGCTACCACAAGGCTGAAATCAAGGTGTTGGCCAGGGTGAGTTCTTGTATGCAGGCATGAGGGAAAATACATACACTTCCAAGCTCATTCTTTTTTTTTAGACAGAGTCTCACTTTGTTGCCCGGGCTAGAGTGCTGTGGCATCAGCCTAGCTCACAGCAACCTCAAACTCCTGGGCTCAAGCAATCCTCCTGCCTCAGCCTCCCCAGTAGCTGGGACTACAGGCATGCGCCACCATGCCCGGCTAACTTTATATATATATATATATATTTATTTATTTATTTATTTTAGTTGTCCAGATAATTTCTTTCTATTTTTAGTAGAGATGGGGTCTCGCTTTTGCTCAGGCTGGTCTTGAATTCCTGAGCTCAAACAATCCGCCCACCTCAGCCTCCCAGAGTGCTAGGTGGAATTTATTTAGTGTGAAATGCAGAGAAACTTTATATTTTTCCCCTCCTAATAGTCTGACAAGTTTCTCAACCTTAACAACGAAACAGCCATTCCTTCCCTGATTGGTTTATGGTACTTCATTTGCTTCATGTGCTAGACCACAGCACACTGAATATTCATGGATAAATGAATGTTCGTGGCTAAATGAATGAGCAGACCTCTGTTAGGTCTGCTCATTTCAGCTCCCACCTTGCTTAGCATGTCAGTTAACAAATCCAAAAGTGGCCAGGAACGGTGGGTCACACCTATAATCCTAGCACTCTGGGAGGCCGAGGCAGGCGGATTGTTTGAGCTCAGGAGTTTGAGACCAGCCCGAGCAAGAGTGAGACCCCATCTCTACTAAAAAAATAGAAAGAAATTAGCTAGACAACTAAAAATATATAGAGAAAAAAACTAGCTGGGCATGGTGGCGCATGCCTGTAGTCCCAGCTACTCGGGAGGCTGAGGCAGGAGGATTGCTTGAGCCCAGGAGTTTGAGGTTGCTGTGAGCTAGGCTGATGCCATGGCACTCACTCTAGCCTCGGCAACAGAGTGAGACTCTGTCTCAAACAAACAAACAAACCCAAAAGTATGGAGGCCAGCTAAACTTGTATTTTTATGCAAATGAACACAGAAAGTCTCTTAAGTTTATTTGCCCCTTTTTATGCTTCTCACATGAATTTTGCAGTTTTCTTCTTCACATAGATACTGATCATTACTTCTTAAGGTTATTCTTAGGTATTTTCTGTTGCTGTTGTGAAGGGGGCGCTATTCAGTCATTAAGTATGAAATGTCTGATTTCCTTTAAGTACTAAGTTTGACAGTTGATATCTCTGACATTTCACTTTGACACTTATTTTTTTTTTATTGTGAAAGTACACCCTCATTCTTTCAAACGCACATTTTGGCTTGTGATTATCTTTCAAAAACATTTTTAGAGCGTTTTTTGTGAAACCATGGGTAAGTAAAAAATTTGTGTTATTTCTGAATATGAGTTCCATCATGGAACCAATGCAGCGCAGACAGCTAGAAATATCAATGAAGTGTTTGGGAAGTATGTGGCTAATGAACACACAGTACATCAATGGTTTGAGAAGTTCTGTTCTGGTGATTTTAATCTTGAAAATGGGCCATGCGCATGACCTGAGACCAAGGTGAATAATGATGAGTTGAAAGCTGTAGTGGAAGAAAATCCATCTCAACCTATGCATGAATTAGCAGAAAGGTTTGGCGTTAGTATTCCAACAATATTGGACCATTTGAAACAAATTGGCAAGGTAAAAAAGCTGGATAGATGGATACTGCATGAATTAAATTTGCATCAGAAGAGAAATCATCTCGAAGCTTGCCTTTCTTTGCTGTCACGACATAAAAGTGAACCATTTCTATACCGTATTGTTACATGTGAGAGGCTTTTTAAAAAGTCTAATCCAAAATTCCATATGAAAAAGTTCAGCAAAGTCAACTTAAAAAGAGCCTATATAATAAGTCACTATTCTTACTGTACTGTATACAAATAATCAGGCCAAGTTTATAAAATTAAACTTATTTTACAAACAAATTAGTCTTACCAAGATTATCTTTGGTAAAAATGGGGGAACTAGGCCAGGTGTGGTGGCTCACGCCTGTAACCCTGGCACTCTGGGAGGCCGAGGCAGGTGGATGGCTTGAGGTCAGGAGTTCGAGACCAGCCTGAGCAAGAGTGAGACACCGTCTCTACTAAAAAAAAAAAATAGAAAGAAATTTTATAGACAGCTAAAAATACATATAGAAAAATTAGCCGGGCATGGTGGCACATGCCTGTAGTCCCAGCTACTTGGGAGGCTGAGGCAGGAGGATTGCTTGAGCACAGGAGTTTGAGGTTGCTGTGAGCTAGGCTGACACCACGACACTCTAGCCCAGGCAACAGAGTGACACTCTGTCTCAAAAAAAAAAAAAAAATGGGGGAACTAGAGAGAGAAAAATTATGCTTCAGAGGAAAAGTGTAGTGCATCTGTTATTAGATTCTAGTCCTGTCTTTTTTTTTCTTGAATTTTTATTTTCTGGACTGAATCCTAAATTTTTAGTTTCCTCCAATATCTGGCTGTGACTTTCCAGACTAATATTTCCAGTTTTTCTCCCACCCTTCTTACCTGGAATCGCTAGAAATTAAAACTGCCTTTTCCTTAAGGCCCCACAAGCTGAAGCTAGTCAACTTGGCTTTGAAAAAACATCGCTGTAACAGCTTATATTTGGACAAACTTTGTACATCCAAACTGCAAACCAGAAAAATCTGTCTGATTGCCACTAATCTTCACAGCTGACTGTCCTCCAGACTCTAGAAAAACTTGTTTATAGATTACTCCAGACATTAACCTTTGTTTTTCTTCTGTTTCCATAGAAATGCCTCTTATTAAGATCTGTTGGCCTGCCTTGTATATAGAAGTCTATCCTTGAGAGCCCATCTGCAATTCCATTTCCTGAAATGAGACATAACTATTTAACTCAATGACCTATTCTCAGGACTAGGAGACTGATTCAAGAAGATATGGAACAGTGCACTCAAAATTGTTTTCCGTTTGTTCCAATCTATGTTTTCTCCTCCTTTGCCTATTGCTTATCTCAAAACTTCTAACCCAAATCCCTCCATAACTACCAATCCTACTTTAATGTATGAAACTTTCTGAAAATAAAGTTTCAAATGGGGGAATAAAGGAAGCCAAAAATATTTCACCTCAAAATATACTTCTTTGACATATTTCAGGATGACTATTCAGAGGGCCTACAGACAGGAATAGCCCTGCAAAACTGCCTTTTTGGAGGAGATTCACATCTGTAGAGAAAATCTGCATTGGTGAAATAAATAACCAGGCTTTCTCCACCCCCATCCCCTTGTGGGAGAGAGAGACTGCGAGTCTGACACCTTTGGGGGTCTGACAGAAACTTATTCTGAGAGCTGCCACCAGCAAAATTTCATCTGCATAATAAGACCGCCTTTGCTAGCCAAGCCTTTCCTCTTCTCTCCCTCCCATATCCGGTCTTGCCACACTCCAAGCCCCTATTATTTCTGTAACCTCATGATGGTATAAACTTCAACCATCTGGTCCTTTGCGTTTTCATATTTTTCACGACTCCTATGCACATATGTACACATTACTAAATTTTGTATGCCTTTTCTCCTATTAATCTGCCTTTTCTCAGATTTTCAGCAAACCTTCAGAGGGTCAAGGGAAAGTTTTCCCTTGGTCCCTATAATCACTTACTCATTTTTTTTTTTTTTTTTTGGTCAGTGGTTAAAAATGCTTTTGTGATCCTTGAATTTCCTCATCTGTAATATAGGACTGTCAAAAGACAAAATTACAACGAATTTTGTTTAAAGATCTCAATTGGCTTTGTTTACAATTCTAGAATCAGGCAACATTTTATCCCATGAAATAGAATAAGTGTTCCAATGAGCTGAGCAGAATAGGTTGGCTTTATAGACAGAGAAGGGCTGAAGAAAGCAGAAGCAAAAACCAGAGAGTGTATTAGTAGTTTCGAAGCTACTTTTAGTGTAAGAGGGGGCAGGGAGACAGAACAATAGAAAAATAATTGATTACAGTTGGCCTTTGAACAACAAGGATTTGAATTGCACAGGTCAGCTTACTCATGTAGTTTTTCAAAAACTATATTGTAAAATATTTTGGAGATTTGTGACAATTTGAAAAAACTCCTAGATGAACTATTGAAGCCTAGAAATATTGAAAAAAATAAGAAAAAGTTAGGTATGTCATGAATGCATAAAATATATGTAGATGCTAATATATTTATCATTTGCTATCATTAAATATACACAAATCTATTACAAAAAGTTAAAATTTATCAAAACTTACACACACAAGCTGGGCATGGTGATGCACCTGTAGTCCCCACTACTTGGGAGGCTGAAAAAAAACCTTACACCCCCACCTAAAGATTGTACATGGCACCATTCACAGTTGAGAAAAATGTAAACAAATGTAAAGATGCAGTATTAAATAACTGTATAAAATAACTGTAGTATATGTTGTAATACTGTAATAATTTTCATAGCTACCTCCTGTTGCTTATAGTGAGCTCAAGTGTCATGAGTACCAGCTTAAAACACCAAGTGATGCTAATTATCTCTGCGTGAGCAGTTTGTCTCTCCAGTAAATTGTGTATCACAGTTAAAAGTGATCTTTATTCCTCTGCAGCTTAAAAGATAAAAAAAAAGAAAAAAAAAGTGATCTTTCGCAGTTCTTGCATATTTTTTAACATGTTTAATGCAATACTGTAAACCTTGAATAACACCATGGGACCCATACAAAGTGCCACTAGTGATGTTGGAAGTGCTCTCAAGAATCAGGGAAAAGTCATGACATTCCAAGAAAAAGTAGAATTGCTTGATATGTACCATACAGTGAGGTCTGCAGCTGCAGTTGCCCATCATTTCAAGATAAATGAATGATATGGGCCATTGTAAAAAAAGAAAAGGAAATTTGTGAAGCTACAGTTACACCAGCCGGTGGGAAAACCTTGTGCTTTCTGTGAAAAAACTTTTCATTTTATTTTGCATTGAAAATGGACATTAAAAAAATAAAGAAATGGGGTCTTGCTTTTTGCCCAAGCTGGAATGCAGTGGCTATTCATAGGTGTGATCATAGCGCACGGTGGCCTCGAACTCCTAGCCTCAAGGGATCCTCCCGCCTCAGACTCCAAAGTAGCTGGGACTACAGGCACATGCCACCACACCTGGCTGAAAATGCAGCTTTTATGTAGGTGCAGGATTGCTATAAGAAAGGCATACCTATAGATTTTAATGCGATTTGAGAAAAAGCAAAGTCACCATATGACAACATAAAGCAAAAGGAAGGTGAAGAATCTAAAATTGGAGGGTTTAATGCCAGCAAGAATGGTTTGATACTTTTAGAAAGAAGTTTAGTTTAAAAAATGTCAAGATAACATGAGAAGCAGCTTCTGCCAACCAGGAGGCAACAAATGAGTCCCCAGACACCATTAAGGAAATCATTGCAGGCCAGGCGTGGTGGCTCACGCCTGTAATCCTAGCACCCTGGGAGGCCGAGGTGGGAAGATCGCTTGACCTTAGGAGTTCAAGACCAGCCTGAGCAGGAGCGAGACCCCATTTCTACTAAAAATAGAAAAAAATTAGCCGGGTGTAGTGGTTGGTGCACACCTATAGTTTCAGCTACTCAGGAGGCTGAGGCAGGAGGATCACTTAAGCCCAGGAGTCTGAGGTTGCTGTGAGCTAGGCTGATGCCACGGCACTCCAGCCGGGGGTAGTCAGACAGAAAGTACCGTGAATTTCTGTAAAGTTACACAGAGTGTGCCTGCCTCTCCTCCCTCCCCTTCTACCTCATCCACCTCTTCTGCCTCTGCTACCCCTGAGACAGCAAGACCAACCTCTCCTCTTCCTCCTCCTCCTCCTCCTCGACCTACTCAACCTAAAGACAATGAGGATGAAGCCCTTTATGATGATCTATTTCCACTTAATGAATAGTAAATATACTTTCTCTTCCTTATGATTTTGATAATAATATTTTCTTTTGTCTCACTTTATTATAAGAATATAGTATATAATACATACACAAAAATGTGTTAATTGATGTTTGTTTATTGGTCAGGCTTCTGGTCAACAGTAGGCTATTAGTAGTTGGTTTTGGAGAGTCAAAAGTTACACATGGAGTTTTTTACTGCACAGAGGGTTGGTTCCCCTTGACCCCCACATTGTTCAGGGGTCAACTGTAGTTAACATCAGGTTACTTTAGGCTGTCTTTTTTGTGTAAAGCTTAAAGCAGAGGGAACTTCATTATCATGCCGATTGAAGATTTAAACTGGCCTATTTGGGAAATAGATTGTTATCTCTCCTGATTTGTTGAGTCAGTTAACCACTTAATTTAGGTTTGGTGATGTGAAACTTTAGGATGAGTCCCTTCATTTTGGTTTTTAATCTGGTCTGTTTGGCCCTAGTGCAGGAGTTTAGTCCAATGGCCTCTGAAACATTGTATTTCACAATTCACCCCTTTCAGTCAGGCTCTCACCTAGGTGAGAATGTGACTAAAACTTAGGGCATCAGCACTAGCCTCACCATCATTTTGGGTTTCTGGCCTCAGCATGCCATATATAGGTTATGGTGTTCTCATTCTCATGAGTTTCTTTGAGTTTTTGTTGTTCCAGCCAGTGAGAGACTATTACTGAACGTTGGGTACTTGTGCCTGAGGCCGAATCAGTGTTGAACGAAGAACTGTAACAGAAGTGCGTGCCTGAAAAGGGGCAAAATATATTACAAATTGTCTCTTTACCCCCCCCATTCTTTTTGGAAATTAAAACCTGCATTCCTGCCTGAGGCCAGTGATTAGAGGGGCAGGAGAGTGTCCTTTGTTCTTTGTACCATAGGAGATGGCTCAAGGGAATTGTCTGGGCAAGAAGTCACAAGATTGTCTTCACCAGAAATGCTGTAGTTAAATGACAATAGCCTGAAGCTGAAAACTCCCTTTATTTATTTATTTATTTATATATTTTTTGAGACAGAGTCTTGCTGTGTTGCCCGGGCTAGAGTGAGTGCCCTGGCGTCAGCCTAGCTCACAGCAACCTCAAACTCCTGGGCTTAAGCGATCCTACTGCCTCAGCCTCCCCAGTAGCTGGGACTACAGGCATGCGCCACCATGCCCGGCTAATTTTTTTCTGTATATATATTTTAGTTGGCCAGATAATTTCTTTCTATTTTTTAGTAGAGACGGGGTCTCGCTCAGGCTGGTCTCGAACTCCTGACCTTGAGCGATCCACCCGCCTCGGCCTCCCAGAGTGCTAGGATTACAGGCGTGAGCCACCGCACCTGGTCTGAAAACTCCCTTTAAAAGCTCTGTATTTCTGCTTATAGACAGGATGATGGCCCTTTAAAATGAGAGTCTACCATCCTCCTCATTTGCTGGCAAATCAATACACTCTTTCCTTTTCCTCAAACCTCTTGTCCTCATTCTTCTGATGCAGCCTCAGGCACAAGTACTGAATTTTCATTAACAGAATTTGGCATTGCTGGGTGGGCCCATTGGTGCCCCAGTGGAATGGCACCCCACAACTGCTGCCATGGCTGGAAGAAGTGGGGAGCAGCCCCAGGTAAAGCCGTGGATCTTCACCAGTAGGAGCAGCATCTTGTAGAGGTGAGAGAGTAAGGGACTGCCCCAGCAGCTGCCGGAGCCTGTTTAGCTCCAGGGAACTCCTGTCTCTTTCTCCCGGAATTAGATGGAGCTTCAACCAACCTGAATCTTGTTGAGGAAAAGGAAACGGATTTGGGAAGTGTTGTGACACCTCGGCCATTTTTGGTAAGTTCCCTGGTATGCACACCGAGACCCTTGATTCCACCCATTTGGGAAAGGTTTTCAAACCTTCCAGCCCTATGGCAGGGCATTGTGTTTGGAGGCACTGTTGGGGGTGGAAGTCATGGTTAAGTGGAACTGGGGAACCTGGGGAATTCATTCCCTTTTGAATTAGGAGATGTTGGTTCTCATTGGTAAATTTGCCTCTCATTTGTTCAGTTTCCATTTGTCTGGTAAGGCCTTGGCATTTGAGATTGTTTGCACTGGGAATTCCCTGTGTTGTTTGTATTTGTTGTTTCTGAGTTTTGTTTCAACATAGGGAAGCTCTGTTTCTATTCCATCTGAAAGCCCCTTGGAGAGAATCTTGGCTGAATGGCCAACTTATAGCTATAAGTCTATGTCTAAAAGAGAATGATGTTACTGTAATCCAGTGTACGTGCTGGAATGTGAGAAGTGGCTGTTGAATGGAACCTTAAATTATTACACTATCTTACAACTGGGATCAGTTTGTCAAAGGTCAGGTAAGTGAGACAAGACCCCATATGTACAATCTTTCATGCAATTATATAATAAGCAGGCTGAAAGGCCAGGTGACAAAATGGGGGAAGAAGTAACCAGGTTGGATCAAAACCTCCTCCCCCACCACCAGCTCCCCACCCTCTGGGGAAGGCACTGCAGGCTGGGCCACCCTCAAGCTCGCACTGCTAGGGCCCTGTTGCCCCATCTGCTGCAGGCCTTTGCGATGCTTTGTTTGAATTGGACAGTCAGATTTCCCTGGTCTGCACTGGCTCTAAGTCAGCTGCTGGGCACCGGCCAAGGTGAGGCACTGTGTGGAACCATGGCCCTGGGGGTGCCCCCAGCAGGAGTGGGGTGGGCAGGGGAACCAGCGCATGACTGGCACATGCTGGACCCACCGCCCAGCAATGCATGGTGAGGGAGGTTGCGGGGGGACACCCACCACCTGACCACGCCCTCCCCGCTGACACATGCGTACACAGTGGGGAGGCGCTGGCTCCCGCTGTGCTCCTTGGGGCAGCTGTGACAACACCTGCCACAGCTAGGGCCTCTAATGCGGTGGTCACAGAGAAAACTAATGGCAGCAGCTTCTCCCCACCCCCCGCCAGAGCCCCCTAGCCAGCCCAGGAGGCGGCCCTGTTTGCAGCCAGGTCTGGGGCAACTGCCATTGTCACCACCCGTTGCTGATGCTGCCATCCTGGCACCATGAAGGGGGTCAGGGAGGGCACAACTGGGACCAATTATTCAGTCCCATGCCCCCTGGGTTATGACTTGGGAGTGGGAATGGTCTCTCCTTCCAAGACCCGGAAGGGAACTCAATTTGGCCAGAGCGCAGCCAAAGCCAGGGCAGGGCAATTTCCATGATGGCAATATCAGATAGGGGGTTTGAATGCACAGGACAGCCAGCAGGGTATTATTGGACTTACACAAATTGGGATCCTAATGCGGACACAGATGGTGTGAGGATAAACTATTACTGAAAAGTGTATTCTGGAAGGCCTCCGAAGGGGAGTGCCTGGACAGAAGAGTTTAAACAAGGTCCAAGAATTACAACAAAAAGCTAATGAAGATCCTTCTGAGTTTCTGGAACACATCTATCAGGTATGTTGGAAATATACAGATGTGGATCCAGGGGTCCCTGAAAATATGTGCATGATTAATATGACTTTTATAGGGTGGAATTCTCCAGATATACAGAGGAAGCTGCAGATTGTGGAAAGGACAATTGGCATGAATTCCTCACAGCTTGCTGATAATCACCTTTAAAGTATATAACACTAGGGAAGAACAGAAACCGAAACCTATGTGTTCTGTTAGCTGCGCCAACCAAGGGTCCTTTGAAACAGCCAAAAGGAAAGGGTGGAAAAAGTCACCCAGGTTGAAGTATCATCAGTGTACTTTTTGTAAAAAGGAAGGATACTGGAAAGAATATTGCCCCAAGTTGCAAAGGGCTCCAGGTAGCAAGAACCCCCAGGAGAGCAAATGGTTCTTTGAGTCCAGGACTCAGGTGATGAAGGAGGGGGCCCAGGGCTCCATGCCTCACTAGTGTCTCCAATCCAAATATCCCTACAGAAGCCCCAGGTATGATTGATAGTGGGGACTCGATTACCGGGCCTTTTAATTGGCACAAGAGTGCCACTACTGCCAAGCCACATGAACAGAAGTGGCCTGGGGCTGCTGTCCTGCCCCCAGCACCAGCCATGTATGGCGCTCCATGAGCCAGGCAGGGGGCAGGGACACCAGGCAGTGGCAAGGCCACTGTTGGCAAGCGGCAGCTGAGGAACTCGTCGCCACGGGCCCAGGAGGCAGGACCCAGAGAGCCGCCACCAGAACTGGAACTGCTCCCACTGCTACCTCTGCTGCCAAATCTGGTAGACCTGGGCAAGCAGTGGGAGTACCAGGAGCTGTTATAGAAATGGCAAAAGCTCACCTCCGAGGGTGCTGACAAGCTCCTGCTGGATGAATACCAGGGCCTGGTGAAGCATACAGGAGGCTGCCACTACAAAGCACTTCACTTTGAAGTTTGGGCCTCAGCAGACTTGCACATCATTGCAGCATTTGCTAGAAGAAAGCTACCAAAAAGTGAGTAGAGATGTATAGGCCGATGGGACCCCAGGACGTGCAGAAATACAGACGAAGAGTATGGATTCATGCAGGATCTACGTGCCATTAATGATATTGTACAAGTGACTATGAATGGTACTCAGTCACACTTGAATGGCAGGGTCCTGGGACGAGGGTGGCCTTGTGGCGCTGCTGGACCATGTTGCCTCAGGGGTTTAAAAAGGCTCTTCTACCCTGTTTGGTGGGGGCTTAGCAGGGGACTTAATGGAACTTGCAGTTGGACAGATTTGCAAGCAGCAGGTTACTTATCTGGGATTCCAAATTAGCAAGAGAACCTGCAATGACTGAGCTGGTTCCTAGGAACGGCAGGGTTCTGTCGCATCTTGATCCCAAACTTTGGACTAATAGCAAAGCCCTTGTATGAGGCTTTTAAAGGAACAGATGTAGAGCCCCTGATCTGGACCACAGACTGTCAAAATGCATTTTAAAAAACAATCTAAAGCAGAGGCTTATGACTGCGCCCACTTTGGGGTTGCTTGACTCACAGAAAGAATTTAAATTATACATTTATGAAAACAAGGAATGAGCTTTAGGGTCTTCGTACAGATGCTGGGAGACATCCCATGGCCAGTGGCACACTTGTCAAAGCCACTGGACAATATTGTGAGAGGATGGCCTCCTTGCCCCCGGGCAGTAGCAGCTACCTGTGATTTGTTATTAAACACTGTGTCTACTCTCAATCCTGCCCTGCTGTTACCAGCCGAAGAGAATGAGTCTTTGCAGCATGACTGCTTAGAGGCTCCGGAGGCTGTCTATTCTAGCAGGGTGGATTTGTCAGGTCAGCTGATGCCAGAGCCAGATTGGGATCTTTTCACCAATGGGAGCAGCTTTATGGACAATGGACAATGAAGGGCTGAATATGCCATGATCATGGAATGACAGATACTGGAAGCAATGGCACTGCCGCCTGTGACTTTAGCCCAGGAAGCTGAGCTGATTGCTTTAACCAGAGATCTTCAGTTATCCAGAGGGAAAAACGTAAACATTTATATGGAATCTAAAGATGCTTTTATGGTTGTGCATGCTCATGGTGCCATTTGGAAGGAAAGGGGGCTCCTGATGGCAGGAAATAAGGATCTGAAGCCTTGGTTTGACCCCTTATGAGGCACCTACATGAATGCACATGCTATGGGCATGTTGCCGTAATGGATTTGGTGGGACCTCATTTAAGAGAATCCCGGCCGGGCGTGGTGGCTCATGCCTGTAATCCTAGCACTCTGGGAGGCCGAGGCGGGTGGATCGCTCAAGGTCAGGAGTTCGAGACCAGCCTGAGCAAGAGCGAGACCCCGTCTCTACTATAAATAGAAAGAAATTATCTGGCCAACTAAAAATATATATAGAAAAAATTAGCCGGGCATGGTGGCGCATGCCTGTAGTCCCAGCTACTCGGGAGGCTGAGGCAGGAGGATCTCTTAAGCCCAGGAGTTTGAGGTTGCTGTGAGCTAGGCTGACGCCACGGCACTCACTCTAGCCTGGGCAACAGAGCGAGACTCTGTCTCAAAAAAAAAAAAAAGAGAGAGAGAGAATCCCATTTGAATCAGAGCTGCCCTTTATGTGCTCAAAACAATCCAAAGAAAGAAAAGCAACCTGCTTCACAGGGAATCCAACATATGGGGACCCACCCTTTTGATGACTGGTAAATTGATTGCCTAAAACGACTGGAAACTTTAAATACTTGCTTGTATTAGATACCTTTTCAAGCTGAGTAGAGGCTTATCATACCCAGGTGAAGAGAGCATCTGAAGTTACTAGAATCCTTCTGAAGAAACTCATTCTGAGGTATGGGCTCCCTTCCTCCATACAAAGTGATAATGGAACCTCTTTATATCAGAGATAATCCAGCAAGTAAGCAAAGCCCCACATCTAGAATGGAAATTACATGCATCCTGGAATTGATGCAGGAAACCCACATAAAGTGGGATAAGCTGTTGCCGCTTATCCTCCTCTGATAAAAGCAGCCCCTAGAAGCAGGCTCAAGTTAAGCCCCTAAGAAATAGTTTATGAGAGACCCTTCCTAACACCCTGAGGTAAGTATGATAATAAAACCATGAGTAAGGAAAGCAAGTAAAGCAATATGTCAAACAAGTGGGTTAGATATTAACCACTATACATGAGTTTGCCTCTATCAGGTTTCCATCTTAGTTGTAAGCACCCTTCCACCCCTTTGAACCTGGAGAATGGGTATCACTTAGAGCCTGGAGAGAACAAGGACCTGAACAACAACCGGCAGAGAAGTGGAAGGGACCCTATGAAGTGCCTCTAGCAACTCACACCTCATTGAAATTTTCAGGAGTAAAACCTTGGGTCAATCATACCAGAGTAAAGAGGTGTCCCATGGAAAAAGAAGACTCAACCCCCTCAGTGGATGGGCCAGTCTTTAGGCAATCTAAATTATCTATTTAAGAAGAAGGAAAAATGAAAATGTTGATATTTTTGCTAACTTTTCTTTGGTTATTTGTTCTGTCTCTAGGATGGAAAGACAACTCCTTAGTGAGGATTTCCTGGGATATCACCTCTTCTGCTGATCTGTCTCACTGCTGGGTTTGTCATCCTAAATCTCATTCAGTGCAAGCATTCCTGTATATAATTTCTGAATTTGCAGAAGCCAGTTTCTTGGATCACCTACAGGGTGCAACTAACAGCTCCATACTCAAGAGGTACCATGTTTCTTTCTTGCCCAGCCCTGTATCAGACATTATGTACAAGGCAACAGTAAGGATCCACAGTCCTCCTGGTGTCTTAGATACCAAGCAGGGTAAAAGCTCTCTTACCAGGTATCCTCCATTTTGCCTTGTCAATCTTCACGGTTGTAATTGTTGCTTGTGCCCTTTTTCTCATTGTAATCTGTTGCATTCTTTATTATTATTTTTTTTTTGGTAAATCTACTGCCAAGGCTTTGCAATTGCATAAATAAGTACAAATCATATATCTAAAACATTGCCCCAATTCAGCAGGAAGTAGCTTGATGACTACACGTTGCCCTTCCTCCCGTAGATATGGAAGGGTACTGTTGACAGTGGGGAATATATAACAGAAGTAAGGGCCTGAAGAAGGGCAAAATGTATTACAAGTTGTCTCTTTATGCGGGGAGTTAGCTACGCTCCCAGCAAAGAGGTTTTTTCTTCTGATCAGGTCTCTCAGGCATTAATAAAAGTTTGCCAGTATACTTTAGTTCCAGTACTCTCAAAACCTCCTTGCCTTAGAACATCAGATTTTCCAATCTGTATATAAGGTAATAATAGAAGTTGTGCAATACGGTCTCCAGCCTGAATAGGATAATCAAAATTGGAACTCATCATAACTGAAGTTTCTCCTGAGTAATCTGAATCAACTACACTCAAATGCACTGAAATTCCTTTTAATGTAAGAGAGTTCTGGTTATGGATAAAAGCTCTGGAAAGTTGTTTACAAATTTTTTTTTTAAATGTCCTTTATGGCCATAATTGAGACATTTTACGACAGTTTTTTGCTTTTCGGGAATGCTTTTCTCACCGCTAGCCTCAGCTAACATTTGTATTTTAAAAGCCTCTGACTTAAATTTTGGCAAAATTTTTTAAAAAACTTTTTTGAGCGGCGGATGTAAAAGCTGCTAACACTTTGAATTAACATTATTAAAAGCCAATATATGTAACATCAAATTTTTTAAGTCAGGCGGACTAACCGTTTTTTGCACATCTTGCAATCTAGCAATAAAATCTACATAAGTTTCATTAACATTTTATACAAGAAAACACAGACTGTTTAGAAGTTATCTTTTTTTATGCTCTAATACAGCACTGTTGAATTTGAGAAATAACCTGATCATCTTTTCTAAGATCTTAGTTTGTTCTTTAAAAGTTTTTCTAACAGTCTCTCTCAAGGGTGGATCATGCTTCTGGGAATCATTTGCATTAGAAAGCAGTAGTTCCCAAGCTTAAAGCTGCTGACTTGAGCCATGCAGAGAGCTCTTGCTTAAAGTGAGAGTTCACCTTTAGAATTTTTTTTTCTTTTTTCTTTTTTCTCTTTTTTTCTTTTTTTTTTGCTAAGCTTATTTTAGGACGGATATCCTCCGTCTCGCTAAAAGAGAATTCTGAGTTAGAATGAAATGGCTGTAGAGCTTGAGAAATCAAAGAGCAGAGTTTTCAAATTCATAGAGGAATCTTTTTTCTTTTACAGAGCACTTTTCGTAATGTTTTCAGCGCCAGTTGCTTTTACTGCAGCTTGAACTCACCCGGAGGTGGGAACCAATCACAGTGCTTGGAAATTAAATGTAACAATTCCTCGAGATTTTTACTTTTTGGCAACTAATTTACCACTCTTTAATAAGCTCTCAACAATTCCACATACTCAGAAAAGATAGTCTTCCTCATTATTTTAATCCGGACAGAATAATAATTTACTTTGCCCTGGAGATGTTCACTTACCTCTCTTCAGGTAAGACACGCGCGCGACTTTCAATCCACTCTAGGTCCCTTGCGATGCAATTCGGGAAGCTTGAGCAAAGCATTTGCCTTTAAGACCCTATTGGAATGTCCTGCCGACTACACCAGTTTGCGAGGAGTTAGCTACGCTCCCAGCAAAGAGGTTTTTTCTTCCGATCAGGTCTCTCAGGCAGGGGTCATCGCAAAGGATGAAAAAATAGTAGGAAACAGAAATAATAATAATAATACACAGAGCCAAAGATATAGTTTATAAAGTAAAGGTTTATGAAAATAGATAAAAGGAGGGTATCCGGATGGGTATATTTCCTCCCGTCAAAAATATATCCAAAACTGAAAATCCACACAGGTATTATATAGGGTAGATACAAGCTCCTGTTGCCAAGGGCAACGGGATTCACATACTAACAGGCAGTTTGCTTTAGGGTCAAAGTCTTCTAAAAGGCTACTACAGATCCTTTAACTAACTCTAACTAGGGGAACAATGAGTTGTAAAATCTTCTTGGGGCAAACTTCTAAGTTTTCTGATAAGGCTATTACTTTAGCAAAAACAGAGACATCTTGGCTCCGGTGATTGTGTTCTTGGAGACAGAGATGATCTCAGAAGTCAACATGAGCTGTGCTTTGTGTTAATTACTTTAGCCGCATGGCTCCTTCTGGGCCCGGCTTGGGCATTAGCATATCTCTCTGATCAGCTCTCATCTCCGGGGGTCCTTGCCAGCTCCGGCAACCCATGGCTCTAGGAAGAGGCCTGTCTTGTCTTTCAAAACAGGTAAGAACCATAGGCCCAGTTTACAGCTGTCTCTTTGCAGCTATTACTGACCAAGGAGACGCCCTCCTGAGACGAGGCAGCTTTTGAACTAACACATTTCTTTTTTCTTTAAGACAAAGCCTTATGTGACTTCTGAAATCAAATCTTGTCTCCAGAAATACAGGGGGCATTTCTATGACTCAGTATTCTTAGGCTCAGCATCTTTATCCACCCCCGTACTCTTTTTGGGAATTAAAACCTGTGTTCCTGCCAGAGGCCAGTGATCAGAGGAGCAGGGGAATATCTTTTGTTCTTCATACCACAGGAGATGGCTCAACCAGGCAGAAGCCACAAGATTTTCTTCACCAGAGATGCTGTAGTTAAACAGCAATAGCCCAAAGCTGAAAACTCATTTTAAAAGCTCTGTATTTCTACTTATAGATATGATGATGGTACTTTAGGATGTGAGTCTACCATCCTCCTCATTTCCTCAAACCACTTGTGGAATAAAAGGAAACAGAAGTTTATTAATTTGCCAACTAATGAGGGGGGCAGTGGATTAGTGTCCCAAAGATTGCCATCCTGACTTTAAGCAGAAAAACAGGGCTTTGTAAAAGGGAGATTTTCCACAGTTGGGCTCAGGTCTACATGACCAGTGTCACATGTCATGGCTTCAGGCTATTGTTGCTTAGCTATAATTGGTGGTTTCTGTCGACCTTATCTCTGGTGACAATGGTCTCATGATCCTTGTCCAGACAATTCTGTTGAGCCACTTCCTATGGTTTAAGATACTAGAAAACAAACAGCACAGAACATTTTTCTTCCCCTTTGATTACTGGCCTCAGGCAGGAATGCAGGTTACAATTCCCAAAAAGGATGGGGGTTTTAAAGAGACAACTGCTAAAACATTTCCTTGCCCCTTTTCTGACCTTTACCTCTGTTACAAGACCATTTGATGTTTGACAGATGGCTATATGGAAACATTTGAAGCTTTGAGAGGATACAATGTACCAGGGAGACTACTATTATGACTACCAGGAGGATAATATGAAGTGTTTGGAGTATGCTCCTTAGCCAAGGTCCCCATGAACCAAACCAACTAAAATTGTATAGCCAGATGAGGAGTCTACCCATTTTAACCAAGTAGTCTACTCCACAATACCCAATGTGTTTATATGCGACAAGAAGTGTTATCAACTGCACAGATTCCTTCCTGTTTAGTAAACGGGTAATCCAGCAGCCCATGACTGGGTTAAATAAAAGCAGGGAATACAAGTTGCCTGAAGAAACTACTGATTGTGAATTTTTTTTTTTTTTTTTGAGACAGAGTCTCACTTTGTTGCTCAGGCTAGAGTGAGTGCCGTGGCGTCAGCCTAGCTCACAGCAACCTCAAACTCCTGGGCTTAAGCGATCCTCCTGCCTCAGCCTCCTGAGTAGCTGGGACTACAGGCATGCGCCACCATGCCCGGCTAATTTTTCTATATATATTTTTAGTTGTCCAGATAATTTATTTCTATTTTTAGTAGAGACGGGGTCTCGCTCAGGCTGGTCTTGAACTCCTGACCTCGAGCGATCCACCCGCCTCGGCCTCCCAGATGGCTAGGATTACAGGCGTGAGCCACCGTGCCCGGCCTGATTGTGAAATTTTAACAATAGCATTATCCTGGCAAGTAAAAGGTAGGCATAAGTAAGGAAAAATTAAGAGGTAAGAGTCTTACTATTACAGGGAGTCTTGTTCTGACAGTCTTGGGAAAAGCTGTCCACAGCATGAAGTCGGCGACTTCTCATCCTGGTTTGTAGTTTCATTGTCTCTGGTTGTGTTACAGCCCAGTTGGGTCCCTTGCACACTGCCTAGTGAAGGCCAATGCACTGAGACAGCAGGTGTTGCAGCAGAGAAAGAGTTTTCTTTCACAAGGTGCCAGGTGAGATTAGGAGTGATTTCTCAAATCCATCTCCCCGAGAATTTGGGAGAAAGGGTTTTTAAAGATAGTTTACCAGGCTAGGCAATTGGGTCTGTTTATTGGTGGGGGTGAACTCATAGAGATTATCTTCTTAGTTGGGAGATTTCCTGGATAGGGGGTCTTGAGGCTATTGGATCTGTTTCCACGCCTATCCATGGGTCCGGCTGATGTCAGTGGGTACCCCCCGAATGCAGCGTCTGAAAAATCCTTCAAAGACCAGTCTTAGGCTTTCATGAACCTTGCACCTATCAGGGAGGATAGTGCCATTAAGCAGTGACCAGTTACAGCAGTAAGGAAGTTAGGGAACAATGGCTGGTTAACTTCTGGCTATTTCTATACTTTCATAAAAATCATATTTTGATGCTATTTATACTTTATGACTCTACATTATTTTAATTTAATTTTTTATTTTTTTAATTATTATATATTTTTTGAGACAGAGTCTCACTCTGTTGCCCGGGCTAGAGTGCCATGGCACCAGCCTAGCTCACAGCAACCTCAAACTCCTGGGCTCAAGCAATCCTCCTGCCTCAGCCTCCCGAGTAGCTGGGACTACAGGCATGCGCCACCATGCCTGGCTAATTTTTTCTATATATATTTTTAGTTGTCCATATAATTTCTTTCTATTTTTAGTAGAGATGGGGTCTCGCTCTTGCTCAGGCTGGTCTCGAACTCCTGAGCTCAAACAATCCACCCACCTCGGCCTCCCAGAGTGCTAGGATTACAGGCGTGAGCCACCGTACATTATTTTAATATAGATGGTTTCAGCTGTGGCATCGGGCATTCTGGTGAACTCTCTATGTGGCCCAGGCATAAGGTATGAGACTTGTCCCTTGAAATTTACATCAAAGTGTCCATCTTAGGCTTATAGGGCTTCAGGAACTGAGCAGCTCTTTTTCTTTATTGGAGAGTTGTAGCTAGATATTAGAGAAAGCTAGAGGACTTCAGAATCCAGTCTAGCCTATAGGTAGATAATAAAAACCTCAAAACCAATAAGCAAGGCTATAATCTAACAACAAGTATACTATATAGCTTTCTTTTGAAATGTAATTTTTCCCTCTACAGTCATCCCCATTTCTACCAAAGATAATCTTTCTAATACCTTGAGGTTCCTGGGCCTGCCAAGAAGTGAGAACATTTACTCACTCACTGTTAAGACTGTGAACCCTTGGAGCCAGGCATTCCTATGCACATTTTCTTTTCTCTCCTCTCCTCTCCTCTCCTCTCCTCTCCTCTCCTCTCCTCTCCTCTGCTCTCCTCTCCTCTTCGACAGAGTCTTGCTCTGTTGCCCAGGATAGAGTGCCATGGCATCAGCCTAGCTCACAGCAACCTCAAACTCCTGGGCTCAAGCGATCCTCCTGCCTCAGCCTCCGGAGTAGCTGGGACTACAGGCATGCGCCACCATGCCCGGCTAATTTTTCTATATATATTTTAGTTGGCCAGATAATTTCTTTCTATTTTTTTTGGTAGAGACGGGGTCTCGCTCTTGCTCAGGCTGGTCTCGAACTCCTGACCTTGAGCGATCCACCCACCTCGGCCTCCCAGAGTGCTAGGATTACAGGCGTGAGCCACCGCGCCCGGCCCATGCGCATTTTCAAATATGGCATTCCAGTCAAAGCCTTGGTAATATAACCAATGTTTCCAATTGTATCCTGTTAAAGAGAACAGATTCTTTTTGAACTTATGCAAATAACAGTGTTGCCATAAAAAGAATACTGATGAATAGTTTGTGAATTCTGGAGGCATCAGGTAGAGAGGAAAAGCAAATGTTTCAATTTTTGTTTACAAAAGTTCACTTTACCAAATTGCTATAGGCTATAGGTAGCTTAAAAGAAAGAAAAAGTTCCTTTAAATCTGGAAAGAAAAACATTAAAAGGACCAGCAATGTTTCAAATAAAGTGTAAAAACCCATAATTCTTCTTTATCAGTTCATTCAGTCTCATGTAATTAATTCTTGCTCTTTTTTTTTTTGTAATTCTTCCTTTGTTTGGTCTTAGCAGTTTCACAAACTCCTCAATTTATTCATTAGAGTTTTGGAAATTCAGCCCAACGGTATGAACTCAAAGTTGTTAGAAACTTGTACTTGTCAGAGTTCTTTTCATTCTTCCCATATAATACCTCTTTGAAGACATAGCACTCTAGGATTATAATTGCTTGCGAAGAACTTTCAGAAAAAGTATCAGAACCAAAACAATTGACTGCAGACAACAAGACTTAAAATGGCCATGGTTAAAAACCTGATGAGAGTCCATTTTAATAATAATGCAATGGCCTACACACAGTGGCTCAGCCCTGTAATCCTAGTGCTTTGGGAGGCTGAGGCGGGAGGATCACTAGAGGTCAGGAGTTCAAGACCAGCCTGGACAACATGGTGGGACCCTGTCTCTACAACAGTTTTATTTTTCTAAGATATTTTATTTAAGCTTACTTTTTCTTTAAGCCAAATAATTAGAGCTGTCATATATTTTGGTAGAGAAATATCACATATATAGACATACAGACATACAGATACACAGACAGAAGCAGATCTTACACACTCATTAAGATTCTTCATTTGCCAGTTTTCAAATAGTTTCCCTCCCCACCCCTTGAGTTCTAGTCTTCCGATTACCTGTTCCATTGTCATTGTTAGCTATACAGCCCGAAATTTGCGCTTCTAAAGGAATGACTGCCAGATGAAACAAGGTAGACAATTTACAGAACTTAGATCTAAACATTATTTGTGAAACAAAGACAGGCATAGGTAAAGGCCCAGTTAAGACAAGATGGCTAGGAAAGGTACCTTAAGCAAAGGTAAGGTTTGTGATATAAACTTTAAGCCAATGTCTTTGCCAGTGTAAAAGTTTCTAGTGGTTTAGGCTCAGAGAGGGAGAAACCCTTACAAATGGAAATTTCCTTTATAGCCCTACATTTCTTTTACAAAGAATTTCAAAATAGCTAGGTAAATGTCAGAAAGTGGTATTTTGGAGGCCAGTTTAGTTACATAGGCAGTCTTTTTAACTTAGCTTGTTTCTTTTTTTTTTTTTGAGACAGAGTCTCGCTCTTTTGCCCTGGCTGGAGTGCCGTGGTGTCAGCCTAGCTCACAGCAACCTCAAACTCCTGGGCTCAAGCAATCCTCCTGCCTCAGCCTCCCGAGTAGCTGGGACTATAGGCATGTGCCACCATGCCCGGCTAATTTTTCTGTATATATTTTTAGTTGTCCATATAATTTCTTTCTATTTTTAGTAGAGACGGGGTCTCACTCTTGCTCAGGCTGGTCTCGAACTCCTGACCTTGAGCAATCCTCCTGCCTCAGCCTCCCAGAGTGCTAGGATTACAGGCATGAGCCACTGTGCCTGGCCCAGAGGAGTCTTAATAAAGTTCAGAAAGTTAGCCAGAGGCCTAATGAGAACCCCTCAGAATTCTTAGAGTAGATTTTTGAAGCATACAGACAGTATATGGACATTGATCCAGCAAATCTAAAATGGTAAATATGATTTTCATCAGCCAAAGTGCTGCTGACATTTGGTAAAAGTTACAAAAAAATGGATGGTGTTTTGGATATGTCTGTTTCTCAATTGGAGGAGATTGCTTTTAAGGTGTTCATTGATTGAGATGAGATGATTAAATAAAAAAGGAAAATAAAACAGACCAGCCTTCTGGCTGCTGCTTTGACTCAAGAAATTCCAGGACCACAGCATGGACTTCCTTCAGGCGCTCCATCCAAGGTAGTATCCCCATCCCCAGGCCCCAGAACCCCAACTAAAAGGGACATACCACTGTGGATCCCAATCAATGTGCCTACTGCAAACAGGAAGGGCACTAGAAAAGAGATTGCCCATTCCTTAAAAAGACTAATGTGGGAAGAATCCCCTTTCCATTCACCAGATGCCCGAGCTAACCAGGAGGCTTGAGGCTAAAGATATTGAGGATGGGGACCAGGAATGATGGGGCCCAGGGGTTCCTCCCAACCCAAGCAACACCCTCCATATTTCCCACATGGAGCCCTGGGTGGTGATGACAGTGGGAAATCAACTTTTGGACTTTTTGGTAGATACTGGTGCCACATATTCAGTAATAAACCCCCAGCTGTCTAAACTGTCCTCAGAGACTATAAAAGTGACTGGGGTTTCAGGAGAAACCATGACAAGGTCATTCCCCCAACCCTTGAAGTGCCAATTAGGGAAAACTCACTTAAAACATAGTTTCCTCTATATACCTGAGTGTCCCATTCCTTTGCTGGGATGTGATCCTTTAACCAAACTAAATGCCAAAGTTACCTCCAGCCCAGGGCAACTGAATATCAGGGTGCCTCCAGAACAGGGCTGTGCCTTCCAGGCTGCCCTGCTGTGACCAGAAGCCTCTGAACCTGTCCCATTCCTCAAGAGGTGAGTCTGGAGGCATGGAAGGATGGGACCGCTGTCCCAGTACAAGTCAAGGTACAGGCGGGAGTGGCGCCACCACGTTTAAAACAATACCAGT
Organism: Lemur catta; assembly: GCF_020740605.2. NCBI lineage: Eukaryota > Metazoa > Chordata > Mammalia > Primates > Lemuridae > Lemur > Lemur catta. The sequence goes on along the minus strand of NC_059155.1, from coordinate 55,467,707 downwards.
TGAGAGAACAAGCACAATGGGGAATCCAGCCTCTGCTGTCTGCTTTCCTTCAGTTTGGACTTATTTCAGTTTGGGGACCTTGGTGGTACCCATATAATACACCCATCTTGCTGGTCCAGAAGCTTGGGACTGAAATTTGTTCGGGACCTGAAAGCCATAAATCAAATTGTAGAAGACATTCACCTGATGGTCCCCAATCCTTATACGCTCCTCACAATTCGGACTGGTAAGCTTTACTGGTTCACAGTCTTAGATTTAAAAGATGCTTTCTTCTGCCTCCCTGTGAGCCCAGAGTTACAAGAACTGTTTGCTTTTAAATGAGAGGACCCAGAAACAAAAGCAAAGCAACAATACTATTGCATAGTCCTTTGCCAAGGTTTTAGAAGCTCCTCTACCATCTTCGGGGGATTTTTGCTAAAGACCTCAGAGACCTGCAATTAAAGGATGGGACTTCATTGAAATATGTCAATAACATATTAGTTGCTAGTACCACAAAGGAGAAGTCTGATCAGAACATATTAACTATATTAACTCTAAACTTTCTGGCTGAGCGAGGGTGCAAGGTATCCAAGAAAAAGGCTCAAGTTTCACAGCCTTCAGTTAAATATCTTGGGTTCAAGTTTTCTCAAGGAGAGAGAAATCTGTTCCACAATTGGAGGGATGCCCTCTCCAGAGTAGGCAGACCTACTACTTGGCGACAGCTGCAGGGCTTCTTAAGCATGGCTGGATTCTGCTGTATCTGGATTCCTACTTTATTTAGATTTATTGCTAAGCCTCCATCTGATGCCTTAGGGGAGGAGATAATAAACCCGTAGAGTGGCCAGACACGCTGGCTCACGCCTCTAATCCTAGCACTCTGGGAGGCCGAGGCGGGTGGATCGCTCGAGGTCAGGAGTTCGAGACCAGCCTGAGCAAGAGCAAGACCCCGTCTCTACTAAAAATAGAAAGAAATTATCTGGCCGTCTAAAAATATATATAGAAAAAATTAGCCGGGCATGGTGGCAGATGCCTGTAGTCCCAGCTACTCGGGAGGCTGAGGCAGGAGGATCGTTTGAGCCCAGGAGTTTGAGGTTGCTGTGAGCTAGGCTGACCCCACGGCACTCACTCTAGCCCGGGCAACAGAGCGAGACTCTGTCTCACAAAAAAAAAAAAAAAACAACAAAAACCCTTAGAGTGGACTGGGGACTGTCAGAAGGGCTTTGTAAACATCGAGAAAAAGCTGTTGACTTCCCTGGAATTGTGGCTCCCAGATATGAAAACACCTTTTGATCTTTTCATGCATTGAGAGGCAAAGAATGACTCTGGGAGTGTTAACTCAGGACCTAGAGAATATTAAGAGATCCGTTGCTTATTTTTCAAAGCAATTAGACATTGTCACAAAGGGATGGCTTTCTTGCCTTTGTGCTGTTGCCACCACTTGTGACCTGCTTCAAGAAGCAGGGAAGTTTGCATTAGGCCAGCCCACCACAGTACACGCTCCCCACTGTTGTGCTCCCCCTGCTGGAACAGAAATGATGGGCGGAACAGAAATACTGGCTGACCTCTGGGAGGCTTGGCAGTTATCAGACCATCCTTTTAGACAACCCAGATATAACTCTGAGAGTGGCCTCTACTTTAAATCCACCTTACTTCCTCAAATGCCATCTGAATCTGCACATGATTATTTACAAATAATTGCACAAGTTTCTAGGACATAGCCCTAGAAAGCTCAGACCTAGAGATGTTTACCGACAGAAGCAATTTTATAGATCAGGGACGACAGAGAGCTGGGTATGTGACGGTAACCCATCGACAAATATTACACACCAAAACACCACCCCAGGCACCTCAGCACTTATTAGGGCACTCCAACTAGGTAAAGGTGTATGAGTGACCATTTACATAGACTTCATGCTTTTTCTGTTGTTCATGCTCATGGGGCCATTTGGAAAGAAAAGGGACTTCTAAACTCTGATAATAAAAAAATAAAAGATGCTAAGGAAATCCCAGCCTTACTAGATGCTGTTTGAGACCCCAAGAAAATAGCTACAGCGCATTGCCTTGCACATCAGTGGACAGAGAGTCTGGTGGCAAGGAACAATCATTGGGCAGACCAGGCCATGAAAAAACAAAGAAAAAGGCCCCCAAGACTTTACCGATGCCCTTGCTGCCTGAAATAGATCTTGGCCCTGAACCTCCCACATACTCAGAGGAGGATCTGAAAAGAGGACTTGATTAGGGGTTTGACCCTGACCACAGGACTCAGGATGGGTGGATATACAATGAGACAGGCATGGTTCTGGTACCCAAATATCTTATAAATGACATTGTCAGGCATATTCATGACTCCACCCATTATGGCAGAGATGCCACTCTACAATGGATACAGAAATATATCATTGGTCCACATATAAAAAAAATTGTTCAGGAGGTTATAAAGAAGCGTCTCCTCTGCACTCAGAACAGCCCTAAAACTGGCCCTTCCCCTTCAGCACAAGGAGTTCAGGCTAGGGGTGAAGGGCCAACAGAGGACTGGCAAATTGATTTCACTATGATGCCAAGGGTAGCAGAAAATGTCAAATATCTACTCATTTTTATGGACACCTTCTTGGGCTGGGTTGAGGCCTTTCCTTACCAGAAAGAAAGAGCTTCTAAAGCCATTGAGGCCTTAATAAAACAGATTATTCCTTGGTTTGGAGCACCAGTTTCCATTCAGAGGGACAACGGGGCTGCTTTTTGCAGCCCAGATTATGTGGGATGTTTCCCAAGCCCTCGGTATGACTTCGAAACTCCATATATCCTGGAGACCAAAGTCCACCAGAAAAACTGAAAAGATGAATCATACTATAAAAAAGGCCTTATCTAAGATATGCCAAGAAACTAATCTGACCTGGGATAAGGCACTGCCTATTGTCCTACTTAGAATAAGAATGGCCCCTAGGAGACGGTTAAAGTTGACCCCTTTTGAAATTCCATATGGGAGACCCTTCCTGTGCTCCAGTTCTAGATTATGGGACCTCAACAGCTTACTTGTCAAAGAGTTAGACACCATTAGGTCAACTCACAGATCTGACTCTAGCTGCTATTCATGAGTTTGCTCCTAGCAGGTTGTGGTTCCCAGTGGACGTTGCATTACATTACATCCAGCCTGGAGATTGGGTACTGCTTGAGACCTGGAAAAAATCAACATCCTGATAACCAACTAAAGCCCCAACGGAAGGGGCCCTATGAAGTCTTGCTGGTGACTCATTCCTCTGTGGGAGTCGAGCCTTGGATTTGTTATAGCGGAATGAAACTAGCTCCACCTGATTCCAAGCCCAGTGAGAAAGATCAAGAAGATACATTTGGCTCTCACGAGTGGACAAGTGAGCCCCTGACAGACCTTAAATATCTCTTCAAGATAGTTTATCTTTTCAATGAAATGTAAATGAAAATATCTACCCCCTATTGATTATAATCATTTTAAACATCATAAAAATCTTTGCTACTGTTTTTGCTTTATGCAAAAAGGTGAGATACCTGCTCCCACCTTTCTTCCTTTGCTAGATGTGTATAGTTCATACAGTTATTTTATCATCACCCTATTTATTGCCAGAATTATCTGTATCTGGAATATTCTATGCCACACTAGAACCGTTCCCTGTTTCCCCTTGTTTAGACACCCTTAATGCCTAGGCTTATTGATGATGCCACAATTTAGTGCTGTGACCTTAGCCACCCTTTTGCCCTTCCTTCTTTTGTCACACGGCCTAGAATGGCATGATGACACAATAGTTAAACTATCCCTAAGTATTGCAACAGGGGAAAATCTGACTGTTAGATTTGCCAGCATCTTCCCAAATCTAACCAAGACAAACATCTGACATCTGTGACTCCCGTTACTGACTTTTTAGATGTTCCTGATGTGACCACCCACTTAGATCTTCTTCTGTCCCTAACCACGTTTCAGGTTCAGTTGGTCACTCATCAAGATACCCCACCCCATGTTTTGACTTGTCCCAACTCCTTGAGATCAACTGAGAACAGTGGTCCATGGGACCACCTCAATCCCTAGTTTACTGGACTAACAAATGTATCCAGGATCAGATGGGGAATTGGTTAAAGAAGTGTTGGCTTTTTGCCAACAGGTAATACACCTGAAATGTCATGGCGAGGGATTTTTTAGAAAGCTTGTAAATATCATGACCTTTGGTTTGATTCTGTGCTGACTAAACTCCCTATAAATGAATTCATAAATACACCCTCAGAGGCATTACATGCATGCCCCTGGGATATACATTTGTCTGTGGCATGGGGTCTGATCCTCTGTCACTGGGGTGTGCCCACCATTGTACAGACAGCCTACACATAGAAAGCTCTTGCCTGCTAGGTCACTTCATGACCCCTTTTACTATCTTCCCTAACAATGAAAGTCTCCACCCCCTGCCCTCCTTAAGAGAGGGTTGCCAAGAAGATACCAAGACACCTGGTGGCAAAGCCTGGTGGGAGTACTAGTCCGTACCAAGTGAGTATATGCCAACAGAGACATGATTAGAAATCTGTCTGTCTGCAGCTCTAGGACTGATTGCAGAAGAAACTGCAAAGAGCCTTAGGGCTCAACAAAGACCCTTCAACTTGTTAGCTCAGGTAGTCCTAGATAATCAGGCAGCACTAGATTTCCTGTTGGCTAACCAAATGAGAGTCTGTGCACCGTTAAACACTACCTGTTGTATCTATACAAACACCTCAGCAGTTGAAACCCAAAGAGAAAATTTTTCTCAACAAGCTGTGTGACTAAAACATGTCTCTACTAGAGACCCCACACCTGATTGGTTTTCAGGGTTATTCACTTGGACCCCCCAGGACATCAGATCAGTTCTGCAGACTCCTGAAGCTGAGACCCTCACTCCTTATCCTAGGGCTCATTATCTATTTTATAGTCTGCGGTTCACTGAAGTGCTGGGCTAAGACTGTAAATGAGAGTACTAATGTTCAAACCTTAGGCCCACAACCGGGCACCTGCGAATACTTGCAGATAACTGCAAAATGATTTCATTCCTCTTACCCTGGGCTCTGCCCCAACTATGTCCCTTGCCAGCAGGAAGAAGCCAGATTGGTCATCTGCCCTTTTCCATCTCATTAGCTCACACCTCAGGAATGAGGCAGGATCAAGCCCAGGAATAAAACCACCCATTATAAATTATTAAAGGGCCACAAGGAGCAAACTGTGGTAGGGGCTGAACTCTGCAAAGGTATAGGCATAATTAAAAAAATAACCAGCCATTGTTCCCTAGCTTGCTTTCCTATAATTGCTTACTACTCAGGAGTCACATAACTGATGGTCGTACGATTCATAGCTTTCTTAATTGCTCCCATAGAGAACATCACCCTTGTGAAAGCTAAGGCTGCTCTTTGAAATATCTTCCAGACCCTACATTCTCGTGGACCAACTGACCCAACCAGACCAGTGGCCCATACCAAGGAACTTACTCAACTGGTCTTGTGACCCCCACCGAGGAACCGACTCAGCGCAAGAAGACAATTTCTACAACCTCTTGATTTCACCCCCAACCCAACCCATCAGCAGTATTGCTTCCTTAGCCCTCTGCCCGCCAAACCATCCTTAAAAACCCCCTAGCCTCCAAATTCTTAGGGAGACAGATTTGAGAGATGTCTTCTGCCTCTTTGCTCAGGTGCTCATGCTTCTGGAAAATCCCAGGATGGTACAGAAAAAACATCCACCTCCCCAACTGAGATGGTGCTGAGAGACCAAAGAAATTACCCCAACCAATCCAGTTTGGCAAGTTAGATGAGTTTATTAGAGGTTATTTACACAGGGCTCTCATTCCTAGTCAAGATAGGAATCCTCCAGTCACTCACTCCTGAGCGGTAGCAGGAGTTCTTCAGAGTAAGATCTGCACTACCTGCCTGTTTGTGGAGCCTTAAATATTTTTCTGGCAAGTGTTGCAGAGCTCTCTCTCTCTGTGTATCAGCTTCCTTCTGTGCAGCAGGCAATAGAACCTGGTTGGGAGGTAACCCTCATGACTCTTGGGGGCTCCATGAGGAAGACAAAGTACCCCCTTCTCCTCAAAAAGGGGTTAGAAGTGCTTTTTCCTGTGTTCCTCAAGGGCCTCAGGGCCACCAGCAGTCTCCTTCAGGTCCCTACATTGCCAGATCTGTCAAAAGACAAAATTACAACAAATTTAAAGATCTCAGTTGGCTTTATTCATGATTCTAGAATCAGGCAACACTTCACTCCATACAACAGAACAACTGTCCAGTGAGCTGAGCATAAGAGTTTGGCTTTATAGACAGAGAAGGGCTGAAGAAATCGGAAGCAAAGAGCAAAGAGTGTATTAGTTGTCTAAAAAAGTTACTTTTCTAAGGTGGGGACAGGGAGACAAAGCAGTAGAAAAGTAACTGATTAGTTAACATCAGGTTACCTCAGGCTATCTTTTTTGCATAAGGATTAAAGCAGAGGGAACTTCATTACACCGATTGAAGATTTAAACTGGCCTGTTTGGGAAACTGGCTGTTATCTCTCTCTCCTGATTTGTCAGTCAGGTCAGGTAATAATTTAGTTTCAGTTTGGTGAAGTGGAACTTTAGCTTGGGTGACTCCGGTTTGATTTTTAGTCTAGTCTGAAGGGGACTAGTGCAGAAGCTTTGTCCAAAACAATGGCCTCCTAGGTTTTACGTAACAGGACTGATATCTTCCATTACCTACCTCGAATACATTTTGAAACTTAATGGTGTATCTCAAAAAAGGTGTCATGAAACATTTCAGATGTACAAAAGCTATAAAGTATCATAGTATTACATATAGAATTATAAGGAACACTCATGTACCCAACACAACTCAGCTTAAGAAATAAAATATCACCAGTGTAGCTCAAGCCCTCTGTGTAATGAAGCTCTTCCCAACCACATCCCCTCCTGTCCACTCCCACAAGCTCCCATAACTTATCCTGAACATTGTGCAGGATTTTGTCATTCTTAGGTTTTCACACTCTTCAAACAAATTATTTTGCAGCTTTTAGAGTTTTTTTTTTTTTTGAGACAGAATCTCACTCTGTTGCCCGGGCTAGAGTGAGTGCCGTGGGGTCAGCCTAGCTCACAGCAACCTCAAACTCCTGGGCTCAAGCAATCCTGTCTCAGTCTCCTGAATAACTAGGGCAACAGGCACTTGCCACCACGCCCAGCTATTTTTTTCTATATTTAGTATAGATGGTGTCTCACTCCTGCTCAGGCTGGTCTTGAACTCCTGACCTCGAGCGATCCTCCCACCTCGGCCTCCCAGAGTGCTAGGATTACAGGTGTGAGCCACCGAGCCCGGCCTTAAACAGGTCTTATATACCGTAAGTATGTACAAAACTTTTTCTTATCATTGAGATTGTGCATGTTGATATATGCAGTGGATACATTTTTACTGCTGTATAGGATTCCACTTATTATTACAATTTATTCTTCTGTTGGACAATAAAAGTTTGTTAACATTTTGTTCATTATAACTAGGCCTCTTGCTGGACAGTTTTAAGTTCCCATTAACCTGGTTCTCTTGGTTTAGCAAATGGTTTCTCTTCAACAGTTATACCTTTTGTTTCTTGTCTTACTGAAATAGAACAGTGCAGAATAGCAGAACAGTGCTAATGGTTGTAACTGGCCACCTTGTGTGATGTTGGCTGTTGGTCTGAAACGACCTTATCAAGGTAGTATCATTACCTTTAAGTTACCAGGAATGGTGATTATTAGCAAATGCCTTGGCATCTACAGATAGCATTTTTCTCATTTGATGTTAAGGCAATGAATATTACACCACACTCATGTCCCAGAGGCAAATCATATTTAATCATGTTCTATTTCTGTAGCATGTCATTGAATTAGATTTGCTTCCACTTCCTTCAGGATTGTTCCATCTGTACTTTCACACCCAACCCCCAACCTGTGCACCCCCTTCCACCTCCAAATTTATCTGCCCGAGCTTCATTCTACTTTGTTTCAAAGAACCAGTTCTTGTTTACTGGCAAATCCTGCGCTGCCTCTTTATTCTTTGTTCTGCTGGACTCCCAGCCTCACCTCAGGCTGCCATCCCTTGTTCAAGCCACACCTTAGCAACGGGAACTCCTGCTCCCTTTAGCTGACCTTCCCTCCTTCATGTTAACTCCTGCACAGCTTCAGGATTCAACTCAAGTGCACTGACGACAGAAAGCCTTTCCTGATCCTCCAGGTTAACTCAGGCACTTCTGCTTTGTGCACCCAGAGATTCCTTTCTACAACTGATCACTCTCTTCTTGACTAGAACCTCAGAAACAAGGACAAGGGTGATTCACCCGTCTTCTCAGTCCTCGGAGCAGGGCCAGGTACAGAAGAGTGGGAATATTAAAAAGAATAGGAAAAGGGCTAGTAGCCAGCTTCAGGTCCAGGGGATCAGCTTAAGGGGACACATCCCTGCTCTCCTAGACCCACACTTTGGGACATGGTCAAGGGGAAAATCTGTTGAGATGTAGTACCTCAGAGAATGAGAAAAACCACACAAAGCAAAGACCACTTGGGGTTATTTTTCTAACTAAACTTTTATTAAATTATTTTTTTCCTTGAAGGCTGGAACCATCAAAGTCCTTAGATCAGCTCTAAGTGCTGGATGGAGTAAAAACCACGAGACGAGATGATCTGTGAACAGACTGGCAGACACATGACAAGAGGGAGAGACAACAAAAACAGACAAACAGAAAGAATGGCCTTCTGGAGAACTAGTCAAATTTTTTGCTTATTAAAGTTTATTAGAAATGAACTAAAACAATGAATGAAATCAAAAATTTTAAACTGAGCCTCAGACTTGAGACCTATAAAAAGCTCACAAAATAAAACCCTTGGTTGGGTCGAGTTGAGCTCTCTGAATGCTTTGTACAATCTGCTGCAGTTTGTCCCCCTTGAGCAAGGTGATGCTTTGTCCTTGGCTGCAATCTCTTAACACCATCACCGGCCCCAAGTGCAGATCCCACTCTAAAAAAGACTCCCCCAATTCCTGGTGGCTGCTGATCTCTCTGACCACAGGTAAACCGATTTCGAAGGAAGAAGTTGCACCAGTGGTGGAGGCAGGTGGGCAAGCGGGTAGGGCAGAGATGGTTTTCTGGAGAGTACACTTGGATCTCTTCTCCAGATGTCTAGCATGTGCTTAAGAGTTTTTTTTTTTTTAAGTTTGAAAAAAACTCCATTGTGAAAAGTGAGTTATGAAGAGTGCTCTTTATTTGAAACCTCCACAACACAGACGCCAATCTTGTCTCGCATTGAATCATTAGCTGTGCACATCAACACATTCCAAGCACAAATTAAGAAATGCAAACAGAACAAAAAAATATATATATATATAATTTTTTCCCCTATCCAAAGGTTTCAAGTCTCAATGCAGCAAATCCTTCTGAACACAGAATCTGAGGAGCACACTGTTCAAACAGTTGGGACAAACAGGTCCCTGCAAAGGCTACTGCCTTTTAAACACATGGGGTGGGGATCATGGACGGCACGGAAAGGGAAGGGGTGGTGAGGAAACGGGAAAGGGGGAGAGAGAATGAGCAGAAGAGGAACAGGTATGCACTGGGGAAGATGGGGCAGCTGGGACACACACATGGTGAGTTGGTGATTTCATTTATTGGTTTTTGACAACTTCTTTCCGGTTCTTCTTTAATATTCCCCCCTCCCCAGGTCTGAACAATGGTAGAAAAACCCCACAGAGTGGGCAGGGCCTTATTAGGCCAGCCCGAAGCCTTCAGAGCACTCCTGGATAGCCAATAGTAGCATGTGGCGGAGCTTCTCAAAGCTCTCATAGGCAGGCAGGTCCAGTTGATTAAAACTAGGGAAAGAAAAAAGATCACTCTGTGACAAAAGATGATAGATAACCAAATCTCTGTTCCCATGATGCCCACTGACTATTCCCCCTGAGGGAACCTACTCCCTGCTTCTTGCTGACTCCCAATCTTGTCCCAGCCCAGTTTGCCCTCCCCTATCTGGCTCCAAAACTGGCCATTAGGCATCAAAGACACAAATATGACCCTGTCACTCCTAAAACACTATGGCCTGGCCTACAGGCTAAAGTACAAGCTCTACAGAGGTATTCAGGGTCACTGGTCATGTGACCTCTGCTGAGTTCTTCAGCCTTCTGCTTCCTTTCACCCCTCCTTGCTCCAGCCACACGGAGCCCTTGGAACACACCACGCTCTCCTGTGGGGGTGTTTGCCTGCCAGTGTCTCCCCAGATCCCGTTCTGTGTCTAGCCTATCTTCTCATCTTAAACATCACCTTCTCCCTAGAACCACCACACTGTGAGCTGCCCAAGGTCCAGGACTGGGCCAGATCTGTGTTCCCAATCTTGGGTAGGGGCCCTGAAGTGTCAAGTATGCAAGCTCAAGCTGAACATTGAAAAGGAGAAAAAAACCCTTCCTCTTACCATGTGTGAGCTGAAGGCAGGCGATCTGTGGACCTGTCATCTCGATGAATCTGAAACTTCTGAATGCCATTCATGCCTTCAAGGGCAGCAAAGCCTTGCAGGGGCACCTTGGAAGTACCTGTGACAAACTGGAGGAACTTGGCACGATCAGCTTGGTCAAAAGAACGCAATGCTCTCCAGAACCATTGTATCTGCAGGAAGGGACAAAAGAAGCCAGTGTTAGATAGAGAGCTCCTGGGGATGCTGGGGTAGAATTTGGGAAACGGGGCTGGACTTGGACTCTTAGGCAAGCCCCTTCTGTTGGATGGGCTTCAGTCCCTTTATTCATAAGATAGGTAAGAATATCATCTGAAAATACGTTCCAGAAGAACTAAGAGTTAGATACAGGTAAACTGTCATCCACAACCCCCTTCCTCTAAAAGTACTGGTTTATTTGTTATCACACAAATCAGCACTGCCTAGGGTAAAAGGACCATACCGGGAGGGATGCCAGTAGCAGCTCACCTGAATAGAGTTGGACTGGTACTTGTGGTATTCAGTGTTGGATTTCAGATCATCAATGTCGATGGTGGGCAGTCCTGATATGAGTAGCTCTAACTCCTGCTCAGTGAAGATGGAAATGAGGCGCTTTGGAATGATCTCATAGAAGCCTTCTAAGAAAGCTGCTAGCTGTTTGCGGATGGCTCCTGGAAAGAGAACCAAAAAGCCACATGGCTTCTAAACTCACATAGTTCTCAGAGGCCAGAGATCCCCAATCTGGCTCTTGGCGCTACTAGGACGCTGACTGATCTGCCTGTCTCACCCACCACTCTGTTTCTAGGCCACTGTATGAGAAAATGGATGAAGTTAAGTATTTTTGACTCCTTTTGTGCAAGGTATTTGTGGCTGTGTCACAGGGGAAGAGAACAAGAAATGCTTGTGAAACGAATGAAGCCTTACTTCTTCCCATACTGGGCAACTAGAGGTCTAAAGGACATTTACCCTACCTGTCATTCTCATCTGGCACACCAGGTGTACATATTCCTTCTTGTTCTCCTCTGTTACCAAGATGTTAGCCCCATTGGGTTTGAGGTCACGAACTTCACAGACTCCAAACTCTTGGACCTAGATAGAACAACCAAAACACCAATCATACAAATCAGGCTTGGTCTAGGATGGGACTAACAGACACCTGGGAACACATCCTAAACTTGCCATGTTCTGGGCAGAGAGATGAGGCAAGTCCACACAAAACAGTGACTTTTCTCATTACTCATTAGCTCACAACTCCCCTGATAGGGAAAGGCTGAGGGAAGGAAAGAAGGAAATTATTCTTTGGCCCTAAGACACACAAAGAAGGCAGAGAGTAAGGCAACCATCAAAGGTAAAAGGAAAAAAGGCATGGCTAACATGTAATGTGACATAACACAATCTTTAAGGAAAACAATGTGTAGGGGAAGAGTAAACTTTAAATTTTTTTGTTTTTCACTTATTTCTATTTGTACGATTTTTCTACAGTGAAGAATTACACATGGGAGCATTTTTTTGTAAAGGCAAAACTAGGCAACAGTCTAAATCATTTTATAAATTCTGGTTTTTCTGTTTGTGATGTCTCTCACAAACACCCATTGCTCTCTGCCCAGTAGGGCTTTAAGAAGTCAAGGTGCTTCCTTAAAACTGTGAGAGGTTATTTAGTGTCAGTTCTAAGGCGATATGGAATGGGTCTCCTGGACTGGCTGAGATGTGCTATGCTCAGGATTTCCTGATGTACCTCAGTGCTGAAGGTGAGGTCATAGCCTAGTGTGGAGACATCATTTTCTAGCAGATAAACCAGGCCCTGGTAGAAGTGGTAATCTTCACTCTCCATATCCGTATATCTAGAAAAACACAATTAGGGTTATGGCTTGGAGAGGTAGGGGGAAGAGGCGGCACAGAGATGGGACACAAGAAAAAAACCTGACCCCCAGGGCTGAGAACAGTCCTAAGGACTATGCCACATCCTCACCTGACAGACTTGCCCAAGATGTGTTTGTAGAAGGAGCGAGTAAAGTAGCACTCCAGAAGGCGGTTGTCGTATACGGCTTTGGCCACAATGCGTCCAACAAACTTGAAGTAGCTGAGGTGGTTGGGGTTGCAGTGGGAAGATGGATTGATGGTGTAGGTGACTCGATCACCAGGTGAGGTACGGAACAAGGCATACATCGGGTTAAACATCTCTCGGGAGATGATCATATACCACTCCCGCAGGAGCCCTCCAGCATCCTGCCCTTCTTCTCCTTCAAACACTATGTACCTGAGTAAGAGAGCAGAGACAGAAGAGAGCTGTGCCGAAAGCCCAGAATCAATCCAGTCAGTCACGCAACACTACCCGAGCGAGTGAGAGGCCGTGAAGCAGTCTTCAGGGAGTGCACTGTCCGACGAAGTGAACACAAAGTGCCAGGAGAGCCCAGAGGTGGGGTGGGGTGGGGTTTGGGACCAAAAAGCATCACTGACAGAGATGTCACCCTGAAATATCAGTAAAGGTTCACCAATATTCCAGAAAACGCCAATAGGAAAGGCATAAGAGGCCTAAATGAGGCATCGCCTAGGGCAAGTGGGGAGAAAAGTGATGTTTAGAGAGAGCTAAGCCCAGAATCCAATTTCTTTAAGGTATTTGGAGGTGGAAGAGCTATCGGGGAAGACTCTAACTTTCTTGTGTTATGGCATAGGTGGTGAGCCCACTCCACGAGGTAGAGGGAGGAATCATTAAACCATTCCAATTGGTCTCTCATCCTACCAGCTCTTATACTTAGTATTGCAAACTGCCAGTCTCCTCTAGGTGGCTTCAGACTCATCAGTGAGCAGTCACCAATCTGGTGGAGGCAACTCACTCAAGTGCAGACTTCCCCTAACCCAGGGTACCATTTGCTCAGCAGGCTTCCCATTCCTAGTGTAACAACGGTGAAAGCTCCCACTGTAAAGCCACCAGGTGTATCCTTTTAACAGAGACTTTCCTGTCTGTCTGGGGATTGCTGGATAGCTCAGCCAAACAACCAGCCAGCAGGCCAGGCCCAGAAGACACAAAGGAGACAGCTCAGTGAGCTTATCTAAGCCAGATTCCTGTGGGGAATTCCTCCTGGGGAGGGCAGTACCTCCCTATGTTTGAGACCAGAGTACGCTATCACTACTATGTAGGAGGCCACCCCCGCCCCCGACCCCTCAGTCTTTTCTCAGTCTGGGGCCCTTACAATCGATTCTTCATTTCCTCAGGAGATTTGCGATGCAGCTCACGATAGGAGTCTTCAAACACATGGTCACGACGGACATGCACAGCCATGTCTTCTTTCCGGAGCCCTTCGTCTAAACGCTCCAGCTCTTGGCGGAAATATCTTGGGAGGTATGAAAGGAAGGAAAACAAGACTGAGGTGGCAGAGCAAATTTCTGTTTGCCCGACTAGGATGAAGACCCACAACGATGTTCTCTCCATCCTCCAAACACTCTGATCTCTGCTCCCTACCTGCTTGGGAAATGCCCAGTAGTTGGGAAAGGTAGACCATTCATTATCAACTCTAAAGTGTGCCCATCTCCTCTGAATAAAGGCCCACAGAGATCATGTACATGCTCAAGAAGGAGAAGAGGAGTGGGGATAACTCCAGGAGTGTTGTGGAAGCCCCCTGAGCCCTGCTGTGAGCATACCACAGCCACCTGCATCACCTCAAAGGTTGGGACAGGACTTTAGAAATGATGTGGCTCTCATTTCTCTGATGAAATATGGAGATGGGGTGAAAGCCAGGGAATATTTAGGTACAGTGATTGTCAGCGGCACAGCTTAGTCTCTTTCCTCCTCGCCAGCATCATTTCAAATGCTGCCTCCATTAAGGGAAACTTCTAGCACCAGGAGCAACTCTGGCTCCTTTCTGGGAAGGGAGATGACATCTGGGGAATTCTCGTCAGCCCCCACAACATCTAGGGCACATACTTGCGCTTGACATCAAAGTCGAGGACACGAATATAGTCTACCAGGACGGCAAAAGGCCCATCAGCGAGGTGAGTGGTGGACTGCCGTAGGATCTGGTTTAACACAGTGCGGTGAGTCTCTGAAGGGAGAAACGATAGCAGTAATCAGCATATCACAGGCCACAGAAGGTTTCAAGATGGTCCACCAGCTAGCAACTCTCTCTTCCTTTTTCTTGTTTCAGGGGTCTAAAAAAGAACTAGACAAAGCTAGGGGCCATCCTTGAGGTGTGAATGTAAATCTGAGCATTTCTAGCCCCCCTGCTCGGCTTCCCATGTCCTCAGGATAAAATCCAACCCCTCAGAGTGGCCCACAAGGGCTTTCAGAGACGGCCCCCCTACTGACTTCACTAGGCTCACCTTTCAGCTCCCACACACATATTCTCTCTCTCTCACCTTCTTTCTACTAAATCAGCTAAGATAAATTGTATCAAATGACCCTGTATAACATGAAACCTTCTACTCCCGGGGCCCAAGAGGTCCCTGTACCTGCAAAACGAAGGAACTTCTGTGTGTCAGGGGGCAGGCTTGAGGAGATATGCATAGATGAGGGCTCCCGGGAGAAGAATGGGTCAAGGGAAGAAGGCGTGGCTGGGGTTAAGGGGGCAGGGGACAGTGGAGGAGGCTCGTCCTTGATGTGTGCCAGCTGGCTCTCGCGGGTGTCTCGGATAGGAGGCTTACTCTCCCGTTCTGTGGCATGTACCAGAAAGAAGGCCTCAACAGCAGGCTGTAGCACTGGGGGTAGGAATAACAGGGAGGTGACATTTTACTTTACAAACTTCAATATACAAACCTCTTTGTCTTCATGAACAAATTACAAAAATAATGCAGAAAAAAATAATAAAAACTTGCAAGAAGTCAGAGCTTCTTTGAAAGCAAAGAAAAATGGGATAGGCAATCTGTTAAAAACCAATTCTCCTTTGCATTCACATTACAGAGACCCTGAAGGCAAGGACTAACCTGGAAGGAAGAAAATTAAACTGGCAGAAATGGCTCCAGAGCACACCAGTGGGCTGGGGCCTGGGTGCTCAGACCATCACTCACCTAGCACTGCGTGCTGGTCATGGGATTCCTCCAGTTCCTTTAAACATTCCCCCAGCATGTCCCACAGCTCATCCAGGTTCAACTGCTCACTGAGCAGGGGAAGCTCAGGTGGCCTCTCCTCCTTTTCCTTCTCCCCCTGTGGGGTTCCATCAGAAGCTATAGGGCACACAGAAGACGGACTCAGAAAGCTTTCAAGTTTTCTCCTTCACTTAGATTTTTCCCAGATCAAATGCAAATGCATTGGCTACTAGAAAGATCAAGTAGACAGGCCCACTGGCTGCTGAGTATCACTCACTGAGCAGTATCTAAAAGCAAAGTCTAGCCCTACACTGGATTGCACTGAAATTTAAATGCAATAAAATTAATAAAATAACAAATTCATTTCCTCATTTGCACTAGCCACATTTCAAGTGCTCAATAGCCACATGTGGCTGGTAACTACCACAAAGTCCTACTGGACACTGCTAGTCTGGCCATTGCCTCATTAGCTCCCAGAGAACAATGGTAGAACTTTGGATGGTTGCCTTCCAGTTTACAAAGCGTGTTTTAGGATGCCATCCTCACTGAATTCTGATAGCTGCCTGGGAAATAGGCTGCCTTTCCTCTATTTCCTCTCGCAAGAACAGGGCCAGAATTTAAAACTAGATCTTTTTAAATCTGATGCCTTTTGAATTAGTTATCTTGTCCTGGGACAGTTTAAAATTCTGAGAAGCCATGGTGTGATAGAAGGACCTCCACTGCTGGTACTTTTCCCGGTACCAACTGGGGGCTTAAACTGTAAACTCTCCTCAGTAGCCAAGCAGCAAGCCCTAGCTCATTTTCTGGACAGGGAAGAAGCAACTTCTTCCTCCCCCGTGTACGTACACCTGCTCCACATAGGTTTCTTCCTGATCTTTGCTTTTCATCCTCTACCCAAATCCTGACTTTTCTTCAAGGATCTGACAGCCCTAGGTTTGAATCCTGGGCTCTGACACCTGTAGATTGTGTGACCTTGGGTAAAAGAAGATGGGTAGAGAACATGAGAATAACATGGATCTCTCAAAGTCCTGAGAGACAGTAAGTCAGGACTGACTGACTTCGAGAAATGCTGCTACTAACAGGATTCACTGTGTGCCAGGTACTTCTCTAAGCGTTATACATGTGTTAACTCATTTAATCCTAACAATTATGAACATCCCTATTTTAAATGAAGAAACTGAACAAAGAGAGATTTGCCTCAGGTCCTAGAGCCAGTAAATGGGAGAGCCAAGATTCAAAACACATGCTATCTCCTATCACGGTTTCTTTATAATAGGAATCGCAATATGTTTTGGTTGTCAAACACCTGTTAATATTCACAGAAACCAGTGTTCACTGGAACAAATCGGAAAGCACTGAGCTTATATATGTTGGGAGCAAGGGATCCACCAGACATTTCCTAAGAATGGGTCTCCCTTTTGCTTGGCTAGAAACAAGAAGTAGTACTGACCAATGGATTGAGCATCATGAGCACTGGGAGATGGCTGGTCCACATCCATGGGTGACTCCTCCCTCCGGACAGATGCTTCTGACTGGCTAGACTCCGACTGGATAAAAGGGAGACAAAGTCACATAAAGGGTGCAACTCTGCTTTCCTCCAGGACAGGCTAGAGGTTGGTCTTTCTATTTCTTACACATCAAGCTTAGAAAGAAGCTTCCAATATTTGGCCAGGAAACTCTGCAGCTCCCCAGGACAAAAGACTGGATTTTCCCACCTCTTTTTGCTGTCCTCCACCCTGAGTTTGCAAGCTTTTTCAAAGAGCTCCCTGGATGCCTGCATTTCCTACAGTCTACTCCAAACCTGTGCCCAGTCAGAACCAGCCTCCTGGATACAGGCTGCAAATCTTCTTTTGGGACAGGTGTGTGTGTGTGTGTTTTGTGTGTATATGTGTGTTTTGTGTGTGTATGTGTAAGACTCAGGTGGGTGGAAGGTAGGTTTGTTCTTTGTTTCTGGTTGTTCACAAAAGAGAAAATAATAGGGGAATTAAAGCAACCTTTCATGGGTGAGATTATTTAAAAAGCCAACATCTTATCAGGTGATAGGAAAGAGACTGGCCAAAAAAAAAAAAAATACTCATTCTAGAATAACAACTCCATTTTCCCTTTCTATCTTCCTGGAGTCACTGCCCCTAAATTCTAGGCTTTTCCCAGCCTGCTCAATGAAACCATACTGTGTAACAATTATATACAAAGAAAAACCAGGTCTCAGGATATCTTTATTTCCTGGATCTTGGGAAGGTGACTTGCATGTTGCAAGGACAGGAAAAAAAATGAGAGTGCCACGGCATACATATACAATGCCAGGCTTTTACTGCAGCCACTCTGTGTTGGGATCCCAACACTGAACTGGCTACTTAAGCACCTGAAGGTTTCCTCCTAAAAGCGTCTGAGTGCCTAGGTACCAAGGGATTACAGAGAATAGAGGCAGAGGCCAGGGTGGAGGGAGCAGCCATAGAAGTGGCTGTGTGCGATATGTACCAAGCTTGGGGGACTTTCAAGGGTAGGATTCCTGAGATGTCTCTGATGCACCTGCATTGTTTCATGAGACTGAAAAAAATCTTCATCCCACATGCCCTTAGAACCCAAACACTCAGCATTAGGCAGTTTGCAAAAGCGCCACTGTTGACTAGATAGCTAGGAGTGGGGTATGATGGCCAAAGCTTTAAATCAAACCAAACCAATCAACAAATAGGAAATCACCAACAGAAAGCACCCTCTTGTCTAGAAGCATTCATATAGCAAACTTAATGCAAAAGCATACAGGGAAGCGCAGTGAAACCCCACTGATGACATGGTGGGGGCATGAGGGGAGAGACAAATGAATGAGGGGCCACAGGCATCATGCTAACCGTTGCTGCTTGTTGCTGTCTCCGCGCCCTTTGACCCTCACGTACCATTTGTATAATGGCATCAGCCTCAGCCTCCAGCTGCCGAACAGCTGCCTGGATGCTGCTAGCTGAGCCTAAACCGGAGGAACCTGAGAGGGGGGGGAAAAAAAAAGAAGGCAACATATAAAATGTAAGAAGAGGGGATGCCCCGTGTTCTCTCTCCTATCTCCTGGGCCGTCACAGGGCATCTTGCTGAGGTTTAGTTCAGGTAGCTTCAGAGTACTCCTCACCAGGCAATAAGATTTACCACTGTAGATAAGGGCAGGGGGCATGGTGCTAGACAGACAGATGGTTTTATGTATGAGGGTTCTGTGGAACAGAAGGAAAGAGGCAGGAAAAATGATTTGGCAGGCCACGGCTGAGGCAACATGGCTGCAGTGTTTAGTTAGACTTAATCAAGGAAGGAGAAAGGAGGTGTACTCAGTGAGTTGAGTCTCATTCAACAAAAGGTTGGTCCCCAACTTCCTTGCCAGATTTCTGCTCCCCCATAATTCCCACTTCCCCTAATGAATTTCCTATGCAGACAGCTTGAATGAGATACAGAATAGAGCCATCAACATTTTAAAAAAAGAATCATCATTTTCCTCTTGGAAATGGTCAAAGAGGAAGGAGACAGGACATTACGTCCTGCCCCTCCAGGGACTCTGGCTTCACCACCAACCCTACCCTTCAACTGGACACTCTAGTTCCATACCTAGCCTGCCTGTCTGCTTGGCTTTCTTGTTAGCTCGGCGTGTGTCGTCCCGGAGCTGGATGATGACCTGAAGTACCCTCAAGAAGAACTTCTGGGTAGATGTCTTGGATGTCAACATGGACATAGAAGGCAGCTGGAGCTCCCGGCCACCCAAGGGTCGCTTCTGAGATGCCACAATTACCACATTCTCAGCCACGTCAAACCTGGATAGTGAAGAGGTGGCTTGCATATATTGACAGCATCAAAGCATAAACACCCAGAGCAAGCAGAGGTTCCTGGTGCCAACCACTGGGGTAAGGAACTTCAGAAAAAAATCTTACAAGTAGGGAGAAGTAGAAAAAATTGGGTCAAGTGTGTACAGGACAGATAGGAAAACTGCCCAGAGAAATAAAGACCAGGAAACCAGCAAAAGCCACTTTTCAGACTGTCCCACATTTGAGCCCCCAGCCCAGGGGTAGCTACCACCTACCTGCTTTGCATTTTGCCTTTCAGCTTGGTGGTCTGTGGCTGCTCCTCAGGCAGGCCATCAGGAGAGAGGGTCTCACACTGAGCTCGCCGCTGCTGTTCCAGGTTGTATTCCCGTAGCTCAGCCAACAGTGTACCTGGGCAGGCAGAAGAGCCAGCAAGCAAGTGGTCGGAGATTTCCCAAATCTTTCTAAGAAACCCGCCCAGGCCACTCTCTTTGCTCAGCTGCAGAGAACCCAGACTGAGGAGGAATTTTCCTCCAGTCAGGTTATTATGTGTGCTCATCAATCAACCACCTGGGACTACCAATTCACCCAGCCACAGGAATCTGTTCAATCTACACAAAATATAGCTTGCTGAAGATGAAAAAGTATCTCTTTTGGAGCCAGACAGGCCACAGGGTCTAAATCCTGTGTATCTCTTGAACTTACCAAGATTTTTTTTTTTTTTTGAGACAGAGTCTCGCTTTGTTGCCTGGGCTAGAGTGCCGTGGCGTCAGCCTAGCTCACAGCAACCTCAAACTCCTGGGCTTAAGCGATCCTCCTGCCTCAGCCTCCCCAGTAGCTGGGACTACAGGTATGTGCCACCATGCCCGGCTAATTTTTTCTATATATATTTTAGTTGGCCAGATAATTTGTTTCTATTTTTAGTAGAGACGGGGTCTCGCTCAGGCTGGTCTCGAACTCCTGACCTCGAGCGATCCATCCGCCTCGGCCTCCCAGAGTGCTAGGATTACAGGCGTGAGCCACCGCGCCCGGCCGAACTTACCAAGTTTTTGTGGTGATCTCAGGCAAATTTCTCTACCCCTTTCCCAATTTGTTTCCCATTTTAATATTTGGAATAATACTGCCTAACCTCACAAGGTTGCTGTGAGAATTAGGAGATAATTATGTAGTGGAGTGCCTAGACAGTGCCTAGGGCCCATAGGTGTTCAATAAATGGTAGTAGCCAAGAAAGGTCAGAGGCTGGAGGACAAATTCTTTCTGGAAGAACCATATAATTCTCACAGAGCAAAGAATATCCTGAGTTAAACAGGCCAATCAACTCTCCTATCACCTCAACTTCAGGAACACTGTGGGGAAGGAGAGTGATAACTAATTAGGTAGCCAAGAGCTAGGGGATCCATGATTGGGATGGGGGTGGGAGAGAACAGAGAGACTATTGAAAGAAAACCTGGCTCTATTCCTTGATCCAATCACTTTTTCACCATGGGTTTTGGCTTTCTTCCCAGTAAAATAGGAAGATGATATAAACAAAGAAAATTGCAAGTGTTTTTAGAATTTTTGCACCCTCTTAACTACACAGAAATAGAGGGTATATTCTGACTGTACAACTCCTGAGGTTGCGTGAAGTGTGGGCACATCTTTGAGGTGGTGAAGTTGCCTTAGCAGCCTAATCATGGGGCTTGTATGGGTACCCAGAATGGAGAAGAAAGGCGGCACTGCTGTTCCCATGTATTCTCTTTTCCCTTTGCTAAGCACTGATTACCTACTGTGTGCCAGGCAATGGGGATAAGGAGAGAAACCCGGCATTGCTTTCAATAACTGAGGGAAGCAGATGACAACCCGGTGTTATAAGTGCTATGACAAAGGGAGCATGGGGGCTGTACTACAGGAGCATGGAAGAGGCTGATTCAGCCTGGGGACTTGGGAAAGGTGACACCTAAGTGGAAGGTTTCAGAAAGATAAAATGATTTACTCCTACCATTACCTATCTGTTTACAAAGGGTATAACCCAGATGGCGGGCTCCATTCAGTAGCAGCTTGAGAACGGTATCTCGGGTGCCAGAGTCCCCACGAGAGAGCTGCAGTAACACATTGGCTGCATCCTCTAGCCCTTCTTCAGAACAAGAGTGGGATGTCAACACCTGGGAAAAAGAAAGGAGAAGGGATAAGCCCTGGGAACTCCCAAACTGAGAACTAAAGCACTGTCTACCCTGTCTGCCCTTTCCCCCCAACCTTGGCAGGTCAGAAGAGCGTGGACTCACCTCCACAGAGAGTTGGAGCTGGTTTTCAGTGAGGCCAGAGGATACCATCTTAAAGTCTCCACTGCTGCTGCCCAGATCCCCCACTTTGGCTGGAGACTTGCTGCCCTTAGTACTAGAAGCTTTGAAGAAACAGAGAACACAGTAAGCATCTGTGAAACTCATGAACCAGAGACTTAAGTGGCAAAACCAAGGAACTACTGAACTGTCCAGGGCTTTAAAATGGAAAAGGAGTAAAAAATGTACATCTATCCACCAAAGCCAAATCTCAATGACTTGGGATGCTAAGGACTCTTATGACTATACCTTCTAAGGTGATAAAGAACCTGAGGCATTTCTTCCAACTCTTTCCCTACCATCATAGCCCCCTCTATCCTTTAAAACCTACTTCTTCAGACAATTCTTACCAATCTGCTGCAGGGCTAATTCCCTTCCTATCTTAGGATGGTCTGGCTACTCTGATTCACTTCATTGTATCCTGCCTGCTCCTGAACTATACCCTATGAGAACTGTCTTCCCTCAACCAGGCTGGAAAGGCTGGGAGTCCCTTGAAGACAGGGCCTTTTCTCTCTTTTCCTTTTGGCCTAGCCTAGGGAGGCCACATTCCGTGAGTGCCTGTCGGCCTTCACAGGAGTGTCTGTATGTCTGAGGGAGGGAGGGGAGCGGATGGGAACGGGGATTGGGGAGGGGAGAGAGAAAATGGACTGGGACAGATGAGAGTGAGAACAAACACATTCTGCTCTCACAAACACAAACCAAGCTGATCGCTATCATTTAAGGAGGACTACTGGGATGGGGGAGGGGGAAGGGGTAAGGCAGGTGCCATAGCAAATACCCCATAGCTCCCAGCCTACATTCACACTTACTTGAAATAGTAGAAGCAACAGTCGTGGGGGTAGTCACTGTGGTCGAAGCAGCTACAGAAATAGCTGTGGCAGCAACCAGGGCTGGAGCAGAAGCGACAGGAGTGGTTGCAGCAGGGGGTGTGGGCGTGGTGGAGGCGGCGGCAGTGGTGGTAGATGTGGTTGAGATGGCAGTAGTGGTGGAGGAAGCACTGCTGCCAGAATTAGCCTGTGCTTCTGACACTTTGTTTTCTGGGAGAGCAATTGAGATGAGAGAAAGGAGTCTGAGGAGTTTCTCTGTTAAGAGAGAGCTCCGTCGGATGACTGGGTGTGACAACATGTTCATGAGCTGCCCCAGTGGAGAGGCCTCAAGGCTGTACGGGGAGGTTTCACCCTCGCCACCAGCGCTCACTGGCACTGACTTCACGGAGTTCTTGCCTTTCCGGCTAACATTCATGTTGTCCAGTTTTACCAGTAAGTCCCAGAAGTCTGTGCAAATGCCAATGCTGGTGGACTGTGAGGAGCACGGGCTGCAGGCCTTACTGCCCCTCTCCCGATCGCCCTCACAGTTTGTTTCTTTGGTCCGCTGCTGTGTGAAGTGGCTGGGAAACACCTGCCAGGAAAAGAAAGATAGGCTTGGTCTAGGGGATCTCCATAGAGGATAAGCCTTCCTGACAGGGAAAGACAACTGAATTGGTTCCCAGACCCTCCTTTCCTTTGGACAGCTTTTGTAAAACAGGAGGAGATGTCATATAGGAGTTTTATCCAACAGATGGTGAAGCAGCCTAGAGAAATGAACAAGGGCTTTGTACCAAAACTGATTAGCGAACTTCTCTGAGCCTCAGCCTCTGCATTTATAAAATGGGGAAGACTACACTATCTTGCAAAGCTGTTGAGATTAAACAACATAATGCATTTGCACAGTGCCTGCCACAAGGCAGGCCCTCACTATGTGGTAGCAATGCTTATTACTGAAAGAACACTGATCAGATCAGAACTAAGTGCTAAGTCCAGCTCCATCACTTCCTAGTCACATGACAAAGCCACTAAAATGTTCTGAATCACAGCTTCATCTGTATAACAGAAATCATATAGACCACAGACAGTTGTGTTTTTTTTTTTTCTTTGAGACAGAGTGTCGCTTTGTTGCCCTGGCTAGAGTGAGTGCCGTGGCGTCAGCCTAGCTCACAGCAACCTCAAACAATCCTGGGCTTAAGCGATCCTACTGCCTCAGCCTCCTGAGTAGCTGGGACTACAGGCATGTGCCACCATGCCTGGCTAACTTTTTCTATATATATTTTAGTTGGCCAGATAATTTCTTTCTATTTTTGGTAGAGATGGGGTCTCGCTCTTGCTCAGGCTGGTCTCGAACTCCTGACCTCAAGCGATTCACCCGCCTCAGCCTCCCAGAGTGCTAGGATTACAGGCGTTAGCCACTGCACCTGGCCCAGACAGTTGTTTTGATGATTAAGAGAATGCATAAAAATTGTAAAGAGTGAAGATAAAAATCCCACAAATTCATTGGACAATTTCCCAGAAACAACATAGGGCTCAACACTTAAAATAACAGCAAAAAGTGAAGACCTGCTAGCCCAGGGGCTCTGATTTCACCCAAGCTGTTGCTGCCACCCCTCTTCTATCCCCAGGAGTTGGGTTTCTTCAAGCCCCTCACCTTGGCCAATTGAATGAGTGTGTCCAAAACGTGTCTGCAGACAACAGGAGCAGCCTGGGGGTGGATATGGACAGTGGAGCCACTGCTTGCGTGCTTCTCAGTATGTTTGCGCCCCCCTGAACGCTGGATCTGGAATATATTAGTCCTGCAGCCTAGGGCTGCATCCATGGATACTGAGAGCCAGGAAAGCTGGTTGGAGCTCTTAGACTCCATCTTATGCAGCAGGTCCAGGGGACGGTTCTCATGGATGGCTGACCCACAGCTCTTGCTTGACTTTTTGCCCTTTTCCTCACTTGTGGTGAGCTTGGGTGTTTCAATGCATAGCTCACTCTCACTGCTGCGCTGCAAGATGGAAAGCAGGCTGCGGATGACCCAGTGGCGGGTCTGGGCATGGTAGCAGAGATTTCTCAGTACTCGGTGTAGACGGCTAGTATTGAGCTTTGGCTCATCCACGAAAAGTAGGACCAGGAGACAAGACAGGGCTTCATGGTCCAGAAGGAGCCGCCCTCGGAGGCGGAGGAGAGTGTCCACATTACTGCCAGAAGGCCTAGAAACAGAGCATGGTTTCTGGGTAACACTTCAGCTAGAGCTCTAGGATTAGGCAGAAGCCTGGGGAAGGGGAATGAACTGGATACCTCCAAGGGGCTTCTTCATAGCAATAGCTGCCCTCTTAAGTGTCTACTATGTACCAGGCACTTTAAAATGCTATAATATCTTCCTCACAGGGCTGCTGTACAGACTAGAGAATTACCCATTTTTGAGATGATAAACAAGAGGCTCAAGCAGGTTAAGTGACTTGCCCTATATCACATGACTGAGAAGAGAGCAGAGATTCCAGCCCAGGTTTGTATCATCTATTGATTGGTAAAAATCTGACTGTACCTAAGGTCTAGGAGACAATGCTTATTTCTGCCTTCTCCGGAGTACCAAGGAGTTTCCTGCCTTATGGGAAGTGATCACTCCCTTTACATTTTGTCATGTTGTGCCCACTATGCTTTAGCCAGGTTAATAACTAACTCCTCTCTACTTCCCTTACCTAGATGCTACAAGCAAGGCAAACTAGTTTTCCTTCTTGCTAAAACCATAGCTAGGCACCTACTGTCAGCCTGCCTTTGTGATTGTGTCATCAGTAGCTAGATTACCCAAAAGGTTTGGCTTTTTGAAGGGGAAATCCAAAGATCTAGCTTTCCCGCTCATTCAAGGAAATGGCCTAGAGAGGTCATCTAGCCTGCCTATCAGGATTTCAGCTTCTCCACCTATAAAATTAAGGGAGTTGGACTTGCAGACTTGACAGGTGGCATGGTAAGGTGAAGAAAGACAAAGGTACCTGTTATGGCTGCTGCTACCCCCCATCTGGAAGGTGCCACCTCTCTGCACAGCAAGGCGAGTGTATTGGACCCCACGGTTGCCACTCAGGCGACTGGTGAAAGCTGTAAAGAAAGAAAAAGAAAATTGAGATAGGGAAGATTGGTAAGCTGGGTCCAGGTAATACAAAGCAGAGCAAATAGAGCCTCATCTGGGCAAAGCTAGACATTCTAGAAGCCTCCCACTTGCCTCCCTCTGTACCCGGGCTTCGAAGAATGGCAGAGAGTGCAGATGTGCTACTATGCCCAAACAGACGCTCATGCATGAGCTGCCGCTGCCGGGCTTCCTGCTCTCGTCTCAGGGCTTGAGCCTCAGCTGCGATGTCAGGTGGCATCACAGCCAACACACTGTCCTCCATGTCCTCTAGGACACTACGGCGTAGGTCTGAGGGCAGAGTCTGGATGAAGGTCACAGGGTCCATGGGGGTGTCTGAGTTGGCATTTTGTGCCAGTTCCCGTCGCTGCTGCTCAGCTCTCTGTTGCGCCAGCACCTACAGAGCAGAAAAAGTCAATGGGGGCATATCTCCCGCCAGGCAGCCTTGCCCCACCATTTTCCCGCTCACATACTTCCTCCTGAATGGCTGGAGGCAGGGCGGCCAAGAACTCAGGGCTCACTTCAGTCACACCAGGATTCCCCACCACTGCAGGAGCTGAGCTATTTGCAGAGGGAGTAGTCCGGGCTGGTGGACGAATTCCCAGCTGGTTCTGTAGGACCTCCCGACGAATGTCATCAGGCAGAGCAGCCAGAAAAGAGGGGTCCACGCCTTCGGGGAGACTGATACCTGATGGGAGAAGCAAGATGTGAAGGGACTTACACCTCTACTGATGCCTAAGATGTACTTGGAGAAAAGAAACACATGTCACTGCTTGAGGGAAACCAGCTTTACGTGTCTTCATTACTTGCAAAGGACATGGGACATGCAGAGAAGGCTCACTCACCTTCCCAGGGCTCAGACTAGCTCTTGTTATGTGCCATGCTCTTTGTGTACACTATTACTTAACCTTTATAAAGATCCTACCATGTAGATATTAACGCCCCCTTAGTATCAATGAGGATCAGAGAAATTAAATAATGACTCTAAATTGTAAAGGTAGGATGTGGCAGAGTAGGGGAATCTGAGTGAGCTAAGATAATTTTGACTCCTAAAGGCTGGGCTCATCCTATCAAGCCACACCAGCATCCCCTTACTGCTAGTCCTTCTCCCTTTACACACACACGACTTCCCCATCTGGCTGTAACTGTTTGGCTGGGGGGCACTGCCATGCCAAAGGCCACTAGAAGCCAAAACTCTAGGATGACCTGAGCCCACATGCAGCTCACCTGCAAGGGGATCTTCTTCTTCACTGCTTGTTGAAGGCAGTGGCTCTTCTAGGATTCCTCGGGAATCTGCTCCAGAAATGGCCACAGCAGAATCTCTGGTGGAAGAACTCTCAGAGGATGCAGGAGGAGAGCTGAGGGAAATTATGCTCAAATTGTTCTCTGTATTATGTCTTCCCATTTATAAAACACTCCTACAATACCCCTTTCTCATAGAAACCAGGCTGATCTCCCCAGCCTAACAAGCATGTCCATTTGTTAACAAGTATGAACATGGCTTGAAATATCCTCCAACATATCCTACCCTTCTCTTGTGACACAATGCTTACCTGTCTTCAGGTGGCTGGGAAGGTCCCCCTGTCCCATCACCCCTGCCTTGCACTTCTGCCACAACTGACGGGGCATCCCCAGGAGTAGAGCTGCCTGCTGTAGGCTGCTCAGAACTGCCAGCTGCTGAGGTGTCACCCACAGCCTCCTCTAGGGTACAGGAAGCCAGGCTGCTGGTGTCCATGGGAGAGCCTTCCAGTTGACTGCTGACAGCTGTCAGTGCATCAGAATCCTCCGCTCTCTCTGGGGAAAGAGAGGCTAGGAGGAAGTCATAAGGAGAGGTTAAATCTCTGCCTGATATCGGGACAACATGACAGACAAGGTTGCTTCCTTAGGGCCAGTCAGCTCAGACTTCTCACTTCTCCCCTGCTGGATTTGCTGTTCCCCAGCAATGTCATCTGCTTTTTAAGGCTCAGCTCAAGCTATTTTAATCAACCGTTGAACATCTACTGTGTTCCAGGCAAGCCTGTGAAATATCTTCCCTAGGCACCCCAGGTAAGGGATCTTGCCACTTTCAGATTCCCTGCAGGTACCATTTGCACATGCATGTCATCTGTTTATCTAAATAAACAAGGTTCCTTGAAGGAGGAAACCCCGACACCTCACGGTCTCTCCAGAACACATAACAAGCAGCATGGTATAGAGCAGGGATGGCAAACAGGTCTCAATTTACCCTGCTGGAATACTGTGCTGAGAAAAATTGAGGCCCCATTTCAAACCAGGGGGAAATAGTGCCAGTGTCTATCAGGAAGATGGGAGAGCTATATGTGTGGTGTGATGTGCGTGCCATCTTGGGAACTATGGAAGGTGAGTAAGCTTTATAGTCAGATGTGAATTTTAATCCCAGTTCAACCATTTACTGAGTGACTTTGGGCTGAGTGTTTCACTTCTGAGTTTAAGTTTATTCATGGAGATAACACCATCTACTTTGGAGAGTAATAGTTGTTTTTTTTTTTTTTTAAACAGACAGGGTCTTGCTATGTTGCCCAGGCTGGACTAGCACTCCTGGGCTCAACAGAGCCTCCTGAGTCACTGGGACTACAGGCATGTACCACTATACCTGGCTGGAGAGTTATTTTTAAAGTTAAATAATAAGCCTGGCATAACAGCCCGGGGAATAGAGTAACTGTCTCAATAAATGGTATCATTACCAGTATTAGACGCTCAACCATAATCACTTGAGGATACAGAGAGGAAAAAAACATAAACTTCACCTAAGAAAGCTAATGAGCAAGCTGAGATCCCACTAGTTGAGGACTTGAACTAATACTATTTCTCTCAAGCTAGAGAGTGAAGAGAAGCTACAAAGACATCCATTCTTCCCTCCTGCTCCACTCCCGCCAAAAGTTGAAATTCTACTCACTGATAGTGGGAGCTGGGGATAACTCCATCTGAGTTGTTTCTGCTTCTCCACTTGGCCTCGTAGGACCCAATTCCTCTGGCTCTACAGGCATCAATAGCTGTGTAGAGCTCCCCCCTTCTCTAGCTGGGGACCGTAGCTCCCGAGGAACCTCTCCCAAGGCTGGTGGGGGTGGGCGTGTTGGTTGCTGTTGTGTGGGTTGCAGAGTGCCAAGGGTCTCCTTGGACTCAGATGTAGCTGCATCAGTTGGAGTTGTTGGGTAGCTGTCAGGCATAGGAGTCCCATCTTTCTCGGAAAGAACAATAATGGGGGTTAAGGGGCAATCAGCCAATGACCAGGGAAGCCACCCCAAACAGCACATGTGGCTTGACAAGTATCTCACCCAGCCACTGTCGTCCGATCCCCCCTCCCCTGCAACAACCAACTGGTAAGGAACAGCTCTGGACTGCTATATCCAGGGTGAGGGATAAGGCACAGTGCTATTTATGATCCAAGAACTGGAGATCTGACTCTTTGTAGAGCCTAAGAATAAAATCCTTTTTGCATCCCAGGTGGAAGGGGAAGATTTTATGCCACATAGATATGGTGAAGCTAAATATCTCTGTAGGTATACACAGAAAATCTATCAACCAGAAGCCCACTGACCTTCCCACTTCCTCATCTATCTGGAGCAAGAAATGGTCAGAATTTCCCCCACAACTCTTAATGTATGCTTTCTATTCCCTCTGTACCTTCATGTCCTATCACTAAGTGCAGTTATTATACAGTTGAAGAATAGGAAAATGTTTGAGTTCATGCCCAAAGGTAAAATATTCAATTATATGCTCCAATCAATAAAGGACAAGTCACTTTATAATGGTATCTGTGCCCCACCCTAAATATCATCTGTCCCCTTCCACCTTCCTTTCCTTCCAGTCCTGATTATCCAAGAAACATTCACAACTTTGTCTGATGGAGGCAACACTGCCAAGACTAAGTGCGAATATGCCACACACCAGGGAAAGTAGTAAGTTGTATAGTTATCTTCTAATTGGGGCCTAATATCCCTAACCCCACAACAATACAACTTACTACCTCACCCCGGCATGAGCAGAATCCTCTAGTAAGGGCAAGAGGCAAAAGGCCATTTCACCTGGTGGCAGACCCTTTCAAAGACCCTTTGATAAACTGAGGGCACCAGGACATTTGCCCTCCACTGCTTTAAAAAATACTGTGTAGGCTTTGGTATGATCATTTCCCAACTCAAGTGTCAAAGAAGACAGGAAGTGTAGGGAAGCAGAAGAAAGGTCTGACGAAATAGGGTTGGGGAAGACATATGATACCACAAGGACCAACTGTTAGAATCACAAATGGCTACTGACCATTGTTAAGAAGATAAGAAGAAATAGAAAGCATATGGTCATCATACCATTTAGCCCACAGATCTACCTTCCCCAAAAGTAGAGTGCCCAAGACAATGTTTAGATTTTTATTTATTTTTTATTTCATCATATTATGGGGGTACAAATGTTTAGGTTACATATATTGCCTTTGCCCGCCCCACCTGAGTCAGAGCTTCAAGCGTGTCAATCCCTGAGATGGTGCACACTGTAACCATTAGGTATGAATATACCCATCTCCTTCCCCCGATCTGCCCGACACCCAATGAATGTTACTACTATATGTGCACATAGGTGTTGATCAATTAATCCAATTTGATGGTGAGTACACGTGGTGCTTGTTTTTCCATTCTTCACTTAGTAGAATGGGCTCCAGCTCTACCCAGAATACAACGGGTGCTAGATCACAATTGATTTTTGTGGCTGAGTATACTCCATGGTATACATATACCACATTTAATTAATATACTCGTGTAATGATGGGCACTTGGGGTGTTTCCACATTTTTGCAATTGTGAATTGTGCTGCTATAAACATTCGAGTGCAGATCAATAAATGTTTAGATTTTTAGAGTCCATGAACCAATAAAATCTAACTAGAACATCCTCATCAACATAACTTAATAAAAATATTTTGATACCTAAGAACTAAGAAGAATGTAATTTCTAAATATGGAATAAATTCAGCTTTATGAAAAAGGCATTAAAGCTCCCTGATTTTGCACTTCCATGGAGGACTGGCATTTGAGAACCACTGTCATCAGTTGTTCCCATGAAGCACCACACCATCACGGTCACCAAAGGACCAACAACCTCAAAGATGTGCACGCTCAGTTCTCACTACCCATGCCAGAATGAAGCATAATCGGAACAAGAACCTGAACAAAGCATCGGAGGGAATGTGTACCACCGTGGGAAAGACAGTAGACTGTATAGTTATCTCCAAGATGGGGTATGACCCTAAAACTATACAATCTACTACCTCATCCCACAGAGCACCAGTATCCATCTTCAGCCTACAAGGGCCAGCTACTCAGAAGGGTTAGGAGCAAGAACCAAATGATCAATTAGCAAAATGGGAGAAAGGAAAGGAGAGTTACCTGAGAGGTTCCGTTCAGTGGAGCTGTTTGTCTTAGGCGCAGTACGCTGCAAAGAGAAGGGACAGACCAATATGGGACCTTGCAAGCACATAAGACAGAGGTCAACTGCAATAGTCACCATATTGCACCCTAAACAATTTAGGAGCTCAGTGACCTGATGGAAAATGCTTTGGCCAGGTGACCAAAGGCAGGGGCTCATTTCATCGTGTAAATTATATGTCTAATTTCTTTATATATACTCACGTTCAAGAATGGCTTGGGGATAAGGGGGAAATGGAAAAGGATGGGGGAATTGAATAATGGGAGGAAAGGATAATAAAAACCACCTCAGGGCTAGGCATGATCATGAGATTAGCAATTTCTTAGTTTCACTTACATATTTTTCCCTTCCTTAGGCTTATTTTGTCCATTCTAGCCTTTTCAGTCACATGCTAGGTTTACTTTCTATCCTTTACCATGTATTTGAAACAATGTTACTACTTATTAGGTAAAAAGTTCTATATAAAGATATTTGTTAGAACAAGCTTGTTATTGTAACTGAACACTTCAATATCCTTAATCTATCTGATACTCTAATTGCTGAGTAGGGTATACTAAAGTCTTTTAATTTCTTTTTATTTCTATCAGCTTTTATTCATACGTATTTAAAAGTTATACTGTCTGAGGTCCCGGCAGTTTCAGAAAAAAGTAGGTAGCTTCCTTTTAAACCAAAATCATGTTATCAGCAATCTTATAAATATGAGCCCTAGAAAATGACATGTAGTGATGGGGTTCAGGGTATGAATATTTTCTCTGATTTGATGCCCAAGGCAAGTATATTCAAATGATGGAAGGAGGTCATCTTGAGTAAGGTTCCCCGCACTGACAGTCTACTAACAGAAATGAAATTGAACAACCAAGAGTATGAGCTTAGTCAAGGTCATTCTCCTTGTCTAGGTGCAGTCCTTTGAGGTAGAGACTATGGCAGTTTGTTGAGCGAGAAGCTATTCTGGTGTCTGGTGAGACATTGGAGAAAAAATTTTCCCTCTGAATTTGAATTCTTTCCCCTACAAGTCAGTTGAGTGTATGGTGAATTTGGAATGCACAGTTTCCCAGGTTCAATGTGAACTTCCTAGGATTCTTCAGTAACTCTGCTTTGCCATGTGTATGCCAAAACCACATTAGGGCAGATGTACCCAAAGACAAATCCTCCCAGCCCTTGGGAATCACCTGTGCACTCTGATCCCTGTTCTCCTTATCTTCTTTGCCTTTGTCAGTTATCTTTGTTTCTTCCTCAGTTAGCTGTTTCCTACGTTTCTCACGCCTTTCTTCCAGCTCCTCATCTCTCAGGAATTCCAGGTGATTGACAATGGGCACTTTAACCGCTGTATTAAAGAGGTAAAGATCAGAGGCTGCTCTGGTGGGATCAGGGAGGAAGCCAAGAGGCAGAGCTTGCTGCCACAGAGAACCACGGAAACAACTCTCCACACACTTGTCCTAGACTGGGCAGGCTCACTTCTACCCTGATAAGCAAGTGGTCACACACCTGAAACGCAGTCATGCATGCTCTCAGCATCAAGAACTTTGCATTCCTCTGTCCAGCGGGTCAGGGCTGTAGGGATACTGGACAGGGTTCCTGTAGGAGGAACAATGGGGAGTGAGATTCTTGGCCTTGTCAAGTGTCAACTGATCCAAAAATTGCAGTATTTCCCTAACAGGACCCAAGAAACAATAAAGTTTTTGTTGCCCATGGCTAAGTCATTGAGTGGCTCTGGCTCCTATAAAATGGGTTTTTTTCTCCAGGGCACTGTTCTGCTTTTCCTCAGTAGGGAGAAAGCAGAATCTGATAAACTACCCTCCTTTTTACCACAGAAACTTGCCTGCTTGGCTAGTAGCTGCGCTCTGGTCATGGAAAAAGTCATCCAGTAGTTCATCGTCAGACCTGGCAATGATGTGGACATCATCATTGCCCACCAGGAGGCGGGCCCGGCCCCGACTTTGTAGGGGAAGGCTGCTGCTCAGCTGAAGGATGTCAGCAGCAGCTGAGGGACCAAGCAACCTGTAAGGTGATATTGGGGATACCATGATCACTGTAAGTGCACAGGCATCCTGCGACCCACTACAGTGAGATCCTTTTTCTGTATCCTCTATTAAATCCATAATACAGTTATGGACTTTATCACGCTGCACATAAGTCTTAGTTACTTTTCTGAGTATCATACCAGTGTGAGAACTTTATTTGGGCTGAGTTTGCATGTTATTCCATAGTTCCCGACACAGAGTCAGTATCACTGATAAGCTTCCATGTGCCAGGCATTGTATTAAATTATATTGCTTCCCTTGTACCCGCTCTGTAGTCTGTACACCAGCCACTACAACACGTATATCCCTTTCTTTTACCACTTAAAATTGCTTCTCCCACTAAACTCTAAGCTGGAAAGCAGACATCTTGTCCTGTCTATATCTAAAGTGTTAAGTGCTTGGCATATGAGACATTTAATTGCTGAATGTATGCAAGGACTTTTAAGCAAGAGAACATGGCATATAATTTGGTATTCTCCAAAAGGCTGCATATATAACTCATGAAGAAATGGGACAGATATCTTATTTGTGTGTGTGACAAGAGCATTAAGTATCGACTGTTTCCTCTGAGCTTAAAATAAGACTGAAGCACAGTGAAGATTCTTACAAGTGCTCTGATGAACGCAACAGATCTTTGTAACTCACCTCTGGAGTATAAGAGGAGGGTTGGGCTGGCGATTCCCAGGGTAGTGAACATGAATGGTGTGGCCTGTATTGGCTGTCAGCTGCCTTAGGGTCCTCTGACTACGCCCGATACCTTGGGTGAGACGAGTGGTGGAGGAGCCACTGCCCAGCGTCAGAGAACTATGGTCTGCGTGGCGTACCATCAGTGGGTGGGTGGTAGGGATATTTCCTGGGGATGGGGGGATGTCTGCTGCAAGGACAATATGCAAAGGTGTCAGTGACAAAAAGAAATTTCTTCCATGGTTGTTCAAACAGAACCATGTCTCCTGGGCCTTACTTCCTCACACGGAAACCTGAGCTTTGTCCTTTCTCCCTCATTCCCACACCTAATCTACAATCACTGACACTACCATAGCTTATGCCATCATCTCTCACCTAAATACTGCAACAGCCTCCTAAATAGTACCTTCTCCCAATCCATTCTCCGTACTACAGCCACAGTGATGCTTCTAGGCCCCTCAGACACATGCTGCTCCCTCCATCTTGAAGACTCCTCTCTTTTCTTTACCTATTCTTTTGTTCTTAGCCTACGATGTCACTTCCTCTGTGAAGCCTGACTTCTACAGATTGAGTAAAATAACCTTTTTATCTGTGCTTTCTTATCATACTGCAATGTAATGCCTGCTTATTTATAATTCTAATAGACCATAAGCTCCTATGAGGGCTGAGGACTGTTTTCTTTTTTACTGTTGTATCCCTAGTACCTAGGACACAGTAGACACTTTGCTATTATTCAATTTGCTGAATGGACAGAGGCTCAACTATAAGGAATACTGATAAAAATCACAAAACTGCAAAGAGAATCATAGAAGATATAGTAACCCATTTTGTTTACTTTTCAAATTTTTAATTTACAGGTGACAAACTGAGGCTCAAAGAGGTAAGAGATTAGTCGGCCAAGACAACAGACCAGAACAGTGTTTTCTGCTATATTGTGCTTGTGATTTGAGGCCAAGACCTGCCCTATCAAGACAGCTTGATTCTAAGAACTCGACTCTAACTTGATGCTAAAAGGGAACTTTGACGTTGATGAGGGAGGAGGGAAGAGATTCGCTCTCTCCCCTGAAAAGATGCATCCTTGATGAACAGAGTGAATATGTTCAAATGTACTCCCCAATGCCAAGCTCAAAGGTGTCCATCCAAACCCTCAAGATCCAGTGTTACAGACATAAGGATTATTGATTGTCCTGTCACTGTAGTGTGCACAGAGGTGCCTGATGCAGTCAGCCTTGGTCTCACATTTTTTTGTTTTAAATCAAGCAAATCATCAAGTCGTCCAGGCTCTAAATGGCTGCCTATTTACTGAGGTGAAGGGAACAAAAGGAGCCTCTCACTCTTCCTTCTTCTAGGTATACACTACTGAGAGAGATGGATTCAGATATCCCTTGCCCCAGGAAGTCAGCATAGGAAAAGAAGTGCTGTATCAGATTGATTTGGTTCACTGCTTGGCTTACCCTAGAGAAGGGTATAAGAATCAAGAGATAAAACCCAGCTGAGCCCCTGTATCTTACTAGCACTGGAGAACATGTTGTCAAACTCAATGATGAGATCATCCTCCCGGTCAAAGCGCTCAAATCGGACCAAGGGAGAAGCGTTCATATCAGGGTAATCCTCATCCAATTCCATTTCAGAGCCATCGTCGTCATCGTCTTCATCTCCCTCTTCACCTTCATCATCCTCCTTAAGGGAAAATAGGAGATGGAGAATTGCTGGATGTAAGGGTTTTCTGAAGCCTGGTGTCGTGGCCACATGTGCACACGAGAGAGGGAGGCGCTGAGTCTAGCAACCCAGACTGTTGGTTTTCTGCAGCTCTGCGTTCCCATGGAAGAAGTCATCTGAACCAACACAAACACAGTCCCCCCTCACCTGATCATCTTCCTCATCTTCCTCCTCCTCCTCCTCTTCATCCTGACTATCATCCTCATCCTCGTTACTGCCACTGCTGTCCTCTTCCTGAGTGTGCTCCTCCTCATCCTCAGGGTCCAGGATATTCATGGAATCTAAAACAAAGGGAGCACATTGGAGGACTATACTGAGTAGCTAGAAAACAGGCTACTGTGCAGGCCAGCAGATCGAGTGGGAAGGTGATGGGGCATCTGACTCTAGGAGAAGAAGAAC
This sequence comes from Lemur catta, assembly GCF_020740605.2. NCBI lineage: Eukaryota > Metazoa > Chordata > Mammalia > Primates > Lemuridae > Lemur > Lemur catta. Next base: position 55,432,018 of record NC_059155.1, on the reverse strand, counting down.
AAGATCTGGGATGATGTATAGACTTAGTAAGCCAGCCCTGATTTCCTGAGAGTGCCAATCAATGCAGCAACACGCTGAGCAAGTGGCTGAACGTGGAGGCTGGCTACAGGGTGGTGCTTGAAGAGCCATGGTCTAAGACTTGGCCAAGTCTGCTGGTGCCCCCTTGCCTTTCCAGCCCTACTTTGTTATTCACTATATCCTGTTGGTAAGAGGGAATCTGGAGCGATGATAGCAGGTGGGTGAGAAGAAAGCGAACCAAGAAAGAAGTGACAAACTTTGGGCAAGCAGTAGTAACATGTTATTTGAAAAACTGGCTGAGGATAAAGTGGATGGTGTACATCAGCGCATGCAGACAGATGCTTCCTTATTCTGCACGTGGGCAGCTGCCTCCAGGAAAACCCTACTATAGTGTCTGTCAGACGTGCAGGGCAAGAAGGGAGGCCTTTCTGGCCTCGGCACTCTCACCTTCTCGGTTGGCCTGCAAGGTGGAAGCTTGGCTGAGGTTGGAAGGAGCTTCATCCATCAGCACGTCCTCTTGTGATTCATCCTCTCCACTTCTGCTCACTGAAGGTTACAGAGCAGAGCCTTCACTGAACAACAGAGGACTTCCCTTTCCAGATTGGGTGTGCCTAAAGTAGCCTATGTACACCTAGCAGATATCCACTTTTTTTGGATGAGGGAGAAGACCTGGATTCTTGGCTGTCAACTAGCTAGGTGAGCTTGGCCAGTCACTTTACCTGTCTGAGTCTCAGTTTCCTCATCTGTAAAATGGGACAATCACATGTGCCCTGCCAATCCCACTAATTGTGAAACCACAGAGGATACTGGGTGTGAAAAAGCTTTGTCAAACTTAAGAATGCACGTCTACTTCCATTTATCCTTGATTTCCTTGATCGATAAAGTTAAAACACGTAACACACCCTCGGAGCCTGGTGACAGTAGGGTACCTTTGTTGTTTTCTCTTTGAGATTTAAAAAGGGAGACCCTAGGGAATTATCGCTCTTTTTACACTACTGAGACTCAGGGGCAGAAAGCCCCCGGACTTCAATGAAGAACAGAAAGGAAAGCACTTCCTCACCCTACAGCCTCCTCTAGGCCTCCATGAATAAACATTCTTTTGAAGTACCTGACATATTGTCTATGCTGATGGTCACTCCCCCACCCCACTCCCCCTCCCCCACCAGCCAACACTTCAGACCTGCCACAGGCCTGTAGATGGCTTGTGAATTTCTCATCCATAAGACTGTCAACATCAAGACAAGCAGCAATCTAGGCTGGCTATGAGCCCTTAGGCAGAGCTGAGCAAGCAGATGATGAGAAAAAGGGTCCTCCCAAGAGAGACTGAGGCAAAGGAAGAGGCTATACTCAGTTCTGGGGCTCTCACCTATAATTGTACTGTTCCCAGATCCGCCATCCCTCTCAAGCAACTCATCTATCAGGTCCTCCAGCTCATTCTCAACCTGGAGAGAAATAGAACATACATATGGATGCACACAAGTCTATCATTGTGCTAGCACCGAAACCCTAAAAAAAGCCAGCAAGGGAGCATACATTTCTAGGATTATGTGTGACAGAGGATATTACATAAAAACCACACACTTGGGTGCTAATAGCACAGAAACTACCACGTGCCAATCCATACTCAGACTGTCCTTCAAATGGGTCCATCCCAGTTATCTGGTACCAGGTTAGTCTTTATATACTGTCCAGGAATACATGCAGATCTCCCAAGAGCCAGCAGCTTAGGATTGTAGGCCCAATTTCTTACTCAATGCTACCAGCTCCAGAAATTACAATGCTTTCTTTAGGGTCTTTAGAAGACTGCCATTTTAATGACCCAGCAGAAGCTGGTGCTATAGGCATAAGGTGGTGTTTAGGAGCTTTCATTAATGACCAGAGCTAAGTAAATCAAAGACCCTGGGCCCAAAGGCCTCAGGCCAGCTTTCTACATCAACATCTCACCCGTGCCTAAGTTTTCTGGTTGGGATCTATACCATTTCATAGTATATGGCATCCTGGCTCCGCCCCCACCCCTCCTTTAATACAATTCAAACACATTTACCGAGCACCTACTAAGCATACCATCCATGCTCCTCTGCAAAGCAGACAGCATTGAGGCAAGGATCTCAAGTACTCACCCACCCACACCACCTGGGAGTTTGGTTCAGCGCCGCAACAGGGAAATGCTGGGTGATCTGCCTCCCTACCTGCATCTCTTGTGAACTGAGCACCTCAGGCTGCCCAGCAATCACCACTGAGTCGGTTTCAGCCTCCCCATCCATGATATCCCCATCTGCCACCTCTGTCTGAGTGACATCATGATCCTCCTCCTGCACTTCTGCTTCCCCAGGCTCGCCTGAAACAATCAACCAACCAGCAAAAGAATCAAGGGGTGCCTATGTGTTGGGCCCCATGAGGCAAGCGCGAATACAGTAAGGTTCCTTCCTTGGGCAAGTTTACAAGTTCTCAGAGAATAAACGAATGGGTGACAAAGGAAAAGACAAGGCTACGTGTGAGGATAGCCAAACAAGGCTGCAATTTGAAGGAATTCTTTGTGGGGCAGATTCCCACGCCACTATGACAGATCTCTGGAAGGCCAGCAAGTTCCCAGGGAAACAATACCAAGCCAGAACAGTTGTGATCCCAGGTCCGTAAAGCAACTACTGCCATCCCTCCAGCTCTCCAGTCCACTGGCTCTGATTCCCTACCTGGGTCCTGCTGGTTGCTATTGGAGTCCTGAGAAGCTCCTTGGGCATCCTGCTCAGACTTGCTCTTGTTGGAAGCACTCTTGCTGCCAAAAAGGCTACTGGGCTGGTTCACAATCCGGGAAAGTGTTTCCAAAGGCTTCAGAGCAGCATTGACTGTGTTGGCCATGTTGGGACTGAGATAAAGGAAGATAAAGACATGGACTGAGCACAGAAATACCAGGTATCCTTTAAGTGCCACTAAGGTTCCTATAACAGAAGCTACTAAGAAAGGGGCAAGAGGTTACAGAATTAACATTCTACTTATTATTTAGAAGAAAGGAATATTTGACTTAAAGGTCTTCAAGGAACCCACCCCCAAAGCAAGGGTTAAATCAATGTCATATTTCATGGAGCTGTGGTAAGCATGTGAGGAACAACTCTTGACTGGAAGTCAGAATGTATCGTGGATGATCACATGCAAGTAAGCAAGCTACTTCTCAGACACACTCAGGCTGTGTAAAACAAAACAAAAGCAAAAAACCCAAACAGCACACTTAGTTCCCAAATCTTAAGAGCTCAAAGGAATATGATAAATGCTTTAAGCCCTGTGGATTTCAAACTATACTCTGTAGGGCTTCCTAGGGTTTAGTACAAGTGCCAAAGGGGCTGCAGTTGGAGGTATGATGTGATTTCTAAGTGTAATAAAATGTGTGAGGCCAAGAAGGCTCCCACTAAAACCAGGGTGGTTCTGCTTTTACGTGTTTGTGTGTATGTATATGCACACACAGGCCCCCTAGCACCCAGATAGTGGTCTTTGATACCATCCCACACTAAAAGGAACCAAAGTTGATCAAAACAACTGATCCCAGGAATAGGGCAAAGAAGGTGCAAGGCGAGCCTGGGATATCTTGTTGTACCAAAAGGCTTCCAAAAATTAAGGGGGAAAAAAGTAATGGAATCATTACCACATGCCCAACTTGAGTACCAAAAAGAATAATGATGGTAATGGACTGTAACATATTGAATATCAAAAGAGAATCTGTGTCCACAGGGATACAAAAGTGGGGGTGAGGGAGTTCTTCATTGTAGAAGAATGCTAGCTAATAAACAAGAACAGGAGAATCAGAGAATCATCACTTTGCAACCAGCAATGTTAAGTGATCCAGGCAGGATCACAAATCAAGACAAAAAACTACTGAGTTAAAAATCTTCAAGGTGCAGAATATTCACATGATCTCCATGTGATCTCAGAGTATCACCTCACAGATAACTTATTAATTACAAAGTGGAAATCTAACATACATCACCTAACTATGTGATCAAATTCAGCATCGCCATTGTGTCTCCTGATGTGATGTGAGAAGGGCAAATAACACCTATGTAGTATTTTTGCCAAAAATGTAGACTGTGAGACATTCTATGAGACATCTGGCTAGGCTTCCTCAAAACAGTCAAATGTCATAAAAAAACAAGAGACATGTGACAACCAAATGTAATGTGTGGTACTCACTGAATCCTGAATCAAAACTCTCCCCTTCAGGCTATAAGGACATAATTGGAATAACTGGGAATATCTGAATATGAAATATATATTATTATATTAATGGTAAATTTCTTAGATGTGATAATTGAATTCTAGCCATGTAAAGGCAATGTTTGTTCTTAGGACACCTGTGTTGAAGAATTTAGAGGTTTATGTATCATGTTGTTTGCAACTGATTTCAAATGATTCAGCTCTCAGAAGGAGAGGGAAGGGGAAATAAAGCAAATGGAGCAAAATGTTGAACACTGGTTAATCCAAGTAAGATATACAGTGTTCATTACACTACTGTGAGTTTGATATTTTAAACTATTTTTTAAAAATTGCTGGATTTGTATCAGAAGTACAAAGTAGTCACCTTGAAGGGGTGTAGACCAAAGCTACAATAACATGAGCATGGAAAAAAAAAAAAGACTGAAGTGCTGGAAATAATTCAATCATTGGTTCAAAAATTGATGGAAGTTCATGAGTTCATAATACTACTTAGGAAATAGAAAGCCAAAAGAAACCTACATTTGAGGTGGTGAGTAAATATGTATTTTTTTTTTAAAAAATTTATTTCGATAGATTTAGGGGGTAGCACAAGTGTTTTTGTTACGTGGATGAACTGTACAGTGGCGAGGTCTTTTGACTTTACTCTGAAAATCCGGTAACTAAGGAGAAAAAAAACTTAAGGGTTTTTTTTTGTTTGTTTATTTTTGAGACAGGGTTTTGCTCTGTTGCTGGGGCTAGAGTGCAGTGGCGTGATCACAGCTCGTTGCAACCTCAAACTCCTGGGCTCAAGTGATCCTCTTGCCTCAGCCTCCTGAGTAGCTGAGACTACAGGCATGCGCCACCACAGCCAGCTAAGTTTTTTTTTTTTTTTTTTTTTTTTTGTAGAGACCAGGTCTTGCTATTGCCTAGGCTGGTCTCGCACTCAAGTGGCCTCAAGCCACCCTCCTGCCTCGGCCTCCCAAAGTGCTAGGATTACAGACGTGAGCCACCGTGCCCAGCCAAAAATTAAGGTTTTTTTCCTGACTTTTTAATAGGAACTATATTTCAGCATAACTATATTTTCTGTGGACTAACTCACAGAAAAATGTCAGTTAATAATGTAAAAGGAATGAGAAATTAGAAAACCATCATTCATAAGCCCCAAAGAAATTAACTGACCCAGGCAAGGATTATCAACTGACGTTAAAAGACTGTTAATTAGGTATATGGTTGATAGGAAACTAGACATTTGTGCAGTGCCAAAGTAACAACAGATGACTTTCTAGTAAGGAGAAGAATATAACAACAGTGCAATGATTATCACTCCAATCCAGTGGTCAATCTTAACATGATTACTAATGGCAGGTTCAAAGAGACGTGTCTCCCATGATACAGTATGAGATGTACATCACCTAAGATATACATTTCAGCCAAAAATGTTTAAACTGCTCTGATAAGCCTCTAGATCTAACCAGAAGTTTACAAAAAACAACAGGAAGTAATGTAGTAAGTTTAATTACACTGCAAGGAAGCAAATGGACCAAATTTAGAAGGCAAAACAAACCTTCTGTAAGACAGCAGGTCTGGTCACATCAACAAGTTACTGTCATGAACAACAAAATAAAGACTAAAACAAAGATCTATGTTAAAATAAGAGAGACTCAGAGGACATAGCTAGATGTAATGCAAGTGCCTTAACTGGATTCTGGTTTGGACAAACATCTTTGATTATGGACGTGGCATCAGATAGAATGAAAATTTATTTACATGGAAAGGTAGAGACCAGTAACTTAAAACAGAAAATGAACGCCTTATCCTGTGCTATATGCCAGATAGTACATACATTATAATACAACTTTAGTAAAAAATGTTATAATTTGTGCATAGAAAAACATTCAAAGATATCCAATAAGGTAACAGTTGTATCTGCGTGGTAGAATATGGTGTCTACTTTTTTATTTTTGCTCATCGGTATTTCTTATATAATATATATATAACCTTATAATAAAAGTTTTTTTAAAAAAGTATCAACTATTCTGTTATTTAATTTCAAAATATTAAGGGGTACAAATGTTTTTGTTACATGGATAGCTTTTGTAATGCTTGAGTAAGGGCTATCAGTGTGCCTATTACCTGAATAGTGTTCATTGTACCCATTAGGTAGGTTTTTGCCCCTACCCTCTTCCCAAAGGGTTATTTTTAATTAACGTCGGGGGGAAGCTTGGGGAAAAAAAAAATCACTGGTATACTCCAACTCTTGAGTTGTAGTAAATGAGGTAAATGATGGCTAAAGAAAGGCAAGTGCCTTGCTAAAAGCCACAATACAAAGAACTCAGGTCTCCCACCTATATCCAAGGTTCTCCCACCACGCCAGCTGTCTCCTCAGCATGCAGCTGGTGAGGCAACTTGACACACTAGACAAATGCAGAAGGAAGAATGGAAAAAAGCCCAGGGCTTGGGCAAGATTTTACCTGGACAGGTCTAGGCTGTGAGGTACTCTAGCCAGGTCATTAACTAGCCCCTTCTTCAGGAAGAGTCGAATGATGTTGTTCATGCCATTGTGCTGGGTCTTGGCTGTGGCACTGCTGTAGAAGCTGGAGGTGGAGGGGCAGGACTCCATGATAGTACTGATGATACACATCACTGCCTGAAGCCTGGGAGAGAAGTTTCACACCTTTATCATGTGAATACAGCCCATTCTTAGGCCATATCTCCACTAACTTTTCTCAGATAACCCTCCTGTGCCTTTAGTGTTTCTTTCTGGAAGTAACATCTAAACAAGTGAGAACTTACTCCCTAGGTGGTAGCATTCATTTTCTATAAACATAACTGTAAAAATAAGATTGAATAATCTGTTCGACTTTCTTGAAGACTACAGAAATACAACGAAAACACCCCTTCATTTTCCCACTTCCTCCAAATGTAATCAGTGCTCTGGGTATTTTCAGGCACCAGAATTATTTGAGAGGACCAGACTGTATGATGCCAGTATGACCAGAACTCTTATTTAAGTACAAGGACCCCCATGGACCAAAAATAAGGGGATGCGCTCAGTTATCAGGCCTAGGTCAGGCATGGGTTTTACCTGGCATGTTTCTCTGTACTCTCAGCCATAGCCAGTGCCCGTCCCAGGGCTGCTTTTACTTCATTCACTAGTGCCACCTGGGCATCTGTGCCACTCCCTGCAGCAGCCAGGCTTGCGAGGAACAGGCGGGCCAGGGCAGGTGTGTCCTTGTCTTCTGCATTCTGGGTATGTGGGAGGAGGTGGTCCAGAACAAAAGCTAGCACACTGCAGTCCTGAAAAATCATGAACCATGACATTTACTCAAAAGCACAATTACGCCATATCATTTGCACAACACCAAGGTGCATACACATACAGTTTTTCCTTGAAATAGCCCAGTGAGTGATTATCAGGTCAACTTTATAGATGAGGAAACCAAGGCTCAAAGTTATAAGAAAGTGGTAAACTTATATTTTATAAAACTTTCAAATCCTATCTAGTTTCCACTACACAGCTTATGTATCGTAATGTAGTTGTTACTTGGTCTTTAAAATTTTTTTTTAAGAGATTGGGTCTTGCTATGCTGCCCAGGCTAGAGTGCCATGGCTATTCACAGGCATGATCATAGTGCACTGCAGCCTCGAATTCCTGGCCTCAAAGCGATCCTCCTGTCTCAGCCTTTCAAGTAGCTGGGACTACGGGTGTGTGCCACTGCACCCAGCCTAAAACATTTTTAGTCGAACTGTTCACACCAAACCTATAAAACAGATTGAGAAGTATTTTCACCATCTGTGAGATGAGATGGGTAAGCTGAAGCCCAAAGAAAAGTGGCTTGCACAAAGAATTTAGTCAAGTGCTGAAGATTCAAGTCTTGATTCCTGAGTGCTATAAACCCTTCAGTAGTCAACTAAACTGTAATATTTATTGACACCTAAAACGTGCCCAAGACGCTGTGCTAGAAACTGGCAAGAGGTAAATGAGAGACAACAGTCACAGATATGGATATGCAAAAAAAAAATTAATGCAGGGTTATTTAAAATAACAAAAATGGTCCAACAGGGGAAGGAAATTAAGTCAGACTCTTCATTTTTCTCTATGATTTCTACCCTGATAATTCCTTATCTTAGAAAGGAACTTAAGTTCTGTTGTCATTCAAGCAGATTATGGATCAAAATGAACATTCTGGAATCAGATAGAGTTGACAGTTGCACATACTCAATTGTATACTTTAAAATGGTTAAAATAATTTTATGTGAATTTTACCTCAATAAAGAAAAAGCACTGAAGAATTCTAAAGTTTGGGATATTGGATAAAAGTGACCTTGTTAAGATAAAACTATTAAGAAATAAAAGTTAATCTCCCAGTAGTGAATAAAATACAAAGTTAAAACTGTTTTCTGAATAAAAATGTAAATAACACCATCTCACATTATTAGTAAAAACTGGGAAAAAGCCTTGCAATTTGGGAAAGCAGTGCGACTGAGTAGAAAGGATTTAGCTTTGTAGATAGAGCCTTGGGTTCCAATTTTAGCTCTGCTATTCTGCAGTATGGCTTTGAGCAAGTTACTTATCTCTTTGAGCTTTCTCCCCTAGAGAGCAATACCAACAACCTTGCAGTGTGGAGGTGAGGATTATCAACAGTACTAATAAAGCACCGTTCAGTACCCAGTACCAGTAGGTCACTGGACACATTTTTAGGAAGACAGGTAATACATTTGTAATTAAATGTCTTATTCAGCCAGGCACGGGAGGCAGAGGCAGGAGGATCACTTGAGGCCAGGAGTTTGAGACCAGCCTAGGCAACATAGTAAGAATCCATCTCTACAAAAAAAATAATAAAAAAAAATTAGCCAGGTGCGGTGACACATGCCTGTAGTCCTAGTTACTCGGGAGGTGGAGGCAGGAAGATTGCTTAAGCTCAGGAGTTTGAGGCTGCAGTGAGCTATGATCATTCTACTGCACTCCAGCCTGGGTGACAGAGCTAGACCCTGTCTCTTTAAAAAAAAAAAAAAAGTCTTATTCCACGAGTAGCGCTATTATAAATTATGAATACAATTGGCATAAGTGGGTAAAAGCTTTGAATGACTTACACCCAGAATATATAAAGAGGTCAACAGGAAGCAAGAATAAAAGGCTTGGACAGACACTTTCCAAAAGAGAATATCCAAATGGCTAATAATGACATGAAAAAAAAATGACCAATAGGAAAATGCCAACATTTAACCATAATGCAATACCACCACAAATGCACTAGAACAGGTGAAATGAAAAAATGAAAAATACCAAGTGTTGGTAAGGAGTTCACAATCAGAAACCAGAACTCCCACATGCTGCTGATGATAACGTACGTTGAGACGATGACTCTGGAAAAATTTTGGAACTATCTGCTAAAGCTGAACAAATGCATATTGTAGAGCTCAGCAATTCTACTCCTAGGCATATGCCACCCAAGAGAAGTGCTTATATATGCTCACCAAAACACATAAGAATGCTCATAACAGTACTGTTTGTGATATCTCCAAATGGTAATTTTTACCCAATTGTTTAACAGATTGGATAAAAGATACATTTGGTATCTTTTGGGTATATGGTATATGCATACAATGGAATTCTATACAGCAATAAAAATAAATTACACTCGCATTAAAAAAAATGAATCTTGCAAGCACGTTAAGCAAAAGAAGCCAGGCACAGACATGCTTTCTGCAACACTAGTACCCCTGCTTACTCTCAGACCCTTTGGCACTTGCTAACCATAAAATTACAACATTATTCACAAAACAATGCCCTCTTTATAGGGAAAAAACCTCTTTGGATACTCACATATATGGGAACATGATACAGTTTCTCAAAGTACCCACTCCAAAAAAAGTCTAACTTGAAGATAATTCCATATTAGGACATATAACATATGACTTCATTCTTTTCCATAGCTCTACTGATGGACATTTAGGCTTTTAGTATATTTTTTTCATTACCAATACTGCTACCACATCTGGTATCTTTGCATATGTGTAAGTACATCTGGAAGATGTATAGATCTAACACCTGTTATTCTTATTTATTTGGTTTATTAACTGTCCTTTAGACACCTTTACTAAGATGCCCCACAGATACTTTTCAAAATTCCACATTTTCTCCTCAAAGCTTTCCCCCACTTCTATGTTCCTGTTAGATGCCCACCCATAAAAGAAAACTTAAAAAACCACAAGCGAAGAAACATCCTTCAGTCCTTGATTTCCTCCTTCACCCTCCAAATCCAACTCTTGTTCATTTCTACCTTTAAAATCTCTCTTCAACTCACCCATTTCCCCCCCAACTTCACCAAGATCATGTGTTACCCTAGATTATTATATCAGATTGCTAACTGGTCTCTCTGATTCCAGTGTTGCCCTCTGCAATCTCCACAGTTAGACCAAGGGATTTTTAATAGAACAAATCTCACCAACTCACTCCCTGAAGTTACCCTAATGGCTCTACACCATGGGAAAAAGGCCTTGCTCTTTAATGTGTCTTAAGATGCCTCTCCCTCTCTCATCATTAGGTTAGCACTTAGCATGCATGGTTTCCCAGAAAAGTGTCTGAGACATACTAGGCACTCAAATGATGGAAGTACAACATAAAATCTTAAGTAGAAGTTGGAAATATTATTACCTCTTTGATCAGCTCAGACTGGCCCACAGTGTAGCTGTAGTTGGCAATCAGGGTAGCAATACCAACATAGGACCTCACCAATTCTGCCAGAAGACGAAGGATAGTGGAGGTAGGCATTAAAGGTTTGCTGCCCTTGCCTTTCTGCTTGCCTTCCTCAGAGGCCCGGTCCCCTTCTTTATCTTTCTTCCCATCTCGAGACTCCTCCGGAGTTGAAGCTGCTGAGAAAGAGCCAAACACTGGTTCAATTCCACACTGGAATATTGGTGAAATCAAGCTTTAGGTGGAAAGAATGCTACTTCTCCTCCACTTTAGGCCACCTGTACAAACTCAATGCTCTTGTCACACTGCAGTGGAAGGACAGAGAACCAGGATGACCCAGGTCTCAGATGTGGTATGTGGATACAGTACAGCAAGGAGGCTTTGCCCAACTGTTCATGCATTTCTCCCCATTTCCCTCCTCTTATATGCTCCAGAAATATTCTACTGAAAGTTTTCCAAACATGCCTTACTCTCTCCCTAGATCTTCCTTCTCTTATTATCTGCCCAGCAAACTTTTATCTAGTTCAGCTCAAATTATGAACTCCTCTATAAATGCTTTCTTATTTCATCTAGACAGGCTGAGATAATACTGCTGTCACCTGTACTATAAACTACATCTGGGCAGTAAGCCCACTGAGATGAGTTAACCAATACTTTGCTAATTATTAGCCTTTCTCATTTATGTCCAGGGGCGAGTATGGTATTAAGGAAAATGTCTCCTAAATTCTTTCCTAGCTAAGAAGAAGTGGCTCTTGAAAGGTCTCGTTGGACTAGCATCCACGTGACATTTCTCTAATCCATGTTGAATAGCCAATGGGCTCCTGCTAGAAGGCAGCAATACATCACACAAAGTACATAGCCAGAACATCATCACTGGCACCAAAGCTTATTTAAAAGCCAGGTTATAGAAGCCACCAAAAGAAATATGGGGTGATAGAGAACAACTAAAGGATGTTACCACACCAACCATTACTAGGTTAGCTAAGTTATAGTTCCATTAAGTTTACCATATAGGGACATTTGATTTACAGAATACCGAGCTCACCCCTGAGAAAGTTTACTTAGACAAGTAAACGTAACAATTACGCCTGTATTCTCTACCCCCTGCTCAGGACACCCACGGTTTCCTCAAGTTGTCTTCCTAAGAAATAAGAACACAAGAGGAAGAAAAGCAAATCATTACCCTCTCCTTGGGAGGTTCCAGATGCGGATGCCTCAGTGGAGGTACCATCTGCAGCAAAGACCTGACTCTGTAGAAAACAAAACAAAACCCTGAACTATTATGAATTTGAAAGACAGTTGTCCCCAAATGGCAGGAATCCTTCCCATGGTACTGACTGGGAATGCTACAGATTCTCTTTGGCCAACCTTTTAACCACCTTACCCCTTTATACTATAATCTGTGGAAGCTATCACTATAAACACAGTGACTGGGAGAGTGCCGGGAGAGGGGGAAAATAAGAAAGAAAACGGAATTAAGGAAACATTTCTAACCTAAGAGGAAAAAAAAAACAAACAAACAAAAACCTCCCAGGGACATCCTAATTTTGTCTTCATATTTAGGCAACAGATAGTTTACAGATATATCAAAGCTAATACCTTTGAAATGCCCCTGGCACATAACTGTAAATACTGAGACCACACAGGCATTGAAAAGGGAGAAGACAGATATAAGGCTGTTGGCACTAACTTACATTAATGGAAAAACCCGGCTGTGTATCAAAGTCACTGCTCTGACGAGTAAGTGAGCGGTACTGCTGGTATACATCATCGCCCATGTCTTGCAGGAGCTGGCCAACCTCTTGGGTCATACCCCCAGGTTTAGGATCAGATTTGTCTGCTAATAAAACAAAACAAACAACAAAAACAAAACTCTTCTATAATTATATAATGTTAATGCTTATCTGATAGGATTGGTCAATTTCACACTGAGTGGCTATGACTACTTACTAAGTGACATTACTAACTAGTCTTGTGACCACAGGCAATTTATTTAGTCTCCTCACTTGCCTAAATTGTCATTACTAAGTTTATTTTAATTAATTAATTAATTAATTTTTTGAGACAGAGTCTCGCTTTGTTGCCCAGGCTAGAGTGAGTGCCGTGGCATCAGCCTAGCTCACAGCAACCTCAAACTCCTGGGCTCAAGCAATCCTCCTGCCTCAGCCTGCTGGGTAGCTGGGACTACAGGCATGTGCCACCATGCCCGGCTAATTTTTTCCATATATATTTTAGTTGTCCAGATAATTTCTTTCTATTTTTTTAGTAGAGACGGGGTCTCGCTCTTGCTCAGGCTGGTCTCGAACTCCTGACCTTGGGCGATCCACCTGCCTCGGCCTCCCAGAGTGCTAGGATTACAGGCGTGAGCCACCACGCCGGCCTGTCATTACTAAGTTTAAATGAACACATCTGGTATTATGGCTTACACAGTGGAAGATCAATAAATGGTTGCTGCAGCTATATATAGCTAAACTATTTTGGGGAGGAGAGGATATGAGACAGGGTAAAGATTCCATGATGGTAGGAAAACCAAGGAGCTCTACATAGACTCACACTCTGTATGGATGAAAAGTACCAAAGTAAAGACTCAGATTTTCTTTTTTTTTTTTTTTTTTTTTTTTGAGACAGAGTGTCACTTTGTTGCCCGGGCTAGAGTGAGTGCCGTGGCATCAGCCTAGCTCACAGCAACCTCAGACTCCTGGGCTTAAGCGATCCTACTGCCTCAGCCTCCCTAGTAGCTGGGACTACAGGCATGAGCCACCATGCCCGGCTAATTTTTTTGTATATATATTTTTAGTTGGCCAGATAATTTCTTTCTATTTTTTTTAGTAGAGACGGGGTCTCACTCTTGCTCAGGCTGGTCTCGAACTCCTGACCTCGAGCGATCCACCCGCCTCGGCCTCCCAGAGCTAGGATTACAGGCGTGAGCCACCGCGCCCGGCCAAAGACTCAGATTTTCTTTATTTATTAAAGGCAATATTCGTTAATTTTTGGCAATTCCTTGGACCTATAAAATAACTATGTCCTGAATAAAATCCAGATGGACCTAAATGGAATGGAACCCTGTTTCATTCCAAGCAATTCAGTCATGACTTTCCTAGTGCTTAGAAATAGCACCTTAACTTGGAATAAAGGTGGATTAGAATGGTGGTCTCGAAAGTCAAGAAGCCCAGACACACCTTCTAACACTGTTCCCAGCTCCTCAGGCAATAAAGGTGTTTTGCTTCTGAGTATGAAAACATTGGAGACTTCCTGGTATTTTATTTCCAGTCTGCTCACATGATGCTATCATCTCCCTTTAAATCTTTGTTCATTCTTCCCTGTGTATAGTATACAACAGAACTTGGGCAACCTCCTCATCCTTATCATTCAGACTCATTTTAAAAGTCACTTATTCTAAGAAACTTTCCTACCCATCCTACCATCACCAGATCAGGTGCCTCACCCTAGGATTCACCACTACCCTGGCATCTGTCATACTGTATGACTATTAGCTTCTTCAGGGACATGCACTGTGTGTCTTATTCATCTTGACTCCCAAACTGCGGATACATAGTAACATATCCTCTAGTGCCCAGTCTCCTGAGGCAGGCTAGCTACATACCTTCCTCTGGAGCATGGTAAGCAGCCAGGGCATTCAGCATATCGTAGATCACTTCCTTGACAGTATCAGGAATGACAGGCAGAGGTGAGGGTTTCAAAGGGGTTGTCTTCACCAGCTGTACAGCATTAGGTCCTTTGATTCTAAGATTCTCAAATTCATCATCTGAGGCTAAGCCAAAGTGAGAGAGAAAAATCTGTCATTTATGACTGAGAAAAATCAGTCAAAAATCAGTACCTAAACTTGGTTACTGATAAAGACTCAGAAAGGGGCTTGTATAATATAAACATACAGCCTTAAGAGGCCATTTTCAACCAATGTTTAACTAGTCTACTAGAAAACCTGGTTTTTACTTTCCGTAAATTCCACAAGATTTAATATAGCAGTACCAAATAGTAATAAAGTATAGGCTTTGGAGTTAGAGAAAACTGGTTTTGAAATCCAATTCTGTTAATCCAACAAACTTCCACTTTCTCACTCTTGAAATTTGGTTATTTTGAGGATTAAATGAGACCATACATGAAAAGTGCCCAGCACAAGGCCACACACATAGGTGGGGCTCCCAAAATAGTCCCCTGTCTAATATTTTATTAAAAAACAAAACAACCCCACAAATCTACAGAAAAGTTGAAAGAACAATAAGCATCCATATATTTTTCATCTAGAATTACCATTTGACTACCCCTAAATACACCTACATGTATCTCCTAAGATATTTTTTGACATGACTACAATCATTTTAACACCCCCAAAATTCAACATGGATACAATTATATTATCTAACACACAGTATTCAAATTGCTCCAAATCTCCTTTATCTGGATCTAGAACTCAAACAAGATTGGTGGTGGTTATTATCTTTCTAATTTCCTTTTATCTAGAAGACTCCTATATTTCTTCCTTTCTTAACAATATTTTTGAATAATCTATGCCAGTTGCCTTATAGACCATCCCACAATTTGTATTTATCTAATTGTTTCCTTATAATTAAATATACACCAAGTATTTTTGGCAAGAATACATAGATGACGTTGTATACTTCCCATTGTACCACATTGAGTCACATATTCACTTGTCCCTCAATTATCACTTTATTTGTAAACCATTAACTGTGTGTAAGCCCTATTAACCCTACCAAAATGAGTTCTTTGAAGGCAAAGACTAGAGCGAATGAGTACTTGGTATTTCTGGCAGGGCTTACAATAGGGCAAGGCCCAGAGAAGGTACTGATGTACCTACTGAATTGACCCAAATGATCAACCAGTCAATGTCCTAATGCTTGCCTAAGGAGGCGCTCTAAGTTATAGATGTCCTCATAGAAAAATCTCTGCAGTTATACCAGGCCGCAGAATTCAATGTCTCGAAGACCAGAAGCAAGCGAAACTCACCAGTTCCTGAACCTCGAGGGGCTGGAAGGGCAATGCGGATGCAGAGGTTTGCTACTTCTGTGAATATGTCTGGATTGCGGCACGCGGCTGGCCCGAGGACACGAAGGATGTAGTTGATTTCCCGAGAGCCGAGGCTACCAGACACAACTCCAGAAGTGGTGCTACCAGCTCCACTTGTAGCTGCTGAGCGAACAACCTAGTAAAAAGAGAAACACTGTTGATTAAAAACTGCTTTCTAAAAACATAACTGCACTCAATGATGTTACCAAGTATTAAAATACTAACCAAGGTCCGCCTCAAAACAGCAGATGACAGCTTTAGACTTCTGGGAGGATATATTTGGTCTTTAAGTTCCCATCTCATCCTCCTTCTCAATTCAAAAAATATGGCTTACAAAAGTTATAGCCCATCTCAAAAATATCAACTATTAAGACCAGAGTGCATGTGACCTTTACAGAAATTGGGAGATGTGCTAAGACCACAGATCCCATATAGCTTCCCATGAGTGCCAGCTCCTAGCCTCCTCAGATGCTGTCCCAATTTTAAACCAGAATGGTTTAAAATACACAACACTGATTATCCCCTTAGTGTATGGTAGCAAAATTAAATGTTTTCTTTATGCCTCAAAGTCAACCATCACTCTGAGATGACAGCCACAGGAGATATCAAACTATTTACAAATTGTTTGTTTTAATGACATGGGGCTTAGACATAGCTATGCTTTTGCTCATCTCATAAAATTACTTGGCAATCATGGAAAATACACAAAAGTATGAAGAAGATAACTCAATTGTTGTTTTCCATTATCTATTCCTTTGTGAAAGATATGCTCACACAGATAAACATCTTTTGGCATTTTAATGCTTTTCTTACTAAATCAATCATGTTGTCATGCTCTTTAGTCTCGCATATTTTAACCCCTATAGCTTGCCTGTCTTGCTACATACAATTCTGACGTAATTTCATTTTTTAAAATCCAGAAAATTGACCATTAGGATGTATTATACTAAAAAAAAATAAAATTCAGAAAAATTCAGAAAAGTTGAATTTGACTATAAAGAATGTGCCAGCTGAGCACAGTGCACATCTGTAATCCCAGAACTTTGGGAGGCCGAGGCAGGAGGATCACGCAAGGCCAGGGGCTTGAGACTACCCTGGGCAACATAGCAAGACTCCATCTCTAGTAAAGAAAAAAAACAAACCCCAAAAAGAATGTAGCATAATTTATCTAGTCCCCTACTGCTGGACATTACATCTCTAGTTTCTTGATATTACGAGCAATTCCACAGTGAACACTCCTGTATACGTATCTTGGCGTACCTGACATTGGTAATCAGATAAATTCTTAGCTGTGGAATTTCTAGGTCAACGGATATCTTAAACTGACAGTACTAAATTGTCCTACAATGTGGCTGCACCAATTTCCCCTCCTACAAAAGTAAGAGTATGCCTGCTTTTCCACACCTGTACCTGCAATGGAAACTATTAAGCATTTACATTTTGCCAACTTGATACATTAAAACTGCCACTGATATTCTTTATTATCCACATTCCCAAGTACATTTTACTTAAAGCTTTGGGCTTTGCCCCCAATCCAATGAGGCCTTACATTTTCTCCTAGCATTTTTAACTTTCATAAGTTTTAAGCATTTCATATTTTTAAAGTCAGAATTCTGTCTGTATATAGTAGTTTCTTCCCTGTTGGGGTGTCTCCTCTTGACCTTGGATCACTGCAGATGGCTAAGAATTTATCTGAATACTAACATCAATTATGCCAAGATATCTACAAGAGTGTTCACTGTGGAATTGCTTGTAATACCAAGAAACTAGAGATGTAATGTCTTGCTTGCCTTTAATAGCTCTCCTTCTCTTGATTTGGCACAAGTGAAGTGAAATCAAACAGGCTGGGTGAAGAACTGTCTGAAGAATCTGAGATGTATATTCATACACATATAGAAGTATAAATTGGTACCACCTTTCTGATAAGCAAGTTAAAAAATACTTAGTGTCTAAGAATAATAATCTTAAACATGAACAAAACTAGGCACAAAAATGCACACTGCAACACTACTTATAAATGTTGGAAATAATGTCTCAAGAGAGGAAAATGGAAGCAAAATCCAGTAAGTCACATGACTGCTTACAAAGAGTAAGAGAATTTTATAAAAGTACCCGAGGAAGAAAAGCCTCACTAGTAAGATGTTGCCTACACCCACCCCTCCACTGTTGTCTTAATGTTGATGTTACAAATGTTATTTTTTTATGATTTGCCATTTCTTACACTGCTTTATAAATTTCCTAAAACACATAAATCTGTTTTCAGACCTGTACTATTTGTTAAGTGCCTATCACAGTGCCTGCCAGATCATAAATATTCAAAAAGCTTTACTACTTTTACACTCCAAAATACAATGGTTTGAAAATAGGCAAGAGTGACCACCTGAGGGGTACTCCTACAAAGGAATGATCTTTAAGGCATGAACTTGGGGGAAGGTATTCCAGTTCCTTACTAACAGTTTTTGGCTTGGTTAAAGAAACCTAGATTGCCAGAGAGGACTTTCTAGACAAAAGGTATTACTATAGTACCTTTAAGGGTAGAAAATATTTCTAGTTCTTTTTTTTTCTTAATGTCACTCAATAGGATAATCCTACCATACCTAAGTAAGCTTCCAAGCATACACTTCAGAAATTTTGCTGGGCAGAGTATACAGTATATGTATCTAGCTACCCTAAGAAGAACCAGAAGTCTATCTGTTCTGAGACCAAGGAGAACAAAGGTATGATATCAAGTTAAATCAGCATTTGACACCAAAAAGACTTACCTTTTCCATGGTATGACGGAGGGTGCAGGGGTCCTCAATGATGTGTCTTAAGAGAAGGGTGACAAGGGGAGTAAATCCATTGAAGCCTGAGCTCTGGGTCAAATTCAAGATCATTCGTGTACTCTTCAGCTCTGCAAACATCATGGCGTATTTGTGGTCCCGGGTGAGCCTCAGGCAGAGGCGAAGGGTAGCATGCAAAGTGTCTGGGTCCACAGGGACTCCCAGCATGCTCACGCAGGCCCGGATTAAAACAGTCACCATATCTTCTGTCAGGCCCTGAATCAGAATCTCCCCAATTTTTGTTTCGTCCAGGCTTGTTTCCTTCTCAGTGTTTGTACTCTCTAGGGCCAAAGAAGTATCTACAAATGTGAAAATAAGAGTTTTAGATAATTTAACTGGCAATGAAATTGGCCAGACCTTAAGCCATAAAGGACACAGTAGCTTCAGGTAAAACACTCCTTAAGAGATTCAAAACTCAAAGTTCGTACCATTGGCTTTGTTTTCTTTACGCTTGATATCCATTTCTTTGCTTTCTTCCAGTGTCTTCTCTAATTCCTGTCCATTGGTGTTTTTCAAGTTTTTATTCAGCCGTGGTACCCTGAGGAGAGTCAGCATCACAGGACGTCGATTCCCTGTTTCCTCATTAACCTAGGAATTCAAGCAGACAAAAAAAACAAAAACAAACAAACAAAAAAAACAAAAACAACTCTCTTACCAAAAAAGGAATTATAAAGGTATGGGGTGGGTAGGGACACCTTCCAGGCAAAATGCTACACAGGAAGGAACTCTAGCAATTTATTCCATCCATATCATTTATCATACAAAGAGAAAACCCATAGGTCCCCAGAAGGAAAGTGGCATACACGAGGCTCTATAATGAACTGTAAACTTTCCAATAGAGCAGACACCATCCCTAACCACTCCCTAATCCTTAACTGAACACTTAAAAATCATTTCTGGGAGGGAAGACTCAGTTCTATGAAATCTACACTCAATTTACGGGTGATAACTGTGTGCCTTATAACATTAGGACTGATGGTTCAGAAAGAAGAAAACCAAGACATATCCAGCACCTTCCCTTCTTTCTGATACAGTTTACAGATTTGGGTAAGCATGTACCTGCACCATTGTAGTGAACTGGACAGTGTATCTTCTTCGGCCTGCAGTGAATCGCACACTTGTCTCTCCAGATTTCCAGGCAGAATCAATAGTGCTGTTGTTGCTTGCACTGTAACTACACCAACGCCCGGAGCGATCATCAAACCAGCGCCAGTTATTGCAGTTGGACTGTAGGTACTAAATATAAAAGCACAAAGTTTTGTGTTTCCTTCAAGATTCACTATTAGAAGAAATAGTAACTTCAGTAGTATTCATTGCTAAAATTAAGCCAGGAAAAAGAAATATACTGGGCATTTAGTAAACTTTGAAAACCAAGAGAGAAGTTTTCATATAAATTTACACTCACAGTCCTTAGCCTCTGCTATGGTTTGAGTCTTCCATGTGTTGGAAACTTAATCCCCAATGCAACAGAGTTGGGACCTAATAAAAAGTGACTAGGTCATGAAGACTCTGCCCTGTCATGATCCTGAGAGTGGGTTGGTTATAAAAGTGAGTTCGGCCCCCTCTTGCTCTCACTCTCTCTTGACCTTCTACCTTCCCCCACGGGATAACGTAGCCTGAAAGCCCTCACCAGATGCAGCCCCCTGGATTTTAGACTTCCAAGATCTATGAGCCCAATAAACTTCTACTGTTGATAAATTACCCAGTCTGTGGTATTCTGTTACAGCAAAAACAAACGGACTAAGACATTTTCCCTAGGCAAAAACCCATTTACCTCCTTATCCTGCCATCCCCTACTTTTGTTTTTAACTGTTTCCCCTAAAAGGGGAATATTAATTTGCGATATACTGAAATAAAAATTCTGTTTCCAAGAAGGTACCAAGATGATGTAGCGTAATAATGTTTATCCAAGGAACACCTGCTTTTGGAAGGATTGTTGCATACTCAGTCCTTCACATAACAGAAGACCCACTCTTCCTCTGGAGGTAACACATACCTTTAACATTTACTTACAGGGTAAGTTCTTGGGGACTTTAGCAAGGAACTCCATAAGAAAATAATTTGAATTCCCTATTCAAAAGAAAAACCTAGCTATGAAGATCGCTGAAATGATTTATGCCTTGGTCAGAGACCTTCACTTTCTTCACCACTCTCCCATATTTTCTTCTTGTCTATTCTTGCCTCAAAAAGTAAGCCAACCACACACAGTACATTACACACCTTAACCATCTGGGCTCTCCTTTTCGAGGAGATGGCTGTCTTTTCATAGAAATCAATCAGAAGCAACACTGGAGTGATCCATCTAAAAAGAGAGAAATAATTTGTTCTGAGCAAGCCAGAAACCTGCCAAAAATTGGGAAAATATATCTTGACTTCATCAGGCACTTTCCAAACCACAAAAGTACCCAGGATTTGCCCCATATATGCTCCCAGAAAATTGCCCGATTCGGGCCCTAACCTTGAGCAGCCAAGTCCCAGGGGAATAGAAGTGAAACTGGAATAGACATAAGGTCACTCACTTTGGGGTCTGGACCTCCTTTTGCTCCTTGGCTGCCTGGAGGCAAGGCTGAACCACTTCCAATAGTTTGATTAGGACATTAAGGATGCCACTTGATTCAACCACCCAAGCACAAGGTAGCTTCAACTCCTGATTAATCAAAGGAAAAAAATTAAAGATATCAACTTCTACTCAGTATTAAAGATTAGCATGGTATAGGGGAAGAAAGGGGCGATTAGTAACTGAATTGGTTGATTTCAAATTCTACCTCTTACCATTTATCAGCTACAAACAGACATGAGTTACTTAAATTTTCTAGGCTTTGGTTTCTTCATAGGTCACAGGGAATAATAATTCCTACCTCCAGAGTAATTGTGATGATTAAATGAGATTATATATATCTAAAGTGCCACACACAATGCCAGGCATAATTGTATGTGCTTAATACAGAAATGGTTATTAATATTTTTTTGGGATTTTCACCTAGACTGTGTGGTTTTAACCATGTTGAAGTTGTAAAGCTTTTGATTTTCAGAGAGGCTTTATAATCTTTCAAGGAAGATGAATTAAATATAGTTGATGGTTCCCTTTATTGGGGTTACACTAAAGTGTTACTTTTTAACAGGAAATCACTGAAAGTGAATGTCCAACAATAAGTAATTATTTCAAGAAATTAGAGAACATCCTAAAGATGGAATAATGTATACATGACATGGGGAAATAATCATAATGTAATACTGAACGGGAAGAATAGAGAACTTTCTATATTGTCTTATCCCGATTGTTTAAATGGATAGAAAAAGGACTAGAAGAAAACACAGGACTGTTACTTGTGATTCTTTGTAGAAGAGGGCTCATGACTGATTTTCTCCTAATGTTATGTTATGGAGGACCCCTAGCATTTAGTACTTTGAAACCTTTCCCCCAAGTATCTATTCAAGAAGTAATATAATAATTTATCATTTTCATCATAAAGGAAAGCCCCAAGACTGTAGGTATACAGTTGGACATATCTCCTGAGTAGTTATATGTAAAGGGTCAAATACATTCAGTGCAAGTTTTACTATTAAATGTGATGAGCTACAGAAGCAGAGTCCCTTGTCCAAGATCAGTTGCTTCCTGGTTCCTATGTTGGTTAGAACAAGAACATGTCTTGCCCAAACCACTCTCTTGCCCCAAATAATCTGCTGACTGACCATGTGAGGAAAAGCAGGAAGACTCTGTTCCATCTGGTCTATTATCTTAACACTGACAACATCCAATTTCCATATCCCACTCCACTATGTGGCTGCCAGTTAGGTTTCCTGAGAGGCAAAAATACTCCATGACCAAACTATGATAGTCATTTAAATGTTCTTCTTTTTAACTCCCACCCCACAATCCTTTAAAGACTGAATTCAACTAACATTTGTTCTGAGAAGGCCTTCTCACATCATCCAGAAGTGATAAATATGCCTTTCCTGAACTCAGATAAAATTGTTGATCCCATTCATGTGGCATAGAATGTTGTATTTTGTACTTAATTACGTTCATTTTATCCTATTAGAAACTGGGCTCATGAAATGCAGGGATCACGTCTTATACTTCTCTTTATCTTCTTCAATGTCTCATATGGTAGGTGTTCAATAATTCTTTGATGAATGAATTACAAGGTCCTAACCATCTAAATCTTACCTCAAAAAGTAGCGTTAAAAGCAAGATTCTAGTAGCCAAATTGGAGGCCTGGGGCAGGGTGGCCATCTGACTGATCCACTCTGACACAGTTTTTGTATCACTTGTTGTCAGGGGAAGAGCAGCTTTGATCAATACATCAGCAGCTTCCCACACCTAGAAAAGCAGAAAAGTGGCCAAGTCAAGTAATTGTAGAGTAAGATGAGGTTTGTGAAAACATTCTTAACCTTTTAAAATACTCCCTCCACTCCCCAAAGAAAGGTAAGTAAATACTAACATATATGCCCTAGGAATTTAGTGTCTGTATCAAAAGATCTATTCTACTAAAGAATCACTACTAAACGATTATTTTCCCATCCAAGTACTAACCGGGCCCGACCCTGCTTAGCTTCCGAGATCAGACGAGATCGGGCGCGTTCAGGGTGGTCTGGCCGTAGACCTAAACGATTATTTTCTTAGGCTAGATTACAAGAAGCCTAAAATCTAAGTTAAAGGAAATAAATATTTAAAAAATTCCTGGTGCAGTCAACCCCAAAAAGGTTTTAGCAACTTATGCTTCCACTGTACCTCCCCTAGAATTATAAAAAACAAAAATAAAGAATTAGAAAGTTAGAAAGGTTAGTCTCGTTTTAGTTTGCATATTAAATTTCTTATAATGAATTTGATATCACTGCTCATTTCTATTAAGGTTTTAGTTTTCTTAAAATAATTTGCATAAGGTCTTAATAAAAAGATACTAAACTTTTCTGTGAAAAATATTTTATCCAGTTTTCCTTTACTGTCAAGATGTTTCCATGCATTAAAACTTACGTGTACATAGTACAAATAAAAAGGCTACTCCTTTTTTATTTCTTTCCCTGCTTCCAGGCTTAAAAATTACATAAAACAAGGTTCCAATGACTTAAATACATAAATAGATTGACGAAAAAATAATAAAGGAAATATAACCAAAATGTTTAACTGGTTATGTCTGGGTGTGGGGATTGAGGATAATTTCTTTCTTATCCTATATGTCTACAATTAGCATTACTATTAATTTCATAATGAAGGAAATTATGGTTGTCCCCTCTATTGATCCCCAGTGAGCGGATTCTTCATGAATGGCTTGGTGTCTTTCTCATAGTATGAGCTCTGAAAACTGGTTGTTTAAAAGAGCATGGCAGCCCCCACCTCTTGCTCCCTCTTGCCATGTGACACACCTGCTCTCTCTCTCTGTCTTCCGCCATGAGTGGAGCCTTTCTGAGCTCCTTACCAGAAGCAGATGCCAGGGTCATGCTTCTTGTATGGCCTACACAAGTATGAGCCAAATAAACCACTTTTCTTTATAAATTACCTAGCCTCGGGTATTCCTTTATAGCAATACAAATGGACTAAGACACCAGGACACAGGTATTCATCAGGATGCGGACTCCTTTGTTAAAGTGTTCTTACATAGGAAGAAAAGTATCTATTCACTGTTAGTCCAGGGAGCCTAACTTGGCTAAAGAGTAAGATACATTTTGGACATTTTAGATAACTCTAACTAAAAACTAGAAAAAGAGAGCTTTGTCCCTTTCAAAGACGTTTTGTGACATAGTTAATCCACTGTTTTGGTAAACATTCAATGAAGAGCTCGATTACCAGATCAAAAGAATTCAAAGACAGAATATACCCATACTGGGTTAGAAAGCAAAAATAGATTTTTCAGAAATCAGGTTTAGACAGAAGGCAGACAAGCAAATCACTTCATATACGCCCTTCTTCCGGCCCCTTGAGAATTTACCTGATTGACTACTTGCTTCAGAATCATGTCACGATAGTCTGCTCCATTACGTTTGATGGCTGTCATGATCAGATCACATACACGGTACACTGTGTCCGGCAGCTCATCAAGAAGGTGGAAGCAGCCTGGCAACATGGTATCTGTGAAATTGTGCAGCTCATCTTGTTCCAATGGGTCAGCATCCTGGAACTTCTCTAGACATTTAGCCTCTTCCTCTTCCTGCTTTTCCCGAGCTTTCCGTTCCTCTTCCTCCTTTCGGCAGGCAACCTCCTAGAAGCAGGGAAGGAAGAGTGATTAATACATAGAAGAGGTGAAGGTGGAAAGATAAGGGGGACTCTGAGAATGTATCTGCCTCACCATATGAATAATTGTCTCCTTTCTCCTCAGACAGTTGATACTTTTATCCAGGGTGTGGAAATAAATGAGGGCTGCCACCCAGATTAAGGCAAGACAGGGAGGGACACTTCAAACATCACAAAGCACTGTCAATCTGTTTGCAGCATTTTACACCACCTCTCATAAAATCATTTTTAGACATTGTCCTATATTCTTGGCCAGTTTGTTAAAGTAATTATTATCTAGGAGTACACAGCCAAATTTGGCCTAATGGTACTACCAAGTACACTTCAGGTCTCTATTAGACAGTAAGGATTAATGCTTCATCTGCTTCACCTAAAGCTTCGGGTCAGTACAAGGTAGCTCAAAGACAAATGGAAAGGTTGGGAAGAATGAGTACATCCGTGTCTTTTTCTCGTGGTAATTCCACCAATTACTTTGTAGTAGTAGCAGAATGGTCTCAGAATACTAAGATTTATGTGCCAAGCCCTTTTGGATGCCATTTCCTAGTTACCTCAGGTGACTCCGCCCTTTGATCCATTGGAATATCCTGTCCCAGTGACATAGCAATTGCTCTCATCATCTGGTCCTCTTCAGACATGCTGAGATCCTACAGAGCAATAACAGAAAATCCAGTAATGACATATACCCAAAACAAACACGAGGTCACCCCAATTCATAGGGAATCAGATATCTTGTGTTCAAGCTTAAGAGAGGGGAAAGGGCTCTAAATGCTGCTCTCTATAGTCAAACCCAACTAGGCTTACTTGATCACTGCAAGAACAGAGGGGGAAAAATCACAATGAAAGTTAAGTGTAGGAGGGTGGCTTCAATGTGGCCACCTATTCTGCATCTTAGAAGAGTGTGCCTCTAATATTGCTTTCTGACTGTGTGGCTTCTTCCACAAACTACGTCCAGTAAACTTGCATGGCTGTTTGTAACACTTTGGAGTTTTAGAGTTATTATGAAAAGAAAATACTGGCATGGAGAAGTAGTTTATAGAAAGAAAGACCAGCGACAGAAGGATAAGGAAGAAAAGGCTATCAGTAGCCAAACCAACACCCTGGAAAATCATAGCTCCTGAACCAACTCACCCGAACAACTCCTCCCATGATTGGAGGAGGGTGGGTTAGAAGGTACTCTGTGGCCTGCTCCATGGTACTGGTGTTCAACAGGGCCTCCATGGCATGTTCCCTTGTAAAGCCCATGTCCATGAGCTACAAAAAGAATGCAGTATCTCAGCACCACATTATCAGAGAAATCCAAATGCATTTTAAGAAGGAAAAAAAAAAAACCTTTTCAAGATGGAAACAGGTTCCTCTAACTTCATATGAACTGAGAACTTTTATGAAGTAGGGCAGGTAGGTAACATGAACAATCCTTACTATTTAGTGCTTCTACAGCACTCAAACATTATAAGCATAGGGGCAGGGAGCCAAGGGATTCCCAATTCCATCCTTTAAGAAAATGGGGGAGGAGGATAGATGGTTATTAGAATTAACAGGATTATCATGATTAAAAGACTGAGATTCATACACAGAAGCATAAATTGGTCCCAATATTGTGGAAAACAAACTGGCAACAGAGCAAATACCTGAAAAAACTGACCCAGGAATTCTACTACCAGGAAATCATGAGATGAGATGTACATAAGGAAAGTATACACCACAGCATTACAACATCAAACCAGAAGAAAATTAACAACGAACAATGACTAGTAAATAGTAAAAAAAAATTTAATGACTAGAAGTCTACATATTGCTTGATGCTAACTGTGTAAAAATTAGGCATAAAACTAATGTGACTGAAAAAGAAGAAAATGACTATCTTCTGTGGTGACACTATGAATGCCTTGTAAAAATACTTTGCTGTACTTTCCAAATTTCTCAAGGTTTATAATAAAAAAAGAGGCATGTATATATAGAGGACAGATTTGACTAGGACTTTCGACATAAAGAGAACATACATACATACAAATTCCAGGAAAAAATGCTAAAATGCTCTTTAAGATTGAAGAGGCAGGATCTTACATGCCTTTTTCCTTACTCCCTTCTAGCCTCCAATTTTCAAAATGTGGCTTATACATTTATTTGAAGGTGAAAACAAAAGTTTTATAGGTGACTATGGTTTCAGAAAGCTCTTGTTTAGGAATAAATCTGGGTCACAATATCTCTTCCTTTTACAGGTTAACCAGAAAGTAGCCAAGAAGTTTGCTTCTAAAGAACGTGGCAGCAGCAGGCTACTGAGAATACTGTAAGAGTCCCAGTACTAATCAACATGCTTGGAAGGACATAAATCTATTACCTGTGCAGAGCATCGGAGTACACTCCAGCATTCCTCAGGAGAAAAAAATGCCGAGAAGGAGCAAATTTAAACTGTCTCCTGGTTAATGTGACCTGGCATTTAGTGGCATATGAACTTATAAAACCCACAAGCACTGCATACCACTGAGTGCAAAGTCTGGGCCCTGGAGTATGAAGACAGCAAGCACCCTACCTGTTGCAGCTGTTGCTGGTTGACTTGAGGTTCCCGGCGGGAGCCACCTTCCTCTTGCCCTGCATCCTCTTCTCCTCGAGACCCCTCCTTGTCTTTACTCAGTCTCTCTCGAATCATAGGTTCTCCTCGGAGGATGTGGCACAGAATGGCCAGCATGGATTCAGCCATTCGCCCACCATACACTTTTAGGGGTTTCCGGTTCCAAAGGTTCTTGATGCACGTAAAGGCTGCCTATAAGTCATTTGGAAAGTGCGTGGAGATCATTTTGCCTCAATTCAAAGACTCAGGAAGAATAAGTTAAAGACCTATGGGACAGTCCTACCACAAACTGTCAGTGCCAACAACAAAATCCTAGGCCAGCACGAGGAGCCCTATCTACACAAGCACCAAGTAGCAGCATTTAATTCAACCTGAAAGTACCAATCTGAAGTTTACAGTTCAAATGTTTAAACCATGAAAAATCCTCAAATGGTCTCTCTATTCCCTTCTGTAAGGCAGCCCTATCTGGGAATAGGATCCAATGTTTCCTCAATAATCACATTCTTCCATTAAGAAGAACAAAAGAGAGTGGGAATTATCTAGTTAGCATGAGAAATATCTCTTGGGTTTAGAATGGCAAATACTCACTTTCTGAGTTACCACAAGGAAGCGGAGGGCACTGAATTGTGGAAAGTTCTGGACACCTCCAGGCAATTTGGCAGGCAGTGAATGTGGAGATTCAAGCACCGTGGTGGGATTCACCATCTTCTCCACCAGCATAAGCCAGGCATCTAGGAATTCTCCTGTGCCATCAGGTAATTCTGAATGTTCTAATCCCTCAGAAACAGGAACTTTGCCTCCCATGGATAAAGCCCAGTTGAAAGTTCTAAATTCAAATAAGTATGGAGAGAGAAAGTATTAGCATTTTAGATTGAGGGAGAGTTTGCATTTAAAAGGTCCCTAATCTCTATCTTGGTATTACATGTCCTTCCTCTTAGAGCTATTACTTCCAAAATGTCCAACAATTATCATATTTACTTTTTTAAAGCCTTAACCTCACCTCCTCCAAACCAGTGAAACTCAGCTTAGAATCGTCTGACCAAGAAAGTAGAAAAATTATTACATTCAGAGAAATAACAGCAAAAGACATGTCTATTAAAAAAAATGCACAGTGGGTACTAGAAGCCAAATGAGGAAAAGCAGAAACCCTTTACAAACACACCTCTACGGAAGGCTAAATTTCCACCCTACAAAGAAAATGGAGATACACATGGCCAATTTCCAGAACATGGAAGCATACAACTAATGGCTATATGTATGTCACGAGATAGGGTACTTAGCAGTAGGCTGGTAAGATACACACAAAAGACCAAACTCCAAGAAATGCTTCTCTGTGAAGCAACTCGATCCTTACTCAAATAGAGCATTGTGGCCTCCAGAGCAGAGAAATTTTTGCAGCATGAGGTGGTATGGATACTTCCTCTCGTCAAACAGCATTGGGGATGTGAAACCAACTGAACAGATGAAGAATGTTAGCCTGAAAAGAGGAAAAAGCAAAAATTTAACCTTCTCTGAGGCAGACACAAAAGCAATGAGAAATTTGTGTAAAAGCCAAGAGTAAAATTTAACAACAAACTGATGGACTGACTTTGGAAGGCAGGTGGGTGACTAGCATGGTTATTAAAATTTCAAAGGCAAAAAAATTCTTTCATCTAGTAAGGAACACAGGTTGAATATCCCTAATGTGAACATCCAAAATTTGAAATGCTCCAAAATCTGAAAGTTTTTGAGTGCTGACGTGAAGCTCTAAAGGAAATGTTCACTAGAGCATTTCACATTTTGGGTTTTTGAATTAGGGATGTTCAACTAGCATGTATTCTACAAATATTCCAAAATTAAAAAGAAATTTCAAAATCCAAAACACTTCTGGTCCCAAGCATTTCAGATAACAGATACTCAACCTGTATAAAGTTACTTAAATGCAGTTTTACTGCAAATGCTTTTAAAATTTCCCATGTTCTATACTAGGTACAACCAAAACTAGTACCTCACACTTTACTTTCTAGAGTAAACAAGGCACTTCTAAGTTCTCCAATTCAGTGGCTCAGTCCTGTTTAAGTAGAATAGGAATATTATGTTCTTTTTATTGCAACTTTTTAGTCCCTGCATCTCAACTAGAACCTCACCTGAAGCGAGGAGTAGGTGTATATGGTGGAGGCTGCCAAGACAAGCCCTTTGTGAGGAGCTTAGTGAGGGCTGAGGCTGTTGATCGAGCAGCGGGTGTTGGCGCTGTAGTGGTGCTGGCAGCATGATGGCTCCTTCTCTGGCGGACAGGAGACCCCACACAAAGTTTAACAAGGAGCCCAAATAGCTCAGCAAGTGCTCGACCTAATCTGGAGGAAGCTGGAACCGAGAAGTCAGAATAAAGCTGTACAGTATTCTCAGAACGGTTTTATTACAACAGACACATTACTGTTAATAATTTTTTGCGACTTACCACGTTCTCTTACAACCCCTAGGAAATACTCAATTTGTCTCTACATAGGATAATCCACTAAAAAGGAAGTTTCACAAGAAACAAAAGACTCTTTTGGGTAGGAGACACAGAAGTATGTTGGCACTCAATATGTAACAAATGCAAAAGACAAATAAGCACTCACACTGTTAGAGGAAGCATAAACAGAAACTGCCTTTGTAGAAGCAATATGGCAATGTGCACTGATTAAGCAAATGATACATCTACTGAATTATGGAGTCACTTAAAATGCCTACAGAGAACTTTAAAAATGGAAAATGTTTATTTAACCACTTACACCAGAAAAGATAATATATATTATATGTTGTCTGATCACAACATGAAACAGTCTCAAAGGAACAAGACTGCTAGAAAAAGCATAAAATTTTTACAAGTAGCTTATTAAGAAATTAGATAGATTATAAACATTTCAAATTTTCACCTTATTAGGATGCTTTTTAATATTATGAAACCAAAAAGGGCAGAATAAATATAAACATATGTAAAAGGAAATGCATATAAAAGGGAAAAAAACCAAGCCCAAACATTGTATTTGGGTAGTATCCAGATTTTCTTTAAACATTTAATGTACTTTTTAATTTCTATAATGTATATTTATTACTCTTAAAATCATAAATGAAAATGCTGCTGTAGCATTTTTTGAAATAAACATTATTTCATCATTATCCAGAGACAAGAAGGGCTAGGCCTGAATCAAATCATAATCAACCCTTGAACAATACAGGTTTAAATTGCATGGGCCCATGTATATGCAATTTTTTCCAATAAATATATGATAAAATTTTTTGGAGATTTGTGACAATTTGAAAAAATTCCCAGATGAACTGTGTAGCCTAGAAATATTGAAAAAATTAAAATAAGTTAGGTGTGTCGGCCGGGCGCGGTGGCTCACGCCTGTAATCCTAGCCCTCTGGGAGGCCGCAGCGGGTGGATCGCTCGAGGTCAGGAGTTTGAGATCAGCCTGAGTGAGAACCTGTCTCTACTAAAAATAGAAATAAATTATCTGGACAACTAAAAATACATATAGAAAAAATTAGCCGGGCATGGTGGCGCATGCCTATAGTCCCAGCTACTCGGGAGGCTGAGGCAGTAGGATTGCTTAAGCCCAGGAGTTTGAGGTTGCTGTGAGCTAGGCTGACGCCATGGCACTCACTCTAGCCCGGGCAACAAAGTGAGACAATGTCTCAAAAAAAAAAATAAGTTAGGTGTGTCATGAATGCATAGAATACATGCAGATACTAACCTATTTTATCATTTACTACCATAAAATATACACAAACATATTTTACAAAGTTAAAATTTATCAAAAACACAAACACAGACCATATGTGGCGACATTCGCAGTAGAGAGAAATGTAAAACAAATGTAAAGATGCAGTATTAAGTTGTAACTGTGTAAAATCAACTGTAGTACATACTGTATCCCACTGTAAAATTTCATAGCCACCCTTGTTGATAGTAAGCTCAAGGATCATGAGTAGCCACTTAAAACACTCCATGTCAGCAAATTGTGTATCGCAGTAAAAAGTAATCTTCTGCAGTTCTTGTGTATTTTTCGTTGTGTTTACTGTAATACTGTAAAGGTTAAACGACACCAAGACCCATACGAAGTGCCGCTAGTGATATACTAGAAGTGCTCCCAAGAAGCAGAGAAAGGTCATTGACATTCTGAGAAAAAGTTAATATGTATCCTAGATTGAGGTCTGTAGCTGTGACTGCCCATCATTTTAAGATAAACGACTCTAGTTTAAGAACCACTGTAACAAAGAGAGAAAAGGAAATTTGTGAAGCCAGTGCTGCAGGACATGTGAAAATTTCGCCTTTTTTTTTTTGCACAAATACCTTTTAATTACATATTGAAAATCTAGCTTTTATGTGGGTGGACATTTTTCAAAGCTCATATGATTTGAGAAAAGGTGAAGTCATTAAATGACAACTTAAAGCAAAAAGGTGAAGGATGAAAAGCTGGAGAATTTAATGCAGCAAAGGATGGTTTGATAATTTTTAGAGAGAGATTGATTTGGCTTGAATGTCAAGAAAACAGGAGGATTAGCATCTGCCAACCAACCAAGAGGCAGTAGTTGAGATCCCAGATGCTATTAAGAAATCATTGAGGAGAAAGGATACCTGCCCCAACAGGTTTTTAAATACAGAGGAAAGTGCTCTATTCTGGAAAAAAGAAAAGGACACAAAGGACATTTATTAGTGAGAAAAAGTGAGCACCAGAATTTAAGGCAGGAAGGGATAGGCTAACTCTACTGTTTTGTGCAAATGCAGTCAGGCTTATGATCAGGGCTGCCCTTATCTAAAAAGCTGTTAACCCTGGAGCCTTGAAGGGAAAAGATAAACACTAGCTGCTAGTCTTTTGGTTGTGTAAGAAGACCTGGACAACAAGAACACTTTTATTGGATTGGTTCAATTGATGCTTTGTCCCTGAAGTTAGAAACTATCTTGCCAGTAAAGGACGGCTTTTAAAGTTCTTCTGATATTAGATAATGGCCCTGGCTACCCAGAATCCCCACGAGTTCAACATTGAAGGTGTCACAGTGGTCTATGTTGTCAAAGACAACATCTCTAATTAAGCCTCTAGATCGGGGGTTATAAGGACTTTTAAGGTTATTACACATAGTACTTATTCTATGGAAAGGATTGTCAAGGCTATGGAAAAGAACCTTGATACAGAGATCATGAAAATCTGGAAGGATCACACCACTGAAGATGCCTTCGTTATAGAAAAAGCCATCAAAGAGAGAAATAATAAATTCCTAGAGAAAACTGTGTCCAAGATATTGTACATGACTTCACAGGATTTACAACAGAGCCAATCAAGGAAATCACAAAAGAGATTGTGAATATGGTAAAGAAGGTGGGAGGTGAAGAGTTTCAAGACAGGGATCTTACAGAAACTCAGGACCTAATAGACACCACACCGGATGAATTAACAGAAGATAACTTGATGGAGACAAGTGCTTCTAAATCAGTGCTTGATGATGAGGAATAACACTTAGATGAAGAAGCAGTGGCAGAAAACAAACTGACATTAGATAATCTGGCAGAAGGGTCCTGATTATTCAAGATGGCTTTTGACTTCTTTAAAGACATGGACCCTTCTATGATATAGGCACTGAAACTAAAGCAAACGGTGGAAGGATTGGTATCATATAGAAACATTTTTAGAGAAATGAAAAAGCAAATGTCAGAGAGAAATTACAATGTATTTCTATAAAGTTACTCTGAGTGTGCATACCTCTTCGGCCTTCCCGTTCATCTCCACACCTCTTCAGCCTCTGCCACCTGAAATAGCAGGACCAACCCTTCCTCTTCCTCAGCCTACTCAACTTGAAGATGAAGACCTTTATGAAGATTCATTTCTACTTAATAAATAGTAAATATATTTTCTATTCTTTATGATTTTCTTAGTAACATTTTCTTTTCTCTAGCTTACTTTACTGTAAGAGAACAGTATTAGTACATACAACATACAAAATATGTGTCAATCGACTGTTTATATTATCATTAAGGCTTCCAGTCAACAGGTAGGCTATCAGTAGTTAAGTTTTGGAGTAGTCAAAAGTTATATGTGGATTTGACTGTGCACACATTCAGACTGGGGATGGTGTGTCGGTGTCCCTAATCCCAAAGCTGTTCAAGGGTCAACTGCATGTCTTGTCAGGATGTACACGCACATATGAACCCACTATGTAAAAAATGACTTTGCTTGAGCTGGCATCACACATGCTGCTCAAACTTAGTAAGAAGCTCAGATGAATACAGCATATGAAGAAGGAAACAGTCCTGTCTTCTTCCTATTCCATCCAAAGTACAATTTCTTAATCCTAATTAGGGAACAGGATACAGATAGGTAGATGAATCACCTGGCTGGAGGTTGGGTATACCTAGACTCTGAAAACCTAATGAATTCAAATCAATGGGAAAATATATCCAAACATTAGATTTACACTTTCTCAACACTGCTTTCAGGTGAATAGACAGCAAAGTGGCTCAAATGTAGTCCAAGGACAAGAGGAAAACAAAAGGCCAGTAACCACAAAGAAACAGACATCAAATGCATGGACTGGGCCCACACAGAAATCCCTGAATGCTCCAAGGTTAAAGAGGTGTAACAAAGCAAGGAGAGATAAACATGAACATCTTCTTAGATGGACATTTTTACTTCAATTTAGGGTGTTAGAAGTCTTTCAAACTAAAACAAATGAAGAAGTAAACAAATTAAGAGTAAAATGTAAAATTCATCGGAATTTAAGATAACAAAGGGAAACAACAAAGGCTATTTTCTGTTTGTTTTTGAGCAGGGCCCAAGATTCCCAGGAATTTTCTTCACCTTCCTCTATACTGAGGTGTTTGAGAGTGGCAACTATTGAGAAACATACAAAATAGGTTCCCCAAACACTGAAATCACAATAAAGGGCAAAAGATGGCAAAAGATCAGTGCACGTCTTTAATGTACTTGTGTATCCTACCAATATAGTTTCCACAGAGCTGCCAGACTGACTTTAATAAAACACCAGACTATCATTTACCAGCTATGTTTAAGGGACAGAAAAAGGAAGAGGACTGGGTGGGGTAGCCTGTTAACAGGAAATTAGGACAGCTTAATAACACAAAACCCAAGGGAAGAGTATTTATAGAAGGAGATGATGGGTCAACTATCATGCTGCAAACAAGTAAGAAGGGAACTGAAAAATATTCAGTGGACTTAGCAATAAGGAGGTTATAGGTACCTTGGTGAAACATTTCACTGGGATGGTAGGAGCAGAAGCTATCTGCAATAGTTGAAGAGTGAGTAGGAAGAAGGAATTAAAGAAGAGAGGGCAGACATGGCTCCCAGGAAGGGATTCTCTCATCTCTGTATCCTTAGCAGCTAGTACAGAGCCTATCATATAGTAGGCACTCAACAAAGTACACCCGAAAATGAGTCACAAACGTTTTAAACTTCCTTAAACAAAACAACACAGCCTCTTCAACATAATCTGTTTGAGGAATGATTAAGGCTCTGAAAACCAGAAAAGGGAGTAGAAAGAAGAGAATCACTCACCTGACAACAAAGGCTTGATTTGCTTGATTCTGGCAGCCATGGCTGGTGTGATTTTAGATTTGCCTTTAGAGTCTGAAGCAGTAGGTTCATCTGTCTCCATGGGAGCCAATGTGTCACCGTCTAGGCCAATGCCTTCCAATAAGCCCTGGGTAGAAGCATCCATACTTCCAGCTGTTCCATCCTGTTCCCCGTCTGCAGACATTAAGAGGGGAGCAATAAGACCACGCAGAGCCAGAACTTACCTGGTTCCTTGTTCTGAAGAGTCCCAAGAAAGAGCTATGGCGTTTGTTACTCTTTAAATTCCATGACTTCCTAAATTTGGAAACAAAACAAACAAACAAAAAAAAAACCACAACCAAAATACTATACTGATATGTACCTCTGTTTGTAGCTCTACTAAGTAGCTAATGCTGACATCTTCAAATGAGAGTATATGAATAGTTTTAAACCATGGCTACCTTGGAGGACTGCTGTAGGCACAGCACAACCCAGGAGGTACCATTCACATATAGTGTACACGGTGTCTGATGCTGTCTATGTGGCTGCCCTGTTAGAATGTTATAGTTTGTGAATAAATTCAAATTGAACATCCTAGATTACCACTGGAGAATTCTATTTCCTAGCATTTAAGAATTCTGCATATTAATGTGAGATGTCATTTTTTTTTTTGGGGGGGGGATGCTCTTAGAGCTAAGAATCAGCTTTATGCAAACTTTATAAACAAGCCGCCAAGTTTTCTTCTTAATGTTCTGAAAAAGTTATATAGAAACTTAGTTACTTTTGCTAAATGTGTTAAAGAAATTGCTGGAAAAAATATAGGAGAGGCAATTCTTTAACAGTGAATCTAATTTCACTCTCAGTTCCCAGTAAATTATTTTACTCTACCTTAGTTAAAATTGGTATATTTTGACTAAATTTGAGATTCTCATTTTGTCAGAGGTTTGTGTGTAGTTTATTGATTCTATCCTACTGCCTATAATAGCCAGCTGTTGTATATAAAAGTCCTCATTTGTTGGTTCATAAGCTATGTCTGCTTTATCTTTATTCCTTAGAAATTTCCTGCTTAGTAATTTCAGTCCAACTTTTAAGCATATCTGATATATTTTTATATCAAGAATTATCTTCCTTCCTTATTTTCTTAGTAGTTTATTAATTTTTATTTCCTCCTTGACATAGAACATAGGAGAAAATACTTTCTTGAAAGTTGCTTTTATTAATTTTAGGTTTGTTGCATTAGAGTCAGAAGATTGTGTATGATTTCTGCTTATTGCAATTTGGAATTTTTATTGTGAGATTACATAAAAGAAGTTTTCTAAAGCAGCACTGTCTAATATGTGAGCCACATACATAATTTTTACTTTTCCAGTAGCCACATTAAAAAGTAAAAGGATCAGAATGAGAGACAGTAGCTGAAAAAGCAAAAAGAAGCAGGTGAAGTTTTAAACAATATATTATCTAAGACAACATAATCAAAATTATTTCAATATGTAGTCAGCATAAAAATTGAGATTTTACATCAAAAAGTAAAATCCAGCCGGGCGCGGTGGCTCACGCCTGTAATCCTAGCACTCTGGGAGGCCGAGGCAGGCGGATTGTTTGAGCTCAGGAGTTCGAGATCAGCCTAAGCAAGAGCGAGACCCCGTCTCTACTAAAAATAGAAAGAAATTATATGGACAGCTAAAAACATATGTAGAAAAATTAGCCGGGCACGGTGGCGAATGCCTGTAGTCCCAGCTACTCAGGAGGCTGAGGCAGGAGGCTCGCTTGAGCCCAGGAGTTTGAGGTTGCTGTGAGCTAGGCTGATGCCACGGCACCGTAGCCCAGGCAACAGAGCGAGACTCTGTCTCAACAAAAAAAGAAAAAGTAAAATCCTACCGTATCTTTTGATATAGTGATTTCTAGCAATCAATTTTACATTTGCAGAAAACTACACAAAAGATGTTTATTTTTAAAAATAGTACATTAGCAAACAGGGAATGGTTAATTCATGTACCATTGCATGGTACACAAGTGAAAAAAGAGATCTATGAAATCTTTTATCTAAGACAATCACAAATACCCTCTGAGAAAAAAAGATTATGCAGACACTTCCAAAATGGTTATTTTTTTTTTGGGGGGGGGTGGTAGAAATACGGGTGATTCTTCTTTCTGCTGTATTTTCTAATTTTTTATCATCATGTATATGTTTTTATGGAGAAAATGACTAAAAATAGTTTAATTTTAATAATAAAAAGTAATTGCAAATCAGTGAGAGGATTTAAACTGAGGACTATGGATGGCAGAACTAACTAAACTTTCATAATAAACCTATAAAGACAAAAGAGCAGAACTTAAGAGAATTAATGACTAGGATTTTAGTTTCTTGGAGTTACCTGATCTTTTTCCGCCCTGGGTCGTACCTGCCTTCTCATCCTTTGGAACCAGTTTCTGCATATCCGCCTGGCCAAATTCACACCCAGATGGTAGGCTGCAACAAGAGAAACAGTGAGGGTGGGGGTGCAGGGAGATGACAAACAAACAAAAAAACACTGATAGTTCACCTCTTATATTGTGCATGGTCTCTAACTTGCTTGGCTGACACTATTCCTCCTGAAGGTTAACCTGAATAGAATAAAACACCTGCAATTCCTGAGGTAGCACCCCATAAAGTTTCTAACTCAATTTTTAAATATCTGGCTAACAGTAGGACCAAATTTTAAACACCTGCCATGCCAACCAACATAGCATAATTGGGATACCAAAATCAAAGATGCACAAGATACTACAACTTGCCAGCAAGTCCCTAGACTGGTTAAGTGGGAAGGACAAGGAAGCCTCTGAATTCTTTACTATATCCTCCCACCCCCTACCAAAACAATCCTTCAGATTCACTGAGCTTAGTTTCTCTGTCAGAAAAGCTAACAGAGTAATAAAAGAGACGACTATTCTCTTACCTGTTCGGGGTACACAGAGAGAGGAGGACAGTGCTTTCCCACACCAGGGAACAGTATAACTGGCTCAGCTTGCTCAGAACACTCAGACCCAACTGAGAACCCCACTGGTTTACGGAGATGGAACGGATTTCACTCTGCAACCAAAGCAGAAAGAATTTCATCTTTAGGATGTTCTCTGAATAATTATATTCAAAATCAACTTTCAGTTGTTTTACAAGAATAAGGGATTCTATTTTTCCTATATTGCTATTCTCACAGAGTTGTCTACTTTATCAAAATGTCCACATTTAAGACCACAGTTCCACAAGGTATCCTCTTACAATATTTACAGACTGTCTCTTACATCCCTTCTCATTTCTTCTGATTGCTTTTTTAAAGTGAAAGACAAACATCACAGGCAACCTTTTCTGAATCAAAGAAACAGTTTTATAGATTCATTAACTACTTTTAAATTTTTCCTTGGTAGTGGGGGGCTTTATTTTCCTCCAATTTCTTTACTTCAATAAATACTTGGATTTGTTTAATTCCTTGAATTGAATATTTAATTTTCATTTTATTTCATTTAAAAAAGAAAAGGCAAGTCATAAAAATAAACCCCTAACCCCTAAACTTTTGTTATATAATTTAATTTTCTAAATAGTCTATAAATGTGCCTTTTGATTTCGAATTTGATTGATCCACAGGTGGCAGAGAATACACTCCTGCTCAATAGCATAAAGCAAGGCTGTTGAGCTGTTACACCATTAATCTTTAGAAATCAATTACCTGCGCAATAAAGGTAGTAAAATTGTGAGCACATACACAAAAATGCCTTTTCTAGAACTAGAGATTATGGGCTACAGGCATAGGTTTGATACACAGGAAATATTTAGTAATCTGTTAATTACTATGTTCTATGGTGAAATGCTCCACACCATCCTATAACCAGGCTACATACATTCGTACAAAGAATAGAAAGTAATATGGTCAGATGAGTACCTGATAGAGGTTTGGCTGTTAAAAAAGGGTGACCAGGTATCCCAGTTTGCCTATACAGATGGTACAGATCAATTGATGCCTGGCAATTATTTATAATAAACTCTTTCACTCTCCTAAAGTTCCAGTACAAAAAAAAAGTTCCAGCTCATGTGATAAATTACATGGTCATCCAACTTCTTTTTTTTTTTTTTGAGGCAGAGTCTCGCTTTGTCGCCCAGGCTAGAGTGAGTACCGTGGCGTCAGTCTAGCTCACAGCAACCTCAAACTCCTGGGCTTAAGGGATCCTACTGCCTCAGCCTCCCGAGTAGCTGGGACTACAGGCATGCGCCACCATGCCCGGCTAATTTTTTCTATATAGATTTTTAGCTGTCCAAATCATTTCTTTCTATTTTTGGTAGAGACGGGGTCTCGCTCTTGCTCAGGCTGGTCTCGAACTCCTGACCTCGAGCGATCCACCCACCTCGGCCTCCCAGAGTGCTAGGATTACAGGCATGAGCCACCAAGCCCGGCCGGTCATCCAACTTCTAACACAAAAAACTTAAAGGAGACTCAAAGTACATAGCAACTTGGAAGCATAAACCTAAATCACTCACCAAAAAACATAAATACTGTCAAAAAATCTCATCCTAAATCTGTTATTTCAGCTGCTACCCCAAGCAGATCTGCTTCTAAGCATGATAACCTGACAAGTGTATGCCCTAGGTATTTCACTGGCTTTAAACCAACATGTTCACAATATTTTTACCTGTCCAACTCTGCAAGTATGAACAAACATCATGATGTAGGCATGGGCAGCAGTGAGTGCATGCAGCAGAGGTGTGGCCTGAGCTGAAAGAGTAGCATCAGCAACATTGCCAGCGCAAGCCAGTTCTCGCAACAACACGGAGCCCCCAGGGGACTCAATGGGGCGGTGTAAAGGCTCCAAGGAGGAGAGGATGGAGTCCAACTGAAGGAGACCCTCCTGAAGGACTTTGGGTTCATGTGATAGTGTCTGAAACAAGAAGAATAATTAAAGTATTAATATATAATCAACTCTATATGCATCATGTCCTTAATAGTCACAATGGAAGTGACTATTAAATGAAGTCTCCCAAATTTCGGATATGCCCATGGTCTCTCACCTGGTAAAAGGTGGAGCTGAAATATGAACCCAGGTATGACATACCTCAAACATCTTTTTCTAGAGCAACACACTTTCAAACTTGGTGAGCAAATCATACTTATGATGGCCAAACTGGAATACTGTTATAGCAAAGACTATATACTGTAATATTAATTCCAAATTTTGTTCATCAGGGAGCAATGTTAGGCAAGGTTCCAAAGCATGGATATGAATCACTATTATAATGTTCTTTTTTATCTAAAAGAAGAGAGATGTTTTTGGGGATAGGCATCAGCTAGGTACTTTGTTTGCTTTATGAGACAACCCAAAAATTATGTGACCCTTGTGATTTCCAGTCTGGAGAAAAATGTAACAGCAAAATACCATCACTTTCCATGCAAAACAGGAGAAATTATGTATGTGCTTTACTATGGCTTTAAATAAATCTATCTATCCTTGCATAGTATCTTAGATATAGGATAAAGATGATCAGTCCTTTCCCCTTTCTCTCTTATGAAGAGCACTCAATTCAATATTTGCAAAGAGTAAATAAAAATAAAACATAAAATGAAGTTATGCCACAATTATGGATCTTTCCAAGTCTGTAAGTGACTGGATTTCTGATTTTTAGCAGAAATTACTTATCACTGCACAACCCAGCTAATAAAGGAGCTTCACAGATTTTATGTAATCACCATCAAAATCCTAATGGCATCCCTCCCCCAAAATAGGAAAATCCCTCCTAAAATTCATATGGAATCTCAAGGGACCTCAACTAAGCCAAAATAATCTTATAAAAAAATTTGGACATCTCACACTTCTTGATTTCTAACCTTATTACAAAATTACAGTGATCAAAACTACAATACTGGACTAAAGACAGACATAAAAGACCAATGGAATAGCATAAAGCACCCAGAAATAAGGGTCTATATGGATCTTACCTTACACCATATAGAAAACTAATTCAAAATGGATCAAAGACCTAAATATAAGAGTTGAACTACAAAACTCCGAGAAGAAAGCATAGGGGGAAAGCTGCATGACACTAGATTTGGCTATGACTTCTTGGATATGACACCAAAAGCATGGGTACCAGAAGCCAAAAAAGATAAACTGGACTTCATCAAAATTAAAAACTGTTATGTGTCAAAGAATAACATCAGTGTGAAAAGACAACTCATGGAATGGGGAAAATATCTGCAAATCATGTAATAAGGAATTAATATCCAGAATACAGAAAGAACGCCTACAACTTAACAACCACAGAACAGTCTGATTAAAAAAGAGCAAAGAACTTGAATAGACATTTCTCCAAAGATATATATTTAATATATGGCCAGCAAGGACATGAAAAGATGATCAACACCACTGATCACTAGGGAAATGCAAGTCAAAACAAAAATGAGATACCACTTCATAACCCAACAGGATGGCTATTGTCAAAAAAATAGAAATTAAGTGTTGGTGAGGATGTGGAGAATTAGAATCCTTGAGCATTGTGGGTGGGAATGTAAAATGGTAGAGCTGCTGTGGGAAATAGTATGGTGGTTCCTCAAAAAAAAAAAAAAAAAAAAAAAAAAAAACCAGAATTAGCATATGATCTAATTATTCCATTTCTGGGGATACATCCAAAAGAATTAAAAGTAGGGTCTTGAATAGATATTTGTAACTAATATTCACATAGTAGCATTATTCGCAATAACCAAAAGGTAGAAGCAACCCAAGTGTGTACACTGACAGATGAATGAATAAACAAAATGTGGTATATATACATAAAGGAAATATTATTCAGCCTTAAAAATGAAGGAAATTCTGACATATGCCATAAAATGGATGATCCTTGAGGACATTATGCTAAGTGAAATACGCCAGTCCCAAAAATACAAACACTGATATGATTCCACCTATATGAGGTACCTAGAGTAGTCAAATTTACAGACAAAAAGTAGAATGGTAGTTGCCAAGGGCTGTGGGGAAAGGGAGGTTGAAGAGTATTTGTTTAATGGGTAGAGTTTCAGTTTTGCAAGATGGAAAGAGTTCTGGAGATTGGTGGCACAACAATGTGAATACACTTAACACTACTGAATTGTACACTTCAAAATGGTTGAGATGGTAAATTTCATGTTCTATGTAGTTTACCACTATGAAAAATAAAACAAATAAAGGAGCTTCATTTCTGGCAAAATTTGAGCAATGATCTATAAGTAAATTATGCTTAAAATACATGACTATCAAAGAAAGAAAGTAAAAAAAAAATACATGACTACCAAACTTGAAAAAGGGAAAACATACAAGACTAAACATACCAGAATGTGATAAAAATCATCCATAACAAAGAAGGATAACGCACTAATAAAATAAAACCCAGCTATAAAGCTTCCTTAGAGATACACTTTCCCCTCCAATAAATTCAAA
The DNA here is from genome assembly GCF_020740605.2 of Lemur catta. Lineage (NCBI taxonomy): Eukaryota > Metazoa > Chordata > Mammalia > Primates > Lemuridae > Lemur > Lemur catta. Next base: position 55,389,486 of record NC_059155.1, on the reverse strand, counting down.
CATGTTAAAACTACACACCAAACTCTGGAACAAAGAAAAAATACTTTGACTTTTCAGTGAGAAATAACATGACACACTATATATCAGTCACAAAATTCACTTTTAGAACACAAATTTATTCATTATTTTTTAGTTGAAGGGAGACCACAGTAAAAACATATATACAGAAGTATTGCAAAATTGATTTCTAAAAAGAAATGAAAATATTTGGCCAGATGCTTCTTACCAATATGGATTTGCAGACACCTGCAACAGCCTGACAGGCAGCAGATGTGGGAAAGTCAATGGGCAGATTGGGAAGACCCAAAATGGTAACCAAAGGCAAGAGTCCTTTCTGATTCACAAATTCCTGGCAGTGGTCATCTGTTGTATTGTTGCTCAGAATAGATTCCACAAATTTCATCTAGGTAATAAAAATTTTTTAAAAGTTAGAGCCTGACACTTGGAACTAAAAGGCCAGCTTGGAGTAAGGACAGGGGTATACCGCCTTGTAGTTGTGAAATCAGTATTTTGTACAATACTAAAACCTCAGGTACACAGGGTTAGATATATGATATGAACCCTAAAACATCCAGGAAATAAAGGATAATTACAACTTCTTCCCGATCTACCTTTTCAACCACAAGAAGAGTCAGATAATTTGAGATAACAGAGAAGTTAAGTGACTTGCTTAGGGCCAACACTATGAATTAGTGGAAGAATCAGGTCTAATCTTTTAATTTGCTCACTTAGTGTTCCCTGAAAGATAATATGCCACTTCTCCCTGAAGGCAAATATCATGGATCATTTTCTGCAAATGTGCTTATAAATTCAAATGAAACCTGGAACTCCAGATAAGTTTGTCCCCCCCCCAAAAGCATTTTTTAAAGAGTAAGAAAGTAAAATGTCGGCAACATACACATAGGCACAAGAGAGACTATCTCTGGAAGTCTTGGGAGTGCTTAATAGACTAGAACAAATGTTTACAGGGCTTTCCCTTATTGGTAAACAGTTCTGGGAAAATTTAAATTCTTCACTTTTTCCTGTGAGATACTCAGGAAGTTAAAAGAAAAGGTCACAGTGATTAAAAAAAAAAGAGGGGGGGGAGAAAGAGAAAGGGAGAGAGAGAAGTTAATGGGGGAAAAGGGGAAGTAATGGGGAAAAATTATGTTTGGACACATTTGGAAAACATAAGTTGAACATCCCTTATCCAGAATGTTTGGAGACCAGAAGTGTTTTGGATTTTTTCAGGTTTTGGAGTATTTGCATTTACAGTATAGGTTAAACATCCCAAATCTGAAACATCCACTGAGCATTTCCATTGAGTGTCATGTCAACACTCAAAAAGGTTCGAAATTTGGAGCATTTCAGGTTTAGGGTGTTCAAACTATACTAGACGGGTATAACAAAGCCCACTCTGTTTGGATTCTGATGGGGAATGGTAATAAATGAACAGAAAACTGGGACTAAAAGGAGGGGGGGAGCATGTTGACTAATCTTTGGCAAACCAGTCTAACAGAACAAAAACAAAAGGTTTGCACATCTTTCCCCTTCACACTTTAAGGGTTATAGCGAAAATACATATGGAAATTACTGGACTCTTTGATAACCCCACATATTTTCCAGAAAAGCACACACCTTTACTCAGTTTGCCCTACGATGTATCTTACCACATTAAGGATGTAATCCATGAGGGGAATAGGAATACGTTCCTCTGTACCAACAACCCTGTTAAGGGAGAAAAGAGTGAGTTACACAGAAATTCACAATACCAATGCAGGAGAACAAAGTGAGGAAAGGGACACAGTATGAAACTCGAGGCCTTTTTCTAACTTAGGCTCATAGTCTTTAGTACATGAGTCTTTAGACTCACACACCATAGTGGTGGGAAAAGAGAGCAGGGTTTAGAGTATAAAGGGAAAACCCAAGCCTTTAAAAACTCAGCATTTGTATCTATCACAAAAGAAATTATCCTATCTTAGACAAACTACTGTTGGAGGAATTCATCCACATGAATATATTAAAAATAAGTTAAATTAAAAGATCACTGAAATATTTGCATAAAGAAAGGGACCGGACAAACACATTAACATATTACCATGTTCTTACATCAGGTTTAAAGTTATAGAAAGTAGGAAATGGAATTTAATTTTGTCCAAAAATCCATACTTGAATAAAGCTAACACTTAAGGCCTCCTCTCCTAACAATCTACTTGCAGCATGACAGTTCCCAAATTGTCCAAAAACTGATCAGGTCTTCTGCCTTTTCAGTTGCTTCAATGCTGCACTGCAGATGAGAAGGCTGCAAAATGCCATAGCTGCAGAAAATGTGGCTCAGTGCTCAATGGCTACATCATGGCTTTTGCAACAAAGTACAGAGGGGGAAAAAACCCCACATGGTATATTGAAACAAAACAAAATATATCTCTAAGATAAATCCCAGGAAAGAACAAATCTTAAGTAGAAAATGAAACAGTTTGGACACAGGCCCTTGAAACAGATTTGGGAAGGGGGAATGGAAGGGAAGGGGCAGAGACAGAAGTGAGAGGTAGGGGAAGAGAAGGCAAGAAAGTTGGCAAGAAGCTAATAGTTCTCATCTCTGAGCAAGACAAAATGTGAATAAAGATTTTCCAGGCACAAGAATGTTTGGCAGTAAAACGTAGAACAGACAGAGTAGAGAGGCATCATGAATGGCTTCAGTGATAAAAAATATCCATAGGTAGGGTTTGGATAGGATGTTGTGAACATCCTTAATGAAAAAGTGGGTAACAACTTCGTACAAAAGGAGTAGACCTATAAGCCAAGATTAAAATGATTCCACAAGAAGACCACAAGCCCTTCCTTGACTATAAAGTTCTTCCTCAGAACCACTGCAGCATTCCCTGTTACTTATACCGATTATGCATCCCAGCTTGGCCTTACCTCCTTGGAAAGAACCTAGAGATCCATCTCTACAGCTAAGGAGCAAAGGCGTAGCTCCAGCCCAGTGAGACATCTGTTCCTTTGCAGAAATGGTAAAAAGGCTATGTAACATAATAAAATGGGACCTAGACACGTCCTTCATTTGCTAGATGGAAATTGGGGAGAGTAACAGGAAAGAAAACGAACACTGGTTCTTTTTTTTTTTTTTTTGAGACAGAGTCTCACTCTGTTGCCCAGGCTAGAGTGCCGTGGTGTCAGCCTAGCTCACAGCAACCTCAAACTCCTGGGCTCAAGCAATACTCCTGCCTCAGCCTCCCGAGTAGCTGGGACTACAGGCATGCGCCACCATGCCCGGCTAATTTTTTCTGTATATTTTTAGTTGTCCATATAATTTCTTTCTATTTTTAGTAGAGATGGGGTCTCACTCTTTCTCATGCTGGTCTCGAACTTCTGAGCTCAAACAATCTGCCCGCCTCGGCCTCCCAGAGTGCTAGGATTACAGGCGTGAGCCACCGCACCCGGCCCTAACACTGGTTTTTAATACAACTCCAGGAACAAATTTGTTCAGTGACCAATTTTCTCCCTATCCTTCTCTTTGGCTTCCAGGCCTAAAAAGCCATATATAAGAATACTAAAAATGATCAACTCTTTCCAACAGAACTCCACCCACCAACTGGGTTCAAGAAAAGGCATTCTAATCCTAATCTTATTTGAAAATCTGGCCCGTGGCATCTTTGAAACAATAAAAGACTACATTCCCACGATGAACGGAAGTAATTTAACATAACTGTCCAATTAAAAACTTCCTGACTTTCTCCCTTCCCCAAAACACATACACATTCCCAAACTTGATTTTACTCTGGTTAATTTTACTTGAGTATTTATGGTGGGGGAGCCCCTAATCAGACATAAAGGAGGAGTCCAATTTTGCATCATAGAACAGTGTATCTTGGGGTTATTTTTGGTGGGGGTGGGGTGGGGCGGGTAAGTGGGTGTTTTTTCCAGTTCTTGAGGAGACAGCAACTTTGGCAAAGGAGCTCTCGTGGGCCACATTTCAGGGAACAACTGATTCTCTGCACTCATTGCCTTTAAAACCCAGACAATTGCTATTTAAGTTCTAAAGACCACGTGGACTTACATAACCCATTTCTTTTAAGTTGCTCAGCAGAGGTAGGTGGTAAGCTAGGGACACTAAATGGAATCAACCACAAAATGAACCATGATGCCAACTACAAATCCTGGTTACTCACTGGCAAATATATTCATCCCCAACAATATCAGATTTTATGGGTTCAAACAATTTAGAAGGCAGAAGAAAGAAGCCAAAAGTATTTAGAAGTACTTGTGATGAATGCTTCTGAATGTATTAATAGAACAGTACACCTCATGTATTTGGAGTAAACTACAGTGCATAAATTTCCTTATTCCAAATCTCCAGCACAAAACCATGTATCTCAAGATCATATACAAACACCATTTTCAAATACTAGCTGCTGGTTTTGGAAAAAATAAGGAAAAAGAGCACTTTCTGAGCCTGGAATCAACAGGAGAATGGATAAATGCTGTACAATGTTCATATAATAGAATACTACACAGCAATGAAAAGTAACAAGCTGAAGATAAATGCAACATGGACGAATCTCCAAAACACAATGAGCAAAGAAGCCAGATACAAGAAAGTACATATATCAGATATGATATATACGTAAGACTTCATTTATATGATCATTCTATTTATACATGTTTTTGAATAAGCACAATTATTCTATGTTGATAGAAATAAGATTAGTAGCTACTTCATTTTGGGGTAAAGAAATTGGAAACTCAAACTCTGCAGTTTACTATATGGGACTCTTACCTCAATATATATTGATAAAAAATTAATCTTCTCTGTGTATGTACGTAAGGCTTTGGAAAACAGATGATGGTATAGGAAACAAATTTGTTTGGGAGTCCCAGTGAAGAATTTTGGATTTTGGGGAGGGGATGCACAAGACTTTTGGGGTGAAGGGTGACATACATTACAAATCTTTCCAAGCCTCTTCCACATACTGGCGGAAAGTATACAACCACTCCCCCATAACAACTGCCTGGGATAAGGAGATAAAAGAAACTTCCCTTTTAACATATTGTGGCTTTCAAAATGAGCCTAAGTTGAGACACTCTCCTGCTTTTTCTTCCAGCCCACTTAGTGACCCAATCTAGGCTTCTGAAGAATGCTGAAGTGAAAAAGTATATGTATGTGTCAACGTCTGTGAGACTCTTGGATGTGTTACGTGAACAAGGTTGTGATGAATACCCATGTAATGTCCTTTGCATCTTAGAAGCTGTATCAGGTCTTGAACTCCCAGCCTTAAGCGATCCTCCCACCTGGGCCTCCCAAAGCGCTGGGATTACAGATGTGAGCCACTCGTGGCTGGTTACATCTGGATATCATTAAAGGTAGAGTATTAATGCTGTTGCTCTCTATTTCTACTTTCTCTTCATTCTCAATTCACGTTTCATTAGGCCGAGCTCCCTGGCATTTAAGACTTAGGGAATCCTTAACCTAATGTTCTTTATGCGTTCCATTAAATAAACACTAACTGATTACCTACTATATACAAAGTGTTGGGATACATTACCAAATGAGCGAATGTCCCTGTCCTTCAGGAGCTTATGGATTAGTGAGGGAAACCAGAAGCATATACAATAATTTTTAAAAAACTATCTGAAGAACACAAGATTGACTTCTCAATAGGAAGTAAATGGAAAAGCTCCTTTACGAATGAGACATTTGAGCTGGCCTTGCAGAAAAGAAGATAAGATGATGTGGGAATGGGGATAACTGTGGATAGAACACAGTGATACATGATATCCCAAAAAAGGCATGGAGAGTGAACAAATGAGGGCAGTGGAGAAAATGTTTTTACTGTGACAGCTTGATATCTGCATGTGTTAGATCTAAGGTATCTGTAAGATGCTCACGTAGAGAAGCTATATGCAGACAGATACACACAGCTTGACTTAAAACCACCGCCACCACCAACACCCACGTTTTAAAAATCTTTTCCTTATCTGTAACCAGGATAAGGAACCCCACCTAAGCAGAGTCACTCACAATCAAGGGTGTGGCAAAGGAAGCACCAAGACTCTGACTCCTTTGCAAAAAAAAGTCTTGCTGTTTTCCAGGGTGCCCACCTCTTCCAGAAAGAGAATATTTTAAAGAAAATAGAAGATGTTGGTAGAATGAAGGTAGGTTTGCCTTATCAGACAGAGTAAGATATCTGCTTAACAAAGCAATGCACTTAGTAGATAATGCCTCTCTTCTGATACCCACAGGCTCATTACTATCTAGAGTTCCAAGAGGATATACCAAGTTTTGGATTCTGGGCCTTTGCCCCTATTGTCTACTTCCACCCTAATATTCTCTTCAGTCCCAAGCCATCCTTCAGGACCAGCTCAAATCCATTCATATCCTAAAATGCCCATGCTTTTCTCAGAACTACTTATTTACACACCAGAAGAACACTTATTAGGTGACTGAATGTATGACTATCCAGAAGGCTCACTCCCACTTCCAGCACGAAAGTCATTTAAAGTTATAGCCAGAGTTACAGTTCATCCCATGTGTGAATACTGTAAGCTCAAAGAGCCTCACAAACTATCGACTACCAGTCAGTAGCCTTTAAGCAATCTGCTCACTCCCAATCCAGGTAGTCAATTCTTATGTAGAACAAACCTTAAATAAATACAAATGAGAAGGAAAATCTGCTATGCCAGGTTACAATCATACAGTACATTCCAAAACTTTCTTTCTAATTTATCTGGAATGAATAGATAGTAGCCAAATGAATGAAAACAAAAAACAACCAGCAACAATGAATCCCTGCACCTCTTAAGGACTTCTTAGGAAATAGGCTTCAAAAGTGTAATGTGTTTCATATGTGTTTGAAACAGTCAATGATGTGGAATATCAAATCAACAAGGGGAAAATAAAGCTCATTAACTAATAGAGTGAATTATGATTCAATTTCATCAATATCTTTTAAGAAAGATAGCTTCTTAAGGCAACCAATACAATTAAATACCAAACCACGAATGACACATTAAGGGTCACAGTAAAGAAAAACTGTACACTTTTAGGGTCAGAAAGAACCTTAGAATGATCTAATACAACTGTCTCACTTGTCAGAGATGAAAGTGACACTAAGAGAGGTAGTAACATGTCCAAGATCACAAGGCTAGAGAACCTGTCTCATAAACACTTACTGCTGATTAGGCTCGTTTTCATTCTGCTGGGTAGAAGTAAAGCTCTGCTGGGTCGAATTAAAGCTCTGCATGGCCTGAACTTCCTCTTCCTCCTCATCCTCACTAGAGGCTTCTTCTGCTGCATGGTTAGATCTTGGGGGAGGAGCACTGGCAGTGCCATCTGCTTTCTGGATTGATGGCTTCTGACAGATGTATTTAGGGTCTCTTCCAAGATTACAGATTTCTTCAAGTAACTGAAAGGCACAGGAAATAAGATTACTTACTAATAATTAAGGAATGGGGGGATGACTAACATTTTGGAAGCATTTTCTATGTGCTATATATTTGCCCAAACACTTTATATTCATCAACTCTATTTTATATACAGAGGAACAGAAGTTCTGCAAAGTTAAATAATTTGTTCAGGGTCAGCATGGCTGTTTAAGTGACTGACTGATCTGACTCCCTGTCCTAATTCACCAAACACCAGGAACTCAGATACCAGTTTCAATAATCCTAGAAGGCAACTGGTAGGGCTAATAAATGTGGTGGTAGTAGTGGTGGGGATCAAGAAACAAAGACTAGAAGGGGTAATATGCTTTTATAAACAGAAGCTAAGCCTTGTCTGCTTGTCAATAACACATATAAGAAAGCAATGTGTAGAAGTTTACATTAAATAGAGAAATTGTTTTTATAAGGAAAACAATTCTCAATCTGGAAAAACTGAAATTCATAGAGATTTCTACGATGAACTAAAATGACTTTTTTTTTTTTTTTTTTTTTTGGGCAAAGGACCAACCCAAGGACATGGAGAAAATAAAGCAGACATAATGTTCTTATAAGGAATAGTCTGAGAATCCAAACAAACTCCAGTAGGCCAAACCTTTTCTAAAAACTCCCCCTCCACCGCTATCTCATGCCCATGGTCACAGCCTTATTATCACTTTCTACCTTAATGATAGCAGTCGTTGCATCTGTTTTGAGGGTGGGCTGATGTCTCATGAGCTCATCGACAGCACTCCCCAGGTTGGATGCAGTATCCCCTTAAAGCAAAAAATCAACTGTTAGACTGAAGAAAATAGAGCTTGTGCTCTTTTCTGTGCCAACATAAGGTGGAAAAAAGAAATTTAGCTGGTGGTCATGATGTTCTAATGCCATAATTTCTCTAATGAATTCACATCAGTCCCCATCCCCCGAAATCACTAGGGAGGAAGAAGGAATCAGTCTAGTGAACACATTTTAAAGTAATGATGTGTGCTGTACCCTACCCTGGCAATCTCTACTGTTGAGTTCCAAACTAGTATTGCATAGAGAGAAGAAAGACAGGAAGCCTAAACCATTAACCCTCTTGGCTGCCCCAGTGAAAAATGACAGTGGCTAGAATGCTGCAGTGGTGGCTACAAAGCACATTTTTGAAAATTGGAATCTTTGTGGAGCCCTACGCTCTTGCTAGTAATTCCTTAATGATCTGGTCTCAAGTTCACTGAGAAGGAATCTCTTCATTTGTGACTATCTCAGAGAATGAGATATTAGAATATCAGATTACCAGGACCAACACCTCAGGACTCTATATTTCTCATTGCTGCTGACTAGATGGTGGATCTGGAAATCTACCACTGCTGCCTAATACCTGTTTTTTAAACCAGTACCATGATAGTACAACAGTCAACTGTTGAGAAGCATGGAAATGTCATGAGTGGAGAAGCTAAGGATGAGGTATTCCTTTCTACCTGCAATAGAATGTACGGTGATAATTCCCATTAAGCTTTGAACACCTAACCAAAGAAATGATGTGAGGTCAAGGAAAGGTTTTCTTGCCAAATGAACCAATTTTCTATTATAAAAGAAACCCTAGTGACTTACCAAGGGGATCAGAACTCCTCCTCCTCCGCATGGCTGGGAGGTAATCTGGAGACAGAAGAACTTTGAAGAGACGTTCAAAAGGCTGACATTGTACAAAAGACTGAAGACCTCGGGCATTCAAGCAGAGTGCACTGAATACATTTGGGAGGGAGCCAAGGACTTCACGGGTGGCAGGAACCTATAGAGAAGACAAAGTGAGCTTGAACGCAACTAAAAGGGTATAGATGCTAGGAAAACCAGGCCAGGGGTTTCACACTGAGAGATAGAAGGAATTTTGACTACCAGGTGCCAATTAGATTCAATACTACATACACAAGACAAGAGATGGGATTTTCATGTCATAAGACTGCTTTTCAAGTATGTGCTGTGTGTGTATTGAGGGGAGGGCTATGCAAAGAGCATGCTCTACAGAGCAGCAGAAAGGACTCACATCTTTAATAAGCAGAGCATGCAGCATGACATCTGTCAATCCATTGTCCTGGAGTGAAGACAGCAGTGATGGTTCTTGAAATACAAACACAGTCACCACTTCAGTAGCTAAAAAAAAAAGATGAGAACATACGGGAAACTGAGAGATTCCTTACAAGACATCAAAGGCTTTAAAAAATACATTCTCAATAATGTATAACAATTTAAACACTTGTGCTTACTATGAAATGAAAGATCCTAATACTTACTCCATCAGAGATTAATTAAGAATTTAGTGACTACACTTCAAGATTTTTATGGGTGTATTTTTGCATAAATGAGGTTATACTGTAACATATTTTGCATTTTTTTCTCCCAGCTGTCATACCATATAATCTCCCAACTATTCCCATTCATTTTGAATGGCTGCATACTTTTCTGCTAAATATGTGTACCACCATGTATATAACTAGTCTCCTAAGTTGTGGGTTTGCTGGGTTAAAGTGAATGCAAACTGATGAAAATGGACAAACTGTCTTCTAAAAAGGCCATTCAGCAATTTTAAACTACCATTAGTGGTATAAGAATCCTTGGGATATTAACCTGACCAGTTTTTGACACCGTAACATTTAGAAATGTGCAGTACTACTACCAAAGTTTTTGGACCATGCCAAAAACCCCATTCAAGAGGAAATAGTACAGCATTAATTAAAAAACAACAAGACAAGCCAGGAATAATTAACAGAAAAAAGCAGAATTTAATGAAACTGAAAGGGAAAAACATCAACAATTTTAACGAGTAATTAGCTTTCTGAAGACAGTGGAAAAGCGTATAAGCCTATGGGAAATCTAATGAAGAAAAGGACAATAATACACATTAGCAGTGAGAAAGAAGATTTAATTGGATACAGAAAAAATAACATTATTCTACAAAGTATATGCTAACAAGTGAAACATGCTTTTGTAAGAAAATGTCATAAAAAAATCAACTCTCAAGAAGTGATAGCAAAGCAGACTAGATCAATAACGAAGAATTTTTAAAGTAAAACAACCCAAGTAACAGAGAGGCACCAAGCCAAGAATTTTATATGTGAGAGTTATTAATCCTTCTAGGAACAATTAAGGTTTCCCAACTCATTTTATAAGGCTAAAATAACTCTGATTTAAAAACCTGGCGCACTCACACACACACACACAATATCTATAAACCATATATAAAACAAACTCATTTACAGTGATGCCTAAGATCTAAAAGAAGCCAGAGGATTTTCAGTTCAAACCGAAGCACTTCTAATTATCCCAAATGACAGCTGAATGGTAGATATATAACAATTACCAGGGAGCAACAGTTGTCACTGGGCTTTGGGATTCCAGGTGAGTTATAAACTTCTGAAAAATTTAAGTCCTTTATTGGGTTCCTACTGGTATATGACGACATACCCATCCACTGACTTACAGTTGTACAAATGCAATTCTACAGAGTTACTAAAATTGAGTATTTTATTAGAGGTTAAGACATTAAATCTATTATTTTATTAAGAGGTCTAACTATATAGTGCTATGTCACAATGCCACTGTGCACTGGGACAGTTTATTCCCTCTTTAAAAAATATTAATAGATGACCAAGAATGAGAATTAAAAATAAAGGGTATACACATGAACAAAGGAATCGGCTCTGGGTGGAACCAAGCAACTGAGTTAAAGGACAGAAAGGTAGTAACTATGGTAGGCCTATTACTTATATAATAGAGCTTCCAGGAGAGAACATGTAAGTTAAAAGGAATCAGAAATAGAAAAAAATTTCCAGAAGCAGGAAAATATACTCAGATAGAAACAGGAACTAGTCTGATGACATGGTTATCTATATATGGAGCATTAGAATACAGTGGAGAAACATCCACCAAATTCTGAAAGAAAAGCATAACACCTTAAAAAGTATCCAAGGATATACTTCAATAAAATTGAAAATGAATCCAAGAGAGATAAAGTCAAAGGTTACTAAAAAAGAAAAGAAAAAGGAAAAGAAAGAAAATATTGAGAAAAGAGAAAAGGCAGGCTGAAGGTGTTATTTTTGTCCAGTTTGGCAGAAGACAGAGTAAAAAATTTAAAGTTTAAAAGTCAAAAAAGAATGTAAGGATAACCATTACAAAAAAAGGAATGAGAAAATAATACAAGATTCAGAAAATTTTTTAAAAAGCAAAAAACATGACATTTTGGGCTGGATGAAAAATAAGCAAACAAAAAAACATTAACATTAAATGGCAATAAGAGAAATAACCACTAGGGACTATAAGAAATATGATGACAATGTTGAAAATTTCTCCATTTAAATAAAAAGGCACAAAAATACCCTAATAAATCATTCTGCTGAAAACAAATTAAATGCTAAACACTTGAAAAATCTTTTAAAATATGAAGAACAAAGCAAATTATAGCCAAAGGCCCAAACTAAGTGAAAATGAGAATTCAGAGACTTGAGGCTTTTGTCTTCAGGGTAACCTTGGTTTTCAAGAGTGTTTAGAGTACCATGGTTGGACACAAAAGCAGAGGGACATACCTTTACTGAGGAGGAAATCCTGTAAAAATGGAGTCTATTTAACACACGCCTGCTTTCTACCCCACAACCAGGTTATTTCTGATAAAGGATGGGAATCAAGGGTCAGCCTACCCAGAGAGCTGGTTGCATTCACTTTGGTACTGGAGGATACCTCGATGAAGGTATGTCCATTGTTCATATTTTTACAGATTTGTGAGTGGTAGCTAATGACCTCACTGTTCTTTCCTGGTCAGTGAGCTGAAAATAATTATATTGAGGATCATCCTCTATGAGGTCTTCACACTGGGACTATACCGCTGCTTAGACTTCATATATTACAATTTTAGAGTCTCCCATGTCTCAGCTCATACCAAGGCTGCCACAGAGGAAGCACATTTTAATGTGACAGCTGACCAACTGTTTACACTTTTCAAATAAGCTCAGATATTATCCCTGCTCTTGGTTCAATGGAATGAAAACTCTGGTCATCACAATCCCTGGGCCCAAATGCCATAGCATCCCCATGCCAGTAGCCCCACGCAAACCCTAGCCTCCCAATTATGATCTTTGCACCTTGTCCTGTCATTGGCACCATCACCAACTAGAATCCATACACACAGGTGAACACCCCTTCTCTCACTGGCAAATCAATTTTATTGGGCCACTGCCCTAATCTGCTGGTACAAACTGCAAATGACTGATTATTATACAGGCCTATTCTTGGCTTATCCTTCCTGCCATGCTACTGCTGACACCATTATTGTAGGATTCAGCAAACGTCAGTTCCCTTTGGGCTTCCTGATAACACTGACTCTGATCAGGGTACACACATTTGTACCGCTCATTTAGTCTGGGAATATGCCTTAAAACAAGGCATCACACCTTGGAGCTTCCGTTTTTGTTTTATTGTTCACAGATAGCAGGCCTAATAGAGACATAATGCCTATTCCATGCTCTGTTAAACTTACAAAATGGATAGTGTTCTCCTAAGTGGTTCCTTCTTTTGCCCACTGCCTTAGTTACTGTGAACTCTCAACTTTTAAGTTGCATGACGTCCTAGCAAAATGTAAGTAGTGCTTCCTTTTGTCCCCTTTCCAGCCACAAAAAGGGACACTTTCCATCTGTGAGTCTATAATATCCAAGTAGAATCCCCTCCTCACTTGATGATGCCTCCCTTTTTGATCTTGGTGTAATTCAGGATCTCCTGGTGGAGAGGCACCTGGATTGAAAGTGGATAACAGAATGGGATCCACTGAAAATTGAGGGTCCTCACCCTCACAGACTATCTGGTATGCTATATGCAAAGTCTCTGCCAAAGTCGTTTCCATATATGATGGTTTAAAGGTTTGCTAAGTGGAGGTCCCTCTTTGTAGGAAATGGAGGACTCAGTGCCTGCCAGGTCCCATACTTACAATGGTATGGTTCCTCCAAAAAGGAAAGGAAGATCTTCAAGTTCTTCTCAGGATCAATATTCTTAAATAGGATGTTAGTTCTGGATCCACCTTATTACAGAGATATTTAATGGGAGGCCACCACAGGATCTGGGATGGCAATGCCTGTGGCTCCCATAATAAAGTGGCACCTCCAGTATGCCAAAGCCTATGTGTCACAGGCCTTGAAATGTCACTGTGGAGTGTTCTGGCTCTAGTTGGCCTGGCTATATCTCACCTGGCTCATAGCCTTGGGCTGGTATTCTACCACTCTAGCTCAATACCAAACTTCTTGAGCTACTTTTTGCCCATGCTGTGATTCTACTTGTTTGAGGTACTCAATCAGTCCATAGGTCCCCATAAGAAATTACTCCATAACTCTTGTAGGCAAAGGGATAATGATCTTCAGTCACTTTTGCAATGATTTCTCAAAAGCATAAAATTCTGCATTAAGGTTTCAGGGCCAGCCAAGGACTCCTATCAATTCAGCATACTAATGCATCCCAGATGATGATGTAGCACAGTTGCTAATTCCAGCCTCAGTGCTGACACCCCGGAGATGTTATCTGCCTGCCCTCATCTCTCTCATTATAACTCCATAGCCCCATCAGTTCTGACTTCCCCTTGGTTTGACAGCCATCCCACACTTCACTCTCTACTATTCCACAGTCACTCCCTGTATTTCCTACTTTCCTCAACCTGATAACATATATATAATAGTAGCAGGGAATGTCACCTAAGTGCTAAACCTTTAGTAATGTTAATACGTATCCTAGCCCACGCTACCACTATACAACTAAGTCTTGCTCCCTTGGAAGTCTTCAATATTCATATTGACCACCTGTCACTATCTCCGGTTAAGCAGTCAATAATGCTATTTCTAGCCTAGCACTGGCATCAGCTAGGCTAGAAATGGCACAAGCAGACCTGAATAGATAATGTGAGAAATAAGGCAGAAGATCAGAGAGAAGAAAGGGCAGTTGGGAAGTTAAAGGGGATACAGGTGGGTCTGAAAGTAGTGTAGAAGAGCTAGGGGTTGGAGACAGGAGGAGAGAAGTTAGAATCTTTATGTGGTGGGTTTCAGCATGCAATTATTACAGCAGGACATCATGACCTCACCAGGTACTTTCTCCTTAACTTCCCCTTATGGACTCCATGTCCTTCCCAGACTCTCCCACCAAATGATAGCACATACAATGATGTCCCCCCCACTGAGACTATTTTATCCTCGCATGTCTGCCCACTAGAAACTCCACCTTCCAACACCCTATACAGCCTGACCTGCGTCCTATGGACATTTCTTACCCAGGGCACCTTAGATCCAACTAGAAAGTCTAACTGTTGCATCAAGTCTTGCCACAAAAGGGAGCACTGGGCCTCATCAGCATCTTTAGCATAATATGCATAACTTTAGGTATTTCCAATTTTGTTACACAGACTCAACTCATACAGGCTATTCAGACAATGCCATAACTCCTGGCACACCACATAAACAGCTCAGGCCTTAGAAGCTCTCAAAGCACTCTGGTTGCTATGACAGCTGATAACAGATTGGCATTTCAAGGTGGAGTCTGTGTCTTAAAGGGACCTCCTCCTGCACATGGGTCAATAATACAGAAAAGATACCCAGAAGAGTTCAACAAATAAAACAAACCAAAATAGCCAATTATCTTACAAAAATACTCCAAGAGATTCTCAGTTCCCCTTGATTTTCTCTCCTGGCTATCTCCTTCTGCCTCGGTTTAGGCCCTATACTATCATTTAGGGAACTGAAATAATAATTGCTAATCTAATTATTTGGGGCTGGCTTTGCAAATTTGGTCTCTCTCAAGTATATTTACAGGAAACCTGGGAGGTTGCTACGCTAACTCAAATGTCAGAGATGAATTACGAAGACCATAGGGAGGGGATTTGGTCTTCCACTGATGTCTAATTTAGTGCTCATTTCCTGCCTGTGTTCCCCACTGCCTGTATTATCCTGATAGGGCTCACCTACTCTTCCCATCCCAGCAGAACATATGTCTTCTTGCTGCCTCTTTTAAACTTTCCCTTTATTAAAAGATGCCTGTGTACTAACTTTTCTCTCTCTGTGTTCTGAGCTTTTTACTAAAAGAGAGCCATTCTCCCTGACCCTGGCCTTGGGACTTACCCACCTGTGAAACAAATCTTTTTTTCATCATGCCAAAAAACTACTGTCATGAATTTTGCCATCTGATCCTAACCATGTCATGGTGGAGTTGTTACAACTTAACAAAATGTCCTCAACCTGATAAAAAGGAACAAAAATCTTCAACACAAAATCCTCTGCTAACCTCATACTTAACGGTAAAATATTAAATGCTTTTCCAAGTTCAGGAAAAAAGCAAAGAGGCCCATTCTTACCACTTTTATCAGCACTGTGAAATATTTGCCAATGCAATAGGACAAAAAGAGGGCTTAAAGATCATAAAGAAATATGCACATAGTAAAGACTATGTAGACTATCCAAAGAAATCAACAAAACAATTATGAACGAATAAGTGAATTTTGCAAGGTCACAGGATACAAGACTAATATACAAAAACCCTAAATTGCTTCAACAAAGGGGCAAGGAAGTATCTATGTTGTAGTACCAAAACTATGCCCTTCACACTCTGAACTATAAAAAACAATGCCTGCTACTAGTACAGGGAGGTTATCCCTATTTCCACATCTCCCACTAAATTCCTGTAGAGTTTTAGAAGAATTCTAGAACCCAATGTATTTAGCACATTGTCCCAAATGTTACTCAATAAACGTCTCTTAATAAAAATGAGGTTTTAACAATAGCAATAATCAAAGCAATGCCAATGTCAAAATACAAAGACGTTTCCGCAAATAACTACAAAATACCCATAGTTCCCAAAACTGCATTTTCTACAGTGCAAAACAATTTTCTACACTACCGTTTGCAGATCTGACATTCAATTCTGAGAATGAAAACCATTCCCACTGGATCCCCAAAGGTTACAGACTAACCACTGAATAAAGCCATGTTTTTAAAAAATCACACTTGAAGCATAAGTATAGCACAAATAAGCCAAATGTATACTACTACTACTTATTACAAATGATTCACAATGCACTGCTTATAGAAGGTACATTTGGCATTCAGGAAATGTCTATTTATTTAAAACTGAAATCTGACCTTTATTTCATCACCAATAAGATGTATAATTGCACAGGGGACAAATGTGGACAGTAAAACCCTACAAGGATATAAAACACACAGAGAGACCTCTGGTAGGTTATGCCAGCTTGGTATAAGCAACTATCAACTCTACTTACCTAGGAGGAATAGTGATGGGCCATAGTATTCTGCATTGCTGATGATGTGTTTCAGGGAGGTAGGCAGAGAACCATCCATCACTAGAGAAAAGTGAACATTAAGGAGAATATGATCAGTCTGGGAGTAGTAGGAGACATGGAGACAATGAAGCAATATGCTACGTATACCACACTGGTAAACAAAGCCTATACTGACTCCAATCTAATGACCCTTACTTGTCTTCTTGTATTTTAATATTTATTTTCTGTCCACGCATTAAGCTTTCTAACAGTGGGTCAAAAAAAGAACACAGAGTTAGAGAGGGGTAGTAAGATGGAAGTGAGCATAGAATCAAAAGATGGAAAAGGTGGGAATCATTATGAAAACAGCTAAACAACCCTCAGGTCCAGGAAAAATAATAACAAACAACTAAAAGCTATTCAAAATAGCATGGCCTTTTCCTAAGCCTGCCTTTAATAAAAGATGTTAGGAAAGTACGAAAAGGACCAATCTCTCAGAGAGTCAAACATCCTTCAAAAAACATATCTAGAACCAAATACCATGCCGTATGCCATCTGAGAAAGCAGGGTCTTGAATGGCCTTCTTGAGGAAATTTAACATGGATTTGAGAAGTGCTGCTCGTTGTGGAATACACTGGACTCCTGGAGGGGGAGAAAGATAAGAGAATCATACTGGGTTCACCATGAAACCATAATGAGCAGGTACATGAAACAAAATTTTAAGAAACCCATATACAGTAAAACAAAACTAGCAGACATTCGAACTGAGGTCCCTGAATGTTTGGAAGAATACTTAAACTTAACTAAGCACTGAAATTAGAAAAATAAATCACCAAGGATAGCACAAGATCAATGCTAAAATTAAAAGCCTAAAGTAAAAAAGAAAACTTACAAAGTAAAAAGGCTCAGCTCTTTGAATCTCACTCAGTTCCCATTTTGGATATTATTAATATCTGTCCTCCAACATGGTTGTTTTGATAATCAGTGTGTGCATTGTTGGAAAACTATAAAATGCTATGAAACGTATGTTACTATAAGAACACGGAACACCAGAGCAGTGAAGGAATATGCACAGTCACAGGAAAGTAACCTCCCAATATACCAAGTAAGTTCTGCCTAAAGCCCTCTTCTTTATTAGTTTAATAATTCAGTCACTAACAAAAACTGAGTATCTATGTGTGTACACACCAGGACGGGGACCAGGACCAGGACCAGGACCGGGACCGGGGCCAGAGCCAGAGCCAGAGCCAGAGGATATGCTAGTGCTGCTACTGGAACCTGCAGTTGCTCTTAATTCAACATCTAGCCGGTGCTCCACGGAGATGGATGAGCCTGGACTGCTTTCCATAGTCACATCTGCAACTAAAGTACAAGTTATAACAAAAGAAATTTATTAGAATAAAAGTTACCATGAAAAGAAAGATTTTGTTAGAGAAAATTTCTTCCATTAAGGTGAGATATCAAAATGAAGAATTAGGATATTGGACCCTAAAATGAAAATGTAAGTTTTCCACAAATAGAAAGGTATTTAACATCACTAGTTATTCAAAACATGCAAATTAAAAACAATCCTACAAAAAAGCCCTTCAATATTTCTTACCAATCAAATTGAGGGAAAGGGGAAACAAGTAAAATATGCAATTTCACATACTGTTTGGTATTCTATAGATAGCAAGTAGAGCTTTTCAGGAGGCTAATCAATAACATATAAAAAGCATTAAAACATTAATACTCAATTTACTGATCTGGAAGAACGTCTATGAAACACTGAATGAACAATGGAAGTAACAGTATGTTTATGGTCTCATATTCCCGTTCTAAAACACTATATACTTATGTCAACATGTATTGGAATACACATTAAAAAGCCTGGTAAGAACCACATGAAATTAGTGCCTATGGTGGGTGGGTGAGCACTCATTTTTACTTTATACATTTGAATGAAATAATTTTCATTAATTGAGCATAAGATACATAATCATTTCTTATAGTTTATAAAATTTATCAAAGCCTCATTAGTGATACCACTGTTTACATTTTGAAATATTTTTTTCCAATCTTTTTTATACATATACAAACACACAACATACGGGACACACAAACTCTTGGTTTTTGTAACTTGCTTTTTCACTGAATGTATACATTTCTCTAAGTGTAATCAAAATCACCTGGATTGGCTGTGTTAAATATGCAGATGTCCTGGTCTCCAGCTGCAAACTTACTAAATCAAGCATTGTAGGTGGGGGTTTGCACTCTGGGATCTCACCTGTGAACTCAAATGCCAGCGTGTGCACAATAGACTAGAAACAGAAATGGGGCAAAGGGGCTACTAGGGATGGCAATATGCATAGATAACTGTGTTCAGAAATAAAGACAGAAAAAAAAAAAGAAAAGCAACCTACATTTAGTGTAAAGAATGGAAGCATTATAAATTCTAATACTTCTATTATAAGCATAAAAGATACATGTAACAACCTGGGTCATAAAGACAAAATTAGTTTAAATTCTAATAAAGCTGTTTTGGGGAATAGCACCGCCCCCCATACCACTATTATGAACCACGCTAGGCGGGGATTGGAGGTAGGGAAAGCTTAAAAAAAAATAAAAAAGACACAGTACACCTAAAGATTAAGAATATTTGGTTTTCTTTCTTTCTGATTTTATGATTTAAAAGTTGTTCCCTACTCAACAACCTTTTCTCTTCTCCTCCTTTCTTGCTTCAAAGTAGCTAGATACAATTTTAAAGTTCCTGTTTTAGAGTCTCTGTATCTTTACCAAGCACATTTTAAACACCTAGGATGTATTAGGTAGGCACTGCAGTGAAAAAGAGATTATCCTGACCCCATGGCACTTATTACATTTTAGTGGGAATAAGACAATAAATCAATACATAAGAAAATATGGATTAAGAGATAAAATAAAACAGATTAACATCATAGGGTGACTGTTGGGGTCGCCTGCAGCTCTACCATCTGGCTTCATCCTTCATCTCTATTCCAAAACAACTTGTATGTTCCTTTTCTGATTATTCTTAATGAAAAACAACTTGCAAAACATTTGTGTGGAAAAACATTTTTGTTTCTGAATATACATATTCAACTGAGTTGTGTACTTTAGAATTTAAAAGGAAGAGTGAAAATTTGGGTGAGATGACAGGAAAATCTCGAGCACAAAAATACTGAATTTATAACTATTATTTACCATCCATATCAGTTTCCATTTCTTCTCCTTCTTGAGTAGTACTGGGTCTCTGGATCTTTGGCTTGATCACAAATGGACATTCTTTTCGGCACAAATCTACTTCATGCTACAATCAAAGGAAAAGCAGTAATAAAATTCTATATATATTTCAGGGATTAGAATGCTGCAGGCAAAAACAGAAAAGGGAAAAGATGGCTCTTTTGTGTTATTAGGACAGTTCCTAGGATTAGCTCTCACTGGGTGTTAATTCTATGCAAAGTGTACCTTATATAATAATACCTCAAGTCTATAGATGAAGATCGAAAGTCCACTATGGGATTGAAATGCTGCCATGTCCAGATTGGTGATGAGGTCAACCACTCTGACAGCTCTGGTGACAAATGTTATCTGGTCCTGTTCATCACCAAGAAACTTTATGACCTATCAGGGAGAGAAAGGCATTAAAAAAATGAACTGAAAAGACACAAAGTTCTAAAAATTGTATTCTTTTGTAAATATGCAGTATGAGGCCTCAGGGAGGCAGCACAGTACAAGGGGAAAACATGGGTTTGATTTTTGGTGCTGGTTCTATGACTTCTGGGACTCAACCTCCTCTGAGGTAACGAGGACATCAATTACTTTGCAGGATTAAATAAAATATGTAGGGGGAAAAAAGCCGGTGACCAGCGCCCAGCAAGCACATAAGTAAAAGCTATTACTATTAGAGCACAATTTACAAAGTACCTTTACATACATTTTCCTTGGGGTCATGCCTAAGGTCATGATAACACGGGGCAATGTCCTGACTAGTATCCAGGGCCTCCTGATCATGCTGGACTATAATAAATTCTTAATAATGGAAGTAGCTGCTCTTAAAGGTTGTTAATGAAATAATTAGAAGGCCAAACTAGAAAAATTATAGTATCACTTTTTCTACGTAAGCTTTCCTATGTTATCTGCTCTCACCGTGAAACATTCCAACCTTGTAACTATACACCCTCTCTTAGTTGATTTCCCCACAAATGTATTTTTTTAAAAAAAGTACAGCACCTTCAGTAAAGCTTCCATCATTCCACAGGAGACCAAGGCTTCGCCACCAGCATCATAGCTGGCCAGATGGTATAAAAAAGAGAAGAGAGCAGTGGCAAACTGGTGAGGGTATGGATCCATGGAAGGATCTACAAGGGAGGTGGGGAGAGGGAGAGAAACAGCAAGCTCAGAATTTGGTGTTAAGCCGGCAGGATGTTAAAGACAAAAGCAAAGGGCAGGGGTTCTCTCTTTACCTAGGATAATCACCATCAAAACTTACCAATCATGGCCTGGATACAGTTCCGTACAAGTACAGGCAAAAATCCATGGTAGGAGGCAGTTCCAGTACAGTCGATAATACTGCTGAGTTTGGGAGTTCTCTCCAAGTGAACAATTGATGTTAATGTTCGTAAAGAAGCAGCTTTAATCTCCTATGAGGAGGTAAACACAGCATGTGCCAAATAAGAAGTAGATGGCTGAATCAAACTCAAGTCACTAATATCCCAAAGTCTAAAATTTAAGTCACTCTACTGGTGATTGCCTGAGGAGATGGAGGTCTGTTGAGAGTAACAATGAAAATCCGGCATTTATTAATTTTGCATCCTAATACCCAAAAAGGAAGAGAAGTAACATGGACAAGTTTCCCCTTTGAGTTCTTTCTCATTCCCAGGGAAAAACCAAAAGGCAAATAGGTATGAATATGATATACAGAGGGACTAGTAATACAGGATTCTTATTTCGAAAATCTGCGATATTCCAAAATTTGAAACTTTGAGTACTGACATGACGCCAGAAATGGAAAATTCCACACTTGACTTCATGTGACAGGATGCAGTTAAAATATACAAAATTATTAAAAATATCATATAAAACTCAGCTGGGCACAGTGGCTCATGCCTGTAATCCTAACACTTTGGGAGGCTGAGGTGGGAGGACTGCTTGAGGTCAGGTGTTTGAGACCAGCCTGAGCAAGAGCAAGACCCTGTCCCTACCAAAAAAAAAAAAAAGAAAGAAAGAAAAATCAGCCAGGTGCCTGTAGTCCCAGCTACTCGGGAAGCTGAGGCAGGAGGATGGCTTCAGCCCAGGAGTTTGAGGTTGCGGTGAGCTATGATGATGCCACTGTGCTCTAGCCTGGGTGACAGAGCGAGACCCTGTCTCAAAAAATATATATAATACAACTGCCTTCAGGCTATGTGTATAAAGTGTATATGAAACATAAATCAATTTCATGTTTAGATTAGGTCCCATCCCCACGATATCTCGTTGTGTACATGCAAATATTCCAAAATAAAAAAAAAATATGAAATCCAATCCGAAACTTCTGGCCTCAAACATTTCAGAATAAGGGAGATGCAACCTGTAAATACTTACCATAAGCTGCTTATCTGTTATCTGAAGGACATCTACCAACTCCTCTATCAACCCATTATACAAGATACTGTTTGCTGATTCCTGCAAGGCATTGGAATACACTGCAAAAGGAGAAACAAACGCTTTAGGCAAGAAGGCAGCGGTCAGGCCACTGCCCAATGACAAACCTTTTAGTACCTACAGATTCTGGGGAAGCATTTCCTTGCCAACCAGCACTGGAGGGCAGAATCACTGAATTCTAGAGGACTGCATCAAATACAACGATAAACTCTAAAAAGCCAATGAATCAACAGATTCCCCTAATAAAGGTATTGGTAGTCTTGAGCAAGGATTTTGGGGGATGAAAGTAGGGAAACAGAATGATGATTTAATTTTTCATATCATAACTTGATATAACTCCACTATTCCTGGGTCACAGACGTCCATGTTATTAGCCTCTTCATATGCTTCTGTTTCCACTGCAAACACTTTCATAAGCCGTAAAAAACAGAATCTATGGACTATTGCAGACTAAGTCAGAAATTTTTGTGATGCTGTAGTAAAACCTGAGAGTGCATGTAATCCACTTTCAATGAATTTGACACTGAGTTACTGGACATAGTCCCCTGAAGTGTAAACTAATGGGATTTAAGCACATTCATTTAATTTTCAACAAACATTTTGTGAGCACCCACTAACATGCCAGAAGTTATGCTAGGTATGATGAGTACAAATTCAAGAGCAGGACTGTCACAGCAAGGAAGTCACAGTTTAAAATAACAAACAAACAAGTAGTAAAAATGAAAGTTGGTAATAATAGCACCAGTTACCATTTCATACCTCCTATGTGCCTAGCCTGTGCTACGTTGCCTTCTAGGTTTTCATTTAATTCCCAGACCAGCCCATAAAGTGTTTTCTCAATATAAAATGAGGAAACTGAGGCTGAGAGGATAAACATGCGGCTAATAATCTGTAGAATCAGGGTGAGAGCCCAGGACTGATTCCAAAACCACGTATTTTCTATTCTACTACCCCCCCACAGTAAAGGAAGTTAAATGAACAATATTGACTACTTAATAAATATTTTCTAACTTATTTCAAAATTATACCCCTGAAAGGATGGGAGAGGAGGAAGATGAAATGCCAAGAAGAAGAGTAGGGGCCAGTGGGAGATGACTACATGCATACTCATGGGAAAAAAAAAAAAGAACAAAACCAAGACTAAACCCATGTGACATGTCAATAAGCATCATTGTCTCTTTCTGGTCCAATATTAAGGAGCTCAAGAATGATGAATGAATACAATGAACACTTGGAAGGCTGGCAATTTCATAATTTAAGTTGCTACCTCGGTAACTACAACTAGCCTCAGAGCAACAAAGATGGATAACATTCAAAGGAAATCAAGTCCAAACTGCCTAATTAGGGCCTGTTAATTATAGTATTCTCTTACCTAATATAGATATTGCATGCAGTCTGGCCTGAACAGCTTGTAATCGCTTCCTGTGATTAGAAAAGCCATGAGCCAGCCGTATATGTGTAAATAACAGCATCTGTAGAAAGATAAGATCTATATTTTAAAAAAGTCAATGGAAAAGGTGAATATTCTTTCTGAGGGCTAACTCATATCTGCTGGGCTGCTTGGTAAAATGGTTTACTGTTCCTACTGCTAAGGTATCAAACAGAACTGATTCCATCGACTCACAAGTTATAGCTGACAAAACGGGAGTGATAAAACAGAGGCTCACAGAATCTTAATATCCCAATGTAAGCCAAGAACTGTCAATATACTGACAGGCAACATAATAGGGGACATCTGGCAAGAGTTCTGATGGTTATTAATCAAATTAAATATTTGATCACCAGCAATATGAGCAGGAAAAAAAGAACACAACTAAATGTTTTCTCCTTTGGCATCCAAAATGTCAAGAAAACTACCACCACCTACTAGATACTCATAGTGAGTCAGGCAGCTTGCATTTTCTTCAAACTCTCATGCAGACCTAGGAAGTTATTAAGTGTTGGCCTCATAAAAGGTAAGTAAATTAAGGCTCAGAGAGACTAACCTATGTGCCCATGGTCTGACTCCAAAGCTGACATCCTTTCTGCTATGCGGTCTCCTACCCCAGCACTATCATTCGTCTATCTGGATAACCATTCCTTTGGAAATTTTAAATATGTATCATACCTGCTTATCCTTAGGAATGCTGTACATTTTGGTAAGAGATTCCATGATTTCAGAAGGGCTTTCTGATATCTACATTAGGCAAAAAATATATACAGTTAGGAACAAAAAGTGAACCGAATGTTAAGAAACCAGCCAAAGGTCAAAGATTCCTCTTACCTTGTCAAGTTGCTCTATGTGAATATAGTGTAGTGTGTTACTAGTTGTCTGAAATTAAAAAGATAATAGAGCTGTTAGGAGATACTGAACACCCTAGCTTCCCCCACCATAAAGCTGTAAGAGCTGTCTGAAAACCAAGATGTCACCCTAGGTCAAAGCCCTAACTGAATACTCTTAAAATCAAGGTAACTTCTGAGCCTTCCAAAACATCCATTTTATATATAGAATATTCTTAAGAAAGCTTTTTTGAAACCAGTAGTATCAAACTATAATCCACCTAGCCAGGTAGATTTCATATTCTTCTTTGTCCCTTTTTAGCCCTCTACTGAATTCATCTCCACAGCCTCAGTATTATAGCAAAGAATGAATCCATGAAAATAGCTTCTCTTTGAATATGCATTAGAGTTACTTTCAAGGCAATATTAATCTAGAAAAATTATTTATTTACTTAATATTATTTAATATTGTAGGTAGAAGAAAAATCATCTTATTCACTAGGCTACTTCTAAACCAAACTGAATTCTAATATCTCTTCAAAGAATATGGAATGACCAGATAATTGCAGCAGCAACCTATACACAATATATAGAGACTTCTTGCAGACTGGCTTAATGAGAAACCTGAGCCATCAATATTCAGACTATTTACACTGCATGTTGGATTCTCAACTGAAGCTGTGGAAAAAATACACAAGTCATAGCAGTGCCCCATAAAGGAAGTCCTATCTTTTGTCACCTCCCAACATAGATAAGACCCAACCCTATCAGAGCTGGACATGTATAATAACTTATGTGTATTCCTGAGAAGTTGCTAGGTATATTTAGCTTGAGGGGGCAGCAATGTAGCTCAAAACCATTCTTTCATTTAATTGAGGAATTCTTAAAAAGTCAACCCCAATTATAGTAGACTGTAGACTCTATCAGAAGAAGTTTGAATGAGACTCACCCTTTTCTCGATTTTGACCTCGGCCCCAGGGTCTGCATAGAATTCAAAGTGTAGTGTAGTTGCACTGGGTGGATATTTCTGTGTGTAAAGTACATCAAAGAATCAGACAGTGAGCTTCAACTGATTATAGACAAGGCATATAACATGAATTCCCAATGCTTCCCTCAAAGTCCTAGCCACTTGTCCAACTCATTGTGGCAACAGAATGAGTAGTGTATTCAGTAGCCACAGTGCCTTTAACTCCTTGTCTTAGAGTAGGGCTCAGATGGGATGAGACATGTTCAAACAGAATCAGGAAGATGAAGCCAGAGCTCCAAAAACTTCTGCATCTTGCTTATAAACCAGACCCTGACAATACATTCTCTTTAACTCCAAGAGAAGCACCATGACAAACAAAATAAAGATTACAACAATGGCATGGCCATTAAAATGTCTCCTTGAAAGGTACCACTAGTAGAGGTTGTCTCTGGGGATACAGAAGTTATTGCATACCTCTCAATACTCTGAGTTTTTTTAAACATGTATATGTATTACTTTCTTTTAAAGTACACATCATATTTTTCAATGTTTCATGCCATGCCAGATCGCAATAAAGAAAAGAATGCGTGACATCTTAACATAGGCTGGGACCAAAATAGGTAACAGACATCATACAAGCCTAGTCCAATACATTATACTGTTTTGCCCAAGGGACAAAGAACAAACTTGACATGCCTAAGGAGGCTCAGAATTAGCCAATTAAGTATAAGATGAAAAATTAAATCCTTATAATTAGAATTCTAAACTCTGAATATTCTTCAAGATTTACATTGTTTGATTATTATTTATTTATTTATTTATTTTTTTGAGACAGAGTGTCGCTTTGTTGCCCTGGCTCGAGTGAGTGCCGTGGCGTCAGCCTAGCTCATAGCAACCTCAAACTCCTGGGCTTAAGCGATCCTACTGCCTCAGCCTCCCGGGTAGCTGGGACTACAGGCATGCGCCACCATGCCCGGCTAATTTTTTTTTCTATATATATTTTAGTCGGCCAGATAATTTCTTTCTATTTTTAGTAAAGACGGTGTCTCGCTCTTGCTCAGGCTGGTCTCGAACTCCCGACCTCGAGCGATCCACCTGCCTCGGCCTCCCAGAGTGCTAGGATTACAGGCGTGAGTCACCGCGCCCGGCCCTTGTTTGATTATTAAACAGACAACACTCCCCATATGACACGCTAGCTTCATAAAATCACTAAAGAACATTTACCAGCTAAGGTGGGAAAGTAACTTGCTCTAATTTGTGGTTTTCTGTGACCAGAAAAAGAGCCATTCTCTTGGAGGAAAAAAAGGCTTGCTAACATAAATTCACTAAATTTCACTGTAGCCATTTGTGCTAGACATGACAAACTAACAAGACAAACTGTGTATCTGTTATAAAGTATAGCTGCTTCCACAGCAACATATCAAAGTAGAAGGGAGGATGGCCTGAGCTTATAACCTATGCATGGGTGAAAGGCAGAGAGATAAATGTGGGAAGCACATAGAACACTGTAAGTTGTCAATAACCCTAACAGAACTACTCTCCAAGTAGCCATTCCTAAATCATGCCACACTGCCCAGAATTCTGATAGCTCCAGGGTGAGAATGCAGCACTTTCTGGAATCTTTAAAATCACTTTCCAACCAATTCAACAAACACAGCTCCCTACTCAAGAACTGCGTACGAACATATACTGTGTCTCTGTGATTCTTTATCTACCACCAGCACATTGAGGGCCCAAGCAATGCTAGACTGCTTCCTAAGGTCTGCTATGGTTCAACTGATCTCAGGTTTCTCAAAGGTCCTGATGTGAAGTGGTAACTTCATATACCGTATGTTCATTGTAAAGTAAGGCTCAGAAAGATACTGTATGTCTTCCAAAAGACCCCTATATCCCAAAGAGTTACTTACCATCATATGCAAGTCTCTGCAACACTCTGCAAGTCCAAAGCCATTCTCCTTTCCACCCCAGCTCTTGAAAAAGAAAAAAAGACACTTTTAAGAAAGTGCTTACAGTGTCTTGTGTATAAAATATTTAAGAGTGTGTGGCTTCTTGGACCACAGTGTTGAGAAGACATCCAATGTGAAGGTCAAACCAGAAGAGGGAGCAAGAAGTTAAGACTCAAGGCCAAGAGGCTCTGCCTAAAGGTGGTTTCTTCACGGGGCACACTGTATGGAGGAAGGACACGCTTGTAGCCCTGGCTTCAGTGAGGCAAATGCATTTCATGTAACCAAAATGTTTGTACCCCCATAATATCCTGAATTTAAAAAAAAGAAATAGTTCATACATTGTTTTTGTGATTAAGAATGATTTTTTTTAAAGTGTTAGCCATTTGTAATTATTTTGTGACATTTTTCATTTCTCTGTCCCATTTATTGATAAATCTTTGTATTTTATTGATTTTGGGGAGACCATGTACTGCACTTATCCCCCTTTATGTCATATTTTCCCATTTATTTGCCTTTTAATTTGATTTATACACATTGTGAAATACAGATCCTTCAAATTAAAAAAAAAAAGATGGATGGTTTCTTCTGGTTTCTTCAATGAGATCAATTTCACTGTTCTATGAGGATGCTCCTAGGAAGAACATAAGCAGCAACTGTCAGCCATTGCATTCCACATCCCTGCAGTCATGCCTGCTGACAAATTGACTGGACACTCTGTCTTCTTCATTAGGGTGCATGTGCAATCACATGCATTCTACTTCCTCTTTTTGACATGAGCTGAGTTACAAAGCTGAAGATTCTGCCTTGTCCATTTATTACCATACTCTGCCACCACAGTCTAAAAATTCATCAACAAGCCCCTGACGCAATAGGGAGAATGGCTCAAGTGGCTTCCAGATCCAAACCTCCAGCCACTGTAAATTGCTTACTAAACCAACCTGCATCTTCCACAGCCTTTGGAGTATCAGTTTAGCATTGAGAGCATTACATTTTTAAGTATAAAAATTTCCAAGTCATCCCAGCTATAACTATGAATGTTAACTACTCTTCTCTTAATTCTGAACCCATGGTTCAAGCACAAATGCCACCTAAATTCACATCTTCATTTTATTCCCACCAACCCAGTATGGGTCCCAATCACCCAAGATCTAGGCTACCACCATGGACTAACATGGCTCTGTCTACATCTAAGTGTCTCCTCTTTCTGAAATGCTGTTATCATGTCACCACCTCCCAAAGAAGTCTAAACCTGAAAAATCTAACAAAAACACCATCTGCCTACTCCTTGAGAAATAAGCTTTCTCAAACTACACTTGACCTACTGGTAGCCTTTCTCAATCCAGGTATCATATATAAAGCACAGAACACAGAAAATGGTTAGAGATTACTTTATTAATTCTCCAAAGAATGACACAAAACTAGTACCACTCTAAAAGCACACTAGTCATTTTGTTACATATAATGGATACCTTAGGGCAGCAGTCACCAACCTTTTTGGACCAGGGACTGGTTTCATGGAAGATTATTTTTCCACGGACTAGGGATGTGGAGGGCACGGGGGTGGGGGGGGTGGGGGAGGGGTGGGATGCAGAGCTCAGGCGGCAATGCACAGCCCATTTCCTAACAGGCCACGGACCAATAATGCACCACAGCCCAGGGGTTGGGGACTGCAGCCTTATGGCATCAGGGCTTATTTCTCCAGTGGAAACCTTAAGTGAGAAAGGCTGCTTAGAAACAGATATGTATACCCTCTACTCCCAGCTGGTTAAAACTGGACTGTCCTATACTGGGGGTGATGTCAACAAAAACGGCAGAATAGGGAACCCCAAAAGCCCATTCTTTCACAAAAGCAGTGATTAAACTGGGAAAAACTGTCAGAATCAACTTTATCCTAACTCTGGAAATTAATCAAAAGTTTAAAGCAACCAGGCAAATGCTTAATGGAGGAAACAAAAACAAAAACAGCTAAATCTCAGTGAAAGAGCTTTGTGGTATTTAACTTACCATGACCCTATCCCACAATTCCTAGCTCAGCAATGGCCTTGAGGAAACAGCCCACATTCCTGGAGTAAGCAGAATGGACCTTATTCTCAAAAAATTGTGGTTGTCTGTTTTGGCTTGTCTGATGGACCCCATGAAGGCCCAGCTCAAAAGGCTTGCCACTATTTTGCCTAATTTGGAACTCTCTCAGGGATAAAAGAAGAGAAAGCACTTGTTGAAAACATTCAATGGCAAATGCATTAGTCTCTGCATCCTGGGGCAAGGAATACAGTTGGGCAAACAACAGACAAACTGTGAAGAATGGAATAAGAGGGTAAGGCTATGTGTGAGATGCTTTGGGGAATAGGTGCTTTGAAAAACTCCACATATTCCTGGGAACCTAAAAAGGCCACATGCATGCCCAAGGCTGGCTAACACATCCCTGGAAAAGACCTGAGAAGGTCCTAAGCTCCCGCCTCTGACTGATCTTCAGGCTCCATACAAGGAAGAAGTGAAAGCTAGTGTCGAGCTGTAAACTTCCTGAGTACTGAAGATGTGCCCAACATAAACACAGTGTACATCTACAAAGACCGGCAAGTTTCTCATTTCCAAAGATGCCACATTATAACATTCAAAATGTTCAGTTTTCAACAAAAAATTACAAAGCATACACAGAAAAAAAAACTATGACCCATACACAGGAAAAAAAAATTAACAGAAACTGTCCATAAGGAAGCCCAGACATTGGACTTACTAGACAAAGACTTGAAATGAACTATTTGAATTATGTTCAAAGAGTCAAAAGAAATCAAGTACAAAGAACTAAAGGAAACCATGAGAATTATTTCTCACCAAAGAATATTAATAGAGATAGAATTTATGAAAAAAGGAGGCAAAAAGAAATACTAAGCTTCACAGTATAATAATACAAATGAAAAATTCACAAGGTTCAACAGCAGATATAAACAGGCAGGAGAAAAATCAGTGAACCTGAAAATAGGTCAACTTAGATTCATTGCCTTAAGAGTAGAAAGGAAAAATGAAGAAAAACGAAGTCTAAGAGATCAGTGGGACACCATCAAGTATACATACATATATGCATAACGTGAGTTACGCAGGACAGGAAAGAAGGGGCAGAGAGATTATTCAAAGAAATAATGGCTGAAAAACTTCCCATGTTTGAAGAAAGATATGTATCTACAAATCCAAGAAACCCAACAAACTCTAAGTAGGACAAACGTAAAGAGAGCCTTACCAAGATACATTATAATCAAACTGTCAGAGGCCAGAGACAAAGCGAGAATCTTGAAAGCAACGATACAAAAGTGACTTGTCATGTACAAAATATTCTCAATAGGATCAATAGCTGATTTTCATTAGAAACAATGAAGGCCAGAATGTAGTGGGATGAACTGTTCAAAGCACTAAAAGAACTGTCAACCAAGAATTCTATTTCTTACACAAATTTTCCTTTAAAAAAAAAGGAGAAATTAAGACATTCTTAGATAAACAAAAGCTGAGAGAATTCACCACTAGTAGATTTGCTTATGTTAGTAAGAAATGCTAAAAGGAATCCTTCATGCTGAAATGAACAAGACAGTAACTTGAATCCACACAAAGAAAGAACATCAGCAAGATAACTACATAGGTAAATATGAAAGTCAGTATTAATGTATTTTTTGGTTTGTAACTCTTCTTTTGTTTCTATGTATTTTAGAAGACAATTACATAAAACTAATTCTAAATACATGTTGATGGGTACTACAATGTATAAAGATATAATTTGTGATGACGACAACACCACAAAGTAAAGGGTGGGGGAACGGATCTATATAGGAACGAAGTATTTGTTTACTATTATATTAAAACTAAGTCGGTATTAATTTGAACTTTTTGTAAATTAAGATGTTAGTTGTAATCCCCAGGGCAGACACTAACAATTAGACAAAAGACAAAAAAGGAAATAGAAGACTTGAACATTAAATCAACTAGATATAACAAACATACACAGAACTCAACAAAAGTAGAATACAAACATTCTTCTCAAGATACGTGAACACTCCCCAAAATAGACCATATGTTAGGCCATAAAACAAACCTCAATAAATTTAAAAAGAATGAAATCATACAAAGTATCTTCTCTAACAATAATAGAAAGAAACCAGAAATTTGAAACAGAAGGAAATCTGGAAAATTCACAAATACATGGTAATTAAACAGCACACTCTTATCAATCAATAATGGGTCAAAGAAGAAATCACAAAGGCAATCAGAAGATTCCTTGAGGTAAATGAAAACAAAACAAAACATACCTAAACTTAGGGGATACACTTAACAAAGCAGTGTTTAGGAGGCCTTCTGCCTTCAGTGTATCCCATAAGTTTAAACACCTACATTAAAAATGAAAGATCTCAATTCAGTAATGTAACCTTTTACCTTAAGAAACTAGAATTACAGCCAACGAAATTCAAAGCAAGCAGAAGTGAAAAAACAGTAAAGATTAGAGCAGAGATAAATGAAATAAAAAACAGAAAAACAAGAGAGAATCAACTAAAGCAAAAGTTGGTTCTTTGAAAAGATCCAACAAAAATAGACAAATCTGTAGCTAGACTGACCAAGAAAAAAAAGATGCATGGTCTTGCTTTCTCTTAAAATATACAGATACGAGGAGCCAGTGAAAAGGGCAAGATTTACAGGGGACTATAATGTTCATCTTCAATTACTGGATTTCTATGACCTTTACACCTCAAAATTGAGCCTGTGTATAAAACTAAGAAAATGATGCCTGTAGCATCTTGCTGAGAACTAAATGAGACACAAGAATGTGTGAAGTACAAGGTTCAACGTTCATTAAAAACTTAATAAAAAGCATTTGTTGCTAAATATGGCCCAAATATTGATGCATGAAAGATATCCACTGTGGCATTATTTACAATAGAAAAATACTGGAAATTACCCAAATAAGATGCAAACCATTAAATAGAAATACCCATAGATGGTATAATTTAACAGTATTTAACATATTCACATACAGAAGGTATAAAATCATATCATCATAGACTCAATATCTTCTTCCATGGTATTAGTCTCATTCCTGAAAAGACTTTGCCACTCCAAACATAAAACCATGCAGTTATACTCAACTTTCACTGCCTTTATAGCTTCATGTTTTTAACATACAACTTTTTAATACATCTTAATTTTACTCTGATGACTAGAATCTACCGTAATTGCCCCATGAATAGTGAGCTAGCTGTTAAAATACCACTTTATTGCATAATCCATCCTTTTCCTGTTAATCTGAAATGCCATCTTTAACATGTTGGATCTACTTCTAGAACCTATTGGTCAATTCCACTCTTATTACCACACTTTAAACTATTATAGCATTATAAAATGGTTTAACAACTTACAGAATAAGTACCTCCTCATTATACTTCTAATATTTTCTTGGATATTCACAGGACTTCTAGAGAAGACAACACTGAATTTGCTGAAAATCATTAGCACCAGGTTATAGAGGCTTGATGCTACATAGAAAAGACAGGTAAGTCAAATCAATGATCTGAGTTTCCAAGGCAAAGTAAGCTTGAAAGGCTGCACATCTACACAATTATTTTCCTTTTGTTTCTTCTGTTGCCCCCACTAACTTAGAAAATTTATATTATTATCATCACAAAGTCCTTCTTGCCAACTTTTGTAATCTAATAAAAACCAAGGCTGGGTGTGGTGGCTCACACCTGTAATCCTAGCACTCTGGGAGGCCAAGGCGGGAGGATCTCTCGAGATCAGGAGTTCGAGACCAGCCTGAGCAAGAGCGAGACCCTGTCTCTACTAAAAATAGAAAGAAATGATCTGGACAGCTAAAATTACATATTTTATTTATATATATATATATAAATTAGCCGGGCATGGTGGCACATGCCTGTAGTCCCAGCTACTCAGGAGGCTGAGGCAGTAGGATCGCTTGAGCCCAGGAGTTTGAGGTTGCTGTGAGCTAGGCTGACACCATGGCACTCTAGCCTGGGCAACGGAGTGAGACTGTCTCAAAAAACAAAAACAAAAATCAAGCACTTCTAAATTAGCTAGTTTTTGTAAGCTGGGATCTGTAAAAAAACATGCCAATTCAAACTTGATTCATGGAAGTCTGTAATGCTGTTGCATTCATGAGATAGTACCATTATATTAAATATAAATACTTCTTACAAAATTGCATAAACTTAATGTGGGAAAATGAAGCAGAATATAAAATTATATATACCATGAGCTGAACTATGTAAAGAAATATGTATAAAGACTACGAAAATGTACCAAAATTATAAAAGTAGATATGTGATCAGGATAAATTTTGTCCTTTACATTTCTGCATTTTAAAAATACTTGTCTATGGCCATACCACCCTGAACCACCCTGAACATGCCCGATCTTGTCTACATTTTAAAAATACTGAGCATGCATTTTTATCAGGAAGACAAGTTTGCTTTGCCACCAAGATAAATCTATGGAATACTTAAGATTCTTGGGTACTTAATAGTCAGTACTATTCAGAATAACACTAAGTTTTTTGCCCTTTTTATTATTATTCATGTATATCCTGCTTTCTTAACTACTAAGTGAGCTGGTTAAAGAAAAGAACATGTTTTACACTACATCCAGAACAGGGCTGGCCATATACTTCTTGAATGGTATCAACTGGAAGATATAGGTAAGGGGATTCAGGAGCCAGTTCACAGGCTGATGCCCAGATATAGAATAAGAATGACACCCAAGCAATTCTAAATGTCTAAGACAGGAACAGCAGATATTATATCTCACACTTTAAGAGAGGGTAAGAACCCACTGGCTTTGTCCAAAAATAAGATATATAACTTCTGAGCCTCACTGTATTTATCTACCTAGTACTGTTACCATATGAACTTGTCATTTAAGGAGACACCCAGCAAATAACTATATTAATCATGCCACAGAGGCATATACACCACCACCTCACTAGATGGAGTTTGTTAAAGATTAAGTATTCAGACATCAGGGAAAGGGATTGAGGCTCTTTGAGATTCTTTCTGGAGAATTTTCCCAAAATTTGTAATTCATTAATCACTGTTTACATTCACAATTAGCCCGCATCATTGGATTAACTGAGTCATTAAAAAAAAACTACAAGATACCACAAAGTCATTTTTCATAAAGACCAAAACATGATATTCAATCTTTTTTCTAAAAGCACTGACTGAGCCATTTTTGAAAACACAATAAACAAAGACAACACACATAAAGATTAAGGAAAACAATACCTTTATGATAACATGACAAATGATTAATTTCTCCAACATGATTTTTAGTAGGAAAAAACCCAAGATAAAAATGGACAAAAGATATGAACAAGACTGTTCAAAAGAACAAATCCTAATGGCCAAACATTAAAAAAAAAATGCTCAAACTCATTACTAACCAGGACCAATTAAAGTAACATTAAGATTTCTCAGACTGCATCATACAGTCTCCATCTTATCATATCTCTATCATATCATATTAAAAGTGTCAGTAACTAAAAGCATATATACAAGGTTGCTTAATGTAGCATCATTTATAATAGGAAAAAAATGAATATGCATCAACAGGGAAATAGTTGAATAAATTATGGTACATTTGAACTGTGGAATATTACGTAGCCATCAAAAGAATTATTTATAGCTATGCACTGCAGTCCCCAACCTCCAAGGCCACGGTCCATGGCCTGTTAGGAAACAGGCTGCACATTACCTCCTCAGTTCCGTACCCCTCCCCCTCCCACCCCCCCCCATCCCCAGTCTGTGAAAAAATTGTCTTCCATGAAACCAGTCCCTGGTGCCAAAAACGTTGGGGACTGGTGGCTATACAGGTGACTTATAAGTGACTTCTAAACAAGGTATTCAATAAGAAAATCAGAATGCAAAATATCCTGCGTTTGTTATTCAGTGACAAAGATACCTTTCAACATGTCAATAAAATATGAAGAATATATATAGAAAGATACATTTTAGGTTATAGGGAGATGAGCCAAGAGGGAAAAGACTACTGAATCATATGACAATATGTACGCATCTATAAAATAACATTTGTGTATAAAGTTTTAAAAGAAAGCAAATATAAAAGAATAGCATGTAGTTTATGTGCTGATAACCATCTATCAACCACAGCTTCCATTTATTAAGTATTTCCAATATGACTGGCATTAACTGTAAGAGTTTTATTTATGACCTCATTTAATTTAATCCTAAAAACTATGAAGTAGATATCATAACCCCCAATTTACAGATATAGAAAGTGAGGTTCATTTGATTTGGTGGCAGAAGTAGGTCTGATTTCTAAATCCAGATTCTTAACCACATGCAAGTGAATGTGTATGTGTGTTGTACAGGAACCTGCCTGAAAAAACTGAAGAGACACGAACCAACATTTCTATGAAGATCATTGTTGTAAGAACTAGAGTTACACATCAAAAGGAAAAAGTAGGGGAACAAAGCCCATACCAACAAGTTACATTTTTAGAGAAATTTTACATTTTAGAGTAACATGAAAGGTTTTTAAATTTTAATGAGGGGTATTAGTAATGGCAGCTACTGTTATTACACACCTAGCATATTATCTCTAAACCTCAAAAACCTGTAAGAATCTTTTAACAGCAGAGCAAAGCATCAAGCACATAAATATATTACTAAAAGCAACAATTCACTGCATCCATCCAGATTCCAAATTGTCCAGGACTAGAAATCAACCTTCACTCTACAGTCTCTGTTAGCCCAATTCAGAATACAAAGCAGCACACTGGTCTAAGGTAAAGAGTCCAAAATGCAAATGAACAAAATAAATGATCATTTAAGCAATCCTTTCTGGTGGTAAAATGGTCCAAAAAAGGGAAAGAAAGAACTTGATCTGAACTACCCAAACAACAAAAAAAACTCTTATACTTTGCATATGTGTGCCATTTAAAAGTACCATCTGCATCCTACCTTTTACTTTCTAAATTGCCAGAGCATTTAATTTAATGAAAGTATGAAATATCTGTGTGTGATATCAGCCTAAAAGTAGGGTAGGGTGACAAGATGTGAAGACTGACAGGTGCTATTGTGGCTCTATACAAAGTGCTAAACTAACTGTAACTTGTACTACCTACCAAAATACCAAATTAACTGCTTTTCTTCCATCCCCAAATGTAGAAGTTTGTTCTGAAATCTCAAAACTATTGCATATGGTACAGCCCTTGGAAAGGACATGGCCTGAATAAGCAAATCAATCAGGTTTCAAGTTCACAGTCCTACCAGTTCCTACTTATGGGCATTATAAGTAAATCATGTCACCTTACTAAACCTCTCACACTTCTCATCTGTAAAATGGGAATAAGAATTCCTCCTCTCACAGTGTTAAGAGGATTATGTATAATAGGTATGAAATCAGGTAATAATAAATAATTATATAATTAATAAATAAAATTTATTTAATTTATATACAATTAAAATACAGTATATAAACAATGGAGTATTATAGTCACTAAAAATACATTTACAAAGAACCATTACCAAGTCTCATATTTAATTACAAAAAAAACATATTGTACCTAGAAAAATATTCAAAGTAGAGAATTTAAAAGGTGAAACTCACCCTTCATCTTGTCCCCAAATTCAATTCCTTTTTTCTAAGTTTACAATTAGGTATGTAATTTACTGGACTATATATAGTTTTACTTTTGGGCTTTAAAAAAACTATAAATGGGGATCTTAAACCAGTTTTTTATGCTTAGAGATCTTTTCACCTAGGAGACCTTTTGTCATAAGCTTATGCCATGTTAAACAGGATGTTTCAAACAATGGTGCAATGAGAATCTTTATGTATATACTTTGTGCACATTTGAAAACGTTTGTAACATAGTTTCCTTAAAATAAAACTGCTGGGTGAAATAAAACACACACATTTTTACCTCAAAGAGCTAAAAATAGAAATAACCATTCAATCCAGCAATAGCACTATTAGGCATCTACCCAAAAGAACAAAAAACATTCTATAATAAAGACATCTGCACCCGAATGTTTATTGCAGCACAATTCACTATTGAAAGGATGTGGAAACAACCCAAGTGCCCGTCAATTCATGAGTGGATTATTAAAATTTGGTATATGTATACAATGGAATATTACTCAATTATAAGAAATGACAGTGATTTAACACCTCTTATATTTTCATGGATTGACCTTGAGCCCATTATCTGCAATGAGGTATCACAAGATCGGAGGAATAGCCTCCTTCCACATGTACTTGCCATCAAATTGGCACTAACTGATCAACACTGTGGTGCTTACAGGGTAGTAATATTCTCCAGGGATTAGGGGGTGGGGGGGGGGGGAACTCACAACTAATGGACACGGTGAGCATTGTAGAGGGGAATGGCATGCCTCTAATCCTCGTTTGGGTGAGGCAAAGACATAAAATGTAACCAAAACGTTTGTACCCTCATAATATCCTGAAATAAAAAAAAAAAAAACATATACATTTTAAAATGAAAATGAAAGTTGTTGCCAAAAAACACTTTACCAAAGGGTATTCATACATCAATCATTATTTGTATATACTGTATTATTCTCAATCTAATGGTTAAACACGATCTCACCAGAACGTATACTTTCCCTGATAATTACTAATATCATCTTTTCATGTTTTATTGGCCAATTTAAAAGAAATATTGCATATACCTCTGTGAATTGTCTGTTCATATGCTTTTGCACATTTTCCTGAGTTACTTCCATTTTTATTAGCTTGTAGGAGCTGTTTACGTATTG
This sequence comes from Lemur catta, assembly GCF_020740605.2. Classification (NCBI taxonomy): domain Eukaryota; kingdom Metazoa; phylum Chordata; class Mammalia; order Primates; family Lemuridae; genus Lemur; species Lemur catta. Next base: position 55,351,209 of record NC_059155.1, on the reverse strand, counting down.
TGAATATTATTCCTTTATTGTACAACTACCTTATTGTATAGCTATCTTATCATACAGAAGTTTTAAATTTTCACGTAATCAAATCTGTCAGTATTTTTAACGTGACTTCCAGGTCTCTTGACTTTCTCAGGAAATCCTTTTTTATCAAAGACACCATGTTGCCTGTATTTACGTCAAAATGTTTCTAGGATTTATGTGAATAGTGTGAAGAATCTCAACACATTTTTGCCTCAAAGAGCCTATTATCCCACTGTTTTGATCACAAGCAACATGAGAGCTTACTTACTATTTCATTCTGCAGATGTACTATCTATTCCTGTGCCAATTACAAAACTTGGCTTCATGATAAAAGCCAAGTAAAAACTTAGCTTTAAAATAAAATCACCATGGCTTTATAATATTTTATTATCTGATACAGCAAATGACCCTGATTCATCATCAGTGTTTTCTTAGATAATAAATAGTGCCAGATTAAGGAGAGGAGATTCAGAAGTATTAAAATATCTAGAATTCTGTGTTCAGGTTCCTTTGTACGTTTCTCTACATTGTCACTCCAATATAAAGAAATCACAGATTATAGTTGTAGTTTACGTAAGATAACAGACCGTTTCTTACTCAGAGTCAAGTCCTTGGCCCTACATAAAATAGATAAGAAAGGGAACTGACATTTTTGGTTTAGTTTATAAAAAATGGTATGTATCAATCACTTTTTAAACATCTCCTGCTTTAACAAGATTTTAAAAATAATTAACCTGGCAATTATTTATTGGTCCCAATCTCATCCAAGAGGCCTTCTACTATGTATTTTCAGTCTTCCCATGCAAAAAATGTTATCTGTCTCTATTTAGACCATCTTTTAAATCTGTAAGTAAAGGTTTAGTCTTGTTCCAATAGATCTTAAATGTTGCTAGTTAGTCATTTTCCCTTACAGGAATCCCCCTTTACCTGCAGGGAATATGTTTCAAGACCCCCAGTGCATGCCTGAAACCTTGGGTAGTGCTGAACCCTATCTATACACTATGTTTTATCCTATATATACATACCTATGATAAAGTTTAATATATAAATTAGGCACATTAAGAGATTACAATAATAAAATGGAATAATTATGCAAATATATTTAGTAAAAGGTTACATGGATGTGGCCTTTCTCAGAATATATTATTGCACCACAGGTAACTGCAACCAGAAATACGGGGGGGCTACTATACTTGTTTATATATCCATCTGTCCCATTATTGCCCAGATTCTATTCTCCTTGCCAAAGGCAACACTTAGTTCTGATATCTATCCTTTAATTTTTGTTTTCTTAAAACTATATGTTGCTGGCTGGGCATGGTGGCTCACGCCTATAATTCTAGCACTCTGGGAGGCCGAGGTGGGTGGATCATTTGAGCTCAGGGGTTCGAGACCAGCCTGAGCAAGAGCGAGACCCCATCTCTACTAAAAGTAGAAAGAAATTATATGGACAGCTAAAAATATATAGAAAAAAATCAGCCAGGCATGGTGGCACATGCCTGTAGTCCCAGCTACTTGGGAGGCTGAGGCAGAAGGACTGCTTGAGCCCAGGAGTTTGAGGTTGCTGTGAGCTAGGCTGATGCCACTGCACTCTAGCCCAGGCAACAGAGTAAGACGGTCTCAAAAAAACAAACAAAAAAAAACATATGTTGCTTTGGGTGCACGTATTTTTAAGTTTCAGAAATGGTACTGAGCAACAGAAATTACTTTTACTTTTTTATTCACTCAGCACTATGTTTAAAAGCTATCAATGTTGCTGTATTATTTGGTCCACTGCTTCTAACTGCTACATACTCCATAGTGTGCAAGTGCCACGTTTTACTTGCTCAAATATCCACTAATGATGGATACCAAGATTCCATCCAACTCCTCACTACCACAAATGATGCAATATTCTGACATCAATTTATGGAATGATGTGATACCATCTTTGGGATATATACTCAGGAGAATTACTCAACTCTCTTATTAGCAATGCATGAGGGTTCTTGTAGCCTCACATACCTACCAACACTTACCATTATATAGTTGTCTAATTTCTGCAAATCTGATGCTCACAAAACTAAAGCTATATTTTATTTTTATCTCTAATTATCAGAGTTTGGGCATCTACTTATGTGAATTTCCTTTTCTATAAATTGCCTGTCCATCTCCTTTGTTCCTCCTTGTTGATTTGGAGTAGTTCCTTTTCAGTTTAAAACATTGCTAATATCTCTCAATCTATCACAGATCTGTTAACTTTTGTCTTTGGCAAATAGCTGCTTAATCTTTTCCACAGACCAGCTGCTATTCCGCCAATTGTTTAAAGTGTCATTGTTCCATGACAAACTGAGTTTGCACCAGAATGTTATTTGACTACATCAGTAACTACACTATTAGTAAAACTGAAATTTTTCTCAATGAAGGAACCAATATATTGATTTCTAATCCAGTGTAAGGGCCTAAGGAGTAGCCATGAGGTATGGTGTTTTCTGCTGAAAAGGAAATCTTAATTTTTTATTATAAAATTCAAATTTTTACCTTTAGGTTTATACTATGGGGATTTTTAAGAATCCCATCCCCACCACTAGATCACAATATAACCTCCTACATTATCTTCTCTTAAATTTACAGTTATACCCAATATGGATTATTTTATAGACACTATACTTGTTTATATTATAAATGGAGTCTTTTTACCAACCATGTTCTAATTGATAACTACTAATGCATGGAGGAGCTATATCTTTCTGTATATTTATCTTTTACTTGGCTACCTCGCTGTACTTTTATTAGTTCTAATAATTTTATATTGTCTCCCTAGGAAACCAAGAAACTCGCCCCATCACCTACAAATAATAACAAATTTTCTCTTTAAATATGTATTCTTCATTTCTTTCTTTTCTTTTGTATTTGTTAGGGCCTCTACAAATTTAAATGACAGAAGTAATACTGGACACTTTTGTGTGACTTTTGAATTCAACGGAAATACCTCATCTCCCCCATTGTAACCCTGGCAAATAACTCTACTTCTCATAGATAAACTCTAGCTTTATTAAAGTTTGTATTAGTGTTTCACTAATGTGCTAAATTTTATCAAATGCTTTCGAAACATCTACTGAGATATGGTTTCTTTTTCCTTTTAACTGTGACCCGGGTATCACAGTTGATCCCCCTTATGTTTTTTAATAAAATGAGGAAACGTTTACAGTATCTTAAGAAAACGGGTCACATGCATGTATACACATTTGCAAATAAAAAAAAAAGCTCAAATTTTAAAGGAGGCCTCATCAGGATGAATTATAGGTGACTGATATTTTCTCTATATTTTCCTGTATGCCCTAGAATTTTTGCAATATATGTTATTTATAATCATACAAAAATGATTTTAAAGTAATCACGGCACCTAAAACCAGCCTGGAACTTGAGTTGTGAGGTAACCATTAAATTAACTTTGAAAAAGCCAGCCTTAACACTTTTCTTCCAAGAAAGCTTTCCAGCAGTGGCTACCTCTTGAACCTGAGTATTTATTATCAAATTGCCTCTAGGAACACTGGACAATAGTTTGGTAGACCTGAACTTTTTTATGAGAGCATTTGCCTTCAATTATTTTTAACTATCATCACAAACTAATTACTGATCACAGCACTGAATACCCTATGTTTTATTTTATTCTAAAACAACTGTGAAGTAGATATACTAAATTCTCAGATGAGAGAACTGCTATAATAAGCGGGGCCAGGACTCAAATTCATATTTTTAAATTTGCATCATACTTTCCTTTTACATAGAATCTAATTTTGAACTTTCTAGTACAGAAGTTGCCATTTTTGAACAAAGAGAGATTCTGCTTTCTGAGTAGAGATTCATGAAATCCTTCAAAATTACTTAACAGAATACTTGGCTTTTTAAAGTGGGCCAACAGTTCTACTCAATTAGGCCAATAGACTAAACTTAGGGATCCATTTTGACACTGCAAGAAATGCCTTTTGAAAAGGTCCATATGTTCCAGTTTTTGTGCTCTTCTACTCTTCACCCAAGACTCACCTCTGCCAGATGCTGCAGCCGGGTTAGCAGTGGGGTCCTCTTGTCTGATCCAAGACGTGTGATGTAGTTTGATCTTTTGCTAAATACATATAGGAGATTAAGGACTGCCAGCACCACTTGCATATCAGAGGAAGCCAATAAAGTTGTCAAATGCTACAGGGACAAAAAGGGGCAAAGTTTAAGACTTTGAAAATGTAAAATGCTAATGTAATAACATATTCGTCAACATTTAACAAAGCTATCAAGAAGTTCAATCACAACAATACAAAAAATACTATAAACATCTGAGATTCTACAACATGCAACCTTGTCCCCAAGGAGCTTACAACCTGGTAGCTAGCCATAAAGTGCAATAGAAGTTAAAAAAAAAAAAAAGTAAACAGCACTTCAAAATTACACAGGTGTCTCCACAGGAAAGAAGAGATTACAAGAGAGACAAATGTGACATAACATATATGTGGGATTCAGAACATGAATTCTCCAAATGGACTAAAACTAATGTGAAGGAAAGAGCATTTAATGCTCCTTCTGTATTCTTTATGACAAATATAAAATTGGAATTAAAACACAGGGTCTTTCATATAAAAACTAAAGATATCAGCAATAGCTGGTGGCAATTATGTAAAATATACAGTATATACCTTACGTTGGTTTTTAAATACAATTAAAATTCACCAACATATTGAAGAAATTGGTCAGAATTAAAATCAGCATATAATTTAGCTGAAAATGAACCAAGGCATTCCAAGCTGCCAATTATGCCAAAGGCCACGGACTTCCTTGGGCAGCCTATCTATTTCATCTTCAACAGACTGCCCATCTACCCGCTGCTTAAAGCTCTGTGTGCTAAGCCATTAGCTCAGTTATCCCACTTCTTTTCCTAAGCCACTTTCTTTCAACTTCCTTGTTCTGATTATGATTATTTCTTTACTGAACACTTAGGAAAATTAACACACCTAAAAGCAACAGGGTACCTAACTAATGATGACAGAAAGAGAAAGCTGGGCTAAAGGAAAAGAATTTCTCCATGCAGAATGTATTCAGGAAAAAAAGGGAAAAAAAGTTAAAAAAAAAAAAAAAAAGGGAAAAGAATTTCTTCTTGGAGAGGTTTTTGACCAAACGATCACTTATTGCTATAGCCACTTTACTCTTTAAGGACACAGAGGATGCTATAAATATATATTTTGGGGAGAGTGCTGAGTTGAAAAGCAGCACACTAAAACCTAGAAGAGAAGTACATTAATGTGATAAGGAAATCAAACAGTTTAAAAGTAATTTGGGGATACTCTTAATAACCTGGAACAAAGATCAATTCCCACAAATTCCCTAGAATATTTCAATACATGTATCACATTTCTCATTTCTTTCTTTCTTTTTTTTGAGACAGTCTCGCTCTGTTGCCCGGGCTAGAGTGCCATGGCGTCAGCCTAGCTCACAGCAACCTCAAACTCCTGGGCTCAAGCAATCCTTCTGCCTCAGCCTCCTGAGTAGCTGGGACTACAGGCATGCGCGACCATGCCCGGCTAATTTTTTTCTATATTTTTAGTTGCCCGGCTAATTTCTCTGTATTTTTAGTAGAGATGCGGTCTCGCTCTTGCTCACACTGGTCTCAAACTCCTGATCTTGAGCGATCCTCCCACCTTGGCCTCCCAGAGTGCTAGGATTATAGGCGTGAGCCCCCGCGCCCAGCCACATTTCTATTTCTTGAATCTTAAGAAGGCAGGGCAAAAGTGACAGTACAGAACCTTCCCACCAGCCTTATGAAGGGTATATTTATATATCTAAGAAACATTCTACCATTGCCTTTGACACTGGAAAACCAGAGCTCCATAATGAAAAGGCAAGCAATCATCAGAGGGAAATAGCAACTTCCTTATTTCCGGACATTCACAATTCTAGTCAAGAACAGAACACATAAGCTTGAACTTTCCCTACCTCTATAGAACTGTACAGATGGCGGGAAAAGCTGTACTCAATGAGCAAGGCCGTGAAGTTCAACACAGCCAAGAGAAGCATTTTCAGTTGTTCTCTTTCTGGTCTATCACATACAAGCATCCATGACATATTCTCCACTGTCTGTCCAGCATCTGCCAGAATTCCATCGAAGCGGTCCAACAGGTCCACCCAGTGATATAACTCGCACTGGAGAGGGGAGGAGAAAGAGGATATAAGAATAAGGTAGAAGCACTGCATGGGTGCTTTGTAACTGGCTTTGTTATATGAGAGACTGCTGAGCATGACAGCTAGACAAGTTCACATCCCACCTTTGCCCATATGAGAAAGATCATACTCTGAGATAAAAGGGCTGGAATTGTTACACTCATCAAGATATATGTACTAACACCAGTAGACACCACAAATGCCCTAGAGCTAGGTCTTCAGAGGGAGAAATCTGGTTACATTCTGAGGTCTACAGAGACAAAGACTGTCTCCGCCAGAACCTGTTTTATCAGAAAAATTCATTTTTAGAATTATCTAGTGAAAATTCTCTTAAACTAAAAGTAAAAATCTGGAAACTATCTCAAACTTATATTGTCAGTCAAACAAAAGGAATTCTGTGGTTGAGATTCTTTGGCATCACCTGTGCAAGCATTCCTCAGCTAGGAAAAATTTCCCTTCACGTTTTTTCTTTCAGAATTTCCTTGTCAACCACTCAGGCTAAAAGCCACTGGTCTGAAGCTGTGCAAGGCACGTACTAAATGCTTATTAAATAAATGCTGAATGAGGTTATTACCCAATTGTGGTTTCTCTTTCCTTATCAGAGCATACAAAATGATGTACTAGTACAGTTGAGTCCCATCTTTTGGGAGCATGGCTTCACATACCTTCCCAATGTTCCATGTTTTGATCTGTTGCAGTTCCAAGAGGAGTTGCTCATCATTACAAATTTTGAGTTTGTCTATTAAGGCTCTGCAGTCTGCAGGCTGAGAAAAACAAGTATTCACAAAAGGTATTTTGCAATGAGGGAGATATAAAGAGAGAGAATGAGAAAAGTAACCCTTGAGCCCACACATTAATTTAGCTTTTGCTAGAACACACTATTTAAGAAAACCAGAGATTTGACAATCACTTGAGATTAAAATGGAAATCTCATGAAGAAACACTTTTACTCCCCAACAATCCATCTGTGCATTAAAAAGAAAAAAACTTGGATAAACCCGTACATGCAAACTACTTAGAAGGGTACAGACAATAGAAATAAAATAAATAAGCTACACATCAACAAAAGAAAAAGTGAATAATCTATACCATGGTCTGAAAGTTAACCAGAATGTCTAGTAAGGTATACAGAATCAGAGAAACACTGAAAAGCCCTACTGAATTCACCAAGACAAAGATCAGCATTGGCCATTTTTTTCTTTTTTGCAACATTAAACCCTCCAATTGTAAGAGGGCAAAGACCTTCTGAACTTTGTAAAACTAGGACTCCATTCTTACTTGGGGTTCCCATTTCCATACATTCCTGCTCTCTCGTACCGAAGAAAGGGCCCGTTTTGTTTGTCAGGTAACAAGGGGTAGATTGAGAGTTTACAGTAAAGTTTCTGAAAGTGGAAGAGGGGAAAGAAATAGGGGCTGGGAGAGAGAGAAGCCTTCTCTTAATGGATGGCAGCTAGGAGAAATGATTACACTTGTTCTTTAACTCTGCAAAGGCAGAATGGTGTCTTGGGAATAGGCCCAGATCTGGAACGAAACATCTGGGTTCAGTTTTTAGCTTTATGTTTGCTAAACTGTTTGATCATGAGCAAGTCCAACCTCTCAGCCAGTTTGCTTACCAGGAAGACACACCTAACAGCTACCTCAGAGATATGAAGCTCAAATGTCTGCCATATACATAAATACCTATCTCACATAATAGGACCTTAAATATTGAGAGACAGCATATTATTACAAAGAACATGGACTGTGGAATTAGGTAGTCCGTAAGCTACCTCTTTGAATCTCAGCACTTCTTCCGCAAAATGAACTAACAACATCTATGTATCTAGCAATGCTACTGTACGATTCAAACTAGGGGAAATATATTTTGAGGGTACCAAATAAAATGTGGAATATAACAAGGGGCTCAATGAAAGTAGGTCTCTTTAAGCTAAGCCCCAAACCTTTTCTGCCTCTAAAGTAAGCATTATTAAGATCTACCTCAAATATCTGTGGTAATTAAGTATATGTAAAATCCTTAGCACAAAATCCTTCCATAAACCAGGCCTGTACTTTTTCTTCCACTTCTTAATGATGTAAAGGTTGAAGGAGAGGCAGTGAAGCAGTAGAAAGAGATAACATAGGGAAGTTTGGACCCACTTGTGGCCAATATCAAATATACAGCTTCAATTTCTAATGGAATGCAGCTACGCAAATCCAATTTTATGATTCTGTGGGTTAGATAACACCCAGTTCATGATGAACATTTGGGTCCTGTAATAACTTCTTATGTCCCATAATCAGGCCTTCAATCTACTAAGGCTCAGTAGCAGGCCAGAAGCTGCTTTTGTGAATGTAGAATGGCTGTTGGCAGAGGACAACACAGCCAAAACTCTAGGGGTCTTAGCTGTGATTCTCCTATTGGGGTTTGCCAAAGGTACCATATAGCATCTTTAGCTGACACATTCAGTCACCTGCGTGTACTAGGTCATAATGTCCAAGTGGTAGGGCAGCTTGCCTCATAGCCTAAACCTTTCGCAGAGTCTTTTCTAGATCCAAACCTCACTAGCATTTTAGTGGTTGCCCACTAAATGCTTTAGAGGTTACCCAGTACATTGGTCCAAACAGCATGCCCAAATGTGATATGTTAATTCCAAAATCTATAGAGGCACACCATACACGGTTCCTCTTTCTTCATGGCGTGTCATACAAGGTGCAGCAACTTGCCTCTCAGTTTGGAAAGGATATGCAGTCCTCAGGATCCCTAGAAAATTTCCTAATGTTGCAGGCCCTCAAGCACAGGGTTCATCTTTGACTCTCTGGCACAAAAGTCTGAGGCATCTAAAGCATTTGTGTTTGCTGCTCACAAGATCCAGCTAGCATAACGACAACAATTTAATGTATCAGCACAATGTTCTCTACTTTATCAGACCATCAAGGTCCCTTGTATTTTGTAGGAGAATGCAGCAAGCACAACAGTATATCTTTACCATCTTATCCTTGCTATATAAATGCAAACTGAGTGATTTTCCTTACTTATGGTAATGTAAAAGAAATCATTTGCCAATTCAACGGCTGTATATCAATTGCTAAGGTTTATACTGATTTGTTCCAATATCAAATATAGAGAATAAAATCCCTTGCACAGCTGCTGATACATAAAGTGATCAATAAGAGCCTTTCTTAAAAGTGATACCTCGCATAACCATAGTATGGGAAACTGGGTGCTCTTATATGCTGCTCAAGGAAAATAGGCAACTCAAGTCTTAAAAATGTACATAGTCACCCTGAGCAAGAGCAAGACCCCATCTCTACAAAAAATAGAAAAATTAGCTGGGTGTGGTGACACATGCCTGTAGTCCCAGCTACTTGGGAGGCTGAGGCAGGAGGAATGCTCAAGCTAGGAGTTTGAGGTTGCAATGAGCTACGGTGATGCCACTGCACTCTAACCTGGGCAACAGAACAAGACCCTGTCTCAAAAAAAAAAAAAAAGTCTGCATAGTCAGTGACCTAAAAATCCCACTTCTAGGAGTTTTATCCTAAGTAATTTGCTAGTAGCTAGGAAATATGAGCCAGAAATTTGCATGTAAGTGGACTCCAACAGCAAATCCTTTATAATCCATTAGATTAAAAACATGTTTTTAAATTGCATTTCTCTGATTACTCATAAGGAGGTTGACTCCTTCTAGAAGTTTACTGGGTTTGTTCTTTTCAGAAATGCCCTATGCCCATTTTGTCATTGGGATATTCATTCCTCCTACTGATTTAGCTACTAAAGATATTAACTGCATTTGGTTATGAATATTTTCCCCAGCTTGTCATGTGCCTTTCCCCACTGCCCAAGCTTTATTGAGGTATAACTGGTATACAAAAAAACTGTACATAATTAATGTATAAAATTTGGTGAGTTTGGATGTATGTATACGTTCATGTTACCATCACCATAATAAACATATCCATCATCTCCAAGTTTCCTTGTGTGTGTACATGTGCACACGTGTATGCTTATGTGTGTGGTAAGAACATTCAACATGAGATACACCCTCTTAACAAATTTTAAGCACAGGCATCTCTCAGTATCTGTGAGGGACTGATTCCAAGACCCCACAAATATCAAGCACCTTGTATTTTTATACATTTTTGGTGTAGTACCTATGTATAACCTATACACATCCTCCTGTTTACTTTAAATCACTTCTAAATTACTTATGATACAAGGTAAATACTATGTAAATAGTTGTTACATTGCATTTTTTTAACTTAAATTATTTCTTATTGTTGTATTGTTTCTTTTTATTGTTGGATTTTTCAAATATTTTCTATCTGTAGTTGGTTGAATCTGCAAATGCAGAACCCATGGATACAGAGGGCAAACTATACCCAATACCTTATTGTTAACTGGAATTTATTCATCTTGTCCAACTTTATATATACCCACTGAACAACAACTCCCCCAACTCCCTGGTAACTATCATTCTATTGTCTACTTCCATACCTTTGCCTCATATAAGAGGAATCATGCAGTATTTGACTCTCTGTGACTGACTTATTTCACTTTGCATAATGTCTTCCAGGGGTTAATTTCTGAAATATATAAGGAACTCCTACAACTCGATAGCAAAAATATCTAAATAATCTGACTTAAAAATAAGCAAAGGACTTGAAGAGACATTTCTCCAAAGAATACATACAAATGGACAACAGGTATATGAAAAGGTACTCAATATCATTAATCATCAAGGAAATTCAAATCAAATCCACAATGAGATATTACTTCACACCTGTTAGGATGGCTAATGTCATGTATCTTTTTTATTTTGGATATAGTATTTTATATTTCCACTATGATTATTTTCCTTTGTTTTAAAGCTCAGAAGAAAAATCCCAATCTAAGACCAGGTAAACATTTACCTGTGTGTTCTACTTCTCCTATAATTTATTTATTTTAAAAATATTTGACTTTTAGTCTACGTAGAATTTATTACAATATGAGTCTCCCACCCTCCACAAGTCAAACAATGTCCTGGCATGAGTTTCCTGCCTAATAATAATGTCCTTCCTCACCAATTTATAATCCCTCTATTATCATATGTCAAGTTCTTTGTACACTAGGATCCTTTCTAGGTTTTCTAATCTCTTATCAGTAGATTCTTACACTGGTGCCACTGTTTTAATTTTTTAACTATAGTTCTTAAGGCAAATTTTCTTTTTGCTCTTCAGTTTCCAAAGATATTTGGGTAGATAGTTCTCAGAACTTCTAGGTGCTAAAACACATGAAAAACAAAATCAAAAGTGAATGAAAGTATCTGCAACAGATATCAAAATGAATATACTCAATATATATGGCATTTAGTGAGAAATACAGTGACATTCCAATGTCAAATTCAAAATGAACACCACAAAAAGATAACTGATATAAGGCCAACAAACTTGAAAAATGTACTGAAGCAGTGCAAATTATAACACTGAAATACTTTTTTCCCCACCTGGTAAATTGACAAAAATTTAAAAGATAATCTGTAATACTGGCAATGGTATGAGAAGAAAGTGCTTCTCATTCTCATTAGTACAATGCTAAGTAAAAAGGGCAGGATAATTGTGTGTGTGCATGCAATAATTTTTTAAAAGGTTGGAAGAAATATACCAAAATGTTAATAATGTTTATCCCTTGGTGATACTTGCCAGGTACTTATATATTTTTTAAAAACCAAGTGGCCTGTATTCAGAAAATGAATTAACTGGCTGGGTGTGGTGGCTCATGGCTGTAATCCTAGCACTCTGTGAGGCTGAGGCTGAAGGATAGCTTGAGGTCAGGAGTTCAAGACCAGCCTGAGCAACAGCGAGAACTTATCTCTACAAAAAATAGAAAAATTAGCCACGTGTGGTGGTGCGCACCTATAATCCCAGCTACTCAGGAAGCTGAGGCAGGAGGATCGCTTGAGCCCCCAGGAGCCTGAGGCTGCAGTGAGCTATGATCATGACACTATACTCTAGCCAGGGTGACAGAGTGAGACACTGACAGAAAGAAAGAAAAGAAAGAAAAGCAAAGAAAGGAAGAAAAAAAGAAAAGAGAAAAAAAAGAGCATTTACTTACTATGTGCCAGATACTATGGCAAGCAATTGCCCCACATCAAGGAGGAAGAAATTATCAGCCCCATTTTGTAGAACTTTGTGGAAATCAGGCAAGTTAAAACACTCTCAGCCACAAAAATCTAACATAATTCAAACCCAGCTCTAATTCCAAAGCTTGTGCTCTTTAAACTAAGGACATGGGGTCTCTACAGGAGCATCATAATGCAACACTTCCTTCACATCAGAACATAGTTCAAGCTAGCTGATAGAATTTTGGACTGAAGCTAGGATTTTACCTGTTGACATAGAGTCAACTGACACGGCCATTCAATACACAGGTTAAGCTTAATTATATGATTAAGAATCAGTAATAAAGAAAACTAAAACACTGGCCTCACAAGAAAACTGTAAGAAAGTTGTTCCCACTTTCATTTTATAAAAAACAAAATTGAAAGCTCCCACAGCTATAGTCAAAATTTGAACCCTCATCTGCTCTTTCCATACTGCCTTTCAATGCATAGGAATAGCAGCCTGAGAACCTACATTAGGTACACAAAGCTACAAAGAAATGTTCAGCGCTCACTTTTCACTGGCTTCTTGGCTATCTAAAGGCAAGTTCAAAAGAAAATTTGACTGGTTCAAAACAAGTTGCTGTTTTATTGCACTTTCTTTATATGAGTGATAATATATTTGGAAGATTAGTACAGGAGAACTGCTCACAAAGATTTTGTCTGAAATGAAAAGATAGGCAAAGGAAACTTTTGGATACTTACAGCCTCAGTAGGTGTCTTTTTCAGTTTAGTCCTGTCTACTTTCATGTTTTCGATTTTCTGCTTTATGATCTGAAAATAAAATCACAAAAGAAGTGAGAACTTAAAGTTGCAATCTTGACCTCTACAAGCTTGGACATAGACAATAACAGAATGAAGAGCATGCAAAATGCTTAAAGTAAAAACACCGGAGTTATGATGCTATGCCAACTCTGAGGCAGAGCTATGAGGTAGACAGGTGTAAAGAATCTCTCCAAATCAAATTGGCTCATACCCCTATGTTGCACAAGCCTAGAACCAAATCAAGCCAAAAACGAAAATGCTTTTCTTTTACAAGCATCTCAAACTCTTTATTGAAAATAAAAATGTACAATGTTTCCAGCACGCCTCAGAATGGAAAAACTCACCATAGCCCTGCAGTTTTCTGGAACCCTTAGACATTTCACTTCTAGGAATTTATCCAAAGCAAGTCATAAGGATGTACACAAATATTTAACCACACGAATCCATACTGCATGACCATGTATAATAGTGAAAAATTGGAAAGGACCAAATGTCCAAAATAGGATGTTTAAAATGGAATATTACACAACTGTTCAAAAATATTGCAGACAACTATATAACACACAAAAATGTTCATGATGACATAAAAAGGTTACAACATAGAATGTTAAACCTATGGGCCGGGCGCGGTGGCTCACGCCTGTAATCCTAGCTCTGGGAGGCCGAGGCGGGTGGATCGCTCGAGGTCAGGAGTTCGAGACCAGCCTGAGCAAGAGTGAGACCCCGTCTCTACTAAAAATAGAAAGAAATTATCTGGCCAACTAAAAATATATATACAAAAAAAAAAAATTAGCCGGGCATGGTGGCTCATGCCTGTAGTCCCAGCTACTCGGGAGGCTGAGGCAGTAGGATCGCTTAAGCCCAGGAGTCTGAGGTTGCTGTGAGCTAGGCTGATGCCACGGCACTCACTCTAGCCCGGGCAAGAAAGTGAGACCCTGTCTCAAAAAAAAAAAAAAAAAAAAGAATGTTAAACCTATGTCTAAGGAAAACAGATTAGAAGGGATGTACAACAAAATATTAATTCATTGTTAACCAAAAAGCTTACATAGGATTGTTTTACCTATGTCCCTCTTTTACTGTTTTTTACCAATAAAAATATATTAGTTCTGTCATAAGAACAAGGGCAATACTTTTATTTTTTAATTAGAGAATGAGGAATAATAGACATTGCCATGTCTTTAAAAAAATGAGGTATAAGACTTTTAAGACTCCCACTAGAAATATCTTGAGCACAGAAAACATTCACTTTACTCAGGCCATGTAATTTGCAAGGCTCAAAAGTAGGCAACAGCTTGATCCGAGATACAATATAATCCCCACGTGATCTTTGATAACAGACAAGCCCTTTAAGATGCCCTGACCAAAGCACGGGAAGAAATAAAGGTTTCTCCCACTAGCAACTAGGACACATGCACAGAGGTAGAAGTGGACTGCAGGCTCTTTACACACAAAGATTCTATTAATAATATTTACTCAGGAGCAGTCATTAGAGGTCAATGTCTCTCCCCTAATAAGGCTGCCATAATATAAAGCTGACCGAGCACAGATATAAATTTTAGGCAGCTTTTTGCCTAGATTTAGTCCAATATACTCAGTACTGTGGAAATAGCATATATTTGCCTGTATGGCTTGCAACCATTCAATCAACAGGCACTTAAGGAAGAGTTGATGAAAAAATCCAGACTATGTTCTAAAATGTTTCTGTAGAAACAATGCCTGAAGAAAAATAGATGTTTTCCCTCTATGGTTGATATTTAGGGTATGTATTTCCAGATTTTTCAAAAATTAGCTCAGCATCTAATACAAAATGAACAAAATGCCTGCTGCCAACAACCTCAAAACATCTAAAATGGGGCCAACAAGATTCTGGCAACAATCCCATCCATGCAGTGGAAAACTACAAGCTGAGATATTTGTACCCTTACTCTCAGGCTTGCTTTTTTCTCCTTTTCTCACGAAACTTCTTAAAGCCATTACTTAGAGCAAGTGGCTGACAGACTATTGCATCTGCACTCATTTGCAGGGAGGCCATTAAACTGGCTCTGCTGCAAGAAGTAGCAGCAGTTGGCCCCAACACCACACAAACCCAAGTATCTGATCAGGAACAAGGCAAGAATATCTGTTTTTACTACTTTTATTCAATACAGTGCTGGAAGTTCTAGCCACTACAATACAGCAAGAAAAGAAAATAACAGGCACACAGATCAGAAAGGAAGAAATAAAACTGTCCCTATTTGCAGATGACAAAGGATTAGAAAATCCTAAGAAATCTATAAAAACTCTCCCAGAACTAATCAATCTTCTAAGTCACAGGATACAAGATAAACATAAAAATCAATCATATTTCTCTATACAAGCAGCATGGCTATGTGGACTCCAAAGTTAAAAATATATCATTCACAATCACTCAAAATAATGAAATTATTAGGTATAAATCTATAAAACATATACAGGACTTACATGCCGAAAGCTATAAAATGCTGATTAAAAAAACCAAAGATCTAATTACATGGAGAGATCTAAGACTCAACATAGTAAAGATGTCAAGTCTCCTAAAATTGATATACAGGTTTAACACAATTCCTATCCAAATCCCAGCAAGACTTTTTTGTAAATAAGCCAAGAATTCTAAAGTGTATATGGGAAGGCAAAGGAACAATAGCTGAAACAATTATGAAAAAGAAAAACAAAGAGGAATGAATCATTCTACCCACTTGTAAGACTTATTTTATATAGATAGATAGATAGATTTCTCTATCTAGAGAAATCAAGTAGTGTTGGCTGAGGGATAGACACCTGTATCAATGGAACAGAATAAAGAACCCAGAAATAGACCCATACAGATATGCCCAACTGATTTTTGACAAAGGTGAAAAAGCAATTCAAAGAGAGATAATTTTATCAACAAATGGTGACAGAAAAGTAGACATCCACAGGCAAAAAGATGAACTTTGACTTAAGTCTCCCACTTTATACAAAACCACAGACTTATATGTAAAACTATAAAATTAACTGAGAGAAAACATTTGCAAACCATATAATAGTATCTAGAATATATAACTCTCAAAATTCAACAGTAAAAAGCCAAACGGTCCAATGAACTAGGAATATAGGGGAACTTCCTCAAATTGATAAAGAATATTTACAAAAAACCTACAGCTAACATCATACTTATTGGTGAGAAACTAGAAGCTTTCCCCCTAAAATCATGAATAAGGATGATCACCTCTCACTTTAACACTTCACTCAAAGTTCTAGCTAAAGCAACAAGAAAAGGAAATAAAAGGTATACAGAATGGGAAGGAAGATATACAACTGTCTTTTTTTCACAGATGACATGATCATATATGTAAAAATCCAAAAGACTGGACCAAAAACCCCTGAAGCTAATAAGCAATTATAGCAAGGTTGCGGGATATAAGGTTAATATACAAAACTCAATTACTTTCCTATACACCAGCAACCAAAAAGTAGAATTTGAAATTTAAAACAATACCATTCAAAAGATGCAGTATTTAGGTATAAATCAAACAATATGTACAAGGTCTATAAGAGGAAAACTATAAAACTCCAATGAAAGAAATCAAACACATAAATAATTGGAGAGATAGTCCATGGCCATGGATAGGAAGACTTAATATTGCCAAAATGTCAGCCCTACTGAACTTGATCTATAGATTCAATGCACTCCCAATCAAAATCTCAGCAAGTTATTTCATGGATACTGACAAACTGATTCCAAAGCTTAAATGGAGTGGCAAAAGACCCAGAATAGCTAACACAATATTGAAGAAGAAGAACAAAGTCAGAAAACTAACACTACCTGACTTCAAGACTTACTATAAAGCTACAGTAACCAATAGTATGGTACTGGTGAAAGAACAAACAAGGCAAGAGTGGTGGGTGCATGCATGTAGTCAGGAGGCTGAGGTAGGAGGATCGCTTGATCCCAAAAATTCAAGGCTGCAGTGAGCTATGACTGTGCCACTGCACTCCAGCATGGGCAGCAGAATGAGACCCTATCTCTTCAAAACAAACAAACAACAAAAACAAAAAACAGATTAAGAAATCCACCAGAAGACCCACATGAATATAGTCAACTGATCTTGAATACAGAAGCAAGAAGCAATGGCATTATAATGGACAAAGTCTTTTCAACAAATGGTACTGGAACAACTTGACGTCCACATGCAAAAACATCTAGACCTACATTGCACCCTTCACAAAAATTTACTCAAAATGAATCACAGAAATGTTAAAATATTCTGCTCTGTAAAAGACACTGTCAAAAGACTAAAAAGACAAGCCAGACTGGGACAAAATATTTGCAAAAATAAAGGAATGTTACCCAAAATACACGAAGAACTCTAAAACTCAACAATAAGAAAACAAGCCAATTAAAAAATGGGCCAAAGACCTTAACAGACACCTCACCAAAGATATACAGATGGAAAATAAGCATATGAAAAGATGCTCCACACCATGTCATCAGAGAAAAGCAAATTAAACCAAGATACCACTACACACCCAATAGAATGGCCAAAATCCAAAATGCAGACAACACCAAATGCTGGCAAGAATGTGGAACAGCGGGAACTCTCATTCTTTGCTGGTGGGAATGCCAAAATGGTACAGCCACTCTGGAACTCAATTTGGTGGTTTCTTACAAAACCAAACATACTCTTACTATATGATCTAGCAATCACACTCCTTAGTATTTACCCAAAGGAACTGAAAACTTATGTCCACACAAAAACTCACACATGAATGTTTATAGTATTAATAGCTTTATTTACAATTGCTAAAACTTGGAAGCAACCACAATGTCCTTTGGTAGGTGAATGGATAAACTGTGGTACATACAGACAATGGGGCATTATTCAGTACTAAAAATAAATGAGTTATCAAGCCATGAACAGACATGGAGAAAACTTAAATGCATACTACTAAGTGAAAGAAGTCAGTGTGAAAAGGCTACATACTGTATGATTCCAACTATATGACATTCTGGAAAAGGAAAAACTATGGAGACAGTAAAAAAGATCAGTGATTGCCAGGGGTTAGTAGGGAAGAAAGGATGAACAGGTGGAACATGGAGGATTTTTAGGGCAGTGAAACTACTCTGTATACTATAATGGTAGATACATGTCATTATAAATATTTCCAACCCCCCCAAAATGTACATCAAGGATGAACTCTAATGTAAACTATGGTCTTTGGGTGATAATGATGTGTCAATGTAAGTTCATCAATAGTAACAAATGTACCACTCTGGTGGGGGATGTTGATAATGTAGGAGGCTATACATATGTAAAGGCAGTGGTCATACGGAAAATTTTGCTATGAATGTAAAACTGCTCTAAAAAATAAAGTCCATTTTTTAAAAAAATCAATCCTCCAAAACAAGAGCACTGAGTAATTTATGCACCAAAATAAGCAAATCACAACCATTTTACCAGTTTTAAAAAATGCAGATGAGGTCACTGTTGAGTCTTTAAACAAATAAGCACCTTGCTCTAACTAAAGCTGTTTTGACTTCGTATACTGTACTAGTCAAGTGTCTGGAACAATAGAAAGACTCTGGCTAACTAATGCATAAGAGTAATTCACTGGAAGGATATCTGATAGCTCACAGAACTGACACAAAGCTAGAGATCCACATTCAGAAAACTGGGAGTAACCAAGGAAGCTAGGCAGCTTGGAACTACAGCCAAGGACCTCCCACAGAAACAGCTTAGTTGGGGGTGCTTCTGCTGCCAACACAAGACTCTAGATGCCTAGAAGCTACTGCTAGTGGCAGAATGATTTCTAAATTGTCTCTGGTTACATGTATGAGTGGCTCAACTCTAAGTCCCAAGTGCAAGCATTTGATGCACCCAATAAAATAACCCAGCTAAAACAAATGAATAAACAAACACACACAAATGTCCCCATAGCAAGTGTAACGCTAACCTGGTTTTTGTAATTCCATTGCAAGAAACACTTATAGTTTAAAAAACAAAGATGCCACTGTCCATGAGCCATCAGTTAAGAAAATTCAGAAGTTATTTTGTTCTTAAAGAATCTTGCTCTATGGAGGGAGACAAAGATCCAGTAATTTGGGAAATGTTAAAAACAGAATTTATCTTCCTCTAGGACAGTCAGGTGGCTGAATGACATTAATGCCTCTAAGATGTCTTGGGTAAGGGAAGCTTATTAGGGCACAGAAGCATTTTCTCAAATGGCATCTACTGAAAGCCCACCAATTTAAGTATTACAAAGAATACACTTTGAGACACACTGTCCTGGGACTTCATATAAATAATATTCTTTTATACAATCCTCACTACTCAAGCCAAGTTTTATCCCTATTTATTGATAGAAAACTGAGGCTCAGAGCAAAATAAAAGTGCTTTGCTCAGTTAGTAAATATTGGCACCAAGATCTAAATCCAGGTCTGACTTATAAGTCCATACTTTAATATTGTTCTGTTCACTTTATTTACCAGTTTTATTACTACAAAATACTTGGCAGATGAATATAAATTTGTGACAGATTCTTCTACACTGTTGGATCCCACTGTCAAAAAAAATTATTCCAAAAGAGGAAGCTGGGGCATAAGCTGAGATATTGTCACTCTCACTAATGAAGGGAACAGTAATTGGGGACTGAGTTTCACCTAACTCTTAGAAGGTAAACAGGTGAAAAATCCCATTACATAAAAAAAAACCTGTAATAAAAAGTCAGTTTGAAACAAATTCCTGGAAATGGCCTACTGCCTTTGTTGGGTCAGAACCAGGACTCTGAGTACCAAGCAATCTCTGTGTGTAAGAAATACTTCTTCCTAAACTTAGGTCAGAAAGACAACCAACTTTAAGGAAACAAATTAATTATTATCAATCACCATCCCATAGCTAAATTAACTATTTATTTTTTCACTTCTTCATTCTCCCAACCTTTACTTACCTTTGAGGTTTGAATCCTGATTTTGTAGAGTTCACACAAAGAACAAGTGTATACAACTAAAATATACCAAGGGAAGTCACTCTTTAAAGGGTGATGCACTCTGTAGTAATCACCTCCAGCTGATAAAATTTAGGAATAATGACTTCACTATTGAATCAGCTTAAGGGCAGAAGACACCTGTAGTTCCTAGATCTGGCTCAAGAGCAGTTGGGAGCAGTGGTATGCTAGCCTTACTACTCAAAGTGATCAGTAGCACTGACATCAATTAATTTCAAGCTCCACCCAGACCTGAGGAGTCAGAATCTGCATTTTAACAAGATCCTTAGGTGATTCATATATTAAACTTTGAGAAGCACCAGATCAGAATACAGGCTGAGAATCAGGAAACCTGGGTTAGAATCCTTGCTATATCACTTACTCACTGTATGACCATGAACAAATCTGCCTCTGTGTGTTTCTGTTTCCTCAACTATGAAACAGGAATAACTGATCTCCTCACTTCCACACTCACTTTCATCCAATCCATTCTCTGGAGAGCAGCA
Source organism: Lemur catta (assembly GCF_020740605.2). Classification (NCBI taxonomy): domain Eukaryota; kingdom Metazoa; phylum Chordata; class Mammalia; order Primates; family Lemuridae; genus Lemur; species Lemur catta. Next base: position 55,330,637 of record NC_059155.1, on the reverse strand, counting down.
AAAGTAATCTTCTTAAAACATAAATCAGATCATGTTACTTCCCTGATTAAAACCTTTCAACAGTTTCCCTAGAATTATACCCAAACGCTAACCATGATTCAAACTCTAAGCATGATTTGTTCCCTGGACCTCTCTCCAATCTCTTCTCTCTGCATAACCACATTATTCTTTCATTTAGTACCTGGAAGACTCAAAGTTCTTTCTGGCCTCTAGTCCCTTAAAAGTGCTATTCCCCAGTGGAATGTTTCTGGCGCTCCCCTACCCTCTCCACAGATTTGAGGAATTGACATTTAAACTAAGAGAGGCTTAGAGACTTGCCCAGAGAGGCTTCCCATGGCATCCCACCTAAAGCTGGTCCCATTGTTATTTTTCTACTATAGTACCCTGCTTGTTTCTTTCATAACAAGTATCAATTGTAATTACTGGTTTGATTTTCTACAAGCTCCCAGCACATAGCATGGTTATCTTCCACATGATACGTATGCAAGTATTTGCAGAACGGAGTTCAGGAAAGAAGTATGCACTGGGAATAAAATCTGTGATTGTTAGCATATAGACACTACTTGAAGCCATGGGTCTGGAGATGATTGCTTACAGAGAAGGAAAGGAGGCCCCAAACTAAGTTATTTGTTCTAGCATTTAAAGGCAAGGCAAAGAAGAAGAATCTAGCAACGGAGAGGCTGATCAGGTAGGAGTAAAACTAGTTAATCATGGTATCATGAAAGATAAAAGATGACATGAGTGATCAGTTGCATCAAATGTCAAAATGTGTCCACAATTAATAAAATGTGGTATATGTATACCATGGAGTACTACTCAGCTATAAGAAACAATGGTGATATAGCACCTCTTTTATTTTCCTGGAAAGAGGTGGAACCCATTCTACTAAGTGAAGTATCCCAAGAATGGAAAAATAAGCACCACATGTACTCACCATCAAATTGGTTTCACTGATCATCACCTAAGAGCACATTTAAGAATCACACTGATCGGGTGCCGAGCAGATGTGGGTGGCGGAGGCGATGGGTGTATACATACATAATGAGTGTGATGCGCACTGTCTAGGGGACGGACACGTTTGAAGCTCTGGCTGGCGGGGGGGGGGGGGGCCGGCAAGGGCAATATACGTAACCTAAACTTTTGTACCCCCATAATATGCTGAAATAAGAATAAAAAAAAAGTGTCCACAGAAAAATGTTTGTTGAAATTGGGACTAGAGATAACTTGACAAGCAATCATTTCAGTGGGGTAGTGGGAATGAAAGCCAGACTGGAGTGAGTCAGGCATTCAATGGAAAGTGAGGAAGCATAAATGGCATGTGTGAAAAACTCTTTTGAAAACGTTGGCTGTAAATGGAAGCAGAGAATTATAGGGTCACTGAAAAATAGAGAGGAAGGAAGGGGAATAAGGACCCTAGCGAGTGGATGGAAATTATCTTGTAAAGAGGGGATAACTGAAAGAGTCCCTAAGAAAGTTAGGGATAGAGGACCATTTAGCCTCTCACTAATTAATGAGCACTTATGTGGGTTTTGAACAGAATAACTATCGAGAATTAGGACACCCTCTCCCTAACCTCTTAAATGTTAACTGAGTTTCCCTCCATATGTGCTTACATTGTACCCTGTACCCATCACTTCCCTGACTATTAATGAGAAAATGTCTGCCACACAGTGGGTAAGTTATAAAAAAAAAAAAAAAAAAAAAAAACCTGGGAAGGGAAGAAATATACATTGAAATACACATTATCAGTAGTTGCCTCTAGGTGGCAGGATAACACATAGTTTTATTTATGCTTCATGGTTTTCAGATCCTTCCAGATTTCCTATGCATCTATTTATAATCAGAATTTTTTTGTAAAATTTTTCTGAAGAAAACAGTTGCCCCTGAGCCAAAGGACATGCACCAAATTAAGAACAGAATCATCTAAACAAATGTCTTGGATTAGCTGCTACCTGCTCTTGGAGCTTTTTCCTACACTTTCTGGTGTTTGGAGCAAGGAGCACAGGAAGCACTCTGGTTGACTGTTCGTAGGTAAGAGATGTTGCACATATGTATGGGAGTGAGGATGAATCAAAATCACCCTAAAACTCCCACTGAAATAAATCATGGAAAAGCATTATGGCAGTTCTTAAAACAGAAAATGCTTAGAGAACTCCAGTGTGCCACAAAGCAAAATAATTGATTCTCTTTGCCTTGCAATGATTCCCTTTGCCTCTCGCAGTCTCTGGAAGTAAATTCAGTTGAGAGCTGCTGTGACCATCCATTACAGCAGAAAGCAGCAAGCTGAATCTTGAAACCTGGCCTGCTATTCATTATTTGATTACAGAAGCACAGACATCACTGATTAACTGATTTTTTTTAAAGGGAACACCACATGATTTGTCAGGCCTTTATATCCGGCCTAGTTTCTGATTATTCATTTTAATAGCCACTCAACAAATATTCTGAAAGCCATTTATGATCACAATAACAACAGCTAATATTTACTCTATACCTATTATGTATTATCTCTAATCCTCATAACAAGTTAGAGATGAAGACTATGCCCAGTTTACTGAGGCTGAGAGGGGCCACATATCTAGCAAGTGGTAGAACCTGGATTCAAACTCAAATGTTCCACAACTCCACAGTGTACATGTCTATATACACAGCCCACCTCACTATCCCCCTCCTATAGATACCAGTCTCCGTATCCTCAGCCACCTAAAACATGAGTCTCATGTGCCCTAAGAATTACTGACCTAGACTTTACTGGACACTGACAGTAAGATGTAATAATAAAGCAAATGAAGAAATCTGGAAATTATTTGCAGAAATACCTTGACAAGAAAGAGTCTCTCATTTAAAATCTGAAAACACTATACTTAGATTAAGTGTACATGCTTGCTCTGGGTGTTTCTCTGCACTGCAGTAAGATCAAAGAAAATAAGGGCAGGGATATCAAGAAAAAGAAATCTGAAGCCTCCAACATTGACTTTGGAGGTGAGAACGGTATCTGAGACCACATCCCCCGAAACATCTTCTACTCTACAGTCCTGGGAAGCTACATATCCAGGAGTTATCCTTCTGATCATTTATTCCCAGTTACTTAGAGAGGGAAACTGGCCATCAGAAGAACTAGGCAACAAAACAGGGTTCACCCAAGTTATAGATGATCAGTTTTGCCAGTAGAGAGGAAATGACAGCATGTCAAGGAGCCCTTCTTAGCATTCTCAACAGAAAATAAAAACGGCAACACCTAAATTTAAGTTATGAAAATTAAGGAAGAGACTCCTCGTCTACAAATTTTCAACTGGTGCTCTGGAATTATCCTAGTCTACCCTTTAAGAATTATGTTCCCCACCCTCTTCCTTTTCCCATTCCATTCCTTATTTGTGGCTGGAGTTGGTGCAAAAGATCAATTGTAACAATGACTGGTTATTCCCTCATACCTCATCACATCTAGTTTCAAAGATGCACACACTTTCTCAGCCTTGCCCACTTCTCACAGAAAATTAAGAAATTAGAGCCTAAACTAACATTCTTTATTCAAATTTCAAGAATTTGCCCACAGAAAAGCCTGCCCTTATCTAGTAGGTTAATTTCACCCAGAAGGGCCACAAGCAGCACTCAATGAGTTCAGGAAAATATTTTCATTTGTCAGAAGTCAAGTTACTTAAAAATCATCTTATAAATAATTTACCTCACCTGAGACTTATTTTGAAAACTGAAAATTCCTGGCCATACAAGTATCTAATTCAGTAGGTCTGAGCTGGGGACCGACTTTTTTTTTTCAGGCTGCTTAGATCAGCAGTCCCCAACCTTTTTGGCACCAGGGACTGGTTTCATGGAAGATCATTTTTCCATGGACGGGAGGGTGGGGGGAATGGTGGTTTCGGGATGATTCAAGCACATTACATTTATTGCGTACTTTATTTCTATTATTATTACATTGTAATATATAATGAAATAATTATACAACTCACCATAATGCAGAATCTAATGTCGCCACTGATGTGACAGGAGGTGGTGATGAGAGTGACGGGGAGTGGCTGTAAATACAGATGAAACTTCCCTAGCTCACCTGCCGCTCACCTCCTGCTGTGCAGCCCTATTCCTGACAGGCCACAGACCGGTACCAGACTGCTACCAGTCCAAGGCCCAGGGGTTGGGGACAGCAGGTATAGGTGATTTGGCTGCAAAGGGCAGCCTTGAGAGCCACTGTGTTAGATATTACTAAATATGCTTTTCCAATTTGCTACTAACTTAGGAATTTGCTTTAAAATAATGGGGGGAGGGAGGTATAAATAAAACAACAGCCCTGTGTTGATAACTGTTGAAGCTGGGTGACAGTTACATGGACGTTCATTATACTATTTTCTATTTTTGTTTGTTTTTAAAATCTCACAAATTAAAGATATTTTAAATTAAAATCTTATCCTGCCAGATCCCTCCATTCCATCATCCACATTGCTGCCAGAGCAATCTCCCTAAAACTCAAAATCTACCTACATCAAGTACAAACTTCCTTACTTAAAACCAGCATCCAAGACCTCGAGGACCTGGTCACTGCCTACCTCTCTTACCAGTGCCATGATATTACATAATAGTCCCCTCAGTTCCCCACATGCTTTAGCCATGTCGCGCTTTTTACAGTTTCCCTAACATTCAAGATTTTTAATACCTTAACTCACTGCTCTCTCTGCTAAAATGGCCGCTACCTGCACATCCCCTAAAGCTCAGCTTAAATGTCACCTCTTCTATGGGGCCTTGTCAGATATCCTCTCCCCCACAGGAAAACTGGTGACTCTCTTTGTGCCCCCACTGTATCCTGCATATACTCTCAATCAACAAACCTCTTTATTTACCTGATGGTCTCCCCACTAGACTGAGTTCTGCAAGAGTGGGACTGTGTTGGATTTATCTTTGCATTCCTGTCACCAGCACAGGAACTGTCATTTAGTTGATTAATAAATAAATGACTATCCAGTAAATGTTTAACAAAACTAAAAAAATCCTAATAAACTCTCGGTAAAATTTTCAACTGAGGGAACCAATTTAGAAAATTCATTCAACCTTCATCTTTCCATTCAACAAATAGTTATGAACATACTATATGTAGAGCATTGAGATACTATGAAATAGCCAAGTGTATAGAAATGTAGAAAATAAAAAGAAAAAAAATCAGGAAAAAAAATAGATTAGAGGCAATGGTAATATAAAGGCAACATAGTACATGAAAACACAGAATTAAAGTACAACTTCTAGTGCCCAAAAAGCTGAAAACAATCAATTACAAGATCATCAGAGTACACAAGATAAATCCTTAATAAACACAAACCATGATCCTCTTCCCTTTAAAAAAATTTGATTTTGAGAGATTAAATTTGCATAAAGTAGAGTACACCTTTAACAAAAGTAACAAAATTATCCTAGCTTTCACCTTTGGCCACAGTGTAGAAAAAACACAACCTAGAAAAATATATACAGATGCTCCTCAACTTATGATGGGGTTATGTCCCAATAAATCCATTTTAAGTTGAAAATATTAAATCAAAAATGCATTCAGTACAACTTACCTACCAAACATAATCTACCCTACCTTAAACGTGCCAAGAACACTTACAAACAACATAGCAATTTGGACATCCTAATGACACATAGAGAAAATTAAGTGTAGAGAAATCTTTAGATTTTCTCATCCTACACTGAGGCACCACCACAAAAACCCTAAAATTTCATGGGAAAATTTGCATATGTGGGTATTTTTCTGGGAAGATGATCAGTAGCTTTCACATTGCTGGATCTTAAAAGGATCCATGACCTGAAAAACATTAGGAACCACTGTCCTAAAAAAAACCCCTAGACATTGTCTGCTTAGTCACTATAATGTTTTCACTTGTATTTCTCTTTCATTTATAAAACACAGGTGTATGGTATTTTCCCCAAGGACACATGATAGACTACCGTCAAATACAATAAAGACAGTACCAGATGCCAAAGAAAACAGAATTCCAACCCTTTTGCGTTATTTAGCTCCAACTCTCTCATGTCCCTGGGTTTACAGAGAAACAAAACAGGCAGTATCTCTACAGATCAAATCTCCTCTATATATAAAGGAGAATTCAGTATTCCTGGATAAAATCCTCTTGTTCTACATCCTAATGAAAGGTAGGAAAAGCACAAACTTTGTATTAAGAGGCTGGATTAAGTATATGTCTAAATAAAAACTGGGTTTTACATGCCTTAACATATTCTGACAAAAGATCTGTCTATATGGGGGGAGGAGGAGAGATCTCAGTAATATATTTATTTGCTTCCATACATGTAGATTTAAAAAAAATAAAGGTAGAGACTGAGGAATACTATTGTAAGAAAAGCCAAAATGAAGCAGAGAACGGCATAATCCAAAGGCCTGGGAATCAGAAAGACCTGGGCTTAAGTTCCATTTATTAGGCATATGATCTTAGACAAGTTACCATACCTCTGAGTCAGTCACCTTTGTAAAATAAACAAGCCTATCTCATAGAATTTTGCCCAGCAAAGAGTAAGCAATATTGTCATTTGTTCTATTTCTTTTAGCTCCAGATTAATCCAAGGGCAGCAAACCTTATGCTAGATAGTCTACAGATAGATACAAATACAGAGATATAAGATCTGACCAAAAGCAAAAAGGAGCTGGCCTTTTCAATCTTTCTACACATTATCTGCATATGAATGAAAATATATACTATGTATTAATCTCCAGCCTTAAGTGCTGACATTAAAAAAAAACTTAAATTCTACTTTGATGACAATGAGATTAGGAGTTCCAGTCTTTCTCAAATTATACTTTTCCAAAGGGTAGTCTACTAAATAATGTTCATGTCAGGCCACACCACTTGATCAAAAATTTTAATTGGATCTGAACTATTTTCAGCTGATTCAAATAATTTTTAGAAGGAAAAGAGACAGATTCTTTTGTATGGTTTAAAAGAGCAAGTTATTTATAGCAATTATCAACGTGGCAACAAACTCTTTTCAATATGAAGAAAATAATTTCAACTCCACAGGTCTATTATGAGGATCAAATTAATTTATCAATAATAAAGGTGTAAGACAATGCCATTAAAAATAAAGATACATCCCAACATATAGAAAAAACTGGCTATGTTAGAGTAAATTTAATAGCACCACACACAGACCAGCACATAATCATTTCAAATAAACAAAACTATGTGAACAATTTGTTGCTTTGAAACATTTATATCTAATATGTGAAAGGTACTTGCTGAACATGAAAGAGCAGTATGCAAAGGTACTCTAGTTCTTAGCCATCGACTGGCTTTATGACCTTAGGACAATCTTGGCCTCAACATATGAAAAATAGAAATACAATAACTAAGATCCCTTAAAGCACTATCTATAATACTCTGCCTTCAGTCCAAGACAAATGTTAAGTATTCAACATGACCAATCTCAATTATTCTCAAAAACTAAAGAGCTAAAAGTAATCAAGCCAGGTTTCTTATTTAGCACAAATTTCTAAGTTTTTTTTTTAAACAAACTACACTTTTGCAAATAACTCACTTTTAAGCTGAGGATATTTTTAAAGATCAAATAGCCTTTCCCAGGATGGAAAATACGAGCTACTGGCTAATCATGTGGATGAAAATACTTCACACTATTATTTAAACATAAAAAGCCAAACTATAAAAGTATTAGAAGACAATGCAGGGAAATATTCTTGCAATCTTGGCAGAGAAAAAGCCTTCCAAGAGACATGCAACTGAGAACCAATAAAAGAAAAAAAATGAGATTTGACGACATAAAAATTCCAAATCATAAACAGAAAATATGTACAGTAAGATGGAGAGTTACTATTTCTAATATACAAAGAACTCTCAAAACTGAGTATGACAAATAATCCAAGTTTAAATGAAGTAAAAGGGCATAAACTTGCAATTTGCAGAGGATATAAACATTTGCTCATCCGCACTAGTAGAAAAATGCTAATCAAAGCAAGGAGGTAATATTTCTCATTCATCAGACTGATTAAAAAGATCACACCTATATATAATCCTAGCACATTGGAAGGCCAAGACAAGAAGATCACTTCAGGCCAGGAGTTTGAGACCAGCCTGAGCAACACACCAAGACCCCCGTCCCTACAAAAATTAGAAAAATTAGCCAGGTACAGTGGCGTGCACCTGTAGTCCCAGCTACTTGGAAGGCTGAATCTCAGGAAGATCGCTTGAGACCATGAGTTTGAGGTTACAGTGAGCTATGATGATACCACTGCACTTTAGTCCAGACAACAGAGTGAGACCCTGTCAGACAAAGGCAGGGAAAAAGGAACTCACAGACACACTGCTAATGGGAATGTCAATTCAATATACCCTTTTTGAGGGTCATTTTGGCAGTACCTGTCAAAAATTTAAATTGGTACCACCTCTTGACCCAGAAGCAATTCTACTTGTAAGACTCAACAATAAGGAACGATTAAATTATAGTAGAGCCATACTTCAGAGTCCAATGCAGTCATTAAAAAGAATGGAGCTGAGCCATATGTGCTAACATATAAAAATATGTATAGTATGTAAATGATAAGCACACTATATAAATGTTAAAAGGCACAAAATTTTATTTTGTTTGAATCTTTTTTTTAAACAGCAAACATGTTACCTTTATAATTTAAAACAGTTGAAAAGGAAGGGAAAATAAGATGGGCTTAGAAAACATCACTTTATAATATATCACATTGGAAAACTATGGCTAGTTATGAAACAAATCCAGCCCACCGCCTGTTTCTGTAAATAAAGTTTTACTTGAACCTACACACACAAAAAGAAAACATTACTTTACCTTGAAAGTTTTATAAGCAAGAAATTCAGTTCCATCTACTGGTTTATGGCATATACGTACATATATACATATGTGTATATATATATATGTATACACACACATACACACACACACACACACACACACACACACACACACAAAAACACAGCCAAATTGAATTTTCCCAGCAAAGAGCTCCAAATTGACCTCCTGTTAGAAAGTAGTAACCATGGTCAAAAGGGCAAAGAAACAGCTTTCTTTGGATTTTGGCCTTTCTCACATTAACTTTCTACACTCTTTTTAAAATTTTTCCCATTTTGGGGGTAAGTTTCTTAAAGGAAGACGGCCACTTATTCTGCACTCCTATGGATATTTGGTGCCATATTTAGAGAGAGATAAGTTTTAAGGAAAGATACAGCATAGTAGAAACAATACTGGACTAGTTAACCTGGGTTGAATGCCCAACTCCACCACTATTCAGCCATGTTACCTTGGACAAGTCATTATCCCTACATCTGGGCCTACAAAATAAGGAATTTGATATGGATATTAAATATAGGTTCTCACCTAGCTTTTCTGTTGGACATGGAGAAGACTACCATTTTAAAGCTGTTGCTAATCTGTATGCTAGAAGGAGAGATCTGAATTCATCCAAAGAGATTTGAAGGCCACCAAAGTCTGCCTTTACTTTTTAAAAGCAAAAATTCTAAAATCCTGTATATAAAAGGTTGTTTTTAAGTGATATCTCCATCTCTTGAAACTATACTTCCTATACCAAGATATTTGAGGAAATCTGAGGGGCAAGGACATGGACTTCAGACTGAGTTAACAGACTGCAAACACTCCAGGCCGGAGGAGTCACAGTCATCTCTTGGAAAAAATGGCAGCAGATGTACGAGTGGAGTTACTATGGCAACTATACTGGCTGGCTATATCCAGCTTTATACTCTCCTGCGATACTAATTTATCAAGGCTTATCCCGAGGTGTTGTAATATTGTAAATCATGGAGCATATACTAAACATACCACAGTGAAAAATGTAGGATAGTCTTTCTAAAGGGCAATTTGGCAATAAATATCAAAAGCCTAAACGTTTTGCATTCTAAGTATAGAAATTTAAGGAAATAAACATAGATGTCAAGAAGATTTATCTATTAGGACGTACCTGTGCTTCTTTCCTTCATTCAACACTTACTTACCAAATACTTACTGTATACTAAGAAGTATTGTTTTAGATCATGAGAAACAGGGACTTAAACATATAAACATAAAAAACTGGAAATAAATTATGAATATCATGCAGAATACAATGCAGCCATTAAAATGCTATAGAATTGGGAATGGCAAATTTAAAAACACCATTGCTACACTGGTTTGGAGAAAACTGCTAAAAAGACATTTTGGGGACAACTGAGGAAATGTGAATATGAATTGGATAGTAGATAATATTAATCTAACTAGGCAACAAATTCCCTAGATGTGAAAATGGCATTGTGGTTTTTTAGGAGATGCCCTTATTCTTAAGGCATATGCTAAAGGATTTAAAGATGAAGTGTCATCCTTACTTGACATGCTTCAGAAAAATTCAACACATATGTACATATAAATCTAATATGGCAAAATCTTAACAATTGTTGAATCTATCTGGTGGTATACAGATGTTCATTGTGCTATTCTTTCAGTATTTTTAATGTTTGAAATTTTTCTTAAGCTGGAAGGGAGGCAGCAACATTTTTAAAAAGAATATTTCTGAAAAAAAAAGAACATAGTATTAAGGGTACACAGGAATAAAGAAAAGCCTCGGAAGAAAAAAGCACACCAAAATGTTAATAGTGTTTATCTCTGAGTTATGGGATTTGAGGAGATTTGTATGTTTATCTGTATTTTTTCAAAAATAAGCCATACTTACTTCCATATCATGATGAACGTTACTTAAAAACAAAGTCAAGAAAGTGTTTTCAAACAAGAATTACAATAAAATGAGCAAATGACACAAAAAAGTCCCATTCCCAAAGCATGCTTACTAAATGAATTTAAAAACTCCAAAGTAGTATACAAATTTAATATTAAGTAATAATAGATTTTTGTGTGGCCATCACATAGGTTTTGAATTTTTACTTACATGAGTAATTTATACCATACTCACACTATAGAAGTTCAAGCAATTCATGGTACTGACTGCAGGGAGGAAGGAAATGTTGGGTATTAAAAAAGTATTTCCCCTTTACCTATACAGGTTGAATATCTCTTATCCAAAATGCATGGGACCAGAAGTTCTTCAGATTTCAGATTTTTTTTTATTCTGGAATATCTGCATATACATAATGAGGTATCTTGAGGATGGGACCCAAGTCTAAACATGAAATTCATATCCTGAAGATATTTTTAATAATTCTGTGCATGGAACAAAGTTTGTGTTAAATATTTATATGTGGAATTTCCCACTCATGTCGTCATGTCTGTGCTCAAAGTCCTGTATTACCCCTGCCCCCAGCAAAAAGACTGAGGCAAAAATAAATGTTAAAAATGGTCAATTCTGAAGGGGAGGTAAGAATGGGGGTTTTTGTTGTATTATTCTCTGTATTTTTTAGTATATTTTAAATTTCTCAGAAATAGAAATGTAAACATTCCAGAAAAAGCTAAAGTTCTCCATGACCGTATCTCCCAAATAAACTTATCAGTTTGCTCTAGTTTTTTTAAAAACATAAGACCCAACTCTTCCCCATACCTTTTGCCATGACTCAATATTATTTAATTACTTTCCGCCAATGTAATGATTGAAAAAGACTTCATTTTAATTTACATTTCTTAGTTTGAGTATCTTCTCTTGTTAAAGGATATTTTTAGTTTCCTATTCTGAGAAAAGTCTGTCCCTAATTTTCTACTGAGCTGTCTTTCCTTATTCTTTAAACATTACCCTTATCATTAAGATGGGACTATACTGAAATGTTAATGGTGATTAAATATTGTGGTGGGATTATGAATATCCCCCCCAAATATGCACACATTTTCTAGTTTTTCCTGAATTAGTTCAGTGATTGAAACTAGAAAATGATGATATAATGGATGAAAAAACCCTTAGACAAAAGCATTACTTTCAGGGGTACTCTATCATATATACAACATATATATACATATATACATAACACCCTTAAGGAGGTCATAAAATCTAACTCAGAAATAAATGCATCTAAAGTATAAGTCCATGAAGAAATGAAATAATGGTTGAGCCTATTGATTCATTTGGAATACGTTTAACTGACTTTGCATAGCATTTTTGAGTTCAAGAAGTATTATCTTGCTTAACTCTTAACAAAATTCTGTGTGATATTCCTTGATACCCTCTTTTTTTTATTTTTGAGACAGTGTCTCACTCTGTTGCCCAGGCTAGAGTGCCGTGGCATCAGCCTAGCTCACAGCAACCTCAGACTCCTGGGCTCAAACGATCCTCCTGCCTCAACCTCCCGAGTAGCTGGACTACAGAGGTGCATCACCATGCCCGGCTAATTTTTTCTATATATATTTTTAGTTGGCCAGATAATTTCTTTCTATTTTTAGCAGAGATGGGGGTCTCACTCTTGCTCAGGCTGGTCTCGAACTCCTGAGCTCAAATGATCCAACCACCTCGGCCTTCCAGAGTGCTAGGATTACAGGCGTGAGCCACCGCACCTGGCCCCCTGATACCCTCTAGTAAACTGCCATAGCACATTTTGTTCATTCCTCATATTATTATACTGATCCCTTTAAGTGTGATTTACAGGTTTCCTTCCCCTAAGTAGACCACACTATCCTCCATTCTCCAATCGCTTATCTTTGTATTCCCAGTGTATGGCAGCAATGTGTATGTCCTCAATAAATATTTGTTGAATTAATGAGATATCATCACCCTCATTTAAAGGATGAGGAAACTGGCTCACTGATGAGGTAATTTGCCCCAAGTAACATAGCTATTAAGTACTTATTTTACATAAATTATAATGGCCTTATCTTTGTGGAGTACTCTACAATTTAAACATTTTAAAATATATTATATCTCACTTCAATGCTCACAGCAACCTATGAAGTAGGCTTTTTGATGATCATTTTATAGATAAGAATGGAAATTTGGTGATACACTCTAGGCCCACTCACATCCTAGTTTATATGAAGTACGACTGTCTCTTTATATACCTGATTCATCTGGTATTGAACTGGGTATAGGAGCCTGTATTTTATGTAGCAAACATTTTAAGGGGAAGGTAAAGGGGAGGGAGGGGGAAAGAAGAAGGTGGAAGGAAAGCAGTTAAAGCAACAGGACAGAGGCAGGAGATCAGGTGTAGGTCCATCTAAAGACCATAAACTGGTACTATAGTATCAACCACATATACCACTTTGAAATCCAATCCTGGCCCACAGGTTTTTTCTTGATATTACCCAATATTCATAGAAGACAACTGTAGGCTTTCTCACATTATCAGCAGTCTCAAAGGCTGGGGAGGCACACAGAATTAGGAGAGCTTTGAGAAACAATAGACAGGCTATATCATACATGGACAGCACAGGGGAAGAAATGATAACACAAAGGAAAAGGCTAAGGAACTTTAAACATGATCTCACAGTCCTTAAGTAGACTGTCAGTTTCTCAAGGGCAGAGACCAAGTCATTTTATGTCCCTTACTCCTGTACTCAGAAACACTCAGTAAATGCTTACTGAACTGAATGAAAAGAGGTAAGATGTAAGAAAGAAAAAGATGTAATATTAATTTAAAAGTTGAATAATGGCTTCCATTTATTGAGTACTTACTAAGTGCCACACATTGTATTTTAGACATTATGTATAATGTTAAAAGGGATATTTACCTCTTTTCTAATGTCCTATATATGGTGCTACTCAAGTATGTAACAGTGATGACACTGATGACTATCAGGAAGACTCATTGTGGGTTACTAAGGTTACAGCAGAACCCTGAACAGAAGAACCTTGAACACTAGGGGGCTGTGTAGATGGAGAAAGATCAAAGTAACCAATATATACATCACCACCATACTGGGTAGGATCCTTCCGAGGATATGAATGTGACTCCTAAGACTTTGCACAGTGAAAAACTACTCTGGTGGAACATTCAGTTATCACTGGCCAAAGTCTCAGACCCAAAATGACCAAAGAACAAACCCTATCCATCCCCACCACTGATGATCCCACACAGACCTAAAGGATCCAGATATGTTTTGCTAACCAGCCATCACTTCACCACCCTGACTGCCCACCCCTGAGCTGTTGCAGGGGTTAAGTAAAATAGTACATTAAATAAACTACTACCTATTGATCATCTACAGTGTACTAACACCTTACATTTTCTCATTTAATTCCAATAACCATATGAATAAGCAAGCCATTTCCCCAGACGAAACATCTGATGGGTCAGCTTGCCCAAACTGGTAGAACTAGTAAGTAGCCAGCCCCCAAACCCAAAACTGCCTGGGCTCCATGCTCTTTCTACTATTATCAAGGCATCGCAAACCTTTCTCCCTAAATTCTAATAAAAAGGTAGGGATGAATGAAGAGAAGCCTGGGGAGGTTAAGTGGAAAGAGAAAAGTGGAACTGGGTACAAAGCTCAAAGCTACCCATGGCAAAAGAGGGAATGTCCTTTGACTTCACCTTTATCTTAATCTCATTAGCTAATTCCAGGTCTGAGGCAGAAAAGCACAAGAATGAGCCTAGAACATCTTGACATACCAGACAGCAAGGAAGCTGACCACCAGATACTAGAGATCCCATCAAGAACAATCCAGGCCAGTGTGGTGGCTCATGTCTATAATCCTAGCACTGTGGAAGGCTGAGGCGGGAGGATCGCTTGAGCCCTGGAGTTGGAGATCAGCCTGAGCAAGAGCGAGACCCAGTTTCTACAAAAAATGGAAAAATTAGCCAGGCATGGTGGTGTGCACCTGTAGTTCCAGCTACTCGGGAGGCTGAGGCAGGAGGACTGCCTGAGCCCAGGAGTTTTATGCTGTAGGAAGCTATAATGATGCCACTGCACTCTAGCCCAGGGAGACAGAGCAAGACCCTGTCTCAAAAAACAACAACAAAAAGCCAATCAAGAGTCAACTTTAAGACAGACAGCCCTAACAGCCAAAAGTGGGACCATCTGAACTTCACTGAGGGTCAGAACTACAATTTGTTTAAATCCATCAAATGTTTACATCCATGAATACATAGTTACATATACACATATACATATATATGTAACCTTTTGAGGATGACAGGGAACCAATTCATTATCTTGAAAGCTACATCCATGAATAGTTACATATATACATATACATATATATGTAACCTTTTGAGGATGACAGGGAACCAATTCATTATCCTGAAAGCTACATCCATGAATACATAGTTACATATACACATATACATATATATGTAACCTTTTGAGGATGACAGGGAACCAATTCATTCTCTTGAAAGCTACACCCATGAATACATAGTTACATATATACATGTACATATATATGTAACCTTTTGAGGATGACAGGGAACCAATTCATTATCTTGAAAGCTTATGTTTTCAAAAAATTGAGTATTTATCCTGGCCCTCCCATATAAAGTGTATCATTGAGTAACCAGACAAATGATGAGGGGAAACATTATAAAATTATTCCAGTTAACAGATGAAAAAAATGACAGCATTAGAACATAACCATTTTGGAGCCACCAATGAATTAATGGATCCAAAAAAATTCAAGACATCACATAATGAATGTTGTGAATGAACACACCCCTACCAATATATTTCCCAAAGGGAATAAACCTGAAGTTTATCAAGCCTCTGGGTCCAGCTGCCAATTTGCAGGAAATAGAGAGGAACACTGATCTGGGGACATTTTGAGAATGACTGCAATGGAGGATCTCAAAATTGCTTCCAGCTGAGGGCAGTACTAAACAGCACTAAGAGGGAAGTGTTTTACTCAGAGATTGGGTAAGTAGAGTCCAAAAAAATATAGTTAACATTCTGTGCCAACCACTGTCTTCTGCCAGTGTCTTCTCCTAGACCATTCTGTAGGTTTGGTAGGGGCTGCAGGTTTTCCATTTCCAAAGAGTTTCCAGGTGATATTCTTTACCACTTACCAGTGGTAAGAAATGGAGTCAGAACTTGAAATCAGTGAGTCTAGCTCCAAGAGTCCCTGTTCTTAATCACTGTGCTGAAAGGTCTTTCCACCTGTAAGAACTCAATTGGCAGAACACAGTAATATTCACTTCTAATAAGTGTCTAGAAGTAAAAAAATAAAAACAAAAAAAATACAGTAATAAAGAAGAGTGGGAGTAAAAATAAAAAGCAAAAACTAGGAGAAACATGCTTCACTATAAAAGACAGGGAAGTAAGACAATAATCGTAGCAAATATTGTACCCATCAAAGCAATCTTCCAAAATCGTTCCAAAACATGAGCAGCCACCAAATGCAATGTGCCCAAACATTGCTAGAGCAATTATCTCTGAAATCTAATTATAAGGAGTTAAAACCTAGGTTGTGCTAAAAGTGGTACATAAATTCACGACAGTATGTTCAGACTCACCAATCTTTTAAATCTAAATGATTATAGTAAAAGGTCATTCCGGAATAATTTATCTCCCTACTCTTAGTCCCTTTTAGTCACCACTTACTAACTATTGCAAAGGAAAAACTGCTTTCTTTCAACACCTAAGATTATACACAATCAGAATCTTGGGGTTGAAGAATTTTAACATTCATTTAGTTCAACCAGCAATCCAGACTGAATCAGATCTACAACCCCAATCTCTATTTAGTGATACATTCATAAGAAATTAAATTTCAACTTTCTGTAAAATCACATTCTGGGATCAATCTATGTCACCAACTGCAATTTTTAAAGCCAAATGATTAAAACTTTTTAAGAGAACTTGAAGTTGAAAATGTTCAGGTTAACAGCCCAAACAAAACCTATACAGTTGTTTTACTCAGAGAGCCACTCCTTCTCTATCTGAAAGCAATTCTATAACCAGAAAACCAAGCTGGCCAACAAGTACATCAAGTTTTAGCAACTCAACCCCTATGACACATCAAATGAGAGGGTTTCCAAAGAATCTTAAGAGCTGAATTATCCCTGACATTAACATATATAAACATCTGGTAACCAGTTATTGAAGGAGGAGTCAGAGAACAATACAACAAAACACCAAGGAGCCCAAGTGCTTGAGACTATCAACCTTATAGATAGTGAGATCACTGTAGCAGCCCAATATGGTTACAGCTCCACAAAAGATTTCAACAACTAATCTTACTCCAGGAAAGGTACCATGGAATGTGAAGGGCAAATATTTTCAAAGCAACCAAGTTTGGCATTTCAATAACACTTTGAATTCATGGTTGAAAACACACAACAAAAGAAAAAAAAAACCAGCATTTTCATTGTGAACTTGCAGCTGTTAAGAACTGTGGGAAAAATTCAAATATTGGAATGCAAAGTTCTGTACCAATAATCTACAGTTATCCTAGTTTCACAAACTCAGGATCAGGTTTAAGTGCTTTTGTTCAATCTTCCCAACTACAGAAAACTCAGGAGCAAATATATCACTATATCTAATGTGCTGTAAATTATTTTTATTGACTTCATGAACTTACTGCAATTCCAAGAAATCTCCTCTTTAATATTTAGTCAATTTTCAGCTAGTGATTTATTTCTCCATTAACAAACAAAGAATTGAAAGGTCTGAATTCATGATCCATAGCACCAGTGATTCACAATCATATTTCATCTAAACACCTCAAAAATTTTCATCCATGATGACCTCTACCCTTTTTGCTGCTTCAACTTGAAATTACTCTTATTTTAAAGGTAGGCAAAAGCAGCCTTGCTCTGCACCCATCTGTGCCTAAGTCAAACCTGGCTGGAGCCTATGTGTCCAACATCCATTCTCAGAGCAGATCTTAGAATGGCCAATATTGCACAAGAAAAGAAATGAACAATTTAAAGGACTTTTTATGCTGGGGAAAACATCATTTCGAGATCAAATAAAATGAAAAACAATAGGAAAACTAAGGTCATGTATAACAGCTGAAAATCAGGATATAAGTGGAAGTTCTCAAAAACTTGTTTTAATACTGCCATTTCAAGAACGGTATGATTGCCAGAGGAACTCATTACTAGGTCTTAATAGCTTAGAAGTTATGGGTCAGAGCAGCTGAGATACCAACATCAAAAGAATAAAAAGCAACATTATAAGTAGTACAAAAATAACTGAATCACCTAAGGAAATTGAAACCATGCATGAAAAACCCCAAAGGCACAATCAGGTCATTATCTAGGAAACATTAGCTTCTTCACCAGGAGTCCTACTTTTCATGTGGAGCAGTAAGCAGGGCCAAGACATGGAACTGAAGTCAGGTATCAAATCAGACTTTGCCACAGAAAAAGGAATCCATGACTAGTTATTTTAGTATAGTGCCTAGGCCAGCAGTATCAATTCCAACAGGGATACAGGAGATTACTGCCATTGTACAACTATAATGGGTCCTCCAGAGTCTTTAATTTAGCAAGAATGGGTTAGCACTACTACTGGGTTATAATCCCCATGTGAGGGGGAAACCCTATAGGACAATTTCTTCAACAAATAACTCAGAAGAAAAAACCAAAAGGGACAGAACCTGCAGATTACAATGGATTTAAGAGTTACATCAACCCTTTTCGATAAATGGACTTCCTCTGGATCCTGATTAAAACTATAGAAAAGAGGCCGGGGGCGGTGGCTCATGCCTGTAATCCTAGCCCTCTGGGATGCCGAGGCGGGTGGATTGCTCGAGGTCAGGAGTTCGAGACCAGCCTGAGTGAGACCCCGTCTCTACTAAACATAGAAATAAAAATTATCTGGACAACTAAAAATATATATAGAAAAAATTAGCCGGGCATGGTGGCGCATGCCTGTAGTCCCAGCTACTGGGGACGCTGAGGCAGTAGGATCGCTTAAGCCCAGGAGTTTGAGGTTGCTGTGAGCTAGGCTGACGCCACGGCCCTCACTCTAGCCCAGGCAACAAAGTGAGACTCTGTCTCAAAAAAAAAAAAAACAAAAAAAAAACTAGAGAAAAGAAAACCAAACTGAGAAAATCAGGGAAATTTGAATACCAGTTTTATATTTGATATTAAAAAAATCACCATTAATTTTTTCAGTTGTGATAATGGTTTTGAGGTTAGGTTTAAAGAACTCTTGCTTTTAGAGAGACAAATAAATATTCTACGAATAAAAATATGACAGTAAGGATTTACTTCAAATTAAGTCACTGGGGGCGTCAGTGGATACAAATATAGATGAAACAAAATAACTGCAAGTTGATACTGTTAAAGCTGGTGATGCACACATGGGAGGGAATCACTGTATCATTCAATTTGTATATGTTTGAAACTTTTCATATTAACTCTTTAAAAAAGAATTAGACATACAATCTCGCAATTTTATTTTCTGAATGACGCTTAGGGTGATTTAAAAAAATCACGTACAGACAGCATTAAACAGTTCCATTTAATTCAGTAATGAGCTCCACATATAATGCAAGAAGCAACCAGTGCTACATTCATCAGATCCAGACAATAGAAGAAACAAAAGTAGCTCAATCATAGAATGGAAATACATACACCCTCACTATCTCCATTCCAGGAAGTAAAATACAAATACTACCCCCAAAGACCTACAAAAACTAACCTAAAATCACAGCCAGTCATACTCATCCTGGTGGGAAATCCCAACACTGCTCCAACAGCTTCCTGAACCTTCCTGACCAAGTTGGTCTGCTGGTTCCTCTGGAGCACTAACCCACTCTCTGGAGCACTAACCCACTCAGCTCAGGCTACTGGAGGACCTGCAAAAAAAGGTGGTGCGGGGGGAGAGATACACAACACATTTAATAGGGTGTGGGGGGTTAACCATTCTGTCAGTGTTCAAACATAATCACAGTTATTATTTCTGAAGCAAAAGCCTTCACATATCGATTTGCATTTTTAAGACCTGCTTTGAGCAGTAACTTAAGAATTCAGAACCAATAGCTATAACAATACTTGACACTCCGACAACACCCCTGAAAAGTCAACTCAGTTCTCCACTCAAAATTATAGGAGATGGTGTTTGCTTTATAGACAATTTTATATCCTCATTATAAACTGATACTAAGGAAATTTTAAATTTATTATTTTTGTGAAAAAATATGTACACATAAAAATTATTCTTCACCTTCATACATGCTTTTTGGCCATACTGGGAGACAAACGATAAACATCCCGGAAACTTAGGCTGAACTTCGCCATTGAACCTTAGACAAAGTTTTTATTTGATATTGCTACTCCTTCCTCTCTTTTCAGAAATCTACCAAGAATTAAACTTTTAGGTCATACCTAGATTATCATTCCCAGATTTATTCTAATGCTGAATGACAAGAGTCAAATTGAGGTTTAGTTAATTTGTGATCATTGTTTAACCCTCAGTAAAATGCACCAAGGCAAAATCTCAAAACAAAAAGTTATTTCCTGTTCTCCAATGAGAAAGGGGGAATTTCTATTACCTTTGAAGAACTTCGAACTAAATAAAGCAAACCCTGAAGCTCAAAACTATAGCTCACATATAATTACTGGATGGTTACCCATTGTAAATTTTCAATCCTAATAAATTTTTACCACCATGTTACCACTTCAACCTCCATCATCAAGACATGGTAAGCAGAAAAAAAAGCACTCACTTTAACACTGGTCTAATCAAAATATTAACAGTAAGGAAAACTTATCTCCAAGCCATATATGGTCACTTATATTTAATAAGTATGCTAGAAAATACAAAATAGCAAAAACACAACAGGAGGTTGTGTAATAAAGAACAAGGAGTAATTCACTTTGGAAAAGAAGCTTGATATTCCAAATGATCTTTCAGATAGGAATTATCGTGCTCTGGTAAGAAGATGCCAAATAGAGGATCCCCACACTGATCTAAGGACCAAATAAATGAGGTAGGGGGAAAGCAGCATCAACACTGAACTACTCAAGCAGAAGTCCCCTTTACCACTGTGAAACGTATGGCATGAAATTTCATTACTTTCATAGGGTGAATGAGAGGCCAGGCTGCCTGTGAAGGAGTGGAAAGAGTGAGTGGGCAAGGGTTGAGGCAGCCCTTCCAAAAGGTAGAACCCTAGGTGTGGTTCTTGACAGGAACATTATAGCTGGTGGTCATTCCAAGATAATGATTTTTGCACTGAAATTCCTAGACTAGTAGAAGGAAACAAAGAACGGGAATCACATTCAAACATCATGGCCTATGAGGAGGGGGAAAAATACAAAAGTGACAGAAATACACCAAAAACCTAAAGAAACCCGAAAAATCTCTTATTCTTTTCCAGATCATAAAACTAGCATATGACAGATGCTTCTATCAATGTATTCTTACACTAAGAAAATCTAATCATAACTTATTGTGTGCCTAGCACTTTATAAATTTTCTAATTCTAGCAACAACCCTTTAATATGAACACGACTATCCCCGTTATAGATGAAGAAATTGAGAATCTGAAAAGTAATTTGCCCAAGGTCACAAAGTTCGATGTGACCCCAAAGCACACAATATTTCCACCATACCAGGCTGCCTCCCATCACTGGGGAATGTTGATGTCTCCTCAATCTATGTATGCAACATTGGTGCTAAAAGAATACAATGTTGAATACGTTATCTACAAAGGAAACAAATGACTAGGAAATAACTGCCTATAGTTAATGATGGCATGGGGGGAAGAGGAAATAAATTACAACAGTGCAATGATTGAGGGGAAAGACATAATATATCAATGCTATTTTCTAGCACACGGAGGAGGGGAAAATGTAGGGGAGCCTGACAGGAGGCTACTTTCACTCTAGGGGATTCAGCTCCCGCAAAAAGAGCATGGGGGGTAGTGGGGAATAGGAGGATTAAGAAGTGAGAAGCATGTAAGAGGTGGTTAGCAGCAAGAACACATGTCCAAAGACCAAGAGGCTACAGAAACTCAGAGCCAGGTAGAGAAAAGGGCCGGTTCCCAGATTATCAGGGGGAATGGGAGAGGAATGGAGGACAAAAAGTTGGTTTTCCGGAGGGTTATTCTCAACAGCCTTTGGGGGCGGATTATGAAAAAGGGAAGGCTAAGAGCTGCAAACGAAGAAGCCACGAAGACTATAATCATCCAACCACTGACTCATTCATAGTTTCGCCTGAGAGTGGTCTAGCAGCATGCAGAATTGAAGAAATCTGCCCTGTGCCCCCAGTAAGGGTCATACAGACGTGATGACCTGAGGGAAAGGAAAGCTACCATGGTTCCATCCACAAAGATGGAATAAATGCAGGGAACAGGACAGGCTATATTCAACGCCTGCGCCAAGGGGACCAATGGAAGGAGACGGGATGGGCTAGGGGACTCAGGCTAATCTCCAAATTAGAACGACTGGGAAAGGGGGGAAAGGGAAAAGCTTTGACCTCCCCCTTAAATATGAACCTCAACTATCCACGTAAATAAGTAAGATCACATGGGATGACAGAATTAAAGGAGAGGGGGGGAGTATGTCAGAGACACTATGGCTTGATCCCTAAACCTTAGCTCAAAGACCATGGGAGCTGGGGAAGTAGACCCCATCTCAAGAAAAACTAGGGGATTCATCTGGGTCGTTGCAGGAGCTGAGAACGGAGGCGGGCCTGCAAAAAAAAAAAAGGGGGGGAAGGGGACCAGCCGTCATTGGTAGGTTCCCTCTCTCTCACTGTCCAATCTAACCCCCAACCCTACACCCCAACAAAATCCAGACTACCCTCCCTCCCTTCCCAAACCGCCCACTGCGGCGGCGGCAACAGAGGCGTCGATCAATGGTGGGGCAAAGACAGGCCCACACGCGGCTGAGGCCCGGGAAATGGTGTCGCCTCCACGGACTAGAAACAGGGTGGTCTTCGTCTCAGGTCCGGTTTACCGGCACCTTAGCGTTTCGCCAATCATCACCTCCTTAACGTCAGGTACCTGAGAGGCATCAAAAACGCGGATAGCCAACATCTCAGTCCCGGGTCCTGGCCGGACAGACATCAGCCTCCGCCGCCATCTTAACAGCAGGCGGACCGACCCTAGTCACTCCCCCCCCCACCCCCGAGCCACCTCCGCCACCGCCAACGGATCCCATGAGGACGTAGACCCGTTCCCGCGAGAACTCACCGGCTAAGAACAGCACGAGCCGAAGATGTTGCCGCCACCTCCGCGGCTACTGTAGTCAGTAGCCGAACCGCTGCCGCCTCCGCGCGATACCGCGAGAACCTCTACCGGACGGGAAAAGCCTGAGCCCAGCCCTTCCCAGACCCCTCCTCCCCCCAAAGCCGAAGTCGCTATAGCTCCGCTCTCACCCTACGCGAAGCGAAAAGCAAATGACGCACAATCTCACGAAGCACCGAGAGGCGGAGCCAATCTGCTGCCACCTGCTCCCGCATGCGCTGAGAACTATCGCGATATTACGTTTTAGCCTCGGCGAGACCTTCGAAATTCACCGCAGGATGCCGCCCGCGCGTTGCCTTTAGGAAACCCGAGATCTCGCGAGACCTGGTACACACTCCTAAAAAGGAGAGAGGCGGGGCTTCGTGAAAATGACTGGGAGTTTTTCCGGAGAAGGGAGGAACCTCCCGTCCTGCAGGGATCTCGCCTACCACGAGGTTTCCGACCCACTGCGGAGCTGGCTGCTAAACCTCGCGATGACACAGCTCAGCGCCAAATCTCGGCCATGTCCTGAAAACTGCCTCCGCCCCCGATCTAGGTGTCTAGAGCCTAGTGCTTGAGGAAAATTTAAAAAGTCAACCTGTTTATTCTCACGCTTCCGGGCAGAGCTGTACCAATTAGCCAAACTCCTTTCTGGAAGGGGAGGAAAGGGTCCCCCATTGTTACCTGCCTCCAGGAATAACATATTATCCTGGACTAACACATAAAAGACGTTCAATCGCACAATAAGCACGCAAATGCAAATGAAAACAATGACATAACATTTTTTGCCCATTAGATATAAAAACATTTGAAAGACCTATAATATCCAGACTCCTTCCATCTCCGCACTGCAGGCTAACCTGAATCCATCTTAATCTCACTAAAAGCTCATATCGTTAGTTCTAGCTCTAAAGCCACCAATTTTAACTACTGAAGCTTTATCTTAGCATAACCAAAAAGATCCAATAAAGTGGTTTTCTCCAAACAAAGGAGTCTTCCCTCAAAGGAAAATTCAAGCTGGGGGGGGGGGCGGTGTGTGAGTGCTTGCAGCTTTTAATATGGCAGTTTTTCCACGTCTAGCCAACAATGTTTCTCCAATAAACCTTGGGATACAATCTGGCTCGATTTGTGGGCTTTTTCATTCTAATGCATTGTTCTGTCCATTCTAATTTAAATATTGTTCCCTTAGAGTACATTTTAATACCTAGTAGTACAAATACCTCTATCTTTACTTATCTTTTAAAATATTTTTTTTTCGGTTATCCTTAGCCATTTTTTCCCGGATGAACTTTAGAATCATATTAAGTTCCAAAAACTTATTATATTTATTGAAATTGCATCAATTGTATAAGTCAATATAGGAAAAACGGACATCACTACAAAATTGAGCCTTCTTCTCCAGAAGCATGGTATCCCTTCTCCATTTTTGCAAACGTTCTTTTATTATATTCCTCTATAAAGTTTTATAGTTTACTTCTAGGTATTTTTATTCGTTTTTCTGGCTATTGCAAACGCGGTTTTTTTAGTATTAAATTTTCAAAATGCTCATTGCTTATAGATAGATATTTGCCTATTTACTTTCGTAATCGGACAAATAAAAATATGTTTAGTTTCACTAGTAACCAGAAAAATGCAAATGAAAATAATGACATACGATTTTTTGTCTTTAAATTGGCTAAAATTACAAAGATTGATAATACGTGTTGGCAAAACTGGAAAAATAGGCACTCTCGCACAACACTGGGGAGTGTAAATTATAGCTTTTTGGGAAGGCAATTTGGACAAATCTATCAAAATTCAAAATGCATATACGTCTTGACCCAGCGATTACTCTTCTAAGAATTTCTCCTACAGAAATACTCATCCATGTGCACGAAACATATACACAAACCCATTCATTATGGCATTGCTTGTAATAGCCCCCTCCCCCCTCAAGGGAAACAAGCTATAGATATCGGGAAATGGTTAAACTGTAGTACAATCATACAATGCAGCTGTTTAAAAACTGACATAAATTTGGATTCCCTTGATATAGGAAGATCTACAAGACACACTGTTAAAATTTTAAACAGCAATTAGCCGAAATGAATATGTGCGTGTGTGTGCACACTACCATTCAGATACCAAAACATATACATACAACGCCTAGTAGTTACCCGCGAAGCCAGCCTGCCTGCCTGCCCGCCCCTCACCTTCCCTCTCTTCCGAGGCCGCCTTCCTCGGACCCGTGAGAGAAACGCCGAAGGCCCGGCCTCTACTCCCTCCTTACGGCCACTTGGCCAAGGCTAATGCCGGTACCTCGCATCCCCACTGTCGGCCGCTCTCTCGCCGCGCTGCCGGCCGCTGCCCCGCTGCCCCCGAAGATGCGGCTAGCTTTCAGCTGGCGCTGGCCGAGGCCTGGGGGAGGGGAGAGGAGGCGGGGTTCAGGGAGGGTTGTGGCAGGCCGCCCGGCCCCTTCACCAGCCTTTCCCGCAGGCTCCCCAAGGCCGCCACCTCCGTGCCTCCGGGTAGGGTCCCGTGGGTACTCCCCCCAAAACCCCCGCGAGGAGCCGAGGACTGCCGCGCAAACAGAGCCCGCCCCCAAACCCGGGGATAGACGCTCACCTCGGCCGCAGTGGCTCCGCGGGGCCCGCAGGAGCGTGCGGGGTCCGCGGCCCTGCTTCAGCCCTGCTCCCCTCGCTCGCCCTCAGTAGAAAGCCATCCCCCTCCGGCTCCGCTCACACTCGATTTGAGGCTCCACCCACCGCACAAGAAACCCCGCCCCTGTCCCTTGGGAGGGCACTCCCTCCGCGGTGAAACCGGGTCCCCAGAACGGCCCAGTAAACGCAACCATAGAGGATAGTAGGGTCGCTAAGGAATTGCGGTTTGATTCGAGGCAAGGTAGAAGCGGCGGAACGGTTCACGATTTGATCTGATTCACGTTTAAAAATTAATGACCTCTCCAGCTGCCTTGTGAAGAATGGGGGGTGGGGGGCAAGAGGGCAAGCCGGGACACAGTGCTGAGGGCGGGAGACCACGAGGGCACTGACCACCACCGTGAGTTCACACGGGCAAACCCTTAAAACACTTCAGGCACATAGTAAGCCCTCAATAAACATTCTCTTTCTTCTGCTCCTTTTATTATTTGGGATGTCAGTGCCATCGGCATGGATCCTATGAGGATCTGCATCTGTAAATGCATAGGAATAAAAAGGATCTGGCAGGAGATTCCCCCATTAACCGTGCTTCCTCTGGGGTGCGGAATGAGATTGGAAGGTGAGAGGAGAGGGAGGGCTTTGACTTGCGACTCTAGCTACTTCCATAAGGTTTCAATTTTTTTTTTTATTTTTTTTGAGACAGAGTCTTGCTGTGTTGCCTGGGCTAGAGTGAGGGCCGTGGCGTCAGCCTAGCTCACAGCAACCTCAAACTCCTGGGCTTAAGCGATCCTACTGCCTCAGCCTCCCGAGTAGCTGGGACTACAGGCATGCGCCACCATGCCCGGCTAATTTTTCCTATATATATTTTTAGTTGGCCAGACAATTTTTATTTCTATTTTTAGTAGAGACGGGGTCTCGCTCAGGCCGGTCTGGAACTCCCGACCTCGAGCAATCCACCCGCCTCGGCCTCCCGGAGGGCTAGGATTACAGGCGTGAGCCACCGCGCCCGGCCTTAACAAAAAGTATGTATTAATTTGTTTTTTAAAGTATAAAGACAAGCACTGTCCAAAGAACTCTTGAGACATAGAGGAAATAAAAACTAATTATACTCTCCAGTTCTAATTCCAACTCTCCAGAGCAGTGTTTCATGCCTGGAATTGAGTATCTGCTGAATGGATCCATTCCCTCCCCCCTCCATATATGTACACGTAAAATTTTGTATACAATCTCAGGAGATGTACAGAGGCCCCTTTGAGATACATTGTTTCAATAACTATGTTTACAAAGTTATTTTTAACGACTGAATGTTATTCCATTGTGAAACTATTTAACCAAGACCTTATGTTTAGGTCTTTTTTATTATAGGAAATACATACTGTAAGGCTGGTAGCGGGCACCCCTCCCATCCCTAATGAAAAAAACAAGGCCACGAGACCTGCCGAAAACAATGCCCGCAGGGCCCAGCTAAGTTAAAGAATAGCCACACCTGGATGGTTACCCTGATAAGGGTCTCAGTTCTTGGAATGTATACATACCACCAGCCTCTCCTAGTTCTCAATACTCACCCTAAAACCATAACGGAAAATTCCTAACTCTTCGTGCCAAAACTCTTCACACTGGAAACCCCAATCTCCCAGCCCTAAAAACATATATAAGCCCACTCAAAACTTCTCGGTGGTGGGACTTCTCGGGCCCCTTCTCTCCTGGGACCGTAAACCTCATCCGGGCCCCTCTCTTGGGACCCGTTAGCCTCGCCCGGGAGCGCTCAAATAAAGCCTGGTTGCTTACGCCTTTCAACTCTGCTCGTCTTTCTTTCTCTGGCACCAACCATCCAAAAACCTTACAAATACGCGAACTTAGATGTAACTAAATTACTGCATATTTCTAAGATTTTTCTCAAGGAGAAATTTGTAGCACGTCTCCCCGAAACACAAAAGTTCTCCAGAATAGTTGTAACAATATACAGTCTCACCAGAAATATAGAATTCTAGTTTATTCTGATATTCCCATACCCTCACCAATACTGCTATTATAGTTTTCAAAAAAATTCAGTTTAATAAACCCTTGTATTCTAATTCCAGTCTCTCACAGTATCTGCTTTACTTCTAATAATCCATGGTCTCTACTCCTAATTCTAATCCCTACCTTTTTTTTTTTTTTTTGATACAGAATCTTGCTTTGTTGCCCAGGCTAGAGTGCCATGGTGTCAGCCTAGCTCACAGCAACCTCAAACTCCTGGGCTCAAGCAATCCTCCTGCCTCAGCCTCCCGAGTAGCTGGGACTACAGGCGTGAGCCACCATGCCCAGCTAATTTTTTGTTCCTATTTTTAGTTGACTGGCTAATTTTTTCTATTTTTAGTAGAGACAGGGTCTTGCTCTTGCTCAGCTGGTCTCGAACTCCTAATCTCAAGCGATCCTCCCACCTCGGCCTCCCAGGGTGCTAGGATTACAGGTGTGAGCCACTGCACCGGCCTAACCCCTACCTTTCTACTGGTAGCTCCTAGGACACATAAAAGTCTAAGTTCCCCACCTCGAATTATAAAATCTCACATATCCCACAGCCCTAGTTTTAGTTTCAATCTTCAGCAGCTTCTAGTTCTTTTGCTAACTCCACACCTTCGCTGGTCCTAATTCCAACTAATACTGTCCCTCCTATGCATGCGCACACACATACACATTATTTTCACTTCTCTGATTGTAGACTATTCACAAAGTATGTTAAAGCATAAAGAAAAAATCTTGTAATTTCACCACCCAGTGAAGACCACTATTAACGTTTTGGTTTTATGTTCTCTCAACCTTTTTCTATGCATTATATATGTATTTATAGTTGTAAACAAGAATATTATAGCATGTTATTACATTTGTCATGTCATTAAATATTTGTCAATGACATTCTAATCGCAACATGAAGCGTTCCTTTCTTTAGCATATAATTAACTTCCCAGCTTTGTTTTTTCATTATAAAATCGGTTTCTAATTACACATGAATACATTATTGTAAACACTCAGCAAGGATAAATTTAAAGTTCCCCTTACATTCATATACACACTAGAAATGCATAGCTCTGCTTTCTATTGTTCATTTTAAAAATATAAATAGCATCCTATTTTATGTTTTTTTTCTGTTAATTGCTTTATGCACTTAATGTAGTTTGAAGATCTTTTCATGTCGGTGTGTATAAATCTACCTCATTCATCTTATCTACTACATAGTATTCCATTGAATGAGTGTACTATAGTTAATCATTCACTTATTGATAAACATATGTTGTTTTCAATCTTTTACTATTACAGTGCTTTTTCTTTTTACTAATAGTGCTGCAGTGATTAATTCATTTTATATGCTTTTTGGTGCATATGCTAAATTATTTTTGTAAGATAAATATGGAGAAGTGAAATTGCTGGATCAAAGGCAGCACATTTTGAGATTTTAATACATAATGCCAAATTACCATGTAGAAAGATAGTTTACACCTCCACCAGCAGTAAATAAGAATAACCATTTCCCTAAATTCTTACTCACACTGGATATTAACCAATCATTTTAATATTTTGCCAATATGATAGGTGAAAAATGTCTCATTATTTACATTTCTCTTATTATTAGCTAGGTTAAGGAATATTTTCTTATGTTTGTTGGTCATTTGCTTATTTTGTGACTTGCATGTTCATGTCTTTTATCTATTTACTAATTGAATTGTTTATTGAATTATGTAGTGTGGATATAAATGTTTGTGACACGTGTAGGAAATTTTTTTGCAGACTTCTGCTTATTTTTAAATTTTGTTTATAGGGTCTTTGGGGGTATAGATGTTTTAAATATTGATGTATTCAAATTTATCAATAGTTTCTTTTATGACTTTATTTTGGTTTTTTTTCTTTTTTATTCATTTATTTTTAATTGAAAAATAATAGTATATATTTATGGAGTAAAATGTGATGTTTTGATCTACGCATATGTGGCAGAAAAATTCTGTCAAGCTAATTAACATATTCATCACCTCACCAAATGATCATTTTCTTTTTTGGTGAGACCATTAAAAATCTATTCTTTTAGCAATTTTGAAATATATTAATATAATATATTATTATTAACTGTGATCACCATACAGTGCAATATATTACTAAGGTTTATTTCTCCAGGTTACATAAACTTTGTATACTTCGATCAACATTGCTCCTTTCCCCATCCCTACTGCTCCCAACCCACAGCCTGAAAGCCAACTTTACATTTTGAATCTTGCATAAGAAGACCTTTCTACTCCAAGATTAGAAGCATTGTCCTCTAGTTCCTGATAATATTTTAGAATTTTTTATGTTTAGCTCTTTAATTCATTTGGAATTATTTTGGTGAAGATTTTTCTAAGTCAGTAAATCTTCTTACAATATTATCTGTAATAGATAAATATTATTCGATTGTAATACTAATTACTTAGTATTTTTCATAGGGCCTTAAACATTTATTGAACATCCTTTCCCTTATCAAAAACCAAATATATATGTGGATTTGAATGTAAATAATCTATTCAATAATCCTAAAATCCATACCAACATTAATACTAAACTATTTTAAGTACTTAAGTTTTAAATTATATTTTCATATTCCAGGGCATGCCTCTGTTTCATTTCCCCAAAATTTCTTGACTATTCTCAGGCATTTTTTTTCCATATGAAATTTTAAATTAGCTTTTTAAGTTCTATAAAAATTCCTATTGGGCTTTTGATTGCATATTTAGTTCATCAAATGGATGTAGAATATTATATTTGGCAAACCAATCTTCTAATGCCATACATTTATGTTGTTTCTAATTGTGCACTGTTATAAGCAGCTCTGTGAAGGAATTTAGAAAAATCTTTGCTTACCACCACTATGATTATTTAACAGTACATTTCAATAAGTCAAAACATATACACATTTGGAGAGGAGTTGATAGGTATTTCCCAGTTCACTTCGAGAATGATTTTTATCAATTTACATTCCCATGGGGTGTATGGGTGTGTCTTTTCCCTATCCCACTACATGACTGGGTCATTTTGAACCTTTGGAAATTTGATGGGTTACACATCTCATTGTTTTGCTGATGTAATGTATTTTGTATGTTTTCTATTGTTGGATAACAAATTATCACAAATTCGGCAGCTTAAAACAACAGCCATTTATTATTTCACAGTTCTATAGATCAGAGTCCCGGTGGGCTTGGTTTAGTTCTCTGCTTGGAGGTCTCACAACGCTAAAATAAAGTTGTCACCAAACTAGGCTTTTATCTGGAGCTCTGGGGAAGAATCAACTTCCAAGCTCATTCAGGTTTTTGGTAGAATTTAGTTCCTTGCTGTTGTAGGACTGAAGTTCCCCATTTCTTTGTTGGCTGTTGGATGGGGGGCTGCTTTAAGCTTCTAGAGGCCACTGACATTTTTCCTCACATGGTCCCTTCCATCTTCAAGCCAGCAATGGTGCATTGAATCCTTCTCTTGCTTCAAATCTCTCTGACTTCTGCCACTAACCCGAGAAAACTCTTAGCTTCTAAAAGGCTTGGTGTGATTAGATTAGGACCATTGGGACAATCCAGAATAATTATCATATTTTAAAGCAAACTGATTAGTTACCTTAGTTACATCTGCAAAATCTCTTTTGTCAGGTAATGTAACATAATCACAGGCA
Source organism: Lemur catta (assembly GCF_020740605.2). NCBI lineage: Eukaryota > Metazoa > Chordata > Mammalia > Primates > Lemuridae > Lemur > Lemur catta. The sequence continues at coordinate 55,299,316 of NC_059155.1, read as the reverse complement.
TGATATCGCCTCACATTCACCATCCTCAAAATTAGGGCAAGAAATCTTGGTGGGGGCATTTTAGGATTCTGCCTACCACAGTTTTATTTTCCCATTTTCTAACAACTACATGAATACATTCTGGTTGTAAAAGATTCAAACATCACAGAAGTACTGTACATAGAACAAAACAATAAAGCTGCTTTTTGCCACCCTTCCCCACACCATCACCCCAACTTAGAAGTAGCCTCGGTATTTTTTGTATATAGGGGGAAATCTTTTTGTAATTGGCCACCCTACTTAGCTTTCTTATCAGTTCTAGTAGTTTTTCTATTCATTCTCTTTGGTTTTCCAGGTGAATAATGATATCTGCAAATAATGATTTCCTCTCTTATTATACTTATAATTCTTACATGCATTTACTTGACATGTTTTGTTGAACTTCTAGAAAAATGTTCAACTGTAAAGGCAACAGTTGGCATCTTTGTCTTTGTCCTATTTTGAATGAAACTTCTAGTGCAATGTTTCCAAAACTAATGTTGTGGCTGATAAGAGATTTTTATCTACTTTATTATGAACATTTTCAAACATACAACAGAGTTGAAAGAATTTTACACCTTCATACCCACCACCCAGATTTTTACCATGTTTTGCTCTACTTGCTTTATCGCATATCTGTCCTCTATCCCTCTGTCCATCAATCAAACCATCTTATTTTTTAATGCATTTCTCTTTCTCATTTAATTAGACTCTCTAGAGGTTTCTGTATTTTGTTGATATTTTCAAAAAACTATTTCTTGGATTTATTTTTCTATTCTACCATTTTCTCCGTATTCTCTACTTAATAAACTATTTTCAATTTTTATGTTTATTACTATCTTCCTCCAGTTTTCTCTAAATTTGTTTTGCTATTTTCTTTGTAACAGCTTGCATTAAGCGCTTGATTTATTTATTTTCAGTCTTTCTTATTTATAAAAGCAGTCAAAGTTATAATTTTTGCTATGTTTGACTTTAAATGTAGTACTCTCATTCTCATTAATTTCTAGTTTATAATTTTAGTGTTGATTTTCTCTTTTACTATGCTATATTTAGAAGTATTATTTTATTTTTGAGGTGACTAAATTTTTTTTCTTTTTTGGATATCTTGGTGGTTAGAGGTTGGTTGTATCGTACTGTGGTCCAATGTGACTTTTATGATTTCTACTATTGGAAATGTATTGTGCTTTCTTTCATGACTCAGTACATAATCTTTGCAAGAGTTGCATAGGCATTAAAAAAAACTTAATAGGGTACAACTTATCTGCTTTTCTGTTTATATATATTTTAATGGAATATTGTTTGATATGTATGTTTATGACAGAAGATATTCTTGGTGGATATTATCTTTTGCAGTATTTCTCTTTACCCTATTTAAAGTTTTTTGCCTTGAATACTAATTTTTTCTAAAATTAATGCCATCACTTCTATGTATATATCTTTATTGTTTTTTATTTGTTACAGAATGTCAGACAAACCCATAAATTATTCAAATAGAGTTAACAACTGTTTATGACATGCTGTATATTCTTTCAGATCTTTTTCTATCTATAAATTTACCTGTATGTGTATTTTTTTTTTTTTGAGACAGAGTCTCACTCTGTTGCCCGGGCTAGAATGAGTGCCGTGGCATCAGCCTAGCTCACAGCAACCTCAAACTCCTGGGCTCAAGCGATCCTCCTGCCTCAGCCCCCTGAGTAGCTGGGACTACAGGCATGCGCCACCATGCCCGGCTAATTTTTTCTATATATATTTTTAGCTGTCCATATAATTTCTTTCTATTTTTAGTAGAGACGGGGTCTCGCTCTTGCTCAGGCTGGTCTCCAACTCCTGAGCTCCAACGATCCGCCCACCTCGGCCTCCCAGAGTGCTAGGATTACAGGCGTGAGCCACCACGCCCAGCCCTGTATGTGTATTATAATATAGATTTTTAAACCAAAAAGGGGAAGTAATGATATATTTAAGTTTTACAACTTGCTTTATTAACTTAATGTATTATTGAAATTCTTTCTATGTCAGTGTATATACATTTACATTATTTTTTTTAACTGATCTCTGGAGCTGGCATTTATACAAAGTGCCTGGCCCATCACTATCTTTTTTTTCCAATTCAAATGTTACTTCAGGGAAGCTTTTCCTGACCCCCACCCCCACCACAAACCCTTCCCTGACAACTCTGTAATACAGTTTCATGATATTATGCTATTTGTCTCCCTAATCACCCAAGACAAATGTACAGTTGTATGATTAATATCAGTTCCTCCCCCACCCTTCACACACAACCCACACCTCTGTGCTGCACAGTGAGCTCCTTAAAGACAGGGACCACGTTTGTTTTGTTCCTATTTTACCCCAGCACCTACCACATTGCCTGGCAATTGTGTCTATTCAATAAATATTTTCACCATGATTATGCCCATTTTACAGGTTAGAAAGCTGTGCTAATTTAAGTAACAGTCACCCTATAAGAAATCCCCTAAGGATACTCAGAAATAAGTGGGTGAGGTAACAATAGATTATGAGTACCTTAACATGTCAATACTTAAAGCTTTACCTTATTTTTTAATTAATTGCATAGGGTGGATGTTCCTTTGAATTGTTACTGAGTTTTCATTATTATAGAGAGTGCTGAAATGAACATCCTTGTAGATTAACATGTGTGTATTTCTGTAAGAGAAATTACTAGAAATAGAATTCCTGCAAAGGGTATGCACATTTTACAATTAGATAGATATAGTCAAATTGCCCTCCAAAAGAGATTATATAAATTTATATTTGTAGTATTAATACCAGAGTATGAGAGTGCTTTTTATCCCCATACCCGTTCCAAAGCTGTGTGTTTTCACTAAGTTTTTTCTTTGCTAATTCGATACTTACGAAGTGATATGTCATTCATTTTATTTTCATATTTTTGATTTTTGGTGAGTTTGAACATCTTTTAATAAGTTTCTTAGTTATTTGTGTTCTTCTCCTTTAAAAGGTATAGCCTGTTTGTGGTTTTTGCTCATGTTTTTCGTTGAATATTCTTTTCTTGTTGATTTAGAATAGCTCTTTTTATATTGTGGATAACAACCCTTTGTCTTCCTGTCACAAATATTTTCCTCAATTTGTTATTTGTCTTTTAAATTTGTAAAGTTGTTTCTTACAATATACAAGTTTAAAATTTTTTATATAACCAAATTACTAATCATTTCATTTATAATAATTGGCTTATATACTGTGCTTTAAAAGGCCTTCCCACTCTGCAAGTTGTTCTCTCTATGGGTAATTTCTTTTGCTGTGCAAAAACTTTTTAGCTTAATTAAGTCTCATTTGTCTATTTTTGGTTTTGTTGCATTTGCTTTTGAGGTTTAGCCATGAATTCTTTGCCAAGACCAATGTCAAGAAGAGTTTTTCTTCTAGTGTTTTTATACTTTCAGGTCTTAAATTTAAGTCTTTAATCTATCTTGAGTTAATTTTTGTATAATATTGGCAAACCGTGCATCTGACAAAAGGCTAATATCCAGAATCTGTGAGAAACTCAAACAACAACAAAAAACTAAATAACCCCATTAAAAAGTGGGCAAAGGGCATAAACAGACATTTTTCAAAAGAAGATATACAAATGGTCAACAAGCATATGAAAAACTGCTAATATCACTAATTATCAGAGGAATGCAAATTAAAACGAAAATGAGATACCATCTTACACCAGTCAGAATAGCTATTATTAAAAAGTAAAAAAATAACAGATGTTGGCAAGGAAGTGGAGTAAAGGAAACCCTTATACACTGTTGGTGGGAATGTAAATTAGTACAGTCTCAACGGAAAATAGTATGGAGATTTTTCAAAGAACTAAAAATGGAGCTAACATTTGATCCAATAATCCCACTACTGGGTATCTACCCAAAGGAAAATAAATCATTATATCAAAAATATACCTGCACTTGTATGTTTATCACAGTACTATTCACAATTGCAAAGATATAGAATCAACCTAAGTGTCCATCAATAGATGACTAGATAAAGAAAATGTGGTGTATATATATATTTCTATATATATTAATATTTACACACACCATGCAATACTACTCAGTCATAAAAAAGAATGAAATCATGTCTTTTGCAACAACATGGATGGAACCTGAGGCCATTCATTACCGTAAGTGAAATAACTCAGAAACAGAAAGTCAAATACCGAATATTCTCAATTATAAGTGAGAGGTAAAGTATGAGTACACATGGGCATAGAGGGTGGAATAATAGACATTGGAGACGTGGAAGAATGGGAGGGTGGGAGGAGGATGAGGGATGAGTAATTACTTAATGGGTACAATGTACACTATTCAGGTGATGGCTACACTAAAAGATCAGAGACTTCACCACTCCATGTAACACCATGTAACAAAACTGAACTTTTACTCCCAAATCTATAAAACTTAAACGCTTGTAGAGGGGAAAGGCATGCCTCTAATCCTCTCTTGGGTAAGGCAAAGTCATAAAATGTAACCAAAATGTTTGTACCCTCATAATATCCTGAAATAAATTTAAAAAAAAGAATGGCAAAAAAGTATATCTGACTACCATAAAAAAAATAAAAATAAAAAGCTTTCCCCATCTCAAGATTAGAGAATTCTTCATCTATGATTTCTTCTAGCACCCTTATAGTTTTAATTTTTGCATTCAAATATTTGTCCCATATGGATTTTATTTTGTTGTACAGTACAAATGTAGGCTTCTAACTTTAATTTTTTTCAAGAATCATCCAGTGTTCCTACATAATTATTGAATAATTGACATTTCACTCATTTATTTTAAATGCCCTCTTTATCAAATACTAAATGCCCAGACATTTTGGGATCCACTTATAGAATCTTCTGTTCCATTGTGTAATGGTTAAGAGTGTCAGCTTTGGAGCTCAGTTTTTATGCAGCTCTGCCATTTATAGTTTCCTCACCTGTAAAATGGGGATAATAGTACCCGTCTCATAGGATTGTGATTACTAGATGAATTCATTTACATGCAATTATTAGAATAGTCTCTGTCACACAGAAAGTACCTGGTATTTTTGTAATATTTATTATTTTTAAATTTTTATTATTGTTTTATCACTTTTCACAGTATACAGTCACATCACCTGCATATATTGATATTTTTATCACCTGTTGTAGAATGATTCCTAAGCAACTTGAATAGTTTACAGGTGATCTATAAGAACTCTACCTATCCCATATTTTATCCAAATTAGGCATCTTAACTCTAGGCAGTTAGGAAGGGAAAGGAGAGAAGAGGAGAGGAAAATAGAACCATCCCTGTTCATAGATGGCCTGACTGTCTACACAGAAAATCCCAAGTAATACACACACACTCCTAGAACTATTACATGAATTTAACAAGGTTGCAGAATACAAGGTCAACAGAGAGAAATCAATTGCATTTATATATACTAGCAATGAATAATACTATTTATAGTAGCTTCAAAAAGTGAAATACTTAGGTAAAAATCTAACAAAACATGTATAGGCATCTGAAAACTATAAAATGTTGATGAAAGAAATCTCCAAAGTCCTAAATAAATGGAAAGACAAACCATGTTCATAGATTGGAACACTTAAAATATTAGAGATGTCAGTTCTCCCTAAATTGATCTACAGCCTTAATGCAATTCCTATCAAAATTTCAGCAAGACTTCTTTGTAGATACGGACACATTGACTCTAAAATTTATGTGGAAAGGCAAAGGAACAAGAATAGCTAAAACAATTTTGAAAAGATTAATAAAGTTGGAGGAATCACTCTACTGTACCTGATCTTTTTTTATTTCAGCATATTATGGGGGTACAAAAGTTTAGGTTATGTATATTGCCCTTGCCCCCCCCACCCTCCCCTTGAGTCAGAGCTTCAAGCGTGTCCATGCCCCAGACTGTGCGCATTGCACTCATTATGTATGTATACACCCATCTCCTCCCCACCACATCTGCCTGACACCTGATTAATGTTATTCCTATATGTGCTCTTAGGTGTTGATCAGTGAAACCAATTTGATGGTGAGTACCTGTGGTGCTTATTTTTCTATTCTTGTGATACTTCGCTTAGTAGAATGGGTTCCAGCTCTGTCCAGGAAAATATAAGAGGTCCTATGTCACCATTTTTTCTTATAGCTGAGTAGTACTCCATGGTATACATATACCACATTTTATTAATCCACTCATGGATTGATTGGCACTTGGGTTGTTTCCACATCTTTGCAATTGTGAATTGTGCTGCTATAAACAGACAAGTGCAGATGTCTTTTTTATAGAATGTCTTTTGTTCTTTTGGGTAGATGCCCAATAATGGGATTGCTGGATCAAATGGTAGGTCTACTTGTATCTCTTTAATATATCTCCATATTACTTTCCACAGAGGTTGTACTAGTTTGCAGTCCTACCAGCAGTGTATGAGTGTTCCTATCTCTCTGCCTCCACATCAACATTTATTGTTTGGGGACTTTTTGATAAAGGCCATTCTCACTGGAGATAAGTGATATTTCATTGTGGTTTTGATTTGCATTTCCCTGATGATTAGAGATGTTGAGCAGTTTTTCATATGTTTGTTGGCCATTCTTCTGTCTTCTTTTGAAAAGTTTCTGTTCATGTCCTTTGCCCACTTTTTGATAGGGTTGTTTGATTTTTTTCTTGCTGATTTTCCTGAATTCTAAGTAGATTCTAATTATCAGACCTTTATCAGATGTGTAGCATGCAAAAAATTTTTCCCATTCTGTAGGTTGTCTGTTTGCTCTTGTGATAATTTCCTTGGCTGTGCAGAAGCTTTTTAATTTGATCAGGTCCCATTTATTTATTTTTGTTGTTGCTGTGATTGCCTTTGGGGTCTTCTTCATAAATTCTTTGCCTAGGCCGATGTCTATAAGAGTTTTTCCCACATTTTCTTCTAGAATTCTAATAGATTCACACCTTGGGCTTAAGTCTATTACCCACCATGATTTGATTTTTGTGAGAGGTGAAAGGTGTGGATCTTGTTTTGGTCTTCTACATGTGGCTATCCAGTTTTCCCAGTGCCATTTATGGAATAAGGATTCTTTTTCCCAGAGTATGTTTTTGTCTGCTTTGTCAAAGATTAGATGGCTATATGAGGATGGTTTTATATCTGGGTTCTCAGTTCTGTTCCACTGGACTGTGTCCCTGTTCTTGTGCCAATACCAAGTGGATTTAATAACTATAGTCTTGTAGTATAGTTTGAAGTCTGATAAATTAATACCTCCCATTTTGTTCTTATTGCCTAAAATTGCTTTTGCTAAACAGGGTCTTCTCTGGCTCCATATGAAGTGTAAAATTATTTTTTCTATATCTGTGAAAAATGATGTTGGTAATTTAATAGAGATTGCATTGAATCTGTAGATCACTTTGGGTAGTATAGACATTTTAACAATGTTGATTCTTCTGACCCATGAGCATGGTATGGTTTTCCAGCTGTTTACGTTCTCTGCTATTTCCTTCCTCAGTGTTTCATAGCTCTCCCTGTAGAGATCTTTTACCTCCTTAGTTAAATATATTCCTAGGTACTTTATTTTCTTTGTTGCTATTGTGAAGGGTATTGAGCCTTTGATTTGGTTCTCAGTTTGACTGTTATTGGTGTATATGAATGCCTCTTATTTGTGTGTATTGATTTTGTGTCCTGAGACTTTACTGAATTCATTTATCAATTCCAGGAGTCTCTTGGTTGAGTCCTTGGGGTTTTCTAGATATAATATCATATCATCAGCAAAGAGTGAGAGTTTGATCTCTTCTGCCCCCATTTGGATGCCCTTAATTCTGCTCCCTTGCCTGATTGCTCTCGCAAAGAATTCCAGCACTATGTTGAATAGAAATGGAGATAGTGGGCAACCTTGCCTGGTTCCAGTTCTAAGTGGCAATGCTTTCAATTTTTCCCCACTCAGTATGATGTTGGCTATGGGTTTGTCATATATGGCTTGTATCATTTTTAGGCAGGCCCCTTCTATGCCTACTTTGTTAAGCGTTCTTATCATAAAAGGGTGTTGAATTTTGTCAAATGCTTTTTCTACATCTATTGAGAGGATCATATGATCTTCTTTTTGCTTCTATTTATGTGGTGAATTACATTTATATAGTTGCATATATTGAACCATCCCTGCATCTCTGAGATGAAGCCCACTTGGTCGTGATGGATTATTTTCTTGATAAGCACCTGGATTCGGTTTGCTAGGATTTTATTGATAATTTCTGCATCTATATTCATAAGGGATATTGGTCTGTAGTTTTCTTTTTTTGTTGTGTCCTTTCCTGGTTTTGGTATCAGGGTTATTTTGGCTTCATAAAATGTGTTGGAGAGGATTCCATCCTTCTCAATGTTGTGGAATAACTTTTGAAGGACAGGCACTAGTTCTTTGTAGGTGTAGTAAAATTTGGGTGTGAAACCATCTGGTCCGGGACTTTTCTTTTTATGTACCTGACCTTAAGACTTATCGTATAGCTAGAGTATTCAAGACAGTATGGTATTGGAAAAGAGATCGACATATAGACCAACAGAGTAGAATGGAGAATGTAGAAATGGACCCATACAAATCTTGATCAAAACCTCACACCTTATACAAAAATTAACTCAAAATGGATCATAGATCTGAATATAAATCATAAAACTATAAGATTTTTAGAAGAAAACATAGGGGAAAGTCTGTAACTCTCCTATATAGCTGGTGGGAATGCAAAATGGTACAGTCATCCTGGAACACAGGCAGTTTCTTATAAAGTTAAATATACATTTACCACATAACCCAGCAATCCCGATCCTAAGAATTTACCCTAGAGAAATGAAAACTTACATTCACACAAAACCTGCATATAAAAGCTTAAAGAGGCTCTATTCTATATTTGGAAACAATCCAAATATCCTTCAAGGGGTGAATGAATAAATAAACTGTGGTACACTCATCCAATGGGCTACTACTCAGCAATAAAAAGGATTAGACACGCAACAACCTGGATATATCTCAAAGGCATTATACTGAGTAAAATAATGTTGCTCTCAAAAGGTTATATACTATATGTTTTTATTTATTTTATTTATATGATGTTTTTCAAAAAATAAAACTATAGTGTTGAAGAACAGAACAGGGTTTAGCAGGGGGGAGGGTGACTTCAAAGCAACAGCATGATGAAGTTTTTTAGGGTTTTGGAACTGTTCTGTATCCTGACTGTGGTGGTGGTGGTTATACAAATCTATGCCTGTGTTAAAATTCATGGAACTATACTCAAAAAATCAACTTTACTGTACATTAATTTAAAAATACAAAAAATGATGGTAGCTTTAGAATGACATCTGCTTTTTCTGGTAAGTCAGTACACAACTGCAGCTTTGTCTAGCTATTTTTTATCCTTACAATTTCTTCTGGGAATTCTAAGCTCTGTGCCCAAACTAGTTAACCCTGTCGTGTTCTAAAAGGTACATCAATTAGAATTCATGTAAAATTCAGTTGCAAATAACAGCAAAGCCAACACAATAAGTCCATTTTATTATTTCCCATAAGTTCAGACATAGAGGGATTCTAGGGTCAGCAATTCAGCAGCCCAGCAACATCATTAAGGATCCAGTTTCCCTCTATCCTTTTCCACTATCTTCAGCCTGTTGGTCCTTTATCTTATGATTACAAGATGGCTATAGCTACTCAAGCATCCTGTGGTCATATAATAACAGCAAGAGGTTTGAAGAAAGAACATAATAGTTAACCGTCCCTTATTAAGACCAAGAGAAACTCCCTATTCCCCCAGTATATATCCCCTCTTATTGGCTGGAAGTTGTGTCTCACGCCCATGCCTAAACCAATCATTTGGCAAGGGAAATAGAATTACCATGATTAGTTAGCTCAGACTAGTGCCACTCATAGTGTGGTCCCTGGACTGGTGCTAGTCTACAAACTATTGATTACCAGAGTGCAACAAGTTGAATATGGAAATTGAAAATACACATTTAGAAACTTTTGTAACAATCTGACTAATCGGTATATCTTTTGAATCTAATACAAATTTGGGGCTTGAATTTTGTAGGTCTTCATTTGAGAATCTCAGTTCCCTAGATGCACAAGTTTGCCCTATATGACAACAAAAATGGAGGCTCTTTGAGGGAGGAAGAAAATGAGGGATGGCCTTTGGGTAGGGCATCAGCAGTGTGGGCCATGCAGAAAACAGTGAGTATGATGTTGCTCCTAGAAACCCTGGAAAATTCCAGATGAACAGAATTCGGATCCAGCACTGTGGAGCAGGCTCTCCTTTGGCTTTACTTGCACACTCACCTGTAGTGCTACCCCTCCCAGGGTGTAGCGTGCCAAGCAGTCAGGTGGAGTTGTGTCTCTCTGAGAAGCCACGCCCCAAAACCTGTTTCTCAGCTGGCCTAACATTACTTGCATTTTTTCTGATACCAGAAAATTGCTCCTTAGAAAGCTGTGATTGGTCTACATCTGCCCATCTTGTTCACAACAACAGCAAAAACAAAAAAGAGCAAAAATATTCACCAGCCATGCCAAATCAGCACATCCGGCCAGCTGGCCATGGTGGCTGACTCTGTGGCCTGTGGCAGCAGCTTTCAAACATTTTTTAGCTTGATTCACAGAATAAGAGACATACTATATTTGCCAACACAACTCAGTACACGTGCCTGTGTGTGTAAACACACCCACACCCACATACATAACAGTGTTTACCTTTATTGAATGCTCTCCATTTTTAAAAAATTCTATTTTTTTTTTCATTTTTCCATTCATTTTGTCAAATGTTGATTTCACCCCACTAAATTAATCTCACAGCCCACCAATGCCTTACAACATGCAGTTTGGAAAAAAAAAAAACAAACCTGCCCTAAGAGGTGTGATGTAATTCCCAATTCCAGAGGCCTTTAGAGTGGCCACCAGTAGCCCTGTGTGGGTTGTAGCTCTGTTTGTATCAGCTTCATGACTTTAGCCCCAAACCAGGACAATGCTTCTGCAACCTTGTCTTTTTCATCAGTTTCTCATACCTCAGAGCTTGGCCTCCTAAATCAGCTTCCTTTGCAGTGAGAAGGCCGGAGGCCCTCTAGGCTGTGTATGCATGGAGCCTGAGTTGCCCTAGCAACACTTGGCTGTAATTGACTCCCGCAGTCACCTGCTCCAGCCTAGCGTGCTTCTCTGCACTACCGGCTGTGGCCCCCTTTTCTCCTGCCTTTCATAACAATTTCTCCATCCTCATTACATAGACAGATGTTGCCTCATTCCTCCCCCACCCGATGGATGGTCAGATTCTTGGCACACACCTCCTTGGTACTCTCCACATTGCCAAATACTCGCTCTGACATGATTAAACACTCACTGATATGGATGATTTGCATTTCTTTTAGATCACAAACAATCTCTAGTGCTGGTCAGTTTTACTCAGAGATCACAAACACGAATATAGGCAGGAGCTAAGCAGGTCACACCAAAACCTGGATGGGGACTGTACCCCTTCCTAAATGAAGCAGTGGCTACTCCATCCAGCTGATTTTGCCATACAGAAATGCACATCCACATGGCCAGAATCTTTGAACTTTTCCAGAGGAGCCATACAATCTGGGTTTTTATATGGACTCTATTAAGTTTTTTTATAATTTTTTTAATTTAAAAAACAAATTGAGACAGAGTCTCACTCTGATTTGCCCCGATTAGAGTGCCATGGCGTCAGCCTAGCTCACAGCAACCTCAAACTCCTGGGCTCAAGCGATCCTACTGCCTCAGCCTCCCGAGTAGCTGGGACTACAGGCATGCGCCACCATGCCCGGCTAACTTTTTCTATATATATTTTTAGCTGTCCAAATTATTTCCTTCTATTTTTAGTAGAGATGTGGTCTCGCTCTTGCTCAGGCTGGTCTCGAATTCCTGACCTCAAGAGATCTTCCCACCTCGGCCTCCCAGAGTGCTAGGATTACAGGCGTGAGCCACCTTGCCCAGCCTCTACTAATTTTTTATGCTAACAAATAATTTAAGAAATATTTTTGAAAATGCTTATGGGCCAAATCAAACACATCTGTGGATTGGATCTGTTCAGCAGGCTACCAGTTTGCAAGCTCTGTTTTAAGCTCCCTTTTATCCCCTGTCTTGCATTCGGACTTGATGTCCTTTGCCATCTGAGGCCAACAAAAACAAAAAACAAAAACAACTGGGCTTAAATTAGCTCTAAAGTTCTCTCCCTCCAGATAGCCACAACAATTAAGCAAGACTCTTAAGAGGTGTTCATGGAGCAAAACCAGTTGGTTCCACTATCTCTACGGGACACTGGAACACCCAGTTCTACCTATTATTCTGTTCCAGTTTGTTCTGGTAGTGCAGTGGGAATGTAAGGCTAGCCACTGGAGAAAGCCCTGACCTCTTGGGGAGTCCCTTCCCTTGATTCTTACCTTTGACCACAGCCATTGGTTAAGTGACATTGCCCATTCTCATATTCCCACCTGCCCATGAAATAAAAAATTTCTACCCTTTCAGAAGTATTGTGAAGAGAGCTTCCCAGCAGCCCTTCTTCATTTCCTCCTCATGGTGATTTGATTGGCGAGACTCCAAGATGTAACTGAGTGCTTGTTGCTCAGCCCCTGCTGAACTCCCTACTCTCTCTTTTTCAGAGCTCCTTTGCCCACAGCACACCTGTGTTCTCCTTTCTGCCCCTCCATGTGGTCAGCCTACAAGGACAGGGAGACTTGCAAGTGGATGAGCACCCTTTCTATGACTGGTGGGGTGAGGATTTGCCATACAGACCCATCTACCCCCTTACGAGGGAGCAAAAGTCTAGGCTTGGGATGAACGAGTTGAAAACCTGATTCAGGCTGCCGACCTATTCTCCAAACCAGTTTTGTCAACAATACATTGCAATATTCTGACCCCGCTTTGACTCCTGTGTCTATTTCTCAATTAGTTTGGAATTCATGGAAGAGTGGTGTGATTATATGACATTTAAAGAGAACCCATGGTGTACGGATGGGAAAACCTGGAGAAGTGGATCCAAAGACTGGCATTTGAGGGAGGCAAGTCTCTTTGTGTGAGTGTGGTGGCTAGTATGCACAGGTGTTCCAGCTGCTTTTTGCTGTTGTTCTTAAGGGCAAGCCTTAGAAAGCACTAGCCATGTACATCATTGACTTTGAGAGTTTGCAACAGTTTCTATGATGACTGGTGTCTGCAGGAACATAACTGCTTTTAATAGACAACAGTCCTTGCTGGGCATGGTGGCTCACGCCTGTAATTCTAGCACTCTGGGAGGCCGAAACAGGAGGACCCCTTAAGGTCAGGAGTTCAAGACCAGACTGAGCAAGAGCAAGACCCCATCTTTACTAAAAACAGAAAAAATTAGCCCGGCGTGGTGGCGCATGCCTGTAGTCCCAGCTACTAGGGAGGCTGAGGCAGGAGGATCGCTTAAGCTCAAGAGTTTGAGGTTTCTGTCAGCTAGGCTGATGCCACAGCACTCTAGCCTGGGCTACAGAGCGAGACTCTGTCTCAAAATGAAGAAATAAATAAATAATAAAAAACTAAAATAGAAATAGAAATTCAGTAACAGACAGCAGCCTTAGAAAGCACAGATTTTTGACCTTACAACTATGGCTAGTGTCTAAAAGCAGGCAAGCCCAGGCAGACCCTAAGTAAAAATGTAAATACTTTTTTGGTTAAGGCATGGATTAGAGTATCAGGAAAAGAATATTTTAGTCTTGGTTAAGGTTTGTCTCAAAACAAAGTTTCAATAATCAGGCTTTTTCACCATAACAAAGTTTCAATAATCAGGCTTTATCACCTTGAGAGGGCTGAAGAATGTTTGCTCCCTTTTTCTTATTTCTCAGCCAGGATTACAGGCCAGGACTTTAAACTGCAAAAGTAGCCAAATTCCATGTGGTGAACCACAAAGTACTAAAGAGTAAGATTGTTTCTTCTACATTTTAGTAGGTGGCATTCTGTCAATGCTGTCCCTCTATCTTGTTTTGAATTGCGTCACATTTTAGAGGCAAGCAAAAAAACTATGAAGGAGCTGCCTTCTAAAATTTCTGTGGCTCATTCACAGACATTAGTTACATGAGCCATGACCATCACTTTGGATTTTAAAGACCCGGAAAATGAGTTTAACCTAGGAATGCAGGTGATATTTTCAAGGTACAGATAGAGGAATGGGAGCACTTATCATACAAAGGGATATGTCATCTTCTTGTATTGAGGTGGAGAATCAAGTCATAAAATTATTAAAATTCTAGAAGCTAAGCAAAAATCTTTAAAGACCACCTTCTCTAGGAATATGGTTTGCTCATAAAATCAAGGAGGTACTGAATGTCTTTCAAAATAATGCTTCACACTGATTTATTTGAGTGAGATGACATGATATCTGGGATTTGCTTTAAAATATTCCAGAAAAAAATTCATGAATAGATGAACTAAAATTGGCAAAGTGTTGATAATTGTTGAAGCTGAGTGATTATTCATACGGGTTCATCATAATATTCTCTCTAATTCTGTGTATGTTTGAAATTTCCCATAATAAAACACTAGAAAAAATAATAATAAGTTTTGGTCTTACTGTCAGAACAAGAGCAATGAGAGAGTGAAAGAAAAAATACAGGAAAGTATGCTGCTTAAGATGGAGAATGGGAGGAGTTTTCTTAGGAAAATGTGATCTTGGAGAGCAAGCTAAACAGATGAAAGGGAAAAGAAGATATACCCTAAATCTGAAGATTCTTAAAGATGTAACTACAAAACTGGGAGATATTTTACTCCTAGTATATTTTACTAGGTCGTAGAGGTTGTCTAGGTATCAAAGAGACCAGGGAAAAATCGGAGAGAAGAAAAAAAGCACTGAAATTCCTCTATCCATGTAGGGTCCAGCTCTACAATGCTATTTTTTTTTTTTTGAGGCCGAGTCCCACTCTGTCATCCTGGCTAGAGTGCCGTGGCATCAGCCTAGCTCACAGCAACCTCAGACTCCTTGGCTCAAGCCATCCTTCTGCCTCAGTCTCCCAAGTAGCTGGGACTACAGGCATGCGCCACCATGCCTGGCTAATTTTTTCTATATATTTTTAGTTGTCCAGCTAATTTCTTTCTATTTTTAGTAGAGACGGGGTCTCGCTCTTACCCAGGCTGGTCTCGAACTCCTGAACTCAAAGGATCCACCTGCCTCAGCCTCCCAGAGTGCTAGGATTACAGGCGTGAGCCACCGCGCTGGGCCTCTACCATGCTATTGAGCAGTGCCAGCCTAAAGGTACACTTGGAGAGTCCATATTTAGAGCATTTGGAAAAAAACCACATGATAGGCAAAATGCACCTCTCCCCCACAAAGACATTCACACTTTAATCCCTAGAACCTGTGAATATATTACATGACAAAAGGGACTTTGCAGATGTAATTAAGACTTTAAAATAGGGATATTACCCTGGATTATTTGGGTAGTCCCAATCTCATTTTAGCATGAGCTTTTAAAAGCAGAGAACCTACTCTGGCTGGCAGCAAGAGAGATATGGCAGAATGAAAAGTCAGAGAGATTCCAAGGATAAGATGTAGGGGCCATGTGCAAGGATGGGAGAGAGGCCTTTAGGAGCTAAGAATGGGCCCCAGCTGACAGACAACAAGGAAACAGGGTCCTCAGTTCTATCCGTGTAAAGAGCTGGATTTTGACAACAACCTGAATTAGCTTGTATAAGCAGATTCTTCCCAGAGCCTTCCGATAAGAGCCTAGTTGGCCGATACCTTGATCACGGCCTTGTGAAACCTGGAGCAGAGAAACCAGTTGAGCCAATCCAGACTTCTGACCTACAGAACAGTGAGAGAACAAATTTGTATTTTTAAGCCTTTAAGTTTTTGGTCATTTGTTACAACAGCAATAGGAAACTACTATAGACCATCATGTTAAGTGGGTACATAAAACTTAGACAGATTTATGAAGAGAAGATGAAGAAGATCATTGTAAAATATGTCATGCATTTTAGATGAGTTTCAAGGAAACACAATTATGGGTGGGGAAGCAGGTATGACATGTTCTTGTGGGCAAATACTCGGGACACGTGTAGGGTTAGGACTCCAAGAGAAGGAAACAGAAGATGAGACATACTACAAGGGAATCAGGCAAGTCAATGATACATTGAGTTAAGCCTGGAATAGATATTGATTTTAGTGGGAGACTACTTCCTGGTGGAATTATCCAACTCTGCTAAGGTGAAAGTAGACAAGAATTGTTGGACAGTGAATGCTTTTGTGAGATCCAGCATTTCTTGACTGCATATCTTTCACTATGATGAACCACATGAGTCAAAATATAGAGTTTGTTAGAGAAACAACTGGCTGGGTCTGAAAGCAAAATGAGGCCGGGTCCAGTGGCTCACACCTGTAATCCTAGCACTTTGGGAGGCCGAGGCGGATGGATTGTTTGAGCTCAGGAGCTCAGGAGACCAGCCTGAGCAAGAGCGATACCCCATTTCTACAAAAAATAGAAAAATTAGCCGGTCATGGTGGCGCATGCCTGTAGTCCCAACCACTCGGGAGGCTGAGGCAGAAGGATTGCTTTAGCCCAGGAGTTTGAGGTTGCTGTGAGTGAAGCTGATGCCACAGCACTCTAGCCTGGGCAACAGAGTAAGACTCTGTCTCAAAAAAAAAAGTTGAAAAAAAAAAAAGCAAAATGAAAGAAAAAGGAAGGAACACACTGTGATTCAAAAAGTAGTAGCCGTCATGTCAAGACTGCTAATTGTCCTTCAATATCTATTCTCATCTTCTTTTAAAGTAATTATCTTTTTAGGAATGCACATACCTGCCCAGCTAAAGATTGCATTTACCACTCTCCATTGCAGATAGGTGTGACTAGATATTAGCCAATGAGAAATGACTGGAAATGATGCCATAGTGTGTGAGGTCAACCCTCTTTCCTTCCCTTCTTCATCCTGCTGACAAAAATGTGAGCCATTTAGGCCAGGCGCAGTGGCTCACGCCTGTAATCCTAGCACTCTGGGAGGCCGAGGTGGGTGGATTGCTCGAGGTCAGGAGTTCAAGACCAGCCTCAGCAAGAGCGAGACCCCGTCTCTACTAAAAATAGAAAGAATTTATCTGGTCAACTAAACTATATATATAGAAAAAATTAGCCGGGCATGGTGGCTCATGCCTGTAGTCCCAGCTACTCGGGAGGCTGAGGCAGTAGGATGGCTTAAGCCCAGGAGTTTGAGGTTGCTGTGAGCTAGGCTGACGCCATGGCACTCACTCTAGCCCAGGCAACACAGCGAGACTCTATCTCAAAAAAAAAAAAAAAAAGAAAAAAAATGTGAGCCATTTTGTACCATTCTAGTAATGATGACAAGGAGAATGAATGAATGAGTCTCTGGATAACCTCAGAGAACAGTGACCACACTAGCCCTGTACTGCTGCCTTCTGGTCTGTTGCATCTGAGGGAAATAGATTTCTGTTTTATTTAGCTTTTGTTGATTTGCGTCATTGTTCCAAGAAGTTGGACCTATATCTTAACTAACATAGCCACGTACATGTGAGATAAGGAAAGGTGACCAACCTAAGAAGTAGACTAAAATGTTACAAACTTAGCTGAGCTTCTGGCTCAAGATGGTGATTTGAGCATTTGCTAAAACCTGCCCTCAGCCCTGTTTCAAATACCTAGAAATCTACTGTAAAATGTTACCAACTTTTTTTTTTTTTTTTTTTTTGAGACAGAGTCTCACTCTGTTGCCCGGGCTAGAGTGCCATGGCATCAGCCTAGCTCACAGCAACCTC
Organism: Lemur catta; assembly: GCF_020740605.2. Taxonomy (NCBI): domain Eukaryota; kingdom Metazoa; phylum Chordata; class Mammalia; order Primates; family Lemuridae; genus Lemur; species Lemur catta. The sequence continues at coordinate 55,281,576 of NC_059155.1, read as the reverse complement.
AAACTCCTGGGCTGAAGCAATCCTTCTGCCTCAGCCTCCCAAGTGGTTGGGACTACAGGCGCTCACCACCATGACCGGCTAATTTTTCTATTTTTTGTAGAAACGGGGTATCGCGCTTGCTCAGGCTGGTCTCCAACTCCTGAGCTCAAGTATCCTCCTGCCTCTGCCTCCCAGAGTGGTAGGATTACAGGTGTGAGCCACCTCGCCCAGCTGTTCCTAACTTTTTATTGTGAAAAAGCCCAAACGCATAGAAAAGTTCAAACTAGTACAAAGAATATCATTATGCCCACCACTTAAACAGTTGTTAACATTTTTCCATATTCGCTTTATCTATTGTCTAATTTTTTGAACCATCTGAAAGTGAGTTGACTACATCATCCCTAAATACTTCAGTGTACATCTTGAAAGGACATCCTTTCGCACAACTATAAAACCTTGGTCACACCTAAGAAAATGAACAATAATATTCTAACAATAATATTTTACTAATAATATCATCTAATATCATCCAGACCATGTTTAGATTTCCTGAATTGTTCCCAAATATCTTTTCATAGCTTTTTTAAAAACAGGATCCAGTCAAAGTTTATGCATTGCATTTGTTTTTTCTTTGTTTCAAATTGGAACAGTCGGTCCCTATTTTTATAAAATGGTTTTAAAGTCAAAAAATGGACAGCTGCACTTGAAAATAAACAAAAAAAGATCTCCAGGGGCCAGAAACGGAGCGAGAACCCATAAAGGGGAGATAGATGAGTGAGCAGATAATGAAGGAGCCAGGACTGACAGGCTGTAGGGGCTGGAGTTTCAGTTCCTGCTTAGGCAGGTGAGCCAAGGCCCTACATGTGTCAGGAAATCAGCCTAGAGTGAGCAACACTTGACACATCAACATTAAAGCAGAAACAAGTTATAATTTCTTCTTATCCATTAAACAGACAAATATTTAAAATCTCCCAAAAGTGTTGGGAAGAATGTGGGGAAATAAGCATACTCCTACACTGCTGGTGGGAACATCAACTGGTTCAGCCACTTTGGGGAGCAATTTGTCAAAATGTTGTTAAAAAATAAAATGTGGTGATGTCATACAATGGAACACTGCACAGAAGTGGTGCTAGCTCTACATATAGCAATATGGATAGGTTTCAAAAGTGTAACATAGAACAAAAACATGATACAATTATGTAAATGGAATTTTCACATAAATACCATATATAGTTTATGGATGTATGTTTGTAAAATTATAAAAATGGGAGACTATACTCCCAACCATATTGGTTGCCTCAGAGAAGGATGGAACTGCAGGTGGTGGTTAAATGAAAAATTTCAGGTGTATCTTTAAGATGTTTTCTTTTTCTTCCTTTTTTCTTTTTTTTTTTTTGAGACAGAGTCTTGCTGTGTTGCCCAAGCTAGAGTGCCGTGGCGTCAACCTAGCTTACAGCAACCTCAGGCTCAAGTGATCCTCCTGCCTCAGCCTCCCGAGTAGCTGGGACTACAGGTGTGCACCACCACACCCAGCTAACTTTTCTATTTTTAGTAGAGACAGGATCTTGCTCTTGCTCAGAGCTGGTCTCAAACTCTTGACCTCAAGCGATCCTCCTGCATTGGCCTCCCAGAGTGCTAGGATTACTGGCATGAGCCACTATGCCCAGCCTATAAGATGTTTTAATTTCAGGAAGCAAATATGACAAAATATCTATAACTCTGGGTGATAGGAATATGGGGTTTTAAAAATAATATTCTTTGTCCTTTTTTGTAGCTTTCACATTTCTCACAATTAAAAAGAGAGGGGAAACTCAGCCAAGCATGCTTCGAAGGACAAAGGGAGCCGCAAGAGTGGACAGAAAAACCTGTTTCTGCTGTTGCTGAAGTTCTACTTAAGGCCTGGAAAATTCGAAGGCCTTTGGCAAGGGCAGCAAGCCCAAGGCAGAGAAATTTCTCCTCACCAGGACCCAAAGGCACAGGCTTCTGAATGTATGTTTAGAATGCCACAGAAGGTAATTTGGCAAGTAAAACATACTGGAAGTAGTGGGGAAGACCGCCACCAAGAGGCAGGCTTCATACAACCAAGAAATTCCAGAGCAAAATGGCAGTGACAGCAACCACTGAGGCACAAGACTACATGTGAAGAAATGCTAATACCAGACCATGAGAAGTCACTGTGCAGAGAATGCAAGTGTGGTAGGCAAAATTATGACACCCCAAAGATGACCAGGTCCTGATCCCTAGAACCAGTGAATATATTACTTTACATGCCCAAAGAGAATCTGCAGATGTGGTTAAGGTTAAGGACTTTAGATGGGGAGATTATCCCAGGTAAACCCAATTTAATTACATAAGTCTTCCATGGAATGCCATGTGGGAAGGACTCAACCTATGGTTGCTGACTTTGAAGATGGAGGAGGAGCCACGCTCCAAGGAATGTAGGTGGCCTTAGTTTATAGCCAGGAAAAAATGGGGACCTTAGTTCAACTGCAAGGAACTGAATTCTGCAAACAACCCAGATGAGCATAAAAAAGATTCTCCTCTAGAGCCTCCAGAAAGGAACAAGCCCATCTTGAGTATAGCCCAGTGAGACCTGTTTGGGGCTTCTGACCTATAGACTTGTAAGATAATAAATGTATGTTTTAAGCCACTAAGTTTGTGGCAATTTGTTATGGCAGCAATAGCAAACTAATACAGCAAGGTTCACACTCAGAGCCATGCCTACTCCAAAAAGAGGTGGCTGCTCACAAGAGAGTATGGAGGCTACCGCTGAACTGAGCCCATCCTCAGGGCGATGCTGGGATGCCAGGAACACAGGATTCAAAAGGCAGATTTAAAGGGTTTCAAATAGCCTGGATGTTGAAGAAGGAAGTCTTGAGGATGATCTGAGGCCTAGGAGTGTTACCCCAGAGAATCTCTAACTTTTCAAGAACATAGGGATGTTGCAAAAACCACTCTCTGAGAGGAAGCAGTAAACATGCAGAACTCCACCCTCTCGCATATCATAAACCGAATGCCATAATTAGTCTCTCTCTTTTTTTTTTTTTTTTTGAGAGAGTCTCACTTTGTTGCCCAGGCTAGAGTGAGTGCCGTGGCATCAGCCTAGCTCACAGCAACCTCAAACTCCTGGGCTTAAGGGATCCTACTGTCTCAGCCTCCCATGTAGCTGGGACTACAGGCATGCGCCACCATGCCCAGCTAATTTTTTCTATATATATATTTTAGTTGGCCAGATAATTTCTTTCTATTTTTAGTAGAGATGGGGTCTCGCTCAGGCTGGTCTCGAACTCCTGACCTCGAGCTATCCACCTGTCTCGGCCTCCCAGAGTGCTAGGATTACAGGCGTGAGCCACCCTAGTCTCTTGATAAATCCCAGCAGAGTTTAAGCTTAGAGGTTGTGGACCCTAGACAAGTAGCACAATCTAACTTGTCTTCTATTGAAGCTGAAAGCATGACAATTTCCTTTTTCTCTCATGTTTGCTATATTTACCCTTCTTTCCCCGAGATATCACTGTCTTTGCTATAAGCTTTACTTTCTGACAGCAGTGTGGGTCTGGACTGTATTATGTATGTACTAGTTCCTAGTAACATAATTTTGCTTGGAATAGCCGCTTCAGGGGCTGAGGTTTGCTTGTGACCTCTAAGAATTTTTTTCTTTTAAATAACCTTTTTTAATAGAGAAGCAATACATACGCATTGTAGAAAATTAGGAAATATAGACAAGCAAACATACAATAATTAGATAAGTAAAATTTCTAGAACCCACAGATCACCACTGTAAGACCTTTGTACATAATCTATAGGATGTGTGTGTGTGTGTGTCCATGTATGCTTTTATTACCAAATTGAGATCATACTACACATACTATTCTTCAGTCTACTTTTTTGCAGTCTTCAACCTTTGTTTTGCTATTTCAGTTCATTTTCAACTTGTCTGACACCCAGCTCCTATTCAGATTTCCCCAAATGATCTAAAAATGTCCCTTACAGTTGTTTCATTGAAATCAGTACCCAATCCAGACCATGCATTGCATCTAGTTTGTATGTCCCTTGAGTCTTTTTTAATCTACCACAGACACCATTTTAAAAAATTTTATTTTAATAGACAGAATCTTCATCTGTTGCCCAGGCTGGAGTACAGAGGCAAGATCATAGCTCACTGCAACCTGGAACACATGAGCTCAACTGATCCTCCTGCCTCAGCCTCCAGAGTAGCTATGAATATAGGCATGCACCACCATGATGGGCTATTTTTTTTCTTTTTTTTTCTTTGCCCGGGCTAGAGTGAATGCCGTGGTGTCAGCCTAGCTCACAGCAACCTCAAACTCCTGGGCTTAAGCGATCCTACTGCCTCAGCTTCCCCAGTAGCTGGGACTACAGGCATGTGCCACCATGCCAGGCTAATTTTTTCTATATATACTTTTAGTTGTCCAGATAATTTATTTCTATTTTTAGTAGAGACGGGATCTCACTCAGGCTGGTCTCGAACTCCTGACCTCGAGCGATCCACCCGCCTTGGCCTCCCAGAGGGCTAGGATTACAGACGTGAGCCACCGCGCCCGGCCTATGATGGGCTATTTTTTTTAGAGACAGGGTCTCACTGTGTTGCCCAAGCTGCTGTTCTCAAACTCCTGGCCTCAAGTGATTCTCCTGTCTTGGCCTCCCAAAGTGCTGGGATTACAGGCACCCGAACCCAGCAGACACCATTTTTAATGATATTGATTTGCCGAAAATACCAGGCCATTATTCTGCAGAATGTTCTATTTACTGGATTTGTCTGGCTGCTTCTTTGTGTTATTTTCTTCTAAATTTTGTACATGTGGCATTGGTTCTGGGAAAATCTTATGTGCCCAATTCACTTTTCAGACTCTTAGAAAGTGGGAGATACGAGAATCTTGGTGTTGGATTTAGTTTGGCTTGGCGGTCCTGTAGGAACTTCACCAGTTTCAGTGGATACCAGCCCAGGTCGTAGTTGCTGAAGGAACTTCCACTCTCCTCACACCTTAGAGCAAGACCCTTCTAGCTGAGACTGAGCAGAAGCAGAAATTGGGGAGGAAATCATTTTGGATTTAAATTTCTCTGGCATTTTGGAATTAATCTTTCTCCCAAGAATTTCAGAAATAGATTTCATATTGTTCAAATTTTGGACATTTATATATCATTTGGAACATTTTTATGCTATCATTTGGGCTGAACATACAACTTCTGGTGAACTCCTTTGGTCAATGTGGCTGGGCATAATTTAGGATGGGAAATACAGCAGGGATAGACTTTCCAGCTTGGGATGCAGCAGGGAACTTGGAGTTAATTTAATTAATGTCCTATTCTGATCCACTTCAGAGCCTTCTAGAGCAGTGGTCCCCAGCCTTTTTGGCACCAGAGACCATTTTCATGGAAGATAATTTTTCCACGGACTGGGGAGGGGGTGATGGTTTCAGGATAATTCAATGCATTACATTTGTTGTGCACTTTATTTCTGTTATTATTACATTGTAATATATAATGAAATAATTATACAACTCACCATAGATTGGGGACCCCTGTCCTAGAGGCAAAGCAGAACTGCCTACGTTGGTCCTAAGAGGAACAGTAGTTGGTATTAGGAGAATGGTCTCATGAAAGTGGACCCTGGACTACCCTGTTGAACTCTAGCCTCCTAGCCTGATGCAGGATTGTAAAGGATCATGAGTTTGGTTAGTAAACACAACAGGTTAAGACAACAAAAGTTTGAGGAGTATTAGAGGACCCGTGATAGCCCTTGTTATGGGCTGAATTATGTCCCCTCAAAATTCATATGTTAAAGCCCTAATCCCCAGTAGCTCAGAATATGACTGTATTTGGAGATAGGGTCTTTAAAGAGTTAATTAAGGCCGGGCGCGGTGGCTCACGCCTGTAATCCTAGCACTCTGGGAGGCCGAGGCGGGTGGATTCCTCAAGGTCAGGAGTTCGAGACCAGCCTGAGCAAGAGCGAGACCCCGTCTCTACTAAAAAATAGAAAGAAATTATCTGGCCAACTAAAAAATATATATAGAAAAAATTAGCCGGGCATGGTGGTGCATGCCTGTAGTCCCAGCTACTCGGGAGGCTGAGGCAGTAGGATTGCTTAAGCCCAGGAGTTTGAGGTTGCTGTGAGCTAGGCTGATGCCACGGCACTCACTCTAGCCCGGGCAACACAGCGAGACTCTGTCTCAAAAAAATAAATAAATAAATAAAATAAAGAGTTAATTAAGTTAAAATGAGGCTCTTAGGGTAGGTCCTAATGCAATCTGACTGGTATCCTTATAAGAAGAGATTGGGACACACAGACACCCGGGATGCACATGTACAGAGGAACAATCATATGAAGAGGCAGCAAGAGAGAGGCCACCTGCAAGCCAAGAAGAGAGGCCTCAGGATTAACTAACCCTGCTGGCACCTTGATCTTGGACTTCCAGCCTCTAGAACTGTGGGAAAATTAAATTCTGTTGTTCAAGCCACCAAGCCTGTGGTGCTTTGTTACGGCAGCCTGAGCAGACTAATACATGCCTCTTTCTGTGTTCCTACCAATCCATGAACTAGAAACTTGCCCGCTTTCAAAAGTATAGAAATCACCTGAGGTGTTTAAAAAAATACTGGCCGGGCACAGTGGCTCATGCCTGTAATCCTAGCACTCTGGGAGGCCGAGGCAGGAGGATCACTTGAGCTCAGAAGTTGGAGACCAGCCTGAGCAAGAGTGAGACCCTGCCTCTACTCAAAATAGAAAAAGTAGCCGAGTGTGGTGGCAAACACTCATAGTTCCAGCTACTCAGGAGGCTGAGGCAGGAGGATCGCTTGAGCCCTGGAGTTTGAGGTTGCAGAGAGGTAGGCTGATACCACAGCACTCTAACCCGGGTGACAGAGCAAGAGTCTGTCTCAAAAAAATAAAAACAATTAAAAAACAAACAAACAAATAAAATACTCATGCTTGGGTCTCACATCGCAGAGATCCTAATTTAATTGGTCTGGTTGGTGGCCAGGGTATCAGATTTTTAAAAGCTCCCCAGGCTATTCTTAACTACAGCCAACACTGAAAACTATTGGGATAGAAGGTCAACCAAGAGTGGTGTGGTACAGCAGCTGGACATGATCAGAGACCAGGACTTCACCAGCAAAGCAGGAGAATGAGAGCAATGCAGCCACCCCAGAAAACTTTTAGGGAAAGTTGGTCCTATAACTGGGAATTTGGGTCCTTATGGTTTGTTTAGTACATACTGCTTTCTTAGCATTTGGTGATCCCACTAAGTCTTTCATTAATAACCATAGATGTCAGTTTTTAGGATCTAACAATAGTATTAGATCAAGACAAAAGGGGAGCAGATTCTTTTAGCTTTCAGCAGGAGCCTTCAAGAAAGCCAAGTCTAGTATCTTCCTCGCAAAATTTAAATTCCCTGCCCTAAAATGGGCAGTCACAAATTTCAGAATTACCTAATTAAGCTGGCTATTGAAGTGTGAACTGACAACCACATTGTGCTTTCAGATTAGACTGGATACATTGTCTTCCACTGTGGTGATGTGCCCGCATGCTGTGCCATTGTGTAGTCACGATTCATGCATGGAAAACAGATGTTCCAGCATACATATTCTTGTTTTAAAATTTATTTTTAATTTACATACAGTAGAATTCACTCTTATTAGTGTACAGTTCTATGAGTTTAGACAGATGCCTAGAGTCATGTAACCACCACCACAGTCAAGATACAGATTAGTTCCCTCACCCCCCAAGATTCCCTTGCCAGCACATATATTCTTGGCATGCAGACACCCTCTATACCCCCTAAGCCCCAGATGCTCAAGGGCTGTGTGGAAAGTTTTGGTACAACCCCCCAAATGCAGCACACTTTTGACTCTCCTGAAGTGGACATAGCAGGTAGATATAAGTGACAAAAATGAGTTCAGGTATTCATGGGAGGAGGGGATGGCCCCACAAGCTCTTCCCAGACAGAACCCCATGGCTGGAATTCAGAGCCCCATTTTGGTCAGGTTTTAGGGCATTGTTAGTGCCTTATCATTTAGGGCTAGATTCTGTACTGAGGCTTAGAGGGAGAGCCAATCACTTACCAGATTTCAAATGTGCCAAGATCAACTTTGAAAGCCTTCCCGCCAGTGCACGTTGGAGCAGCAGGCTCAATACCAGACAGTATTGCATCATCTCAAAAGAAACACTCTCGTAATCAATTAAACTCGTTTCATTTGAATATTCAGTTCCTGCCAGAGCACATTTTAAATCCCCATTTCAAAATGTGTTCACAGAGATCAGGTCTACTATATAAAGGAAGTCATGAAACTATTTCAAGAAGCATTATAAAGTCTTTCGCCAGGGCAAAAGTTCTTTGAAAGGGACTTTCCAGCATTGCTTAAAACATATGTACTTACTGGTACTAAATTAGATACTTTGAGACAATGGTGGGTAGACTTATGGTCTCTAATTTTAGTGTTCATGACAGAATGGACATCTACAGAGAATCCCCTGTGTAGATTTGTCATAGAAATTCTCCCTGGGGACATAGCTAGCCCTTTAGGACTTCTCAGAAGTAGCACAAATTCCTGAACGAGGTATAGCTGTGTATCAGTCCAGATCCTTGATTGTAAGCAACAGAATTGGACTCTGGATGATTTAGGAAGAAAAAGAATTCATTAAAAGGATATTGGGCAGCTTCCAGAATCAGTAGGCGGGCTGGAGAAGCAGGTTTGTAGCCAGGAACAACACTCAAACCACGCTGCAAAACTGGTCTGGTGAGGAGCCCACTGCAGCATCTCAGAGCACTCCAGGCTGCAGTTTCATCACTGTCACCTTGCAGGGAGCTCTATCTTGTTGCAGATGCTAGTGCTAACTGAGCGAAAGAGTCTTCCTGATTCCTTGATTCTTTCCCTCTAACTCCTAAGACAAAGTCTAGGGTGACTAGACTAGCAACCTAGCTGCAAGGGAGAGCGAATGTGGCATTTTTGAATCTGCAGAGGGAGGCCGGCTTCCTTCCAAGAATCAAAAGATGGGGAAGTCCCCAACCAGAGGAAGTGGGTTCAAATGCACATTCAAAAAAAATATAGCAAGGCTGGGTGTGGTGGCTCAGGCCTGTAACCCTACCACTCTGGGAGGCCAAGGCGGGAGGATTGCTTGACGCCAGGAGTTCAAAACCAGCTTGAGCAAGAGCTGGACCCTGTCTCTACAAAAAAAAAAAAAAAATAGAAAAATTAGCCGGGCATGGTGGTGTGTGCCTACAGTCCCAGCTGCTTAGGAGGCTGAGGCAGAAGGATTGCTTAAGCCCAGGAGTTTGAGGTTGCTGTGAGCCAGGCTGACGCCACGGCACTCTAGCCCAGGCAACAGAGTAAGACTCTGTCTCAAAAAAAAAAAAAAAGTAAAGAAAAGAAAATAAAAAAATAGCAAATGACCCAGAACAGGCTACAGTTGGGGGCTGTTCAGTGTCACGCGGCACCAAGTTAGTCATTTCTACCTCATTTGGAGGCAGGGTAGAGTAAGGCAGAGTGGGCTGACCCTGAGCAGAGGAAAGTGATTAAAGAAAGAAATAAGAGCTCTATTTCCCCCAGCACCTTAACATTTTGTTGCAAGATTGGAGGAAATTAGAACTGACTAAAGTGGGGGTTGGGGGGCGGGGAGCTGTACTAGGAGCTTAAGTGCCCTGTACAAGTCAGAGAAAGCAATTGGTGTTGTCTTCAGAATACAACTTTCTTGTCTAGAGAGCCTGGCATGATGGCTTGGGTGATCTGGGGGCAAGTGGGTGGTAGTGGGGGTTGGTGAGAGAGATTTTTAGAGTGCTTTATGCTTTTCTAAGTAAACCAATGCCTTTGATCTCTTGATAGACTGCACCTGAACATAACTGGGGATGAAGTCAGCCACCACAGTATATTTTCTGGTTGCAGCAATTTGGTTCCAAAGATAAGAAGTCTAAGTATAACAACCCTAGGGAGCTTCTGCTCTAAAATTCTCCATATACAAACTCTTCCCTAGATTTACATTTCCTGACAACAGTGCTTCCATCAGCTAGGGTACAGAAGATGAAGACTGAGTCCCACCATCCCTGAGGAGACTCACAACCAGAGGGGTTTAACTAACTCTTTTTTTTTAAAGGATATTTGTTTTAAGATCAAGATACAATGATTAGAAAAACTCTTTCATATTATTTAGGAATATGAGAATCTGGAAATAAAACTGCCCTGATCAAGGTAATCAATAACATTCTACCTTTACTAAAACTTTAAAAAAGAAGTTTACTGACTTTTATTAAACATATTTGGGATGCTCAGACCTGGTCAGAAATGGCAATGGAATCAGTATGAGGTGTTCTAGTACATACCTGAAATGCCACAAAGATGAATTAATGCCATGGGTTTTGCCACTGCTTCTTGGTGTTTGGATATCACACGTGGCTGCTCACTGATCTCTGATTTGGAATGGGTGAGGGAGGCAAGACTACAGAGAACTTCACTTGGTCCTACCAGCTGGCCACTAGTGCTGCTCATCATGAACAAGAAGAAGAAAAAGCAAGGATAGCAATGGCATAAGGGGACCAAGTGCTGCTGTGAAACTTGGGGCTGCCCTGTGAGCCATCACTAGACAGCTATTTCCTACCACGTGGTAAGGAAACTTGGGCCCCTCTCCTGTGTACAAAGTGTAGACAGAAAGTGAGGCAAGTGCAGATAAAGTGATCTACCCAAATAACTTCTTGCTCATAAAGGAATTGGTTAGGAAAACTATCCTCACATCCTCTAGGGTAGACAGGGAACAACACCTCCTTCCCCGCTCAGAACAGAACGCAAGAACAAATCCCTCGAGGAATACAGCTTTGTATGAAATTGAGGAAAAACGGTACCTAAACCATCAGAGAGTGAGGGAGTTGGGTAGCGAATTCAGGTAGGGAGAGGGACACAGCCACCTATCACGCTGCTCACCTACAGCCCTGGGGAATCCTGTGCAGCACCTTTTGAACCAAACAATTCATACTTGGGGAATCTGGAGGTAGGTGGGTAAAGCAGACAATGCTGGCTGGCTGGCTGCCAAAATCCATTTCTCCCCCTTCTTGCTGGCTGGCTCAGTCCCGTTATGGCCATGTGCTTAGGGAAAGGACCCTATTCCAGCCCTGTGTTGGGGTGGTGCTGGAATCTTGAATAATCAATGCCAATCACTGATGGACTCATTCTCCTTGCCAGTGATTGATTTAGGCTGGGGTATGTGACCCAGTCCTGGGACCTGAGGGAAGTCTCCTGGGGGACTTTTGGGAAACGTTTTCCTCAGTAAAATGAGATGTAGAGGAGGAAAATCCCCTCTTCTTAACAGGATGTGGTCTGCATGCAGTGCTGGCCCTGCTACAGCCATCTTGCAACCAGGAAGCAAGATCTTCTGTCAGCAGAGAAAGGCAGAGGAAAAAGAATGAAAACCCCTGTACCTTTGATGATGTCATTTGATTGCTGATTCAGTCAACCCTGAAACCACCATGTAGGAATTTTTGTATCAGTTCTAGAAAGTGACTCATCCCTTTTTCTCTTGTAGAGGGTCGCAGCATGGGGAGTGAGGTGTGTGGTTTTTTTTTTTGTTTTTTGTTTTTTGTTTTTTTTTCTGTGGCAGCACAAAGATTTTTACTGGGAGCATAGTGTAGTAGTAGGTTATGAGAGCTCAAATGGTGACACACACATTGTGGCAAGAAGTCCTTGGGGATAGGCAGAGATCCTGAAAAAAATGAAAACATTTACCCTTCCCTCAAGATAATGGAGACCAGCTACTGGGTATGGTAACATAGCTGGTCAGTGGTTTGAGAAGGGCCAGGCTGATGGACCAAGAGGAATAGTGCCAAGAGAAGCACTGATTTGGACCAGAGAATCAAACCCAGAACCATGGGCCAGGGGCTAAGTCTCAAGGGCATCTATCCCATGAATAGAAACATCACCTTAATTGTGCTTTGAGACCTTGCCACCTAAGTATCTGTCATTGCATGAAAGAACAGTTGTCTTGCCTGTACTCCAGGACCTCACCTTCTCACTCTCCTCTTGTCACATGAATGGAAACAATATGCTGTCTGTGCTTCAAGACCTTATACCATAGTCATATAGCCAATGTGTGAGGACCTTTAGCCATAACAATTGAAAGGGTGCTTTTAGGTCACCCTGGATATCTACTGGTGTCGGAGAGGAGCTCCAATACCTGCATTTTGAGACAAGGACTGGGACGTGTTAGTACATCACTAACTAGGGTCAGAGGGGCATAGACACTATTAAACTCCTGACAATGGAAATAATATACCTTGATACCAAACTTATTGTAAAAAGTAATGGCAATGTGGGTATTAAGATTACATGATTGGACTTGACTATAAGGCAGTCATCTAAATCTAGAATATGCTTATAATTGTTGTATTTAGATTATCATCAAAAGAAAAATAAAAAATTAAAATATTTTATGAAGAATTTATGGACAGCTCAAAACACAGTTTTGGGCCCCCAAAAGACCATGGACTCTAGTTTGAGAAGCATTAGGTTAGGGTAGTCTCAGAAGAGATGATCAGTATGAGAAGAAATAATATTGAAACCTAAATTGGACTTTTCTTTGTATGACATGAGGAATGACGATGAAAGACTTATTTATTCCAATGTTTCTTAATGTAGCATGCCTAAGAATCACCTGGAATGCTTGGTAAAATGTAGATTCCTAGGCCCTATTCCCAGCAATTCTGATTCAGTAGTTCAGGGGTGAGGCCCAGGAGTGTACATTTCAAACAGATGATTCTGATTCACGTGGATCACAGATCATACTTTCAGAAACACTGAACCTGCCAACAAGAAATGGGCCACTGATGTGATACAGCCCTAAGAAGGGAAATTCTCCCCAGTAATCATCTTCCATGGGGCCAAATGGGACAGCACGTCAGAGAAATTCTCCCAAGACAGATCCAGAGTTGGAAACAGAGAGATTGATTGATAAGGACTCACTCTACTGACAGGGAAGGGAATCTTTGCTACTCCAGTGTAGTCAGGACTTTGGACTAGTAGTGACTGCTATGTGCCATTTCCTCTTCCCCTTTCCAAACGGTAGTTTTAATTTCAGTTACCCAGTTTTCCTTCTACCATTGTGCGCTGGGTATATTGGGAGTTGGTTAAATCTATCATTTAAATATAGTTTGCCTAACCATGAGGACTGTATCATTTCAACATTTTTTCAGTTAAAAGTGATAGAAAACTCATCTAAACTTGTTTACGCAAACAAAGATTTTTTAATTTAACATTTTTCTTTTATTATTTTTTTGAGACAGAGTCTCGTTCTGTTGCCCGGGCTAGAGTGCCGTGGTGTCAGCCTAGCTCACAGCAACCTCAAACTCCTGGGCTTAAGCCATCCTCCTGCCTCAGCCTCCTGAGTAGCTGGGACTCCAGGCATGTGCCACCATACCCGGCTAATTTTTTCTATATATATTTTTAGTTGTCCAGCTAATTTCTTTCTATTTTTAGTAGAGATGGGGTCTCACTCTTGCTCAGGCTGGTCTCGAACTCCTGACCTTGAGCGATCCTCCCACCTCGGCCTCTCAGAGTGCTAGGATTACAGACGTGAGCCACCGCGCCCGGCCTAACATTTTTCTTGACATATAAGCAATATATAATAAATTGCACATATTCAGAGTGCACAATTTGATAAGTTTTGACATAAATGTGTGTATACACAGTTATATGCCACAATCAACATAATGAATGTATCCATCACCATCCAAAATTTCCTTGTGCCACTTTGTAATTCTTTCCTCCCACCTTTGTCCCTCTGTCCCCATCCACAGGCAACCACTGATTTGCTTTCTGTCACTATAAATTAATTTATGCTTTCTAGACTTTTTGATAAGTGGAATCATGTGATATGTAGTCTTTTTTTGTCTGGCTTCTTTCACTCAGCATACTTTATCTTGAGATTGACCCATTCTGTTGTGATTACCAGCAGTTTATTCATTTTTGTTGCTTAGTAGAATTCCACTGTATGGATGTATCACAATTTTGTTTATCCATTAACCTGTTGATGGACCTTTGTATTGTTTCCAGTTGGGGGTTATTAAAAATAAAGTGGCTATTAACATTCTTTTATGAATCTTTGTGTGGAAATATACTTTCATTTCTCTTGGGTAAATTCTTAGGAATAGAGTGGTTGAACCATATGGCAGGTATATATTTAACTTTTTAAGAAACTGCCAAACTCTTTTCCAAAGTGGCTGTACCATTTTACATTCCACAAGCAATGTATGAGAGTTCCAGTTCCTCCACATCCTCCAACAACTGGTTTGGTTAGTCCTTTTTTTTTTTTTTTTTTGAGACAGAGTCTCGCTCTGTTGCCCGGGCTAGAGTGAGTGCCGTGGCGTCAGCCTAGCTCACAGCAACCTCAAACTCCCAGGCTGAAGCGATCCTACTGCCTCAGCCTCCCGAGTAGCTGGGACTACAGGCATGCGCCACCATGCCCGGCTAATTTTTTCTATTTATATATTTTTAGTTGTCCAGATAATTTATTTCTATTTTTAGTAGAGACGGGGTCTCTCTCAGGCTGGTCTCGAACTCCTGACCTCGAGCGATCCACCCGCCTTGGCCTCCCAGAGGGCTAGGATTACAGACGTGAGCCACCACGCCCGGCCTTCGTTAGTCCTTTTAATTTTAGCCATTCTAATAAGGGGGTAGTGCCATCTCACTGTGGCTTTAATTTGCATTTCCCTAATGACTAGTAATGTCAAGTATCTTTTCATGTGCTTATTTGCCAGCTATGTATCTTCTTTGGCCTGTTTTAAAATTTTAATTGGGTTGTTTGTTTTTTATTATTGGGTTTTGAGAGTTCTTTTTATACCATAGTCCCTTCTTATCTGCAGTTTTGCTTTCTGCAGCTTTGCTTTGTACAGTTTCAGTTATCCAAGGTCAACTGAGGTCTGAAAATATTAAATGGAAAAATACAGAAAGAAATAATTCGTATGTTTTAAATTGCCCACTGTTCTGAGTAGTGTGAGGAAATCTTGCACTATCCTGCTTCGTCCTGCCCAGGCCATGAATCAGCCCTTTGTCCAGTATATCCACACTGTCTACACTACCCAACCCATTTGTCACTTAGTAGCCAGTTCAGTTATCAGATGAAAAAAACAGTATGTATAGAGTTCAGTACTGTCCTCGGTTTCACGCATCCACTGGGGATCTTGGAACATATACCCCATGGATAAGTGGGGTCTACTGTATTCTGGATTCAAGTTCTTTATCAAATATATGGTTTTTAAATATTCGCTCCCACTCTGTGACATGTCTTTTCATTCTTTGAACAGTGTCTTTCAAAGAGCAGAATTCTTTATTTTACTGAAGTGAAAGAGAATTTTTGACTCATTGTTTTAGTTAGAATGCCTAACAGAAAACATAACTCAATAAGAAAACAATTAACAATAAGAAAATTTTATTATCTCTAACTTATAATGCAGGTTGAGTATACTTTAACTGAAATGCTTGGGACCAGAAGTGTTTCGGACTTAGGATATTTTCAGACTTTAGAATATTTGCATTATACTTATTGATTGAGCATACCTAATTCAAAAATCCAAAATACTCCAGTGAGCATTTCCTTTGAGCATCACATCAGTGCTCAAACAGTTTTAGATTTTGGAGCATTTTGGATTTCGAATTTTTGGATTAGGGATACTCAACCTGTAATAAGTTCTGAGGTAGGATTGCTCCAGTGTTGTTAATTTAGCTGCTCAACAATGTTATCAAGGACCCAGATTCTTTTCATCTTTCTCTTTTGCCATCCTCAAGCTCCTGTTTCTCTTCAGGCTGCTGAAGTTCTACTTATCATATCCAGACATGCAGCACCAAAAGAAAGAATCTGGACCATCTTTTCTGTGTGTCTCTTATTAAGAGTGAGGAAAACTTTCTTGTAAGACCCCTAGCAAACCTTTCCCCACATGTCATTGACCGGCACTGATTCACATGACCATCTACAAACTAGCATAAACCCCTTAGTTCAGGGGTTGGAAAACAAGCTCTGGACCGCCAATGGGCCAAATCCAGCCTGCTCCCTGTTTTTGTATACCTTATGATAAAACAATGGCTTTTACATTTTTAAGTGGTTGAAAAAATTAAAAGAGGAATAATATATTGTGACATGTGCAAGTTATATGAAATTCAAATTTCAGTGTCCAGAGAACTTCTCATTTCAACTTGAAGATGTAAGGAGCTAAAAAGATGTCCCTTCTACCTAATAAGGAAGAAAACTGGACAGACTGCAAATGAACAACTCTTTGTGATCCTTTCAGAGAGCTGAGGTCACAGGCCAACCGACCTGGAGAGAGACAGGTGCGTGCAGGGAGACAGAAGATTCAAGCATTTGCTTACCTGGGGCAGTCTCTTCTTGATACCATATAAGCCAGTGAGAACATTAAACTAGAAATTTTGATGAATTACTGGAGGCATTTGCGGAATGTGAGCCAGTGTGGGGGAATGGATTTCCCGGGAGCTACAGAGACAGGGGCATTCTCAACCTCTTGCTGCATTTTCCTGAAGGAATCCCTCCACCTCACGCTCTCACAAGAAGGATGGGAAGAGTCCTGAGAAAGCTCCTTCCTCCTCCTTCCCTCTGCATGGTGCTGCACCCCCTGAGGGGTGGGGGTAGGGTGCAGCTACCTTGGGATGCTGCTCCCTGCCTTCAGGCTGCTCTGGCTCCAGCTTCCCCTCAAAGGTCCCCAGGTACTGCTTGGGCTGCCACTCCAGAAGGGGCCAGCCCTAAGCCTTGGTGGTGTCCACCTGGTGCTAAGTATGCAGGCATGCGGAATGTAAGAGTGGTGGAGGATTGGCAGCTTCCACCTAGATTTCAAAGGATGTATGGGAAAGCCTGGGTGCCCAGGCAGAAGCCTGCTACAGGGGTGGAGCCACCACAGAGAGAATCTACTATGGCAATGCCAAGCGGAAATGTGGGGTTGGAGCCCCTTCAGAGAGTCCCCACTGAGGCACAGACTAGTGGAGCTGTTAGAGTGGGGCTTTGCAGGACCTCCAGAATGGTAGAGCTACTGGCAATGTGCAACCCCAGCCTGGAAAAGCAGCAGGCATTTGACTGCAACCCATGAGAGCATCCATGAGGGCTATGCCCAGCAGAGCTATGGGACTGGGGCTGCCCAAGGCCTTGGGAGCCAACCCCTTGCACCAGCGTGCCCAGGATGCAGGACATGGAGTCAAGGGAGATTATTTTGGAGCTTTGAGATTTAATTTCTGCCCTACTGAGTTTTGGACTTGCATGGGGCCTATTACCCGCCCCCCCCCTTTTTTGGGCTGATTTCTCCTTTTTGGAATGGGAGGAATATTTACCCAATGTCTGTTCCACCATTGTATTTTGGAAAGAAATAACTTATTTTTGATTTTACAGGTTCAGAGCTGTAAGGAACTTGCCTTGTGTCTCAGATAAGACTCTGGGCTTTGGACTTTTGAGTTGATGCTGCAACAAGTTAAAACTTTGGGAATAGGATGATCGTACTTTGTAATGTGAGAAGGACATGTCAATTGAAAATAACCCAAACTCTGTAAAATAATTTAAGGAGGTTTATTCTGAGCCAAGTTTGAGGACCATGGCCGGAGCCATGCCCAAGAAGCCTTGAGCAAGTGGACTCTCTGTGGTTGGGTTACAGTTTGGTTTTATATATTTCCTTGAGACAGGAATTACACCTAAAGTCATAAATCAATACGTGGAAGGTGTACATTGGTTTGGCCAAAAAAGGCTGGACATCTTGAAGTGGGAGTGTTTACAGGTTATTGGTGGGTTTAAAGATTGTTTGATTTGTAATTGGTTAAAGAAATGAAGCTTTGTCTAAAGGCTTGGAATGTTTTAAGTTAAGGAAGTCTGTTAATCAGAGACAAGCCACCGGTCTTTTACCAGACATATGCCCAGACTCAAGTGATCTGTTAAGTAAATTGAGGACCTGCAGGTGTGGTTCAAGCTTTGTCTTGCATACCCTTGGGCCTGTTGATGAGTTACAAAGGATGTCCCCAAGAAGGGAGGGGGCATGACAAGGCAGGTCTGACCTCCCTTCTTACGGCCAGCAACTCAAGCTTTAGGGTATTTCTGGGGTCCCCTTGGCCAAGAGGGCGTCCATTCAGTTGGCTCGGGGGCTTAAGATTTTATTTTAGTTCACAGACATAAGATTTGGAGGGCCAGAGTGCTACAGTTTGGATATGGTTTGTTTGGCCCCACAAAGTCTCATGTTGAAATTTGATTCCCCAATGTTGGAGATAGGGCCTGGTAGGAGGTGTTTGAGTCGTGAGGGTAGATCTCTCCCTCATGAGTGGCTTGGTGCCATTCTCTCTGGAGTGAGTGAGTTCTCACTCTTAGTTCCCATGAGAGCAGGTTATTGAAAAGAGCCTAGCACCTTCTCTCTCTCTTTCTCTCTCCCTCTCTCTCTTCCTCTCTCACCCTGTGACCTCCACACACACTGGCTCTCCTATACCTTCTGTCATGAGTAGAAGCAGCCTGAGTCCCTCACCAGAAGAAAATGTTGGTACCAAACTTCTTGCAGAGCCATGGGCCAAATAAATCTCTTTTTTTTTTTTTTGAGACAGAGTCTCGCTGTGTTGCCCGGGCTAGAGTGAGTGCCGTGGCGTCAGCCTAGCTCACAGCAACCTCAAACTCCTGGGCTTAAGCAATCCTCCTGCCTCAGCCTCCCGAGTAGCTGGGACTACAGACATGCGCCACCATGCTCAGCTAATTTTTTTTTCTATATATATTTTTTAGTTGGCCAGATAATTTCTTTCTATTTTTTTTAGTAGAGACGGGGTCTTGCTCTTGCTCAGGCTGGTCTGGAACTCCTGACCTTGAGCGATCCACCCACCTCGGCTTCCCAGAGTGCTAGGATTACAGGCGTGAGCCACCGCGCCCGGCCTAAACCTCTTTTCTTTATACATTAACCAGCCTCAGGTATTCCTTTGTTTTTTGTTTTTTTTTTTTTGGGATAGAGTCTGGCTCTGTTGTCCAGGCTAGAGTGCTGTGGCATCAGCCTACCTCACTGCAACCTCAAACTAATGGACTCAAGGGATCCTACTGCCTCAGCCTCCTGAGTAGCTGGTACTACAGGCGTGTGACACCTGGCTAATTTTTTCTATTTTTAGTAGAGACAGGGTCTTGCTCTCAGGCTGGTCTTGAACTCCAGACCTCACTTTGGCCTCCCAGAGTGCTAGGATTACAGGCCTGAGCCCATGCTGGCCTTCAAGTATTCTTTTATGGCAACACAAACAAAGACAAAGGGTTTTGCAGAGTCTGCAGAGCCAGGAGCCAAATAAACTTTTTTCTTTGTAGGTTACCCAGCCTCAATCATTCCTTTTTAGCAACATAAATGACTAAGACAAAAGGTTGCTGCCTAGAGGTGATCAGAAAACTACTTGTACTTTACTTTGTTATCTTTATTGTTTAGATTTCTTCTCTTTCTTTTTTTTTTACAACAAGCTTGTATTTTTAAAGGTCCATGTTGTTATTCATTTTTTCCTCATATAATTTTTTAGTTTGAGATATGACGCATATGCCATAAAATTCACCCTTTTAAAGTTGTGCAATGTTTTTGGTATATTCATAAGGTTGTGCAACTGTCACCAATACCTAATTTTAGGTATTGAATGTTCTAGAATATTTTCATTATTTTGTAAAGAAACCCTATGCCCTTTGGCAGTCACTACCCATTCCTCCTTCCCCCAGCCCCTGGCAACCACTTCTTGTCTCATAGATTTGCCTCTTCTGAATATCTCATATAAATTAAATCATACAATATGTAGCCTTTTATGTTGACTTCCTTAACTTAGCATGTTTTCAAGATTTTTCTATGTTGTAGCATGTGTCAGTACTTCATTCTTTTTCATGGCTAAATAATATTAAATTACATGAATATATCATATTTTATTTGATGAACATTTGAGACTATTATGAATAATGCAGCTATGAAAATTTATGTACAATCATTTATGTGAACATATGTTTTCAATTCTTTTGGATACATATACCTAGGAATGAAATTTCTAGGTCATACAGTAACTCTGTACTTCACTATTTGAGGAATTACCAAACTGTTTTCCAAAACAGCTGCACCATTTACATTCCTACCAGCAACGTAAGGGCTCTGATTTCTCCACATCCTCAACACTTGCTATTGTCCAATGTATTTGTTTTTAAAATTAAAATAACCTGTAGTAGACTCCTCTTAGGAGAACTTGGGAACCACCCTGGGTACACAGGTGTGGGCTCCCAGACACCAAGTCTGTTAACATGACCCTGTCCCCAGGCCACAGATGATTGGACTGGGAGTGGGCATCTGATCTAAACAGAACCACTAGGCCCTTTCCCTGGGGCCCTTGGAATGGAAGGGAAGAGATTCTAGTCTCAGTTTGACTGGTGCCTTAAACCGTGAAGGAGATGGCTCCAGAGCTGTTGGTAATCACTTTAGTAATCACTCTGTGGACCAGGAAGCACCAGGAATCCATTGACAATGAGAGAGAAGAATGAAGGAAACATTTACAGAGAAGTGAAGATTAGAGATGGAAAGGGAGGACCTGCTGGGTTCTCTACAGTGTTTGAGCTCTTATTTCCTTCCTGAGGCCCAGTTTCTTCCCGCCTTTGGATTTCTCAGGCCACTCTTGTATCCTCATAGAGCATCCGCTTATCTTGCATAAGCGAATCTGAGTTTGTTTCTGTTACTTGCAACTCAAAGAACATTAACTAATACAGAAATAAAACATAACAAATGACAAAAGAGGTTTTATAAAACAAATACAACAGATAACCTCTGTAGACAGCCAAGCACAGGAAATAAGTACAGTCACGTGCCGGCATAATGGTGTTTTGATGAATGATGGGCTGCATATACTATGGTGGTCCCGTAAGATTATAACGGAACTGAAAAAATTCCTGTAGCCTAGTGATGTCTTGATGATCCTGACCCTGTACAGGTCTAGGCTATGTGTGTGTTTGTGTCTTAGTTTTTAACAAAAAGTTTAAAAAGGAAAAAAATTTTTAAAATAGAAACAAGCTTACAGAATAAGGATATAAAGAAAGAAAATATTTTTGTACAGTTATACATTGTATTTGTTTTAAGCTAACTGTTACAAAAGAGCCAAAAAGTTAAAAAAATTAAAAAGTTTATTTAAAAAAAGTTTATAAAAAAGTTACAGTAAGCTGCAGCATGTCAAGCAGAGGGAAAAAAAGAAAAAAGAAGAAAACAGTTACAGTAAGCTAACATTAATTTATTATTATTTTTTTTATTCACTTCAAGGGGTTGGGGGTTGTGAGGAAGGGTGCTCAGTTGCCTTGTTTGTTTTTGTTGAGACAGAATCTCACTCTGTTGCCTGGGCTAGAGTGCCGTAGCGTCATCATGGCTCACAGCAACCTCAGACTCCTGGGCTCAAGTGATCCTCCTGCCTCAGCCTCCCAAGTAGGTGGGACTACAGGCATGTGCCACCATGCCCTGCAAATTTTTTCTATTTTTAGTTGCCTGGCTATTTTTTTTCTATTTTTAGTAGAGACGGGGTCTCACTCTTGCTCAAGCTGGTCTCAAACTCCTGAGCTCAAGTGCTCCTCCTGCCTTGGCCTCCCGGAATGCTAAGATTACAGGCATGAGCCACCACGCCTGGCCAAGCTCTAGATTCTGAAGATTTTCTCCTATGTTTTCTTTCTAAGCTTATTATAATTTTACATTTTCTAAATCTATAATCCATTTTTAGTTAATTTTCTTATGAGGTTTGAGGTTAGGTTTAGGATCATTTATTTGCTTATGTATATCCAATTTTTCCAGTACCATTTGTTGTAAAGGCTATCTTTCCTCCATTGACTTGTTTTTGCATCTTTGTAAAAAATCCATTGGCGAGACTTGTGTGGGTCTATTTCTGGGTTCTCTATCTGTTCCATTGATTGATGTGTCTATTCTTCTAACAATAACACACAGTCTTGATTATTATAGCTATATGATATGTCTTGAAATCAGGTAGAGTGAGTCTTCCTACTTTATTATTCTTTTCCAAAATTGTTTTAGCTATTGTAGTTCCTTTGCCTTTCCATGTAAATTTTAGAGTAATCTTGTCTATATCTACAAAACATCCTGTTGTGATTTTGCTATGAATTCCACTAAACCTGCATATCAATTTTAGAACAATCGTATCTTTATTAAGTTGAATCATTCACAGTATTACCTCCATTTATTTAGGTCTTGTTAAAATTTCTTTCAATGATGTTCTGTAGCTTTCAGTGTATAAGTCTTGCACTTGTTTTGTTCAATTTATTTCTAAGTATTTTATTCATTTTGATGGTTTCATAAAAGGAATTGTTTCATTAATTTCATTTTTATATTTTTTATTGCCAGTGTATGAATATACAATTGATTTTGTGTATGCATCTTGCATACTGTGACCTTGATAAACTTATTTATTCATTCTAATGATTTTTTTGGTGAATTCATTGGAATTTTCTATATACGAGATCATGTCATGTGTGACTAGATATAGTTTTACTTCTTACTTTCCAATCTCAATGGTTTTTATTTCCTTGCTTGCTTAATTACACTGACCATAACCTCCAGTACAATGTTGAATAGAAGTGGTAAGAGTGGACATCCTTGTCTTGTTCCTGATCTTAGGGGGAAAGATTCAGTCATTCACCATTAAGTATAATATCAGATATGGGTTTTTCATAGATAGTTTTTATCAGATTGAAGAAGTCCCATTCTATTCCTAGTTTGCTGAGTGTTTTAAACATGAAAAGGCTTTGTATTTTGTCAAATGCTTTTCTGTGTCTATTGAGATGATCATGTGGTTTTTGTCCTTTATTCTATTAATATGGTGTATTACAATTGCTTGATTTTTGTATGTTAAACCAACCTTGTATTTCTGGGCTAAATATCACTTGATCATGGTGCATAATCCTTTTTATGTGCTGCTGAATTTAGTTTGCTAGTATTTTGCTGAAAAATTTTGCATCTATATTCATAAGAGATATTAGTCTGTAGTTTTCTTACCTAGTAATGTCTTTGGTTTTGGAATCAGGGTAATACTGGCTTCATATAAGAAGAGTTACCTCCTCTTCTATATTTTGGAAGAGTTTGTGAAAGATTGATGTTAATTTTCTTTAAATGTTTGGTAGCATTTACCAGTGAAGCCATCTGGTCCTAGGCTTTGATTTGTGGGAAGTTTTTTGATAACTAATTTAATCTCTTTATTTGTTATAAGTTTATTCAGGTTTTCTTTCTCTTCTTGAGTCAGTTTTAGTATTTATGCTTTTCTATGAATTTTCCCATTTTATATAGGCTATTCAAATTGTTGGCATATGTTGGCAATATTATTCATTCATAATCTTTTTTATTACATTAAGATTGGTAGTGATGCCCCCTCTTCCATTTCTGATTTTAGTAATTTGAGTCTTCTCTCTTTTCTTCTTTGTGAGTCTAGCTAAATATTTGTCAATGTTGTTGATCTTTTCAAATAACCAATTTTTGGTCTTGTTGATATTCTCTATTGTTTTTATATTCTCTATTATATTTATTTGTACTCTAGTTTTTATTATATCCTTCCTTCTGCTTGCTTTGGGTTTAATTTGTTCTTCTTTACTTAGTTTCTTAAGGTGGAAAGTTAGGTTATCAATGTTTTATTATTGTACAAATTACATCATATACATTACAAGCCCTTCAACACAGTTTTATAAATATTGCTTTATGCACTTGTCTTCTAAATTATGTAGAAGAGAGTCACAAACAAATATATACTTATACATATTTTAAATTTTCCTATTTGTTAACATTTACTGATGCTCTTTATTTCTTCATATGGATTCTAGTTACTATCTAGTATCCTTTCATTTCAATCTAAAAGACTCCATTTAGTATACCTTTATGACATATCTACTAGAATTCTAATGCATTTTCTCCTGTTTTGTTTTGTTTTTTTTAAAACAAAAGGTCTCACATATTTATTACTGAACCAGCTTATTAGTACAGAGCATATAAACAAAGAGAAAAATCACTTTTCCCAATGAAATGTGTCTGTCCGGATATTAGTGACATTTCCAACTTGATATGGTAACATGATAGTGACCTTGATACAGCATAAATATGTGTGCCATTATATCACGTGCAATCTTTATAGACCCAGCTTGGTTCTTCTCCAGTGTCTCCTCTTGGAATTGTACCTGATTTTATTGCCAGTCTTCATACGAATCCATTGGGGAATGGGACGATTTTGTTTCTGCTTCTTGGCCAGAAACCTCTTGATTCTGAAAGTCTTGTGAGAAGACATGGCGAGGGAAACTCAAGGGGACCTCTCCTGTTTTGTTGATTTGGGAATATGTTGATTGCTCCTTTGTTTCTGAAGGATAATTTTCCTGGATATAGAATCTTGGTTGATCATCTATTTTTTTTTTTTGCTAGCACTTTGGATATGTCATCCCACTGCCTTCTGGCCTCTGTGGTTTCTAATGAGAATTCAGATGTTAATCTTTTTGAGGATCACTCTGATGTGATGAGTTGTTGTTCTCTTGCTGCTTTTAAGATTCTCTTTCTTTGCTTTTCAACAGTTTGATTATGATGTGTCTAGGTATGAATCTCTTTGATCTTATTGTACTAGGAGTTTATTGAGCTTCATGGATATGCAGATTAATATCTTTCATCAATTTTGAAAAATTTTCCACCATTATTTGTTCAAATATTCTTTTCCCCCTTTCTCTCTTTACTCTCCTTCTGGAATTCCCATTATGTGTATGTTAATAAGTATGATGGTGTTCCATAGGTCCCTCAGACTCTGTTCAGTTTTCTTCATTTATTTTTCTTTCTGCTTCTCAGACTTGGCAATTTCAATTTATATTTCTTCAAGTTTACTGGTTCTTTGTCTGCATGCTGAAATCTGCTATTGAACCCCTTTAGCAAAATTTTCACTTTAGTTACTGTGATTTTCAGCTCCAGAACTTCTATTTGGTTCTCTTTTAAAATTTTAATATCTTTATTGATATCCTCTATTTGGTTAGATATTATTGTCCTACTTTCATTTAGTTTTTTGTCAATCATTTCCTTTAGTTCATTTCCAAGTTTTCTGTTATTTTTTTCCCTGTGAATGAGGCACAATTTTTTGTGTTCTTCATAATTCCTCCTACCTAAAAATTTAACTGCAATCAGGCATGGAAATGGAGTAGCTTATGCAATCTCTAAGAAAATTAGATAACCAAATTTAAGAAATAGGCAAGACCCAAAGGAAGCTATACAGCTAGAAATACAGTAGATTCTTGTCATTTACTATATGTTCTATAATGTCTCCATGAACAGTGAATTAGCAAATACTGAATCATTGTTCCTAGGGGAAATACAAGGTTAGGGTCCTGTGAGCCCCTGGTCACAACATTTTTGTTGCCAGATCAATACATAACCTTGCCATATGTGTGTTTCTGTTTAATGACACCTTGTTTAATATATATTGTTGATTCACTAACATTGAGATCACGGCTAGCAACACCATGACTCATGCCTGAATGAAGCTTACCTAATACACATATTTTCTTCATGAGGTATGTCACAGCCTTCTTGTGCTTAGGAACACTAGACAATACTTTAGCATTATGCTTGGGGGGCAGTTTTAAACAGTGAAATCACCAAAAAAGGCACAAAAAATGCAAAAAATGGTGGCACTAAATATACCACAGAAAGGACACCTGTTTATAGTATGAGAGCTGAAGCAAGAAGGCAAAGCATCACCTTTCTTGACCTCAACTGGGAACATGTTCATTAAGCAACTTAAACTTTTTGCCACTCTACTTATGTCTACAAATGACTGTAAGAACACTATGAATATTGATTTTTAAAGTTACACAAAAATTTTAGAGAGTAGGCCAGTCATGGTGGCTCATGCCTTGTAATCCCAGCACTTTAGGAGGCCGAGGCGGGAGGATCACTTGAGGCCAGGAGTTCGAGACCAACCTGGGCAACATACTGACACCCATGTCTCTACAAAAAATTTTAAAAATTATCTGGGTGTGGTAGCGTGTGCCTGTAGCCCTAGCTACTCAGGAGGGTTAGGCAGAAGGATCACTTGAGTCTAGGAGTTTGAGTTTACACTGAACTATCATTGTGTCACTGCACTCTAGCCTGGGCATCAGAGCGAGACCCTGTCTCAAAAAAATTTTTTTAGAGAGTAGGTAAATTCCCAAATACAGGATCTGTGAATAACGAGGATCAACTGTACATCATTCTATAGGAATGGTAAGGAGTGGTAAGGATGCCACTCCTGGAATGCCACCACTGTCAATGGACTCTTGATACTACTCTCACTTCTGTGAATAATTTCTCAACATTCTCTGTGCCTCTGCATCACTCTTTTAAGATTCAGTGTCATGGTGGAAGCAGCTTAAGGGACAAGCCTAGGATACTGTCCCTTGCCAAGATTCTCACAAAGGGAGATGATTCTACCATAGAAAGGGTGTTCTAATTTGGATAGCATTCCCAATGATAAATGCCCACTGAAGTCTACCATTTCCCCAAAGTCTGCATACACCCTTCTTTCCATGTTTACACTTTGTGCTACTAAATTGCTCTCACCTAATGTAATGCAGCTAAAATTCCCACAGCTAAGAACAAAGTAATCCTCTCCCCCAAAATGAAGGACATCTCAAATCTCATCAGTGACTGCAACTGGCTCTAGTTCCAGGATCTCTGGGTAATGTTCATACATCCTCTATTTTTGATGCCATACTATCTCAATATTCTTGTAATTATGGAGTAAATTGTAAAGTTCATCCTTACTACCAACATCCTCCACTTTAAGGTGGGAGTATCACTTGAGACCATGAGTTTAAGGCTGCAGTGCACTATGATCACACTTGTGAATAGCCACGGCTCTCCAGCTTGGGCAACATAGTGAGACCCCAAGACCCTCTTTCTAAAAAGAAAAGAAAACAGGCCAGGTGCGGTGGCTCATGCCTGTAATCCTAGCACTCTGGGAGGCAGAGGCAGGAGGATCGCTCGAGGTCAGGAGTTCCAGACCAGCCTGAGCAAGAGCGAGACCCCGTCTCTACTAAAAATAGAAAGAAATGATTTGGACAGCTAAAAATATGTATATATAAAAATTAGCCGGGCATAGTGGCACATGTCTGTAGTCCCAGCTACTCGGGAGGCTGAGGCAGAAGGATTGCTTGAGCCCAGGAGTTTGAGGTTGCTGTGAGCTAGGCTGACGCCACGGCACTCTAGCCTGGGCTACAGAGTGAGACTCTGTCTCAAAAAAAAAAAAAAAAAAAGAAAAGAAAACAAGTAAATTCAGGTAGAGCCTACGGTTTTTGCTTTTACATCTGGTCACTGGTCTGTAACTAGTATGTTTCCTCCTTTTCTAGTCATTTCATGTTCCTCTTGACTTTGACCAGCAAATAAGCTGGCAGGCATCTTTAACTAGTGGGGTGACTCAATCTTTATTCTTTGGTGGTCCTGCATTTATTGGATTGCTGTGGTAGTCTATTAACTTTTACCTCTGAATAAAGCAATTCTAGAGCAACCCTAGAGACTCTGTTGACTTCCAGGTACTTACTTGCCTACTCTCATCATGTAGCAACATCTTTATTTCTCTTTGATAAGCAAAATTGGCCACCCCAACCAACACCAGAAACTTCCTTTTTGTCTGCTGGTTCCATAGCATGAAGAACCTAGAATTGCTAGGGAGAGAGACTCAGCTTCCAATTGATAGAAGCATCCACCATGGCAACTAACACCTTTAAACCAGCAGAGCTCAGAGTCTCAGGGACAGTAAGCAAACACTTTGAAAATGCCGTTAAGTGTAATTGTGAGAAGTATCACTTCCACTTTTCATCCCTTGGTTCTAAGACCAATTCCGGATACTGCATTCTATAAGACAGCCTTCTAGCAAATTAAGGTTCCAGAGCATCCAATTGGCGAGACTAGGTAATGTGCCTTCAACTCTAGCTTCCAGGGTGTGAGGAGAGAAAAAAATTTGGTCCTTTTAGCTTTGGTAATTCCAGGGTTAAAGGTGCTGATGGCCGGGAGCGGTGGCTGACTCCTGTAATCCTAGCACTCTGGGAGGCTGAGGCAGGAGGATCACTTGATGTCAGGAGTTCAAGACCAGCCTGAGCAAGAGCAAGACCCCATCTCTACTGAAAAAATAAAAAAAAATTGAAAGAAATTATCTGGACAACTAAAACTAGATAGAAAAAATTAGCAGGGCATGGTGCATACCTGTAGTCCCAGCTATTCAGGAGGCTGAGGCAGTAGGATTGCCTGAGCCCAGGAGTTTGAGTTTGCTGTGAGCTAGGCTGAGGCTGCTGCATTCTAGTCTGGGCAACAGAGTGAGATTCTGTCTCAAAAAAAAAAAAAAAAAAAAAAAAAGGTGCCGATGATGCCCTGCCTCCATTTCAGCAGGATGTTGTTACATCTAAGGGTACTATTTGACATCACTGATGTTATAAAAAGTACCCTCTTATCTCCCCCTTTCCTAGAAGTTATTAATAAAGGGCTATTGAAGTGTGTGGGCCTAAGAATTGAGCAGTTCTTGGAGGTGAATGTGAGTAATAATCTCACCTTATTACTCATTCATGGAAACCATCTTTATTCTTTCCCACACTAATGTCATATGTCTTCAAAAACCAAATTTGAAATAAAAAGTTAAAAGGAAAAATGGGCAAACTTGCTCTTTGAGAACAGCAAGATGTTTGAGGCTAATTCACAAAAATAAGCTATAACAAAAATACCACAGACTGTATAGTTTATAAAAAATAGAAATTTATTTTCCCACAGTTCTGGAGGCTGGAATATCCAAGGTTAAGGGGCCTGCATCTGGCAAAGGCCTTCTTGCTGCATCACCCCATGGTGGAAGGCAGAAGGGAAAGAAGGCATGAGAGTGCAAGAGGGGGCCAAACTTGCTTTTATAACAAACCTATTCTCTTGGTAACAAGCCCACTCTCATG
Organism: Lemur catta; assembly: GCF_020740605.2. Taxonomy (NCBI): domain Eukaryota; kingdom Metazoa; phylum Chordata; class Mammalia; order Primates; family Lemuridae; genus Lemur; species Lemur catta. The sequence continues at coordinate 55,252,679 of NC_059155.1, read as the reverse complement.
ATAACAGCATTAATCCATTCATGAGGGCAGAGCCCTCATAACCTAATCACATCTGGAAGATCTCATCTCTCAACACTGTTGCATTGGAGACTAAGTTTCTAATACATGAACTCTGTGGGACACATTGAAACCATAGCAAATGGTATTAAGAGATAGAGCCTTTAAGAAATGATTAGGCCATGAGTGCTTCAATCCTCATGTATGGGACTAAGGCCCTTATAAAAGAGGCTTCACACGGGGTTGATTAGCTTGCTTTCCTCCCTTCTGCCATGTGAAGACATATAGCATTTCTCCCCTCTGGAGGATGCAGCAATAAGGTACCATCTTGGAAGCAGAGAGCAGCCCTCATCAGACAACTCAACCTGCTGGCACCTTGATCTTGGATTTCCCAGCTTCCAGAGCACCAGACACCATCACATTGGCCATTAAATTTCAACATCTCTATTTTGGATAGGACACATTCAAACCATAGCATTTCAACTCTGGCCTCCCAAAATTCATGTACAAAATACATTCATTCCATCCCAATAGCCCCCAAAGTCTTAACTCATTCCAGTATCAACTCAAAAGTCTAAAGTCAGGTAAGACACAAAGTATGATTCATCCTGTGGCAAATTGCTCTACAACTGTGAGCCTATGAAATCAAACAAGTTATATGCCTCTGAAATACAGTGGTACGACAGACATGGGACAGACATTCCCATTCCAAAAGAGAGAAATAGGCAAGAAGAAAAGAATAACAGGTCCCAAGTAAGTCTAAAACACAACAGGGAAAACAACATTATTCTTAAGGCATGAGAATAATCTTCTTTGACTCCATGTCCTGCCTTCCAGAAACACTGGGGTAGGGAGATGAGCTATACTCATTAGATACAGAACATTAATTGTGATGTTCAAATAGTCTATTGCCTACTGCTTTTTTGCCTGTTTGATCTACAACTACCAAGATATTGTACCGTCCCACCATAGTGCCATCCCACTATTATTGTAAAGTCCTCTATTTTTCTTTGTATATTTGTTCATTTTTTGCCTCATATATTTTGAAGCCAAGTTGTCATAAGCAAACAAATTTAAAATTAATCTATCTTCTTCATGAATTGAACCTTTTATAATTTTGTAGTGATCCTCTTTAAATATAGTATTGCTTTTTGCTATAATATCTGTCTTGTATGATATTAATGTAGCTACACTGGTAGTTTTTGGTTAAGATTTGCCTGATGCAACTTTTTCCATCCTTTGATTTTAAGTCATTCTATATGCTTATGTTTTAGATGTGTCTCTTCTATTTAGCATATATATGGACTTTTTAAATTGAGCATGATAATCTTTGTCTTTTAACTGGAGGGTTTAGTTTATTTACATTTCAGCCACCAACTTACTTACTTTCTGTTTGTCTCATTATCCCTTTTCTTCATCTTTTTTGTCTTCTTTGTATTTGATTTTCTTGTCAATCTTTTTTTCTGTCATTTATTTTCCCTGTATTTGTTTAGAAGTTATATATTCAATGTCCATCTTTTAGTGGATATCCTGGGTATTTTAAAATCTGAATTGTAACAAAATCTGAAGTTAATCAATATCCTTATCCCTTCCTTGGACAGTGCCAAGATCTTAGGACACTTAGAACTCCAATCATACTTCAATGTAAATGCCACATTTTTTTTTTTTGACAGAGTCTCACTCTGTTGCCCAGGCTAGAGTGCCGTGGCGTCAGCCTAGCTCACAGCAACCTCAAACTCCTGGGGTCGAGCAATCCTCCTGCCTCAGCCTCTTGAGTAGCTGGGACTACAGGCATGTACCACCATGCCTGGCTAATTTTTTATATACATACATATATATATATATATGTTTTTAGCTGTCCGTATAATTTCTTTTCTATTTTTAGTAGAGATGGGGTCTCGCTCTTGCTCAGGCTGGTCTTGAACTCCTGAGCTCAAACAATCCGCCTGCCTCGGCCTCCCAGAGTGCTAGGATTACAGGCGTGAGCCACCACGCCTGGCCTAAATGCCACATTTTGTGTGGTGTTTTGACTTTACCTTGCTTTGTTTTCTCCCACAAAGTAGGCATTATTTTTGTCTTATGCAATCAATATTTATTTAGTTTTACCTTTATCCATGCAGTTATCACTATCTTTATCCACCGTTTCTTTTTTGTTGTTGTTGTTACCTCAGACCTTCCACTTGGAATCATCTTCCTTTTGCCTGAAGTATATTCTTTATAATTTTCATTAGTGAGTGTCTCTTGATGATAAACTCTTTCAGTTTTGATTTGTCTTAAAGTATCATTATCTCATCCTTGTTCTTAAACAGCAGTTTTGCTGAGTATCAAATTCTAGGTAGCCAGTTATTTTTATTCAGCACACTAAAAATATTATTTCACTTTCCTCTGGCTTCAATTGCTGCCATTAAAAGTCAGGAGTCAAATTACCATTCCTTTTATAAGTGACTTATATTTTCTCTCTGGCTTCTTTTAAGATTTTCTCTTCTTTGAAGTTCTTGTTGTTTGTTCTACTTGAAATTAATAGAGCTTCCTGGATCTGAGTGTTGGTGGTTATCATCAATTCTGGAAAATTCTCAGCTATTATTTCTTCAGACATTACCTCTTCCCTAGTTTCTCTCTTTCTGGAATTCCAGTTAGAAATACGTTAGACCTCAGTCTGTCCTCCAGGTCTCTTCTTATTATTTGCAACCTCTTTGTCTCTCTGTATCTGTACTGCATGCTGGATAACATCTGCATATCTTTCTTCATATCCAGTTCACTAAATTTCTTTATGTTGTGCCTAATATGCTCTAAAATCATGTCACTGAGTTTTAAAATTTTTATTTTGACATAATTTCAGACTTATAGAAAAGTTGCAAAGATGTACAAAAATGTACAAAATCCTGTATACCCTTCACTATGATTCTTCAAATGTTAACATTTTACCAGATTTGATTTATCCTTATCTATCTATTTATTTACCTATTTATCTATCTAAAATCATACATGTATATATTTTTTCCCAAGTTGTTTGAGAGTAAGCTGCAAGTCTAGTGCCCGTTTATCCCTAAATACCTCACTGTGTATTTCCTAGAAATAAGAACATCTACAGTGTGTATAACCACAGTAGCAGTTATCAAAATCAGAAATTAACATTAATATGGTACGTTATCTAATCAACAGACTTCACCCAAAATATTACCAATTGTCCCACTAATGTCATTTATAAGAAAAAGAAAAGCCAGGATCAAGCATTACATTTAATTGTAATGTCTTGTTAATTTTTTTAAAATATAAAATATTTTCTCAGTATTTCTTTGCCTTTCATGCTGTTGATATTTTTAAAGAGTATGAACCAGATATTTTGTAGAATGTTTCTCAATTTGGGGTTGCCTAATGTGTTTTCATTGTTAGATTCAGGTTATACATTTTTTTTAGCCAATGAGTTTTAATGTCAGTTATTAGATTTTTAATTTCTAGAAAGTCTGTTTGTTTCCTTTTCAAACCTGTTTTCTCCTTACTCATTTTTCCAGATAGAGAGGAAACAAGTGAACTTTACTATTTTTCTTCAACTACTTAGGCAAAATTTTCCATACCATTTGTTGAAAAACCTATTCCCTCCCCAATTGGCTTGTGATAACTTCATTTGTCATTTACAACAGAAGCTGCCTTAATTAACATTAGATTAACTTATTTTCCACAGCTCTGCAATAAAAACATACCAAATGATGCCCTAAAACAGAGAATTGTCACAGCTAGTAGGCTCCTCTTGAGTAGGCCCACACTTCTGCTTTCACAAGATGGATGGTATGATTACCAAGAATCAGTTCTATTATTTTCAAACCTGTTGAAGACACTGCACTTGTAATTGTAATAACATAATTTAAACAGTACATGAACTGATAAAATACAAATGTGGAAAGAATGAGAATTATAGTTTCTATGAAACTAAGTTGAATGCTTTGTGAAGACTTGATAAAAGCAAATCCATTTTTAAAAATAGGGTCATTAAATATGAGTGACACAAATGCAGAATTTATAAAGAAATCTAAAAACTCAGTAGTAAAAACTAGACAATCCAATCAGAAAATAGGCAAAAGATATGAAGAGACATTTCACTGAAGAGGATATACGGATGGCACATAAGCATATGAAAAGACATTTAACATCATTAGACATTAGGGAACTTAAAATTCTGAAAGGATTCTACTCTCAGATTGCTTCAGAATCCCCTTTCACTTCTTGCTTCGTTTTGAAGAAACTAAAACTATAACTCATGGATAATGTACTGTGGGTATGGTTTATGTAGGAAAAATGAGGCCAAAGGCCAATCAGTGGAAGTATACATAAAGAAAAGGCCTTGATCTTAAATAAAGCTTGGCGAATGATGTGCATTTATATGTTTTAACTTAACAATTAAAATTTTAATGTATTATTGCATTATCTCTATTACTCTCTGCTTTATTTTATCCATTAGCTACATCAGATAAGAGGGCTTCTACTCTACCAAATCCTCCTTTAGAAATCTTGTCTTAATATGCAAGTTTTTCAATAATTTTGTACATCTATATTCTATCTTCCTATACAATTTTACATTTTGTACAGTTGCTGCCCAAAGCCTTAAAATCTTGTCCTCACAGAACATAGGAATATTAATGGTGTATTAGTCATCTCATCATATCGCTTTGAGCTTTGGGAGGACTAATATGATTTGCAAATAGACAAGAATACTTGAGTAGCGTGTCCATGGGAACAGTGTGGTGATTATGCATATCATCTTCTTTTCCTTTTGTTCCCTTTACACTTTTGGTTGCTGCTCACCACAGACATCCTGGAATTGGCTGTAATATGTGACCCTTTCTGTCAGCATCATTTAGAAAGAGCCTCTAATTTTGCTCTCTGTGGCATATTTTATTTTGTAACTTAAAAATACAGAAAAATACAAAGAATAATATAACTAATATCCATGCAAACTATCCAGGGTTCTCAATTTTTAACATTTTGTCATATTTACTTCAAATCTGTGTTGTTAAAAGCAATAAAAGCAACTAAATAATTAAGTTGAAGCACCTTTGTCCCCCCATCTTCAATCCTATTCCCCTCCTCCCACCCAAAAGCAAACACTATTGTGAATTTGGTGTTCATGTTTTAATACTACTTACATACATTTGTGTCTCTATAAGCAACAAAGTATTGCACTGTGTGCTTTTTATTTTTAAAGAAACAGCTTCAGAATATACACACACATATGTAAAATATATTATTGTGCAACTTGCTTTTTCCACTCAAATGCTGATAATACATAGATGCAGTTCAGTTTTTTTTGTCTTTAAATTTTGTTTATTTTTAGAAAATAAATGGCAAACCATATACACTGTGGAGTGTGAATACTCCCATCATAGAGTATGAACGATAGTCCGGTTGTGAAGCTCCTGAATATATTCTTTGGCGTGAGTAGACTGCCGTCTTTGGTGCCTCACGTGGAGGTGGGGGTCCTTCCACCAACTTCACAAAATAATGGCAATAAACCTTCTCCATGATCCCAAAGTAACCTCTGTCGTGGTAGCGGATGCGTTTCAGGCCCTGGCCTCACCCTGAGGTAGACGCAGCTATATATAAATTGGATCTGAATTCCACATTGTGCTCTCTTACTGCCATATCTTGTGCTTCTAAGAGAACCTCTTTAATTATTTGGGCCCCTTTTTTGTCACTGAATTCCAACTGAGCCAAAGCTTGGTCAACGGACCTTCCTTGTATCAATTTTGCCAAATACCACATCTTGTCTTTGCTATAGTTTATTTGTCTTCGACAGTGGTAGATCTCTGCAGGTCTCCGAGGTTCTCCAGGCAGTTGTGGAGGATAAACAATTCTGTTCTTCTTCTCCCATCTTCGAAAAATGTCAAGAGAAGCCCTTGTATGGATATATGATTGGGGTAAAACACTGTTAGATGAAAGAAACCCCAAGGCCACCTTCCCCCGGCTCCTCAGGTTCTGTATACATAACGCACCCAACCGTCCCAGTACTGCCGCTGCCATCTTTCGCCCTTCCCCTACGGAAATCTCCCAGTTCAGTTTTTTAAACTGATGTGTAGTATCTGATTGTAGGAGTATACCACATTTTATTTATCTAGTCACTGATTAAGGCCATTTACACGTTATCCAATTTTACACCATTACAATCTTGCAATGAACATTTTAGTACATTCTCCTTGTGTACATGTTGGAGAGTTTCTTTAGGGAAAATAACTAGGAGCAAAATTACTGGGTAATATGGTAAATACACCTTTATATTATTAAAGAGTGTCAAATTGTTCTCTAAAGTGGTTATCTTAAGATTTACACTGCCACTAGTAGTGTGTAAGGATGACTGTTGTTTTATATATCCTGTATCAGAAGACTTAAAATGCTGCCAGTGCAATGGATGTGAAGTGGTGTTTCATTATTTTAATTTATATTTCTTGATATTTAATGAGGATGAGTATCTTTTCATTTGGTTTTCCTTTTCTGTAATAGTCTTTTCATTTACTTGGCTTGTTTCTCTGTTGAGTTTTGTTTGTCTTTTTTTTATAGAGTTGTGGGACTTCTTTATAAATTCCGGATACTAGTTTGGGGTTTTTGGTCTGATATATGTATTGTAAACATCTTTTCCCAAACTGTCACCTGTCTCATTAATCTGTTATGGTGCTTTTCTTTTATAGCAGTTTAAGTTTTAATAAAGTCAAACTGATTCTTTTCCTTTATGGTTTGGGCTTTTTGTAATTTGATTAAGAAAATCTTTCCTACTCCAAGATCCTATTACATTCTTATATATTTTCTTCTGATAGGTTTAAAATTTTGCTTTTCACATTTAGAAGTTTAGTACATCTAGAATTTATTTCCTATGTAAGATAGGAGGTAATGAACTAATTTTATTTTTTCCATGTAAAAATACGTTGTTCCAGTACCACTTATTGAATATTCTTTCCTTTCCCCAGTGTTTGAAATGCCACTTCTATAATATCCTAAGTTCTGTGGACCTGTTTCTGGGTCTTCTTTTTTACAGTAATCCATTTGTCTATTCCTTCACCAGATTCACTCTATAGCTTTAAAATAAATCTTGATATCTGGCAAAACAAGTCACTTTCCCACCTTATTCTTGCTTTTTGTTTTTAAATTTTTTATCAATACATAATATTTGTACCTATTTATGAAGTACATGTGATATTTTGTTACAGGCATAAAATGTGTAATGATCAAGGTAGGGTATTTAGGGTATCCATCACCTCAAGTATTTATCATTTTTATGTGATGGGAACATTTCAAGTCATCTCTTATAGCTATTTTGAAACATATAATACATTGTTGTTTACTATATTCATCCTATTCTGCTATTGAACATTAGAACTTATTCCTTCTATCTAACTGTATGTTTATACCCATTAACCAATCTCTCCTCATCATCCCCCCACCCACATGCCCTTCCTAGGCTCTGGCATCTTTCATTCTACTCTCTACCTCCCTAAGGTAAACCTTTCTAGTTCTCACATATGAGTGAGAACATGTGATAGTTGTCTTTCTGTGCCTGGCTGATTTCACCTAACATAATGATCTCCAGTTCCATCGATGTTGCTGCAAAGGACATGATTTCATTCTTTTTATGGCTGAATAGTATTTCATTGTGTATATATACCTCACTTTATCCATTCATCTGTTGATGAATATTTAGGTTGATTCTATATCTTTGCTATTGTGCCTAGTGCTGCAATAAACATGGGGGTGTAGGTATGCCTTTTTTTTTTTTTTTTTTTTGAGACAAAGTCTCACTTTGTTGCCCGGGCTAGAGTGAGTGCCGTGGTGTCAGCCTAGCTCACAGCAACCCCCAACTCCTGGGCTTAAGGGATCCTACTGCCTCAGCCTCCCGAGTAGCTGGGACTACAGGCATGCGCCACCATGCCCAGCTAATTTTTTCTACATATGTTTTTAGTTGTCCAGATAATTTTTTTATTTCTATTTTTAGTAGAGACGCGGTCTCGCTCAGGCTGGTCTCGAACTCCTGACCTCCAGCGATCCACCCGCCTCGGCCTCCCAGAGTGCTAGGATTACAGGCGTGAGCCACCATGCCCAGCAGGTATGCCTTTGATGTACTGATTTCTTTTCCTTTGGGTAGATATCCAGTAGTGGGATTGCTGGCTCAAATGGTAATTCTATGTTTGGTTTTCTGAGAAATCTCCATACTGTTTTCTGTAGTGGCTGTCCTAGTTTACATTCCCACCAACAGTGTAAGAGTTCCCTTTTCTCCACATCCTCACTAGCATCTGTTATTTTTTGTCTTTTCAATCATAGCCATTCTCACTGGGGCAAGATGACATCTCATTGTGAGTTTGATTTGCATTTCCCTGATAATTAAGGATGTTGAGCATTTTTTATATACCTGTTGAATTCTCTTGTATGTCACTAAGCTTCTTTAATATCGTATATTAAAATTCTTTTTTCCAGTGTTTCATAAATTTCTTTTTCATTGGAACCTATTGCTGGAGAATTATTGGTTCCTCTGGCCAAGCATGTCTATTCTTGGGCTCCAGGGTGGTGTACACTGGTACTGATGTTAGCAGGTCCAGGCAGGCCAATTCTTGAGCCTCCAGGTGGCTTGCTTGGGTGCAGGCAGTGGCAGTGGTGGGCTGGGAGGGTGGGGGGTTCCTCGGGCCCCTGGGCAGTGGGTTTGGCATGGGATATGGAAGTAGCAGTGGCAGGACAAACCTCTGGCTCCCAAGGGGCCCATGATGTTGTTGGTGATTGCAATGGTCTGGGGAGGCCAGTCACCAGTTACACAGGTGACAAGTGCAAGTGGTTACTAGCTGTGGTGGTTGTGACAGGTTTGGCGGGGCTGTCCTCAGGCCCCTGAAAGGAGTGATCATGTGCCAGTGGTGGTGTGTGGGGCAGGGTGATCTCCTGGCGCCTGGATGGCATGCTCAAGCACTGAGGGGGTTGTGGAGCTGGGCTGGGTGGGTCTGTTCTCAGGCTGCGAGTTGCTATGTGTGGGTGCTGGCTGTGGTAGGCAGGGGATAGGTGATTCCCAGGCCCCAGTGGAATGCTTGGATGGATATGGCAGTGGTGGCACTATGGCTCTGTTGCTGGGGAGGGTGGGATTCCTTTCAATGGTGGCAGTTGTAAAGACGTGGCTGGGAAGCACACACTTTAGCCTCAGGTAGCATCTGAAAGTAGGGTAGCCTGTCCTCAGGGCACTTATAAATGCACAGCAGCCTGCTACTGGGGGCAGTGGGGTTGCTGCCAATGGCTTGTGCTTGATCCTTGGCCACAACAGCCGTTAGTGGCACCAGCTGTGGGAGGGGGTTGTCAATGGACTCTAGGGATACAGAGATGGAGGGGCCGTTGGGCCCCAGGGCAGGATGCAGTCTGGTGGGAGCTGCACTGTCAATATGGTGCCTTGCTGTAGCTGCTTAAGACTCAGGGTGTGTGTGGGACCCAGTGTGAGCTCCCTCTCTGGAGCAATGCCATCATGCAGTCTCCAGGAAACTCTGTATGTTAGTTTCAGAGCGTATGTGGGTCAAGGGGCTCTCCTGTGGCTAGAATTGCAGTAATCTGCACTGGGAGTCACTCACTTACCCTTTTCCCACAATGGGGAGCCTTTTCAGGCTGGCATCTGATCCCAGCCAAACAGGCTGCCTCGCTTCCCTCTTCTTCCTTGCCTTAGGTGTTTCCTGTCACTTCTCTGCTGAATTCCAGCATTCTGTTTTAGGTAATCTATTTGAAGTATGATTATCTATTCTCTATTTTGGTTCTTTTTTGTGAAGGAGGCAAGTACCAGATGCCTGTAGTCAGCCATCTTGAAGCCCCTCTTCAGTTATGTTTTTTATTAATCCCCTCTCTTGTTCAGAATTGCATGAACTATTTTCAAACAAATCTCTTTCATATGAGTTTTAGAACAAATTTGACAAATTCCATGAAAAATCCTGTTGGGACCTGGAATTTATTTGAATTTAGAGATTAATTAGGACAGTTAATAGCTTTATGATATTGAGTCTTACCATCCAATAACTTGTTATAGCTCTCCATTTATTCAGGTAGATATTTTTCATGTCCTTTAATGATGTTTCATATTTTTCTCAAAAGCCTTTTGAATATTTTTTGTTATGTTTATTCTTCAATCAGTAGACAAAATTCTGAGATGTTTCCAAGATTTCAGCCCCCTTGAGTGCATGCCCTGTATAATCCCTTCCCTTGAGTGTGGGTGTGAATACTTCCCTGATTAGGTTGTATTATACAGCAAAGGTGATGGGTAGTCACTCCTGTGATTACGTTACATTATATGAGACTGTGTCATAGCTGACTGATGTTAGATTCTCCTGTTGGCTTTGAAGAAGTAAGTTGCTATGTTGTGAGAGGACCATGTAGCTAGGCCCTGAGGACGGCCTTTAAGAGCTGACAGTGAACTCCTGGCTGATAGCCAGCAAGAAAACAGGGACCTCAGTACTATAGCAGCAAGGAACTTAGTTTGACCAACAACGATGCAAGCTTGGAAAAGGGCCCTGAGCATGAAATAAGACCACAAGCCCTGCCAACACCTTGATTGTAGCCTGTGAGACCCTGAGCAGAGGACCCAGCTAGTCTGTGTCCAGATTTCTGGCCCACAGAAACTGTGAGATAATGTGTGATGTTTTAAGCCCCTAAATTTATGATAATTTGTTATGCAGCATAGAAAACTAATACACTAAGTATTCCTTTCTCCACCTTATTACTGTGTGAGGTGAACGTGATAACCGCTACACTATGGAAACATCTTCCCCTTATTACTGTGAATAGTTTTGTTTTCTTGTTACTGTGAATGATTCCTTTTTTTCCTTTCATTTTTAATTGCTTATTACTGGTTATAAGAGTGCTATTTTTATATGTTGATCTTTATCCAGCAACCATGGTGAACTCTCTTATTAGAGTTAAGAATTTGTCTGTAGATTCTCTTGAATTGTCTACATGAACAATCATATTGAATAATAAGGACAATTTCATCCTTTATTTTCTGATTCTATACTCCTAGTTTCTTTCTTTTTTTTTTTTTGGTATTTTTGCATAGGTCAGGCCCTTTAGTATAATATTGAGACAGAAGAAATAAGCATCCTTGTCTTGTTCTTGACTTTAATGGAATGGCTCCATTAATTCTCCACTAAGTATGATGTTAGCTATAGGTTTTTGGACATATCTTTTATCAGGTTAAGGACTTCATTTTTTTCTCTTTTTTATTTCTGCATATTACGGGGGTACAAATGTTTAGGTTATGTATATTGCCCTTGCCCCCCCCAAGTCAGAGCTTCAAGCGTGTCTGTCCCTCAGACAGTGCGCACCACACCTATTAGGTGTGTATATACCCATCCCCTCCTCCCCCTCCCATCTGCCCGATACCCGATGAATGTTACATCTGCATTCAAATGTTTATAACAGCACAATTCACAGTTGCAAAGATGTGGAAACAACCCAATGGACTTCATTTTTTGTTTTATTTTGTTTTATGCTTGTTTGTTTTATCCAGTGTGATAATTTCTATCCCTTAACTGGAACATTTAAGTCTATTTACTTTTTTTTTCTTTTTCTTTTTCCTTTTTCTTTTGGAGACAGAGTCTCACTCTTTTGCCCTGGCTAGAGTGCCGTGTCGTCAGCCTAGCTCACAGCAACCTCAAACTCCTGGGCTTAAGCAATCCTTCTGCCTCAGCCTCCCGAGTAGCTGGGACTACAGGCATGTGCCACCATACCTGGCTAATTTTTTCTATATATATTTTTAGTTGTCCAGATAATTTCTTTCTATTTTTAGTAGAGACGGGGTCTCGCTCTTGCTCAGGCTGGTCTCAGACTCCTGACCTTGAGTGATCCTCCCGCCTCAGCCTCCCAGAGTGCTATATTTACTTTTGAAGTGGCTACTAATATGTCAGGGTTTAAATCGTCTATCTTATTTTGTACATTCTCTTCATATACCATTCTCTTTCTTTTCTCTTCATTTCTTGGCTTTTAATCTATTTAGATTGAATATTTTCATCACTCCATTTTTTTTTCTTTCTACTAGTTTGAAAGTTAATCCTGTTTCCATTCTTTTACTGGTTACCATGTATTTGATCAAAGTTCATCAAATCTTTATCCTCATCCCAGATATCTTCCTTTATTCCCTCCCAGTCTACATATAATTATCTCGTACTTTAATTTTTAATCCTGCTAGACATTATTATTGCTGTTTAGTATGGGCAATGTTTACTTACATTTGTCTATATATTTACCACTTTCTTTGATTTTTATTCCTTCTTGCACCTCAGACCTCCCATTTGGGATCATTTCTTTTCTTACAGAAGTACATCCTGTTGCATCTTTTTTAGTGAGGGTCTCATGGCAGTCAACTCTTTCAGTTTGTTGTTTCTGTGAAGATGTCTTCTTTGCCCTTGCTCTTGAATAAGAGAAGACCTGGGTTATATAATGATAGGTTAACAGGCCAATATGGCCTTGTCTACAACCCTGTGGTTTAAAGAAGAAGTTTAGTTTTGGTTTGCCCTTATCCTGATGGTGAAGATCATTGAAGTCCCCAGTTAATGTAGGGAGGGTCTCCTCTAGGCTTTCCCCGCAGTCATTCCCCTCACCATTGAACTGAAGCCCAGGTGTGATTGTGAGCAAGCACTCTCAGAGACAAAAGCCTCTCTGATGTTCTGATAATCTCCCTACCTCCTTGGATTCAGGCTTTGCTTCACCCTCCATTCCCCCACAAAAAATAGCCTGGCAGTTTCTCAACTATTTATCTTTTCAGCTCCCAATGTTTTAAGATTTTTATATGCACACATACACACACAACGTATATATTTATATTAATATATACACATATATACAAATACAGATATAGATTGTGTGTGTGTGTGTGTGTGTGTGTGTGTGTGTGTAGCGGGGTATATACCTTATATCTTTTTCCCTTGTTTTCAGTAGGACAGTAATCCAAATAATCTAGTCTGGCATTTCTGAAACTAGGAAATCCTTGCCATTTCAATATTGCCTCTTCTTTATCGTCTCCACTTTCTCCTTCTGAGATGCCTAACATTTGTTAGATCCTCTCATTCTGTTCTCCAGGTCTCTTAACCTCTGTTTGATATTTTCCATCTCCTTATCTCTCTATGTTGTTTTTGGAATAAATTTTTCCGACATACCTATCAATTCACTAATTATCTTTTCAATTGTTTCTAGTCTGATTTTTTTATTTCAACAATTATATTTTTCATTGCTCAAAGTTGAACTTGTTTTTTTCAAGTCTATCTGTTCATTGCTTATTGATTTTTATTGTATGCTTATCTTTGCAAATGTATCCTTGATTTTTTAAATAGTTTCACACATAGCTATTATGTATGGGATTAATTCCAACATCTATTATCTTGAAGATTTACATCTGGCTTTTTTTTTTTTTTTTTTTTTTTTGCTTTGTTTCTACTGATTCTTCCTTAGCGAGGGGATTTGGTGTTGGGTAATCTTTGTGAGAACATGCTCCATTTAATCTATATGGGTCCTATGAGCCTAGCTTGAGAAAATTTTCTTCCTAAAAGACTTTGCTTCATGGCCGGGCGCGGTGGCTCAAGCCTGTAATCCTAGCACTCTGGGAGGCCGAGGCGGGTGGATCGCTCAAGGTCAGGAGTTCGAGACCAGCCTGAGCAAGAGCGAGACCCTGTCTCTACTAAAAAAATAGAAAGAAATTATCTAGTCATCTAAAATATATATAGAAAAAATTAGCCGGGCATGGTGGTGCATGCCTGTGGTCCCAGCTACTCGGGAGGCTGAGGCAGGAGGATCGCTTAAGCCCAGGAGTTTGAGGTTGCTGTGAGCTAGGCTGACGCCATGGCACTCACTCTAGCCCGGGCAACAGAGTGAGACTCTGTCTCAAAAAAAAAAAAAAAAAAAAAAAAAAGACTTTGCTTCAAATTCTGCTGGTGAAAGTGGGTATTTCCATCCTAGGGTCACTTTAACCTCACTTTCCAGTGTTTTGACTCTGAGCTGGAGTCTCGAACTCAACTCTCCCACTTCCTTACTGTTCCAATATTAATATTCATAAAGGGTTTCTGGAGAACGCAGGCTTCATGAGAACTCAGTCCTTTCTTGGTTCCTTACACTCTGGCTCCACAGTTGTTGGACTTCTTGCTCTGGCCAGGCCCCCTGCCTCTGAGGCTTTTGCCCCTAGTGGATAACTCCTGGATACTCCCACTACGTCACATAGTATTACCACCCAGACTGCTACTTTCCTGACTTCACCCTGTGCCCAGCTCACATTGTTTGGTGGTAGTGGTGGTGGGGTGTCCCTGGAAAGCTCCCTTACCTTGTGTGAGAGGCACAATGTATAATATTTGGGGTCTAGTTTTCAAGGAGGGCCCCTCAGAGCTCCTAGTCACCCATTCTACTGGAAGTGTAAGCCTATTCATTTTTTAATTAAATTTTTATATGTTCATTTTGAAATGATTTCAGATTTATGAAAAAGTTGGCCGGGCATGGTGGCTCACGCCTGTAATCCTAGCACTCTGGGAGGCCGAGGCAGGTGGATTGCTCGAGGTCAGGAGTTCAAGACCAGCCTCAGCAAGAGCGAGACCCCGTCTCTACTAAAAACAGAAAGAAATTATCTGGCCAACTAAAATATATATATAGAAAAAAAAATTAGCCGGGCATGTGGCGCATGCCTGTAGTCCCAGCTACTCGGGAGGCTGAGGCAGGAGGATTGCTTAAGCCCAGGAGTTTGAGATTGCTGTGAGCTAGGCTGATGCCACAGCACTCACTCTAGCCCGGGCAACACAGTGAGACTCTGTTTCAAAAAAAAAAAAAAAAAAGTTGCAAAAACAGTACAGAATATTTCCCAATACGTTTCATTCAGTTTTCCCAAATGCTAACATCTTACATAACTACAGTTCTGGAAAGCAGGAAATTAACATTGGTACAATACTATTAACTAATTTACAAAGCTTATTCAAATTTTGTCAATTGTCCCACTAATGCGAAGTCCAGGATCCCATATTGCATTTAGTTGTCACATCTCCTTAATTTTTGTCTTTAACAGTTCCTCAGTCTCTTTTTATATTTCATGACCTTGACACTTTTGAAGAGTGCTGGCCAGTTATTTTGTGTAATGTCCATCAATTTGGGTTAGTCTGATGTTTCCTCTAGATTAAATCCAGGTTATGCATGTTTGGCAAGAATTCTACAGAAGTGATGTTATTCTGTTCTCATGACATCATTATTAGGGGTTACATGCTCTCCATATGCCTAATTATCTCGATCACTTGGTCAGGGTAGTGTCTGCTAGGTTTCTCTGGTGAAAAGTTTCCCCCTTGGAAATTAATAAATAGATTGTGAAAAAATACTTTGAGACTACCTCAGTATCTTGTTTCTAATTGTATGCCCACTAATTTTAGCATCCACAGATGCTAAAATTGATGTTTCAGGCAATCCATTTGCCTGAAACAATTATTCCTGTAGTGTTTGCCAAATGAAGGCTTTCTATTTCCATCATTGTGTATACATTTATTAACTGGAATTCTACTGTAAGGAAGTGCTTTCCCTTCTCCTCTATTTTTCGTTTGTTCAATTACTTATGTTGAAATGAACTTGTGGATATTTGTTTTATTCATTTTTTTTTTGCCCAAATTGTCCCAAATTTTGGCATTGGGATCTTCTTCAAGTTGGTACTTGGGTCCTTTAGACATGTCATCATCATTTTCTGAGCACTGCCTTTCTTTTTCACACCTCAAGGTGTTGCAGGCTCTTCCCTCATTTTGAACCCACCCATTTTATATTTCTTTTTCTATTGCTTTTTGCCTTGCTGTGGATTGATTTAAAAGTTATCTTTTCATATTACATTTTCCTTCTAATTTTGGAGAGAGTCCTAAAATACATGAGGCAAATAATGACAGAACTGAAGAAAGATAAAGAGATAATTGAACAACAATAATTGGAGGCTTTCACATCCCACTTTCAATAATGAAAGAGCTAGTCAAAAGATCAACAATGAAATAAAACACTTGGAGAACACTATAAATTAACTAATCCTGACAGACATCCATGGAATACTCCCCAGAACAACAGTAAAATACACATTCCTTTCAGATGCACATGGAACATTCTCAAGGAGAGACCATATGTTAGGCCAAAGAGCAAGCCACAATAAATTAAAAAGGATTTAAATCCTACAATGTATGTTCTCTGGCCACAAGGCATGCAATTAGAAACCAATAACAGATGGAAATTTAGAAAAATTCACAAACATGTGAAACTTAAACAATACACTCCTAAATAACAGAAATAATTACAAGGAAAATTAGAAAATACTTTGAGATTAATGTAAATGCAAACACAGCATACAAAAATATATTGGATGCAGCTGAAGTAGTGGTAAGAAGAAAATTTATAGCTATAAACACCTATATCAAAGAAGAAGGGGGATCTCAAAGTAGTAATCTAATCTTCCACCTTAAGAAACTAAGATGAGCAAACTAAACCCAAAGCAATCAGAAGGAAGGATAAAATAAAGACGAGTGCAAATAAGTGAAATAGAGAATAGAAAATATTACAATAGAGTATATCAACAAAACCAAAAATTGTTTATTTGAAAAGATCAACAATATTGAAAAACATTTAGCTAGACTGACAAAAGAAAAAAGAAGACTCAAATTACTAAAATCAGAAATGGAAGAGGGGGCATAACTACCAATCTTAAAGAAATAAATAGGATTATAAATTAATACTGTGGGCAATATATGCCAACAAAGCAAATAACCTATATAAAATGGGCAAATTCATAGAAAGACACAAACTACTGAAACTGACTCAAGAAGAGAGAAAAATTTGAATAAACCTGTAGCAAGTAAAAACATTGTCTTAGTGATCAAAAAACTTCCCACATTATATTATCCTGGATAGAGATTGAGCCCATCCTTCGAAGTGAGGTATCACAAGGATGGAAAAACATGCACCACATGTATTTGCCATCAAACTGGTACTAACTGATCAACACTAAGGTGCTCACATGGTAGTAATACTCACTGAGTGCCGGTCAGGTAGGGAGGGTGGGGAAGTGGGGGGAGGTTATAGCAGGTGGGGTGGGTAAACCCACAGCTAATGGAGACAGGCTCACTGTATGTGGGAAGCACACACTTGTGGCCCTGGCTCGAGGGAGGCAAATGCATTTCATGTAACCAAAATATTTGTACCCCCATAATATCCTGAATTAAAATAATAATAATAAAAAAAAAAACCAAACTTCCCACAAAGACAAGTCCAGGACCAGGTGGCTTCACTGGTGAATTCTATGAAATGTTTTAAAATGAATGAAGACCAGTCCTTTGTGAATTCCTTCAAAATATAAATGAGGAGGGAACTCTTCACAAATCAGTCTATGAGGCCAGACATTTCAAGAAAAGAAAACTACACAATAGCCCATAGAATTTAGATGTAAAAATCTTTAACAAAATACTGGTAAATCAAATTTGGCAGTACATAAACAGTATTGTACACCATGACCAAATGGAATTTATCAGAGGAATGCATAGTTTAATATCCAGAAATCAATAGAATAAAGGAGAAAAACCACACAATCACCTCAATAGACACACAAAAGAATTTGACAAAATCCAGCACTCATTCATCGTAAAATACTCAATAAACTATACATAGAAGGAAACTTCCTCAACCTGATGGAGGCCATCTACAAAAAAACACAGTTAACTTATACTTAATGGTTAAAGACTAAATGCTTTCCTCTTAAGATAAGGAAGAAGACGAGGAGGTCCTCTTTTGATACTTCTATTCAACATTGTGCTGGTGGGTCTACCCAGGGCAATTAGACTGACAAAAGGAATAAAAAGCATTCAATTGAAAATTGGATAAGTAAAAACTCTATTCACAGATGACATGATCTGATAAATAGAAAATCCTAAAGAATACACAAAAATTATTATAGCTAATAAATTAGTTGAGCATGGTTGCAGATACAAAATCAATACATAAGAATCAATTGTATTTCTACATACTAACAATGAATAATCCAAAACTGAAATTAAGAAAAATTTCCATTTACAACAGCATTAAAAAGAGTAAAATTCTCATGAAAAAATTTAACAAAAGAAATGCAAGGCTTGTACAAAACATTGTTGAAGAATATTAACAAGAAGACCTAAATAAATGAAGACATCTCATGTTCATAGATCGGAAGACCTAATGTTGTTAAAATGGCAATACTCACTAAATTCATCTACAGATTTATCAGAATCCCTTTGAAAATCCCAACTGCCTTCCTCTTATAAGGACACCAGTCATATTATGTTATGGCCCACCCTAATGACCTCATTTAACTTGATTACCTCTTTTAAGACCCTATCTCCAAATATAGTCACATTCTGAGGTACTGTGGGTTAGGACTTCAACATATGAATTTTGAGAGGACACAGTTCAGCTCATAACAACTCCTGAGCAGATATTAATATACAATTTGCAAATGTTTTCACCCATTCTATGGGTTGTTTTTCACTTTCTCGATAGTGTCCTTTCATGCACTAAAGTCCAGTTTATCTATTTTTTCTTTTGTTGTCTGTGCTTTTGTTGTCATATCCAAGAAATCATTGCCAAATCCAATGTCATGAAGCTTTCCCCATTTTCTTCTAAGAATTTTAGCTCCAACATTTAGGTCTTTGATCCATTTTGAGTTTACTTTTGTACATGGTGTAAGATAAGGGTCCAATTTCATTCTTTTGTATGTGGATATCCAGTTTTCCCAGCACCATTTGTTGAAAAGACTGTCCTTTCCTACTGAATGGTCTTGGTGTCCTTGTCAAATATCATTTGACCATATGTGTGCAGGTTTATTTCTGGATTCTCTATTCTATTCCATTGGTGTATATGTCTGTTTTTATGCTGGTACTATGCTGTTTTGACTATTGTAGCAAGAATAGCCAAAACAAATTTTGTGATGAGTTTTGAATTCAGGAAATGTGAGTCTTACAACTTTGTTCTTTTTCGAGATTGTTTGGGCTATTTGGGGGTCTCTTAGGAGCTATATGAATTTTTGGATGGGGTTTTCTATTTCTGCAAAAAATGCCAAGGGTTTCTGTCAGTTTATTTTGTCTGTTTGAATTAACCATGTTTTCCTGTTTCTTTGTATTCCTTGTGATTTTTTTGTCCAAAATTGGATATTTAATTATCATAATGTGGTAACTCTGGAAATCAGATTCTCCCCCTTTCCCAGCGTTTTTTTTCATTGCTGAAGGCTGTAGTAGTCCTTTTGTTTTTAGACCCTTCCAAACTATTTTTTCAAAGACTATTCCTTGTCATGTGTGCTCACTAAAGTCTCTGTTCCTTTAGCTTGGTGTTCAGCTAAGTTTTAACAGAAATTTCTTTGAATTCTAGGAATGGAAACAAGCAAACAAAAAATACAAAAGAGAGAGACAGAGAAAGAGGGAGGAATTAACTACCTCTTCTCAATCTTTGTAGACTGGCCCTGTGCTGAGACAGTCCTTACCAATTAGTTAGGCTTGCTCTGAGCCTAGGGAGCAGCCTAAAGTGAAAGCTTAAGGTATTTTTGGGTCATTTCTGAGCATGCATCTTGCCTGAACATGTGTGGGCTTTCTAAATTCCCCCATACTTGCAGCTGCTTTTGAATGTCCCCTTCCTTTACTTCTTCAAGAAAGGTTTCTGTTAGTTCCTTAAACATATTTATAATTACCATTTTGAAGTCCTGTTGTGTTAAATCCAATATCTGGCCCCTCTCACAGGCAGTTTCTGTTGCCTGATATTTTTTCTTTTGTATGGTAATTTTCCTGTTTCTTTGGTAATACATTGTAGCAACTCTGGATAGTGATTCCCCTCCCTTCTCTCCAGTGCTTGCTTATGCACTTGCTTGTGGGGGGGACGGGGGGTTGTTCTTTTTAGTGGCTTAGCTAAACTATTTTACTGAAGGTTATTTTTCTACAGTGCAAAAACTTTGGTGTTGCTCCTCAGGGTGCTCAGACTTGGACATGCGCACAGTCATCATGGGATGATAGTGCTTTTAGCTGGGCTCATTTTCATTGTCTATTTCCGTGATCTCTCTGCCAAACTATCTAGCTCACCTGGTATCACACACAGTTGTCAGTCTCCACTAATTACTGGTGTATTGCTCTATTATTTTTGACTATGCCCCGGGGCATAATTTGCTCTACAGTTTGATTCAGTTAGTTTTCAGGCAAGGTTAGCTTTTGAGGCCAGGCTTTGAGGCTTGCTACGATCCCAGTAGAGTTCTTCTTAGCTGTATATTTCCCTGGTTCTGTCAGGTGAACCACCTGGCCTATAATTTTGCTTATTACTCTTAATTAAGAGGAACTATTGTTTTCAAGTCAGTTCTTCTGGGGAGAGATTTGGAGCTCCTTTTCTTATGCATTGCCTCCCTCCCTTGGAAAAATCTCTGAGCCTCTACTCGGGCACTGAACAAGGCAGCAGACTACTGTCATCTCAGCTTGCCTCTCCCAGTGTGGAATCTCTGCCCCATGATTGAGCTGGGGTAAAGTGGATTGGGCTACCTGTATTACTGGACTTTCATGCCTGGGGTAAACCCTCTGCCCTATGAGTAGGGGGCTAGGTGGAGAAAGGGATCCTCCTGCCTCTTGACTGCACTCACCAGAAATTTAGCTTCTTCAACTCAGAGTTGGGAGGGATGAGAAATGCTGATGGCCTGTCCCTCCAGGTAAGATATGGTAATTGTTGATTGGGTGCAGAGAAGAGACGGAGCCTGTTTTCTTGGCTACACACACCTGGAGTGGTATTTCCTTCAAGCTGAGTGGGGGAGCGGGGAAGGAAGGAGTGGGTTCTAACTCAAAGGCCACAGACTCTTACTGTTCTTATCAAGTTTTAGTAGATTTTGTTGAATGAATGATTCTTCATTTGCTGTATGCACTTAGGGCAATTTCTAGAGATTTTAAATGGTTGTTTTTTTCATCATTTCTATAAGTTTTGCTTGTATGCTGGGGTATGGGTCCATGAAGCGCCTCACTCTACTTTCCTGGAAGTGGACTCTAAGTCTTGGCTGTGGACTTTTATACTTGAACATGTTTAAAGGCTGAGTCAGGAGAGAGGGAGAGACTGAAGAGAGAGGTAACTGATTTATCAAGGTTCCTGATGAAGTAACAGGGAATAGGACATAGAACACTTTGGAAGTATTAGTCAACAGGAAAAAGGGCACCACTTCCACTGTGTCAGGAGGGAAGACAGGAGAGGACAAATAGGGATGCTCAAATTTGTAAGTAGTTTACGGCAGGGAGTTGAAGACATTGCTGTCTGTTTTCTTCTATTTTCAATGCTGAGGAGGTAAGGTCAGGGTGAGTTGGAAGTATGGAAGGGCTGAGGAGAATGGGGTTTTGGCAAAACTGCTGTGGAGACTTGGGCTAGGATTTCATATTTCCTTTGCTTTCAAAGGGAGATGCTCAGAATCATGTGCATGAATAAACCTTTTAGTGTCTCATGGAATCACAGATGAATTTCTGGTCCCGGATGTTTGCTGAGCTGGCCACGAGATCAACTCCTCTGGAATCCAAGACAAATGTCCATTTAGAAATGTCTCTGTGCCTCCTTTTTTCCAGAAAGTGGAAACTTGGGAATTCTGCTCCCCCCTCCTTCCTGCTACAGCTGTCAGGAAGCTTAGGGGCCAAGTGAGCCCCTACTCTCTGAGACGCCTGCTCACATACATTCCCTTGGCTTCCTTCCTTTCAGAGCTCTTTGTTCTGGTTTTTCCCTCACAGGATTGGTCCTACCCTCTGTTTTAACCTTTAAGGAGAAGGGGGAGGGAGCTGCCATTTATAGCTTAGGGCTTAAGAGTGCAGGCTGCAGGGACTCAGATGGCCTGTGGGCCCAGGTCCCTGTGGCTGCTGGGTGTCCCTGCACAAGTCATTCACTCTCTACGCCTCACTCTCCCCATCTGTAGCACAGGGATGACGACAGCTCCTAGTTCAGACACAGTGTTTGTGGGCATTCAAGGGGGCCATTTATGGAAAGCATTTGCAACCATACCTGGGGCTCAGAGAGCGCTAAGTGATGCTAGCTGCTGTAGTCATCATCCAGTCTTCGTTACTCTGGGCCAAGCAAATCAGAGGGAGGAGTTTTCTCAAATTCTCACAAAGGTCCTGGGCTGCGGGTGGCCTCTCGCCCATTTTACAGATGGGAAAAGTCAGGCACAGCAATGGCGTCCCTTGCTTTGCTGGTCCCTCGTTAGGGGAGCCTCAAAGGTGGGATCTGAACCCAGTCTGTGTGTCTGTCTCTCTCCACTCTCCACCTCACGGCCTCCCTGGGTCGGCAGGGTCAAATCAGGCAGACCCTCCTGTGCTAAAATGCTTAGTGGGGTGGCCTCGTGAGCTGGGGTTTCTCTGTGCCTGTCCGCTCCTCTCTGGGATGAGGCGTGCAGGCCAGCTCCATGGTTCTCCAGCCCTGCTGGACATCAAGGTCACCTGAGACTGCTTAAATGTGCAGATTCTGGGTCCTACCCCATCCTACTGAAGCAGACCCTGAAGGCTGGGTCAGGGAATGTGCATTCCTAAGAGCTCATGTGATTCTGATGTAGCTTGTCTGGCCTTGGAAATCCTCTAGCAAGCCTGGCAGACGGGACGCCTCTCTGCCCTGCAGCCCTGAGAAGGTATAGGTATGCTCCCTGCGCTCCCATTGTCCTTCCACACCTAGTGGCGATCCAGGCGACAGCAGAGTTTGCCCAGTGAGGCTTCTACAACCTCGGTGGCGGTGGCGTAAACAGGGAAAGTTTCACACATCAACTCATGCAGTCGTTCCCCATTCACATTGCTTATCTCCTTCGTGCATGCATTTTCTCCTGTTACAGTCACACACTCCTCCGTTCACTCACACGTTTACTCATTTCTTTTCACACTCACATTCACTCTGTCAGTCAGAATGCTGTCAAAAACAGATGGCACACTCAGTGGGCAAACCGACCATAAATTAATGAGGATGTAATTTGCAGAGGTGGGAAGCATTAAGGAAACCCATAAGGGATGGCAGAGACCCCGGGATTGCATCAGCCAAAAGCCATTACCACAGCAAACACTGAAGGGTCAAGGCACAGGAGCAGTTGTAAGAAAGTGGCGAGAGTCACAGCCAGGGAAGAGGAGCTGCCCACGAGAGCTGATGGTCATTGTCAGGGGGGCTTCATCGGGGCCAAAGCACAGCCCGGCACATAGGGAGGCAAGGGAGTGAACGCCCCCAAACTCCCGCTCTGACCACCCTCCATCCCCTGCCGTCCCTGAGTTGCAGAACAAGGGAGCCCAGGGCATGCTGTCAGCAAGGGCCGGTCTCCCGGGGCACCGAGCAGGCCAGGCGTGGCGGAGAGAGCACCTAGTGGAGCAAATGGGGAGTCTGGCGCAGAGCCCCCCACCGACAAGCCTGAGCTGCCCTTGCTCCTGCATGGCTCCGGCCCAGCCACCTGTCCTACATCAAGATCTTCGACGTGGGCACATGCTCCATGGTGAGCCGAGGGCAGGGCCACATCCAGAGCCGTACGGTCCACCACCTCATGGACATCCACGTCACACCCCGCTCCATCTACCTCTGCCGGCGCGACGAGAGCGAGCTCAACCTCAGAGGCCGCATCGGAGGCGACTCTGGACTCTCAGCTCGGGGCAAGCAGCCAGGGAGGGCCCCAGACAATCCCAGAGGGGTTGGCCGAGCGGGCCCAGGTGGGTGGGGGGTGGGCTGGCCACTGCCTGGGTCCGGAGCTGGGGGACCCCGCGATGGGAGAGAAGCAGATTCTGGCCCTTCCACCCATCAGCCACTCAGTCTTGACACAGCCGTCTGCTCCCGTGTGCCCACTGCTTCCGCAGGTCTAATGGCTTGGCCCCGGCACCCAGGGCCTGCCCACATCCAGCTGCTTCTCTTGGCCCTGCCTGACTGGTCCCCTCATCTTTCTCAGAGCTCTGGGCCTTTGCTTGTGCACTTCCCCCACCTGGGCTGCCCTCCTCTGTCCCCTCTGCCACCCCTAATCCCTCTTCTCCCAGACTCAGGGCTGCTGCTGCCCCGCCCCCACCCTCCAGGGGTCACACTAGCAGCACTTGTCCCCACCAGCGACTGTGTCCTTCCTGCACTCCCCGCTCCCCTCCAAGGCCCAGCACCTGCTCCACAGTCTGGTCCAGAAAGCCCTCCCGGTCCTCCCCTCCCCGCCGGGCAGGTCCCCGTGCCCTGGGCTCCAGCTCTCCGGGTCTGGCCCATCTGACTCTCCTGGCGTGAGTCTCTTCTCCAGCCGGCACACTGAGCTGCACGGGCTGGGTGCTGGCTACACAAAGGGTGCATGGTCCCAGCATTGGGCCCTGCGCCTGGGCTTGTAGCACAGGTCTTGCTTCTGCTGGGAGGACTGCTTGGGGTGGCACAAGTGGGAACTTAAGTGCAAAAGGGACATTTATCGTCATTACTGTCATTTATTGGGCACCTCTGCGCAGTCGTGGTGCCATCTGCTTGCACACGTGTGGCCTCATTTAATCTTCACAACCGCTCCGTGGGGTGGGCATTGCTGTCACTGGTTTATGGATGGGGAAGCTGAGGCCCAGAGAGGAGCAAAGAGTGGCCCCAGGCGTGGCCCCAGAAGGCCCAGTCCTTGACGCTCCCTTTCTTACCTCCAGACGGGCAGCCTCCCCTCAAGATACACTCTGATCTCTGACTTCTCCACTCCCACCCCTCAGCGCGGTGTCAGAGGACCTGTGGCAGGGGCGTCTCGGTTGGAGCCCCGCCCTGTCCGCACAGCTCAGAGCAGGGGCTGACACGTGGCCGTCTGCACAGGGTGCAGCCTCCTAGCACACAAGCGTGCACACGGCAGGCACACAGCTGTCCCAGCCCTCATGCTCATGGGCACAGTGCACCAGCCCGGTTTACAAAGCTCTTCCCGTCGACTGTCACCCCCATCACCATCGGTCTCACTTGTGCAGCACCCACTGTGTACGGAGAGTCTGCGTGCCCCCCACCCACTATCTAAAGCGGTGCTCACAGAGAGCAGGCCGGGCGGGCCAGTGCTCTCCGCCTCTCACAGGCCATCTGAGGCCAGAGAGGGGCAGGGACGCGTCCGAGGGCACACGGGGACCGTGTGAGGGAGTTGGGGGCGTTTGACCCAGGTCTCCTACCTCCCAGTCAAGAGCTCCTAACACCGGAGCGCACGGCCTGTTGACTCACATCTCTAATTAAATGTGTGTATAACGTGGCTCTGTCTCTGTATGCACATGCGTGCCTGTGTCTACGCATCTGTGTACACGGATGTTCCTAACACACAGCATCGTGACTCATAACACACCTGTACACAGAAGAAGTCACTTGCGCCTCTGGACTCCCACAGCCCTTGTGGTTCCCCTCAGCGCTGCCATTGTCTCCCCCACTGCACCGGCCGGTTCCTGGGAACGAGAGCACCCCGGCACCCAGCACAGGGCCATGAAGACTGGAGTCACTAATACAGGTCGGTCGAATTAACAAATAAATGTCTGAATGAGCTGAGTGAGGATCTGACAGGTTGGGATGCTGTGCGGAGCCTCTGACAAGCCCCAACTGGAGAATCAAAGCACAAACTTCTAGTGCTTTGTACCAAAAGCCATGCTCTCCCCATCGAATACTACTCTCCTTTTGAGAAACAGCCTCTGGCACCTGACGATTAATTCAACAAAGTCAAACTACTGGGTCCTGGCAGAGTTTGAATGCCTAACCACGGGACCCCACGGGACGCAGCCTGAGCTGCCCATCCCGGGCTCCACCAATCCACAAAGTTGGGCAGGCAAGGACACTCCATCACCTACGGGCAGCATCTAACGGAGATCAGAGGGGAGCGGGTCCTGAAGGCACAAGGGAGTTACAGGAGGCTCCTCTCCCGCATCACACCTACTCCTGCCCGTGGCTTGCTCCTCAGCTCATACCTACTGCCTGTGAGGAGTTCCCAATAACCAGCTTCCTGAAGAAGAAGGAAAGCCCCAGGGCATGGTTTGCAGATGACACTGCGAGATAAGCAGGAGCTAGCTGGACGCCTGGTGCTCCAGCCCCACCCAGGTGTGACCCTGATGAGAAGTAAGGAAGGGAAATGTTCCCAGGAGTCCAAACTTGACCATGCATCTGCTTGATCTCTTTGTCCAGAAAGCCCCTGGCCAGGGGCACTGATCGTTACCAATTAAGCCTGGCCAGATGGTCAGAAACTAGGAGGGAACAAGATTGGAGAACTGATAATGATAACAGTAATGCAACAAAACACCTAGAGAGCATTCCTTATGTGAAAGGCACAGTTCTAATTGCTTTGCCTGCATATATATGAGGAGCAAGTGGACAGATCTCTCAGAATGGGCTGTGTGGGAACACTTGTGTCTCATGTGATTGCTCACCAAAAGGAACATGATGATCCAGCCTGTGGAAATCTGCCACCCCCTTCTCCAATGCCCCAGTGCTTTCAACGAGCAAATGAACAAAATCACCATAGTCGAAGGGATGGATGTTATGCGTGGGTTCAACATAGATTTACCTTCACTTAGGTTGACTTGGCCACCAACACAGCTGAGTGCCCAATCTCTCAACAGCAGAAACCCCAATATGTCACCATTCCCTGAGGAGACCAACAAGTCCTTTGATGACAGAGATATATTACATTGGACCCCTTTTGTCATGAAGTTGGCATCAACTTATCCTCATTGAAATAATCATGCATTCTGGAATGTATTTGCCTTCCATGTTTGCAGAGCTTCTACCAGCACCATCATCCCTGAATTTTATAATTACTTTATATACATTATATACCATTGCAATATCCCATATATGGATGGAAAAATCCAAACTCTGAAATATTTGAAAGAGATTTATTCTGAGCCAAATTTGAGGACCATGGCCTGGAGCCACTCCCAAGAAGCCTTGGGCAAGTGGACCTGGTGTGGCTGGGTTACAGTTTGGTTTTATACATTTCAGAGAGACAGGGGTTACAGGTAAAGTCATAAATCAGTACGTGGGAGGCATACATTGGTTTGGCCCAAAAAGGTGGGCCATCTCTATGGCGGGGCTTACAGGTTATAAGTAGGTTTAAAGATTCTTTGACTTGTAATTGGTTAAAGACATGAAGCTTTGTTTAGAGGTTTGGAATGTTTTAAGATAAGAAGCTCTTAATCAGAGACAAACCACTGGACATATATTTGTTGTGTAATTCGAGGACCTGCAGCTTTGTCTTGAATACCCTTAGGCCTGTTAATGGGTTACAAAGATGTCCCCAAGAAGGGAGGGGGCATGATGAGGCATGTCTGACCTCCCTCCTCTGGGCAGGCAATTTAGTTTTAGGATATGCCTTTGGCCATGAGGCGGGTCCATTCAGTCAGCCTGTAGGGGGGTGAGCCTTAAAATTTTATTTTAGTTCACAATTGGAAGTTCAGACTTTCACCTGGCCATTTGGAACTCATGCCATTGAATCAATGGGCAAAAATGGGGGGGGAGGGAGAGGTTACTATGTTGGCTGGGATGAGTGATCTTAATCATCAAGGGGAAATAGGGAGTCTGCTATACAATAAGGTAGGGAAGAGTGTGGCTGGGACCTAGGAGAGTCACTGCATGACTCTGGTACTTCCATGTCCAGTGGCAAATTTCATGGAAAATTACAACAATCCAATAAAGGTAGGACCTCCAAAAGCTCAGATTCCACACAATCATTGTGAGGACGACTTCTAGGCTCCCTTGGGAGCATAGTACACAACTTGCTCGGACAATGCATGCTCAGGATTACTGGATCTGATGGAACAGGGCTGAATCTACCTTTTATGTGAGTCCCAGGAAATTACCTGGGTGCTTTCATCCATACCATGTCCAGTGATAAAGGTTAGCCGAAGAATACAGTAGCCATACACATGCCGGACCACAAAGGGCCTCACCCTATCAATAAAATAAACATGACCGGCTAAGGTGCTTGTTATAGGCAAGGGGCACACATGGATTCAACAAAAAGAAAGGGAAGTCAGAAACACCAGCTGTGGTCTCTGGACTAGTTGCAGTAACAAAGATTATAACCAGTCTCCCTGTTTCCTTCCTTTCTATGTGTGTTTGTACATATGTATATACATACATTTACTTATTTCCATTCTCTTGATTCATCTTCACCCCATTGTAGAATATAGAGTGGTGATTCAATGTACAATTTAGTTCATAGCTTGCAGCGTATCTGGAAAGGATTGCAAGGTAATTAGAAGAGGATAGGGTATCACCCCAAATTCTTAGACCTGGAGTTGGAGATAGATAATAAGATTTGAGATAATATCCTTTTGAAGAAGGGATGAATAGTGATTATACATGCTTTAGTAGCATTACGTTGGACCAAGACATTTGAAAATGTTAGTTTGGGGAAAAGTTTGCTATCCATTTTGTCCTCATAAAGGGCTTGTCTCTAGTAAAAAAGTTCTTCTTTTCTTTTCTTTCTTTTTTTTGGCTACTCAGCATTTATTCTACCCTGTTTTATTCAGTCAAGGTAAAGTGTTACTCTAGGGCATTTATTCTCAACATGGGTAATATCGCCTCCCAGGGGGTGAAAGTTTGTCCTTCAGTGGGGAAAAAAAAAATCTTACCTATTACAATGGTTTGTGGCCCTCTAAACTCAACCCTACCCAACAAAATCTTATTCCTTAGTATTTAGTTTGTCTTACTGGGTTTTCTTGGGTATCACATGAAAGCATTGACATAGAATTTATGAAAGATATACAAAATGTATGCAAGATCAGTATAGCACTGGTGAATAAATGACTGTGATTGGTGGTCTTTCTTTTTGATTACTCATTCTTGTTCTATTGCAAGAGTTGGCTTGTGTATGCCTATTATCTACCATTAGCTGGTTTATGTTTGATCCTCATTGCCTTTGTGTGTTACTTGAGCTTTGAGAATTAAATATAAATAGATTAAATTTAATTGTACAAAAGTTACTTGACTCATCATTAATTATGTCAAGTGCTGGATAGAAAGAATGTTAACAATACCTGAATGTCTATCTAGCAACTAGTTATGTTAAAAGTTATTTTTTTTTCTTCAGGGGAAAGCATGAATGCTGTTCCCCACTACCACAAATTATGTAGTTGAATTCCTGCATTTGGAGAAATCACGGGGTCAGGACACCCTGTGTGCAATGAATGAGCTTCATCCTGGGAAAACCACCTTCATGATCCTGATATCTCCACTGCCAGGTTAAGTATAAAGTTATTTTCTTATATGAAACAAAACTTAAAACTTACATTTACTAAAAATAATTTTTAAGAAATAAAATTTTAAAATTGTTTTAATTTTCTGGAAAAATAACAGTTGGGATAATTTTTTTAAAATTTGGATTATAATGCTATATTATATAGTTATAAAAATTGATAATTTGTATATATGGATACATTACAATTTATATAGGTAAATAAATTACATTAAAAGTTGCTCAGCAGACACAGTTATAAAGTTAAACATTAATAGCTTTTTAAATTTTTTAAATTAATTTTTAACTTAAAATTTTTTATTTAGTCATTCTTAACCCTGTATTGAATAAAAAGAATAAGCTTTATACTTATTCTTTCTAGATATAAAGTACAAATATACATACAGTTATTAAACAAATATACAGTAGACCTGTGATATTAAAATTTCAGGGGGCAGGGGAGGGGGAAGAGAGGAGGAAGGAGGAAAGAGCTGAGGAGGGATGAGAGAGGCAGCCAGGGCCCCTGGACCGAAGCAGCGAAGCACCGGGGCCGGGGCCGGGGGACCAGAGGGGCTGAGACACCCCAACTGCCCCCTCCCGCCTTCCCTGTCCTCCTCCATCCTTGCCTTCCAACCTCCCGCTGGAGAAGGGGGACATATTCAAATTTTATTTAAATCCCTATCTCCCGAGGGTCGCGCGCTGGGGGGAGGCTGCAGAGAGGAGGGGGATGCACACGGGCTGGGGTGGCGGGGCTGCTTCCTTCACCCCTCTCTGCTTGCTCAGGAGCCGTAGGGCAGGGGGCCGCAGTCCAGGGGTGGGCCCAGGGGAGGGGGCCAGGTTACAGCGACCCCCCTTCCCCGGGAACTGGCGGTGGGCGGGGCTTGAATCCCAGAAACGGTGGGGGGCCCAGGCCTGGTCCTGGACCCCTCGGTAGTGGGGTCTGGGAAGGGGCCAGTTAAAGGGCCGGTGGCGCTAGGGAGAGGCGGGCGGTGTGGGGGGAGGGGAGCTAGGACTCGGACCCGGGACTGAATGGGAATAAAAAAAAAAATTTCAGGGGGCAAAATTGAAAAACAGGTGGAGAAACTGCTCTAGTGGTTCTGCTTACCCTAGCCAAAGGGTAGATACATGATACAATCTAGAATTACTTGGAATTTAACTAATGATATACTTAAGGAAAGACTGAAAATTGTGGGAGTTCATTCATTACCGTAATGGTCTCCAGGCTGATGAAGGTGGCAAAAACATGAACAAGGGTGTGTCGCCATTTCCCCTGCCATTCCTTCTTCCCTGCTCTGTCCACTCTCCACTTACCTGGGACCAGACTTGCTCTCATTCTCCCTGCCCCAACTGCCTTCAGTCCTGACATTAGGAGAGTGAGGTGCAAGATGTTGTTCTAGGTGCTGGCTATTGATTGAAGAAGGTACCTGCTTTCCTAGAGCTCACATTTTAGAGAAAGGATGACAGACACAAACAACCAAACAAATATATGAACAAGATCATTTCAAAAAGTCAAAAGCATTATGAAAAAAAATTAAAAAAAAAAAAAACAACAAAACCCTAGTACAAAGGTAGTATGATGGGGTACAGATGGGGAACAAGATTAAATGGATTAGTCAGGGAAGGACTCTCTATGGAGGTAAGAGTTGAGGTGAGCTTGAATGACAAGAAGAAGTTGGTCATTTCATGAGAATCTAGAGGCATTGTATCCCAGGCAGAGTGAAACACAAGGACAAAGGCCATACGGTGGGAATGAGTTTGGTGTATTAAAGGGTCATCAGAAAGAAGTCTGCATGGAGAGAGCAAGAGGGAAGATTAGTACTAGATGAAGCAGGAAACAAGTTTTGGAGTAAGACTATGTAGGGCCATTTCAGCCATGGAAGGCATCTATATTTTATTTCAGGTACAATGAAAAGCCATTGGAGGGTTTTGAGCTGACATATGAGTGACATGATCTGACATAGGAACACTCTGATGTGTGAAGAATGGATTTTAGTAGGGGCAAAACTGGAAACTGGGAGACCAGTTAGGTGGCTAGTTATGAGACCAGTTAGGTGGTCCAGATAAGAGACTATGGTAGCTTGGGCTAGGATAGAGATGGTGGAGAAAGATATGTGGACAGATCTAGAATACATATACATTTTTTACCTGAATAGCACTATCGATCAAACTGATCTAATTGTTATTTGTAGAATACTCTATCCAACAACAGCAGAATACACATTCTTCTCAAGCTTACATGGAACGTTTACTAAGATAGACCATATTCTGGGCCATAAAATGCACCTCAGTGAATTTGAAAGAAGCCATACAAAATATGTTCTCAGACCACAATGGAATTGAACTAGAAATCAATAACAGAAAGATGGCTGGAAAATCCCCAAGTATTTGGAAATTAAACAAGACATTTTAAAATAATACATAAGTCAAAGGGTTGTCAAGGAAATTAAAAAATATTTGGAACTAAATGAAAGTGAAAACACAATTTATCAAAATTTGTGGGATTGTACAAAATCTCATACAATCTACAAAAAAAAAAAAAGCCCTCCTGGAACTAATAAGAGAGTATAGCAAGTTTTCAGGATACAAATCAATATGTAAGAATTAATTGCTTTCCTGTAGTACTAGCAACAAACAATTAAAACTTGAAATTTAAAAAAATACTAGTTATAATAACTGGAAAACAATGAAATACTTAGGTATAAATTTAACAAAATGATACAGAATCTGAATGTGGAAAACTACAACGCACTGAGGAAAGAAATCAAAGATCTAAATAAATGGAAAGATAGTCCACGTTCATGGATAAAAAGAGTCAATATTGTTAAGATGTCAATTCTTCTCAACTTAACATATAGGTAGATTCAACATAATTTCAGTCAAAATCCCAGCAAGCTTTGTTGTAGACGTAGACAAAATGATTCTAAAGTTTATATTGAAAAGTAAAAGACCTAGAATAACAAAAATGATACTGAAGAAAAAAGAGCAAAGTTGTAGGACTCACCACCACCTGATTTCAAGACAGCTACAGTACTATAGGGCCACAGTAAGCATGCAAGAGTGGAATTGAAGAAAGAATGCACACATAGATCAATGGAACAGAATGGGAAATATTTTGAGGTAGAGCTGACATAACTTGTTGATGGAAATGCAGGCTGAAGAAAAAAAAGGAATAAAGGACCATCTGTAAGAGATGGGAGGAAGATTGAGATAGATAACTTAAATGTCCTCCAAAGTTTGTTTTAATCAAAGATTATAAGGTCTATGATTCTTTGACTTGCACTCCATATTCCTCCTAACCAATTACAGCTAGTTTGGAGGCTGAGGTGTCCCTACTTACTGACCACATACCTCCAAGCTCAGACCCCCTACTCCCCTTTCCTCTTCTATGGAGGGGGTGTTGAGGACTCTGCAAGTGAGAGCCAATGAGCAGGGTGAATGCTCCCTCTAGTCTTGCTTTTAAGTGGCTTCAAACTATGTGTGTCAAAGACCTGCTCACCCTATAATTTAGTGTGTTAATGAGCCATGAGAGACAAGATGGGAGAGAGAGAAAGAAAGGGAAGAATAACGAGGAAAAGAGAAAAGGAGAAGATAAAGATGGAGAGATGGGGGAGGGAAGGAAAAGGAAATAAGAATAAGTGATCTGTTGGCATAAGGGGTGAAGGCAACAGACCACATTGGCATACAGGAGACCCTTGGAGCAGGGTGGATCCACCACTGCTGGCTTCAGCCTACAGCCTCAGCAAGATCCACTCCTTATATGCAGCTGTAAGAGAGCACAGAGGATGTTATTGGGAGAAATAGTTCTGTGTAGTGACTATATCTGATCAGAGTGGGAGGCCAGATGAAGAGAAATGGACAGATACAGAGAAATGGTTCTTAACTTTTTGTTGATTCACAGACCTGTCTGAGAATGTGATGGAAGTTATGGCCTGCATACTCTCCCGAGAAAAATGCTAATACACATAATCATACCAAATTTTGTCTACAATTCAGCATGTTCGTGGATTCTCTGAAATTCTTCAGGGTCTGTGAACTCCTGCGTAGAATCTGAATTAGAGAATATTTAGGAGATAAAAAATCAGCCTGATTGGTGAATGGATGATATGTGATGGCTAACAGAATGAGTCAAAGAGGAAGCCTGGGTTTATGGCTGATGTTAGCTGGGTGGATGATGGAACCATTCACTGAGACAGAGAACACCCAAAGAGGAACAGGTTTCTGGGGGAACATACTGAATTCAATTTTGGACCTGCTGGGTTTTAAGTGCCTCTGGGGTATCCAAAGGGAGATATCCAGGAGGCACTTGGACATATGGGTCTGGAGTTTTCTGGAGTTCAGAAAAGAAATGTAGGCTGTTCTGCATGAAAACAGTTGAAAAAAGAAAAAAAAAAAGAAAAAAAGAAAGAAAAAAAAAAGAAATGTAGGCTGGAGCTATAGACTTGGGAGCCATCAACATGAAGATGGTTATTAAGTCCATAGGAATAGATGAGCTCGCCCACCAAGACTGTACAGAGTGAGAAGAGAAAAGGGCTGGACATAACCTTATCAAACAAAAACTTTTAAGAAAAAGTCTGAGGAAGAGGGGCTCACAAAAGGGACTGAGAAGTAGTGGCCAAAAAGTAAAGAGTAGAACCAGAAGAGTGTAGTGTCACAGAAACCAAGAATAAATTATGTTCCAAATGGAGGGAAATGGTCAACAATGCCAAATGTTGCACAAAACATTTAGCAACAAGACCACTGGTAGTCTTGCAGAAAATACTTTCCATGGAGCAGTGGGAATGGATGGCAAACTACAATGAGTTAAGAAGGAAGATGTGGAAAGCAAAATGCAATGAGTTAAGAGGTGACAGAGGAAAAGAAGATTAAAAAGTGAATGAGAGGCGAGGAAGTATGGACAGTAGTGCAAACAACATCCTTAAGCTACAGATAGTCCCCAGCTTACTACGGTTTGACTTACAATTTTTTTACTTTAAGACGGTGTGAAAGTGATCCATATTTAGTAGAAACTGTACTTTGAATTTTGATCTCTTTCTGGGCTAGTGATATATAGTATGATACTTTTACATGAGATATTTAATTTTATTATAAAATAGGCTTTGTGTTAGATTTTTCCCAACTGTAGGCTAATATTAGTGTTCTGAGCACATTTAAGGTGGGATAGACTAAGCTGTGATGTTTGGTAGGCTAGGTGTATTAAATGCATTTTCAACTTACGTTATTTCCAATTTACAATGGGTTTATCAGGATGTGACTCCATCATAAGTTGAGGGACATCTGTATTTGCCCATGACAGGGAGGAGAGAAATAGGGTAGAAGCTAGAGAGTGATAAGGAGTTGAGTCAATGTTTTTGTTTTTAAATAACTTTGTTGAAGTATAATCACCTAGCATAAATTTCACCTGCTTTAAGTATAAAATTAATTTTAGCTTGTTTACAGAGTTGTGCAACTATCACTATAATCTACTTTTAGAATATTCCCGTCACCACCAAACCATCCCTCATGTCCATTTGTACTCCCTTTCCACCCCACCAGGCAGCCACTACTCTACTTTCTATCTCTACAGATTTGCCTTTTTTTTTTTTTTTTTTTTAGAGACAGAGTCTCGCTCTGTTGCCTGGGCTAGAGTGAGTGCCATGGCGTCAGCCTAGCTCACAGCAACCTCAAATACCTGGGCTTAAACAATCCTACTGCCTCAGCCTCCCGAGTAGCTGGGACTACAGGCATGTGCCACCATGCCCAGCTAATTTTTTTCTATATATATATTTTAGTTGGCCAGATAATTTCTTTCTATTTTTTTTTTTTTTTTTAGTAGAGACGGGGTCTCGCTCTTGCTCAGGCTGGTCTGGAACTCTTGACCTCAAGCGATCCATCCGCCTCGGCCTCCCGGAGTGCTAGGATTACAGGCGTGAGCCACCGTGCCCGGCCCAGATTTGCCTTTTGAGGGCAAGAATTTCATATAAATGACATCGTATTGTATGTGTTCTTTTATGCTTTGTTTTTTCACTGGGCATAATAATTTTGAGGTTTAGTTGTGGTGTATTGTATATCAGTACTTTGTTGTTTTTAATTGCTGAATAGTATTTTATTAAATGGATACACAATATTTTGCTTAAATGCACTCACTGGTTGAATGACATTTGGGTTGTTTCCACCTTTTGGATACTGTGAATAATGTTGCTATGACCACCGGAGTACAAGTCTTTGTGTGGACATATGTTTCCATTTCTCTTGGGTAGAAGTGAAGTTGCTGGGTCATTTGGTAAATTTAATTTTGACTTTTTAAGAAACAGTGGCAATGTTTTTATTTTTTAAGATTCAAGAGACTTGCACATGTTTGAAGGCCGAGTCAAAGAAAGGGAAAGGCTGAAGGTACAGGAAGGAGGGAAGGGAGAGAGGGAACTCTGGGATCAAGTTTCCTGAGGAGGTAGAAGAGAATGGAGCACAGAACTTAGGTGGAAGCATTACTCAACAAGAAAAGAGGTACCTCTTCTACTGGGATAGGAGGGAAAAAGCAAAGAGCGGTCGGGTGGGGATGCTCATGAATTTGTATGTGCTTTTTGGCAAGGAGTTGAGGACATTGCTGTCTGAAGTCTTCTATTTTCAATGCAGTAGGAGGTGAGGTCATCTGCTGAGGGTGAAGGTGAAGTAGAATTGTAGAAAGGCTGAGGAGAATGGAAGTTTGGCAGAGCTGCCATAAGACTTGGAGAACTGACCAGGGAAATAGGATTGACAAAGAGCACAGAGAGCCCAGAAGAACTTGGAGAATATGACCTTTTAGTGACTCCCAACTGAGCAATTTATGAGCCCAGGATAGATATAGAGAACATGGAAGGTTGTGACTGTGATGGAAGAATGACAAGGAACTGAAGACATTTTTGGCAAGGGAATGCCAGATTGGACAGATTTCCTCTTTTCAGGGGAGAGGCAAGTTTCAGTTAAGTAAACAAAGTAAAAGATTGGTCAGCAAAGGAGCTATAGATTGGAATGGACATTGGCATTTTGGCTGCTCAGCATTCAAATGCAATTCCCATTTGGGAGGAATCTCAAGATAAGTTTAGAGGCAGGGCCCCATGATGCACTACCAAAACCAGGGAGAGGAGACACATATTCTTCTCCCCAACTCCTGATAGCTAGTGAACAGGCATATGACCTCAGCATGGCCAATCACATGATCCTGTTTCAAATTTTGAATGATGAGAGAGAGTAACACAAAAGTATGTAGGGTCATTTAGTGAATTCTCAAAACAGCTACTGCAGAGTCAAGAATCTGATAGTACAGATCCAAATCAAGGGACAGCAGAGTCCAGGTGTGTAGTGGCAAGTGTTCAATTGCCAATGGGGGTGATAGCAGACCACTCCTGTAGCAAAATCTTAGCTGTGTCAGGTCATGGCACCCTTGTTTCCTGACCCTGCCTAGTTCTCCAGGCCTTTCATGGATCCCCTGTATTACCAGATGCCCTTTTCTCTTAGTAAGGATAGGTTGGCTTATGCTTTGATAATAATTTAAAAACCCAAATCTCAATAACTTGACACACACAAGTTTATTTCTTGCGTATGAAAAATCTACTGCAGGTTTACTGGGCTTTTCAGGACAGTTCCCTTTCAAGAGGTAACTAAGGGATCCAGGCTGATGGAAGCTCCACCGTCTTGTGGCTGTCTCCTCTAGAACCTGAGGCCTCCATGGCCGCCATAGCAGAGGAAGAAGGAGTGGGAGGACTGAGCACCAGTTCTTAAATGCACAGCCCATTGGCCAGAACTAGTCACATGGCCCCATCTACCTCTAAGAGGACTCAGAAATTCAGCAAGCAGTAAATGACTCTGCCATACCTTCCAATAATTTTATTTTCTGCTATAGTTAACCAGAGTTGTTGATGCTTTTATTCAAGAACTCTGACTAATAAAGGATATGGGCATGAAAATACTTAAAAATATATATCTTCAATTTTTTTCTGCTTATAAAAGTGATATGTACATGTTATAAAAATTTGAAGAGTACATAAACATTCAATGTAGAAAGTGAAAAGTCCTTCATAATCCCACACCTCCAAGATAACTATATATTTGGTGTATATCTGGTATATATTTATATATAATTATATACACTTATATTTATATATCTTATATATATAACTATATAGTTAGAATATTTTTTCTTTGTATTCTACTAATAGGAATATATTTTTACCAAAAATGGGATCACACTGTACCTACTGTTTTGCAAGTGACATATTTCAAAGGTATATAAATGTGCAGTTTTCTTATTCTTTTCTCCTTTTTAAAATTTTTAATAATTTTTACTTATGCAAGTAATACAGGGATAAGTTCTCCTTAAAATTTTTTAAAGCTTTAAAGTGAAGCTAAAATTCTTTTTGACCATCACCCAATTCTAATTTTCTGTCCACCCTTAACACGCATTTGAATGACTGCATAGTAGTCCTCCAATATATGGAGGTAACGTAGTTTATCTGAGCAATTCCCTACTGATGAATGATCAACTTTTCATTTTTATTATGGTTGCACAAAAATAGTTTTCCAAGCTTATCCTTTGACTTTTTATATAGTATCTTCACTAAACAGAAGTGTACATTTTTATGAAGTTAAATTTATTTAGCCTTAGATCATTAATTGGAAAAAGTGAGGTACAGTACAGTATGTATAATATGTTACCATTCATGTAATAAAGGAGGGAATAGGAATAAATATTCATATTTTCTCATATTTATATAAGGAAACTAGATAAAAGAACAAGGTAAGTTAGACTGTGGGAGAAGATGACCAAGAGGACAATGTCATCTGTGGATGATTGTTCAACTATGTCTCCATGTCTCAGTTGTTCCCAGACACCTGAAAACATGTGCAAAAATATATTGGATTGACTGACACCTCTGCATTCTACATCTTCAGTCAGCTATTTTGTTGATAACTCATCAGGACTCAACAACATAAGCTTTGGTTCGTAGAAAGGGACACTCATTCACATTCCCATCACACAGCAATAGGAGCCTTCCTAGCTCATAGAATTGGGCTACATATCTGTATTGAGGGAAGGCCATGTGAGGAAAAAATGGCCATCTGCAAGCTAGGAAGATAGCCCTCACCAGAAATTGAATGCTGCTGGAAACTACTCCTTGGATTTTCCAACCTCCAGAACTATGATAAAATAAATTTCTATTGTTTAAGAAAAAGAAATTCTGGATGAACAAGAAATTAACAAAAAAGTTACCTATAGGATTTAAGAGGAACAGGTAGAAGGGGACAGGGTGTGAATGATACTTCTCAGTATATGCCTCAGTATAGGCCTCAGCATATGCCTTTTTATACAGCTTTGATTTTTAAACCATATATATTAGATTCCTATTGCTTCTGTAACAAATTACTATCAATTTAGTGGCTTAAAACAGTAAAAATTTATCATCTTATTGTTCTGAAAGTCAGAAATCTGAAATGGGCCTTATAGGACTAAAATCAAAGGCTGTGTTCCCTCTGGAGGCTCTAGAGGAGAATCCATTCCTTGCTTTTCCATCTTCTAGAGGCTGCCTGCATTTCTTGGATCATGGCCCCTTCCTTTCTTTTATTATTTGAATGTCTCCCCCAAAGTTCATGTTTTAGAAATTTCATCCCCAATGCAACAGTGTTGAGAGGTGGGAACTTTAAGAGGTGATCAAGTCATAAGGGCTCTGCCCTCATGAAGGGATTAATTCCATTATCATGTGAGTAGATTAGTTATCATGAGAATGGGTTCTTGAAAAAAGAATAGTTTGGACAACCCTTTCTTTTTCTGTCACCTATGCTCTCTTGCCCTTCTGACTTCCCCCATGGGATGATGCAGCAAGAAGGCCCTCTCCAGATGCAGGCCCCTCAACCTTGGACTTCTCAGCCTGCAGAACTGTAAGAAATAAATCTCTGTTCTTTATAAATTATCCAGTCTTGGGTATTCTGTTATAGCAACACAAAAAGGACTAAGACACTCCCTCTTCAAAGCCAGCAGCATAGCATCTTCAAATGTCTCTCTTCTCTCATGTCTGTTTCCATTGTTTCCTTCTC
Source organism: Lemur catta (assembly GCF_020740605.2). NCBI lineage: Eukaryota > Metazoa > Chordata > Mammalia > Primates > Lemuridae > Lemur > Lemur catta. The sequence goes on along the minus strand of NC_059155.1, from coordinate 55,213,495 downwards.
TGACTCTGCTTCCATCATCACATTGCCTTCTCTGTTTTCTCTGACCCTCTTCCATCCCTGTCATAAAAACCCTTGTGATTACATTGGGCCCACACTGATAATTGAGAATCATTTCCCCATATCAAAATCCTTAACTTAATCGGATCTGCAAAATCCCCTGTCCATGTAATGTACATATTTACAGGTTCTGGGGATTAAGACATGAATATCTTTGGGGGATCATGGTTCGCCTACCACACCATGTTAACTTATTACCAATTCAATAAAATAAAATAGTAAAAAATAAACTGAAAATATTATTTATCTTTTATTTCATAGTTTCTGGGTTTCGTATCACATTGAGAAAGGCCTTCCTCACTCTGGAGTACAAAAATATTTATTCATATTCATATTCTAAGATTTTATGAGTGTCATTAAAGCTAATAACTTTTTAATTGAGGTATAATTTATGTACAATGAAATGCTCAGATCTTAAGTGAAAAAAAAGTTCAATCAGTTTTGACAAAAGCATGAACCCATGTCACCCACATCTCTCTCAAGATATAGAACATTTCCATCATCCTAATATCCTAATGACCTTTCAATATCAACCTTCTCCTAAAAGTACAATTATTATGACTTCTATCAGCACAGATTAATTTTACCTGCTCTTGAACAATATATTTAATAAAAATGGAATCATACGGTATGTGCTCCCTTTCGTCTGGCTTCATTCACCCAGCATGATGATTTTGAGATTTGTCCCAGTTGGTGTATGTATCAAGAGTCCATTCCTTTTGATTTCTGAGTAGTTCTCCATAGTGTGGCTGTACCATAATTTGTTTATCCATTCAGCTGCTGATGGACTTTTTGGTTTTCCATTTTTTGGAAATTATGAATAAAGTGTGGGTGGATTTTGAACATTTATATTTTTGAGACACCTGGAATTTATTTTGAGGTAAGCAATGAGATAGAGATTCAACTCTATTTTTCACCAAATCACAAGCCAATTATCCCAATATCATTTATTACATAATCTATCTTTTCACTAATGAATTAAGATATCATTTCAGTGTACTAAATTCTCCATGGACTGAATTTTTTTGTAACATTCTACTGTGTTCCATTGATTTAGTTGTCAATTTTGAATGAATACTACTGTGTTTTAAATCCTATAGCCTTACAATGTCTTTCAATAAGTGATAAGACTGGTTTTTAATCATTACTCTTCCTTTTCAGAATTTTCCTGGTTATTTCTGGATATTTATTCTGCTAAAGAAATACACTTTGAACAGTTATATGTGGTTAAATCCCCATGTGACATCCTCTCACCTTTGCCACATTCTACTAATTTGAAGCAAGTCCCTAGGTCAGCCCACACTCAAAGGGAGGGGATTATGCAAGGGTGTGAATACCAACAGTCAAGGATAACTGGGGCCCATCTTAGAGGCTACCTGCCACAGTTACTAAGAAATGTAAGTTATTTGTAAGGTTTTGTAGCATTAGCTAACTCAATATTTACCAAAAGAATGTTTTAGAAGTCCTCTGGCACAGGGGGCAAGAAGGGACACAGGTCCTGTAACCTAGATCAATTGCATTTCCAAGAGAATTATGGTCTCTGTGGTGGAAGAGGAGTCTCCAGGGTTATAAGTCCAGGTAAATAGTAACCATTTCTACTTGTGTAGCACTTCATGCTTTACAAATCTGCTTTTGGAGTCATTATTTAATTTGATTCTCTTAACAGCTCAGTGAGGTAGCCAGGCAACAAAACTAAGGTTGAAATAGGCTGTATGGCCACCCCAGATCTCACAATTAATGGGTGGCAGAGCTGGGACTAGAGCCTCAGTCTTCAAATTCCTAACCTATTACACCAATGTGCCTTCTCCAAAACCCAGAGATATACTGTTTTTCTTCCTCAATGGCCTCTCACATCATCTTTCTCCTTCTCTGGGTTCTTATCCTGGCTCAGTTGTTACTAGCTAGTAAGTCAACCTCATTCCACCTTCCAGAATTACTGTAGGGATCAGAGAAAATATTTGTAAATCTCCCAGCACACTGTCTGGCACATAGTAAGTTCTCACTAAATGGAAATTATAAGCTGTTATTATCCTTTCACTTGTTCCAGCCCAGCCACACTGTAAATCACCTCCAATTCTGCTCCTTCCCCTGAATCTCTGTGGTACCACACCCCAAGGTACAGCTTGATTTCAGAAAACATCAACAACTTTTATAGGTATATATTGCATATCTTTCAACACTTCCAACAAAGAGCATTTGGTTGTCAGTAGTGTGGCTTCAGCATTTTTTTTCCAAATTAAAAAAAAAAAAACACTTAAAATATAGCCATAAAACCTAGTACTCAAATATTAGTTTTTAAATTCTACTCCCTACCGAAAAGAATGAGGGCTCCTTGGTAAAATGGCTGATTCCACGGCTGGGGTAGTAAAAGTACAAAATGGGCCTGGAGCATCTTGTGGTGCTGGAAAATAAGGAAGTGCTCAAAGATGGAGATATGTGAAAGGACACAGGAGCTTGGAGGGCCTCCTGCTGGTCAAATATGGGGCATTTGAACATCAAAATAAAAAATGATGTTAATGTGTTATAACCCATTGAGTAAAACAGACAACTGCTATGGTTTGGATATGGTTTGTTTGTCCCACAAAACCTCACTTTCAAATTTGATCCCCAATGTGGCAATGTTGGGATGTGAGGTCTAATGGGAAGTGTTTGGGTTTTGGGGGTGAATCCCTCATGAGTGTCTTAGTGCTGTTCTTATTCTCAAGGTAGTGAGTGAATTCTTGCTCTGGTAAGACTGCATTAGTTCTCATGGGGATGAATTAATTCCTCTGAGAGTGGGTTGTTATAAAGCCAGGATGCCCCCTGGGTTTTCTCTCTTTGTACATGTCTCCTTCCTCTTTGACTTTCTCTGCTGTGTTATGACATAGCATGAAAGCCCTTATCAGAATCCAGGGCCATGCCATGGAACTTCCAGCCTGCATAACTGTGAACTAAATAAACCTCTTTTCTTTATAAATTACCCTGCCTCAAGTATTCTGTTATAGCAACAAAAAACGGGCCAAGACAGCAACCATGAGTCCATGAGGATATAAATAAATAAATATAGGAGTAGGGAAAGTGCTCCTTTACACTGGAAAGCCAACTAATATATGTCAGAAGAATTATGGCATTTGAAACTCACCACTGGGCAACCTTGGCCATAATAATTGTTTCAGGTGAGAATCATCAGTGAATGCTAAAACTGGTGGGTGAAAGTTTGAACAACAGTATATTTACATAAGCACAATGTATCTGTCCACAAGATACTTCCTAATTACAGTAACTTTACAGTGGAGAAATCTGGTGGACACTACCTTACCCAAGGTATCAAAGTTATGATCAAAATTAATGGAACAATTAGACGTCATGTGCTTCCTGATATGATGCACTGAAAAGGACACAGCATCACTTGTGTGATATCCATACAAAAATGCATAATTTTAATCTAATAATGAGGAAACAACAGACAAACTCAGATTGAGGTACAGTCTAAAAATAACCAGCCTGCACTCTTAAAAAATGTCAGTGTCATGAAACACAAAGAAAAACTGAGGAACTGTTTCAGGTTGTAGGAGACTAAAGAGATAAGACAACTAAACGCACATGATTTGATGTTTTCTTTTGCTATAAAGAATGTTAAGAAAATTGGTGAGTTCTCAATAAGGTCTGTAGATTAAATATTTAATAGTTATATCCTTTTCAGTTTTCTGATTTTGATAATGTCTCTGTGCTTATGTAAGATAATTTATTGCTTTAGAAAATATACCCAAAAGTATTCAGGGGTGATGGGCATCATGTCTGCCACTGACTTCCAAGTAACCCTCAACTGGTTCACGACAGAAGGATAAATAGAATAGGATAAATGTGATAATATGTAACAAATGTGATAAAATGTTGACATTTGCGGGATCTGGGTGAAGAGTGTACAGGAGTTCTTTGTGCTATTCTTGGACTTTTTGAGTAGGCCTGGCATTTTCAAAATAAAAATATAAAAAGAAACATACACAAACACACACACACCCTTGTACAGGCTTAGAATATCCTCACAAAGTCCATATGAGGAAGTGATAACAGTGGTGATCCCCAGGGGAGAACTGGGGAACTGAAGGTGAAGGGTGAGAAAGAAATTTAGTTTTCATTGCATACTTTCTTATGTCATTTCAAGGTTTTATCCTGTGTATATATTACATACTCCAAAGTTCCCTCAAATATGATTGCTTCCCAAAAGGCTACCTATTTTTCCTAACCTCTTTCAAACAACAATCTTTCTTTACATTGTCTCCCAAAATAAGACACAGAGAAAATCAAACCTAAAACATGGTCAAATAAATTTAAAGAAAAAAAGAAAAGAAAAGCCAAAACCCACACAGAAAGGAATTCCATAAGCATATCTATTCAATGGAATATTTTCCAGCCATTTAGATGTTTGTAAAATTTTAATGGAAAAATGTTTACCTGAAAATTGCAGCATATTATTGACCATACAGCATGATCCCAAATATGTTCTGTTTATTTTTTATGACCTAAAATACAGACTAAATACACAAGATGCTAACACTGGTTGTGTCTGAGTGGTAGGTAGGATGCAAGTTATTTTTGCCAAATTTTCTTTTTCTTAAAATTTTAAGTCAGTCATTTATCCATTCTTTTGTTTTTTTCTTTTTGAGACAGAGTCTTGCTCTCTCACCTGGGCTCGAGTGCACTGGTGTCAGCCTAGCTCACAGCAACCTCAAACTCCTGGGCTCAAGTGATCCTCCTGCCTCAGTCTCCAGAGTAGCTGGGACTACATGCGTGCACCACAACGCCCAACTAATTTTTTCTCTATTTTTTTTTCTTTGACACAGAGTCTCGCTTTGTTGCCCGGGCTAGAGTGAGTGCTGTGGCATCAGCCTAGCTCACAGTAACCTCAGACTCCTGGGCTTAAGCGATCCTACTGCCTCAGCCTCCCGAGTAGCTGGGACTACAGGCATGCGCCACCATGCCCAGATAATTTTTTCTATCTATATTTTTAGTTGGCCAGATAATTTCTTTTTAGTTTTAGTAGAGATGGGGTCTTGCTCTTGCTCAGGCTGATCTCGAACTCCTGACCTTGAGCGATCCACCCATCTCGGCCTCCCAGAGTGCTAGGATTACAGGCGTGAGCCACCATGCCCAGCCCATTTATCCATTTTTTATGTCAGTAACTTTTCAGTGGCATTCATCCATTTTTATTATATATATTTAAGGGGTAAAAAGTGATGTTTTAATATGTGTATACAATATGAAATGATTAGCACAATCAAGCTAATTCATGTGCCTATCACCTCACATAGTTATTTTTTGTGGTGAAAATAGGTAATACCTACTCTCCTAGCAAATGCAAGCATACAATATATTATTATTAACTATCATCACCATGCTGTACATGAGGTCTCCAGAACTTTTTCATCTTATAACTGAAAGTTTGTACCCTTTGATCAATATTTCCCCATTTTCCCCTCCCCCAATCCCTGACCTGGTAACTATACTTATACTCTCTGTTTCTATGAGTTTGACTTTTTGAGATTCCACATGTAAGTGAGATCATGCAGTATTTGTCTTTCTGTGTCTGGGTGACTTCACCTAGCATAAGGTCCACCAGGTTCATCAGTGTTGCTGCAAATGGTAGTATTTCCTTCTTTTTTAAGGCTGAATAAGATTTAGTTGTATATAATTACCACATTTTCTATATCCTTTCATCCATCAACAGACACTGGGTTGTTTCCATAACTTGGCTATTATATTATAAATAATGCTGCAATGAACATGGAGTGCAGGTATCTCTTTGAGATCCTGATTGCAATTCCTTTGGATAAATACCCAGAAGTGGGATAGCTGGATCATATGGTAGTCTTATTTGTTGAGAAATCTTGATACTGTTATTAATGACAGCTATATCAATTTACATTCCCATAAACAGTGTAGAAGGGTTCCCTGTTCTCCACATCCTCAAGAACACCTGTCTTTTGATTTTTGATACAAGCCATCCTAACGGGTGTGAGGTGATATCTCATTGTGTTTTTTTTTCTTTTCTATTCTACTAAGTGAAGTATCTTATTGTGGTTTTTTTTTTTTTTTTTTGAGATAGGGTCTCACTCTGTTGCCCAGGCTAGAGTGCCGTGGCGTCAGCCTAGCTCACAGCAACCTCAAACTCCTGGGCTCAAGGGATTCTCCTGCCTCAGCCTCCTGAGTAGTTGGGACTACAGGCATGTGCCACCATGCCCGGCTAATTTTTTCTATATATATATTTTAGCTGTCCAGCTAATTTCTTTCTATTTTTAGTAGAGACAGGGTCTCGCTGTTGCTCAGGCTGGTCTTGAACTCCTGAGCTCAAACAATCCACCCACCTCGGCCTCCCAGAGCGCTAGGATTACAGGCGTGAGCCACCGTGCCTGGCCCTCATTGTGGTTTTGATTTGCGGTTCCCTGATTATTAGTGATGTTAAGCTTTTTTTCATATACCTGTTGGCTATTTGTATGTCTTCTTTTGATAAATGTATATTCAGATCCTTTCCCCATTTTTAAAATTTGGTTTCTTTCTTTTTTCTTTTTTATTTGCTATTGAGTTGTAGGAGTTCCTTATATTGTATGAATATTAAATTTTTATTAGATATATGGTTTCTATTCAAAACTCTGGGAGAATCAAGATGGCGGACGAGAAAAACTGCCAGCCAGAGTGTCTCTGCAGGAAAGACAGATTTTAGAAGAAAGTGAAAAAAAAAAATCAGGCAGATCAACATAGATCAGACGAGGGTCAGAAGGAAGAGTGCCTGAAACTACAGGAGACTCCACATGAAAAAGCTGCGGAGGAGAACTGGAAGGAGAAAGGCCTCCGAGAGGCTTGGAGACCAGCAACAAGGGTTGGTGGAGCAGCCACATAATAATCAAAATCTCAAAAGTCAAGGACAAAGGAAATCCTAAAAGAAGCAAGAGAAAAGAAGCAAATAACATATAAAGGACCTCCAATTTATCTGTCAACACACTTCTCAAAAGAACCATACTGGCCAGGAGACAGTGGAATGGCATTTACAATGCATTAAAAGAAAAAAAAAAGGGCCCCCAAGACTACTGTATCCAGCAATGCAACTATTCACAAATGAAGGAGAGACAAAGTTTTTCCCAATCAAAAGCTAAAAGAATTCACCAATACAAGACCTGTCTTACAAGAAATGCTAGAGAGAGTTCTTCAATCTTAAAGAAAAAAAACCCCACTAATATTTAGAAAGAAAACATTTGAAGATATAAAACCCACTGGTAAAATTAAATACAAAGACAATCTCAGAATATTGCAATATTGTAATTGTGGCGCACAATCCACTCATAACTCTAGTATGAAGCATAAAAGATAAATCTATCAAAAACAATAATAACTACAGTAACCTGTTAAGAGATAGCCAATATAAAATATGAAAATTGAGACAAATGAAAGGCAAAATGTGCAGGATGTAGAGTCAAAGTGTAGAGTTTTTCTTAGTTTTCTCTTTGTTTTTATTCATTATTGTGATCTCAGATAAGTTGTTATCTCTTTAAAATAACTTGTCATATCTATAAGATTATTTTTGTAAGCCTCATGGTAACCACAATGCAAAAGCCTATAATAGATACACTAAAAATAAAAAGCAACAAATTAAATTATACTACTTAACTACAAAGGATGACAGTAAGAAAGGAATAAAGAAAGAGAGGTGTCATAAAAAAACCAGAACAGGCCGGGCGCAGTGGCTCATGCCTGTAATCCCAGCCCTCTGGGAGGCCGAGGCGGGTGGATCGCTTGAGGTCAGGAGTTCGAGACCAGCCTCAGCGAGACCTCGTCTCTACTAAAAATAGAAATAAATTATCTGGACAATATATATAAATATATATATATAGAAAAAATTAGCTGGGCTTGGTGGCGCATGCCTGTAGTCCCAGCTACTCGGAAGGCTGAGGCAGTAGGATCGCTTAAGCCCAGGAGTTTGAGGTTGCTGTGAGCTAGGCTGACGCCACGGCACTCACTCTAGCCCGGGCAACACAGCGAGACTCTGTCTCAAAAAAAAAAAACCAGAACAAAAGTAACAAAATGGCAGTAAAACTTATCAAAAATAACACTGAGTGTAAATGGACTCAATTCTCCAATTAATAGACCTAGAGTGGCTGAATGGATAAAGAAATAAGAACCAACTATATGCTCCCTAGAGGAAACCCACTTTGCCTACAAAGACACATGTAGACTGAAAGTGAAGGGATGGGAAAAGATATTCCACACAAGTGGAAACCAAAAAAGAGCAGGATTACCTATACATAGATCAGATAAAATAGGCTATAAGTCAAAGACTGTAAAAAGAGACAAAGAAGGTCATTATATAATGATAAAGGGGTCAATTCAGCAAGAGGATATAGCAATTATAAATATCTATGTACCCAACACCAGAGCTCCCAAGTATATAAAACAAACAGTAATAGATCTAAATGGAGAGAGAGACTGCGACACCCCACTCTCAGTAAAGGACAGATCATCCAGACAGAAAATCAACAAGAAACATCAAAGTTAAACTATACATTAGACCAAGTAGTCTTAACAGAACATTTTGTCCAACTGCTGAAGAATACAGATTCTTTTCATCAGCCTATGGAACATGCTCCAGAATAGATCATATTTTAGGTCACAAAACAAGTCTCAAGAAATTCCTTTTTTTCCCACTTTTTGAAAATTTCAGAATATTATGAAGGTACAAACACTTTGGTTATATAAATTGCCTTTGCACCACCCAAATCAGAGCTACAAGCATGCCCATCCCCCAGACAGTGTATACCACATCTGTTAGGTGTGAATTTACCCATCCCCTCCCCCCACCTCCCACCTGCATGACACCCTATAAATATTATTTCCCATATGTGCACATTAGTGCTGATCAATTAGTACCAATTTAATGGTGAATACATGTGGTGCTTGTTTTTCCATTCTTGTGATACTTAGAAAAATGAGCTCCAGCTCCATTCAGGATAATTCAATAGGTAGTTCATCATATCTTTTATGGCTGAGTAGTACTCCATGGTATACATATACCACATTTTATTAATCCACTTGTGTATTGATGGACACTTGGGTTGTTTCCACATCTTTGCAATTGCGAACTGTGTTGGTATCAACATTTGAGTGCAGATGTCTTTTTTTCCTTTGGGTAGATACCCAGTAGTGGGATTGTTGGAGCAAATGGTAATTCTAGTTTTAGTTCTTTGCAGTATCCCCATACTACTTTTCATAGAGGTTGTACTAGTTTGCAGTCCCACCAGCAGTGTATGAATGTTCATATCTCACCACATCCATGCCAACATTTGTTCTTTTGGGACTTTTTGATAAAAGCCATTCTCACTAGAGTTAAGTGATATCTCATTGTGGTATTGATTTGCATTTCCCTGATGATTAGAGATGTTGAGCAATTTTTCATGTTTGTTGGTCATAAGTTTATCTTCTTTTGAAGTTTCTGTTCATGTCCCTTGCTTACTTTTTAATGGGGTTGTTTGATTTTTTGTTGCTGACTTTCCTGAGCTCTATATAGATGCTAGTTATTAGCCCTTTATAAGATGTATAGCATGCAAATATTTTCTCCCATTCTGTAGGTTGTCTTTTTACTCTAATGGTAGTTTTTCTGGCTGTGCAGAAACTTTTTAATTTGATCAGGTCTCATACTTATTTTCGTTGTTGCTATGATTGCTTTTGGGGTCCTCTTCATAAATTCTTTACCTAGGCCAATGTCTATAAGAGTTTTTCCAACGTTTTCCTCTAGAATTCTTATAGTTTCGTGTCTTACGTTTAAGTCTGTTATCCATCATGAGTTGATTTTTGTGAAAGGTGATAGGTGCAAATCCTGTCACAGTCTTCTACATGTGGCTATCCAATTTTCCCAACCATTTATTGTGTAGGGATTCTTTTCCCCAGTATTTGTTTTTGTCTGCTTTGTCAAAGATCAGATGGCTATATGAGGATGGTTTTATATCTGGCTTCTCAATCCTGTTCCATTGGTCTATGTCTCTGTTCTTGTGCCAGTACCATGCTGTTTTGGTTACTATAGCCTTGTAGTATAGCTTAAGTCTGGTAAATGGATGCCTCCCAATTTGTTCTTTATGCTTAAGATTGCTTTAGCTATACAGGGTCTTCTCTGGTTCCATAAAAAGTGTAGAATTATTTTTTCTAGATCTGCAAAAAATGATCTTGGTATTTTAATAGGGATTGCTTTAAATTTGTAGATCACTTTGGGTAATATAGGCATTTTAACAATGTTGATTCTGCCGATCCATGAGCATGGTGTGGTTTTCCATCTGTTTATGTCCTCTGCTATTGCCTTCTTCAGGGTTTCATAGTTCTACCTGGAGAGATCTTTCACCTCCTTACTTAAATATAGCCATAGGTATTTTATTTTCTTTGTTGCTATTGAGAAAGGTATTGAGTCTTTGATTTAGTTTTCAGGTTGACTATTGTTAGCATATATGAATGCTACTCATTTGTGTACATTGATTTTGTCACCCGAGATTGCTGAATTTACTTATCAACTCTAGTAGTCTCTAGGCAGAATCTTTGGGGTTTTCTACATATAAGATCATATCATCAGAAAAGAGCAATAATTTGGCCTCTTCTTCCCCCACTTGGATGTCCTTGATTTCTTTCTCTTGTCTGATTGCTTTGGGTAGGACTTCCAGCAGTATGTTGAATAGAAGTGGTAATAGAGGGCAATCTTGTCTGGTTCCAGTTCTAAGCAGGAATGCTTTCAATTTTTTTCCCATTCACTATGATATAGGCTGTGGGTTTGTCATATATGGCTTTTATCATTGTGAGGTAAGTCTCGTCTATGCATATTGTGTTAAGCATTCTTTTTTTTTTTTTTGTTTGAGACAGAGTCTCACTTTGTTGCCCGGGCTAGAGTGAGTGCTGTGGTGTCAGCCTAGCTCACAGCAACCTCAAACTCCTGGGCTTAAGCGATCCTCCTGCCTCAGCCTCCCGAGTAGCTGGGACTACAGGCATGCGCCACCAAGCCCAGCTAATTTTTTCTATATATATATTTTAGTTGGCCAGATAATTTCTTTTTATTTTTAGTAGAGACAGGGTCTCGCTCTTGCTGAGGCTGGTCTCGAACTCCTGACCTTGAGCAATCCACCCGCCTCGGCCTCCCAGAGTGCTAGGATTACAGGCGTGAGCCACCGCGCCCGGCCTGTGTTAAGCATTCTTATCACAAAAGGTGCTGAATTTTGTCGAATGCTTTTTCTGTGTCTATTGAGAAGATCATATGGTCTTTGTTTTTACTTCTATTTATGTGGTGAATTACATTTATAGATTTACGTATATTGAACCATCCCTGCATCTCTGGAATGAAGTGCACTTGGTGTGATGGATTATTTTTTTGATGACCAGCTGAATTCGATTTGCTATGATTGTATTGAGAATTTTTACATCTATACTTATAAAGGATATTGGTCTGTAGTTTTCTTTTTTTGTTGAGTCCTTTCCTGGCTTCAGTATCAGGGTGATGTTGGCTTCATAAAATGTCTTGGAGAGGATTCCTTCCTTCTCAATGTTGCAGAATAATTTCTGCAGGATAGGCATTAGTTCTTTTTAGGTCTCATAAAATTCGGGTGTGAATCCATCTGGTTGGAATTTTTTTTAGGAAGGTTTTTTTTTTATTGCTGCTTCAATTTTGGTACTTGATATTGGTTTGTTTGGGAATTATATTTATTCCTGATTATGCTTAGGGAGGCTGTGTATTTCTAAGAATTTGTCTATTTCCTTCACATTTTCAAATTTATGTGCATAGTGATTTTTTATAGTATTCAGAGATGATATTTTGTATTTCCCTGGTATCAGTTGTAACTTCTCCTTTTTCATTCCTGAATGAGCTTATTAGGGTCCTTTCTTTTCTGCTTCTGATTAATCTAGCAAGAGATGTGTCAATTTTGTTTATCTTTTTGAAAAAACAACTTTTTCCTTTATTCATCTTCCATATAGTTCTTTTATTATCAATTTAATTTAGTTCTGCTCTGATCTTGGGTATTTCTTTACTGCTGCTGGGTTTGGGATTAGTTTGCTCATGCTTTTCCAGTTCTTTGAGATGATTCATTAGATTGTTGATTTGTGATCTTTCTTTATTTTGGATTTAGGCATTTATGGCTGTAAATTTTCCTCTCAGGACTTCTTTTGCTGTGTTCCACTGATTTTGAAAACTTGTGTCCCCTTTATTGTTTAAACAATCTTTTTATTTCCATCTTAATTTCCTCTTTGACCTGAATCTAATTCAGCAGTAGGTTGTTTAGTTTCTATGACTTCTGTGGAGATGATTGTTTCTGTTGGAGTTGATTTGTAATTTTATTCCACTGTGGTCTGAGAAGATGTGTGCTATAATTTCTATTTTTTTTTAATTTGTTAGAGACATGGTTTGTGGCCTAGGATGTGATCAATCTTAGAGAATATACCATGAGCTGAGGAGAAGAATGCATATTCAGTGGTTTTGGGGTAGAATGTTCTGTAAATGTCTGTTATGCCCATTTGTTCTATAGTTCTGTTTGAGTCCATTGTTTCTTTGTTTATTTTCTGTTTAGAGGATCTGTCCATTTCTGTCAGAGGGGTTTTGAAGTCCATGGCTATTACAGTGCTGCTGTCTATCATTTTGTTTAGATTAAGTAGGATTTGCTTTATGAATCTGGGCACACCTGCGTTCAGTACGTAAATATTTAAGATTGTTATGTCTTCTTGTTGAATTGTTCCCTTCACCATTATATAATGACCATTTTTGTCTTTCATTACTTTTGTTGATTTGAAGACTAAGTTATTTGATAGGAGAACTGCTACACCAGCTTTCTTTGTTTTCCATTTGTGTGGAATATTGTTTTCTCTCCTTTCACCTTGAGTCTGAATACATCTTTGTGGGTTAGATGTGTTTCCTGAGGACAGAAGATATTTGGCGTATGTATATAGTTATCCATTTGGCCAGCCTATGTTTCTTCAGTGGGCAGTTCAAGCCATTCACATTTATTGAAAGAATTGATAAGGGGTAGATTTCTGTTCATCCTATTGAGTAGAATTTTGTTGCTTTATTTTAGCTCTTGAGCCATTTTGGTTTCTGGTCTTTGACCTTTAGCTTTTAGGTGATTTTATACTGGTGAGTGTCCATTGTGCTAATTCATGAATAATGCAGTTCTGAGTACTTCCTGCAGGGCAGTTCTTGTCTGGGCGAATTCCCTCAGTGTTTGCTTGTCTGAGAAAGATTTTATTTCCCCCTCATAAATGAAACTTAGTTTTGCAGGATACCAAATTCTAGGCTGGGGATAATTCTGTTTGAGAAGACAAAATGGGCCCCAACCCCTTCTGGGTTGTAAGGTCTCAGCTGAGAATTCTGCAGTTAGCCTGATGGTTTTTCCTTTGTAAGTTACCTGCTGCTTTCACTTTATAGCTCTTAGGAGTGCCTCTTTCATGTTATTTTGGCCAGTCTGATGACTATGTGTCATGGTGTATTCCTCTTTGTGATGACTCTCTCAGGAATCCTATGAGCTTCCTGTACCTAGATATCTAGCAAAGCCAGGGAAATTTTCCTCAGTTATTCCCTCAAATAAATTATCCAACCCTTGTGTATTTTCTTCTTCACCCTCAGGGTTGCCTATGATTCTTATGTTAGGCCTCTTTACATAATTTGATATTTCTTGTAGGATTTGCTCATTTCTATAATTTCTCTGCTCTATCTCTATGACTGACTTTTTAAATTGAAAGGTGTTATCTTCAAGTTCTGAGATTCTGTCTTCTGACTGATCTAACCTGTTCTTAAGGCTTTCCACTGTGTTTTGTAATTCTTGAATGAATTTTCGCTTCTAGAAGTTTTGTTTGATTTTTCTCTAATAATTCAATTTCTTTAGTGAATTTTTCATTCATTTCCTGCATTGTTTTTGTGGTTTTTTGTGTTTGATTTCCATTTCATCTTGCATTTCATTGAGCTTCCTTACAATCCATGCTTGAAATTCTTCATCTGTCATTTCAATATTCTGATTTTGGTTAGTATCCGTTGCCAGAGAGCTGGCGCTCCCTTTTGGGGGTATTCTTTTGCTTTGATTCTTCATACTTCCAGAGTTCTTTCACTGATTCCTTCTCATCTGGAATAGCTGTTGTTTCTTACCTTTGGATTTCCTTTTGTTTAGATAATGACACGCCCATTTTAGTCTCTGAGCCAGTAGGTGGTGCTTGTGGATGAGAATTAACCACACTCTGTATGATTAGTCAGTAAATGCTGTAATGGGCATGCAAATTGACCTCCTTGTCAGTAGGTGTCACTTGCCAGAAGGAACAAGCTTCAGTGTTGGTTTTCGGTCCTGTCACTAGCTCTAGTTCCTCAGGAGAAGCACTCTTATGCCTCAGGTGTTGAGTAGGGCCCTGGGACTTCTAGGAGTGTCCTTATTCTCCCCTTCAGCAGGGGCAGGTTGTGGAGACAGGCTGGGCAGGGCTGGGTTGGGTGAGCCTGCCCTCAAGCTCCACAAATGCTTTTATCAGGGGTCAAAGGTCTGTTTCCCACCTCTGGGGCAAAGTTTCCAGGGAGAGGCTAAAGTGGCCCCACTCAACCAGAAAGTCTGTGTGTGGAGGTGGGGCTGTGTGAGACCCTCAATCAGGCAGTCCAGAGCATGCCTTGCTCCTTTTCACCCTCCCCTATTTTTCAGTTTCTCCCTGGCTTCTGTCAACAAGCAGGACCTCATCCAGCTGAGCTCCCCCATGACTGTAATGTGGGCTGGGATGTTCCCTGCCCAGGATCCTGGCCTGAGCTGGCAGCACACCCCTCCTGTGGGTGTAGGGGTGCCCCAAGAGTGCACTACAACTAGGACTCTCACTGTGCTCTCCCACTGATATGCCCCTGCAGGCACCCACACCTTGCAAAACTAATTCACAAATATCCCCTGTGTGCCCCCCAGGCAATATGATCGAGCCCTAGTTGTATGGGGTCTCACCTGTGGGCCTATCCCCCAGGCCCTGGAGATCAACACCTGACCATGCCAGGGAGAAGGATGCTGATCCGAATTCACCCATAGGGTGCCCAAGCTGGTTCAATGTCCCTCCACCTCGGGATTTGCCCCACTCTGCTGGAGTTGCTGGGCAAGCAGCACCAGGGAGGGCCGATGGGCAGGGAGCTCACAGTCCAAGCACCCCCAGTCTGCTGCAAGACTCTAAAAGGAAAGGTCTGAGCCCCGTTCCCTGTGGAAGCCTCTATGTTGTGGCTCAATTGTCTCCCTTGGCAGCCATAGGTGGGGGAGGGGAAGAGGAGAATAAGAGTCTAGGTGGAGGAAAGTCTGCACAGTGGTCACCTCTGACCTTCTCTCCAGGAGGAAGTCTACCCAGAATAATCAGGTTCTGGAGTCATGCAGATAACCCAAGACCCACTGGACCCCTGAGGCTCCTGCAGTCTGGGGAGAGTTGGGAAATGTCTGTGTGGGGCTGAGCAAGACAGAACTGAGGGGTTGAGTCCCCCTGGGGGGGACAAAGGTGCCCAATGAGTAGAGAAGCACCTGCTGTCCAGCTTGGGTCTGTGGGAGGATGTTCCCTGGGAGGGGAGCTGGGAGCCTGATGCCCTGTCTGCAAGAAGCTCTCTGCCTGTTGGCAGAAGGTCTCTCCAGCAGCTTGGGAGCCCCCCAACAGTCTGAGATGTGAGGGAGGGGGACGTCAACTGCTCCACCTACCCTTCTTACTGGTCTCCAGGGCGGGCTTAATCCCTGCTGATGCCTTTCTCCTTTCAGTTCTGCTCTGTGATCTCTTCCTGTGGAGTCTCCTGTTGGTTCAGGGACCTTTCCTTCATACCCTCATCTGGTCTATGTCTCTCTTTTTGTATTTTCTCTTTCATCTAAAACTTCTCCTTCTTATAGAGACACTCTGGCTTGTGGTGTCTGTGGTCCACCATTTTGCTCTGGATCTGAACAAATTTCAAAAGAGTAGAAATCATATCAAGTATCTTTTCTGGCCACAAAAGAATAAAACTAGAAATCAGTAACTGGAACCTCAGAAATGACACAAGAACATGAAAATTAAACAACATGCTCCTGAAATGACCAATGGGTCAATGAATGAATTAAGAAAGAAATTTAAAAATTTCTTTACAAATGAAAATAGAAACATAACATACCAAAACCAATGGGTTACAGAAAAAGCAGCACTAAGAGGGAAGTTTGTAGCAGTAAGTGCCTGCATGAAAAGGCAGAAAGCCTTCAAATAACCTAATGATGCATCTCAAGGAATTAGAAAAGGAAGAAAAAAACAGATCCAAAATTAGTAGAAGGAAAGAAATAAAGATAGAACAGAAATAAATAAAATTGAGACTAAAAAAATACAGAAGGCCAATGAAGCAAAAATGTGTTTTTTTGAAAAGATGAACAAAATTGGCAAACCTTTAGCTAGGCTAAGAAAAAAAGAGATCCAAATAAATAAAATTAGAAACAAAAAAGGAGATATGAACTGAGACCACAGAAATACAAAGACTCATCAGAGACTACTATGAACAATTATATGCCAACAAATTGGAAAACCTCGAAGTTCCTAGACACATACAACCTACCAAGATTGAACCATGAAGAAATAGAAAACTTCAGCAAACCAATTATGAATGACAAGATTGAAACTGTTATAAGAAGTATCCTATCAAAAACCAACCAACCAAACAAACATAAAAACCCAGGCCCTGATGGCTACCTTGTTGAATTCTACCAAACATTTAAAGAAGAATTAATGCCAATTTCACTCAAACTCTTCAAAAAAATTGAAGAGGAGGGACTACTTCCACATTCATGCTATGATCCCAGCATTACCCTGATACCAAAACCAGATAAGGACACAACAATAAAAGAAATCTACAAGCCAGTATCACTGATGAATTTAGATGCAAAAATCCTCAACAAAATACTAGCAAACCAAAATCAACAACACATTAAAAAGATCATTCACCAGGATCAAGTGAGATTCATCCCAAGGATGCAAGAATGGTTCACCATATTTAGATCAATAAACATGATGTAGCACATTGACAGTACCAAGAACAGAAACCATATGATGATTTCACTAGATGATGAGAAAGCATTTTATAAAACTAAATATCCCTTTATGATAAAAAACCTTCAACAAACTGGATATAGAAGGAACATATTTGAAAACAGTAAAGGCCATATATGACAAACCCACTGCCAACATCTTACTGAGCAGGGAAATTCTGAAAGCCTTTTCTCCAAGAACTGGAACAAGACAAGGATGCCTACTTTCCAAACTTTTATTCAACATAATACTGGAGGTCCTGGCCAGAGCAATAAGGCAAGAGAAAAAGTAAAAGATATTCAAATTGGAAAGGAAGAAGTCAAATTAGTCTCTTTTTTTTGTCAAATTAGTCTTGTTCACAGATGACATGATCTTATATTTAGAAAAACCTAAAGACTCCACCAAAAAAAAAATGTTAGAACTGGTAAACAAATTCAGGAAAGTTGCAGGACTCAAAATCAACATACAGGCTGGGTATGGTGGCTCATGCCTGTAATAGGCAGAGCCTTCCTCTGGGAAGCTGAGGTGGGTGCATCACTTGAGCTCAGGAGTTTGAGACCAGCCTGAGCAACACTGGGACCCCATCTCTACTAAAAATAGAAAAATTAGCTGGGTGTTGTGGTGTGTGCCTGTAGTCCCAGCTACTCAGGAGGCTGAGACAGGAGGATCCCTTGAGCACAGGAGTTTGAGGTTGCTGTGAGCTAGGCTGATGCCATGGCACTCTACTCAGGGCAACAGGTGAGACTATGTCTCAGAAAAAAAACCAAACCAAAACAAAACCCCAAAATCAACATACAAAAATCAGTAGCATTAACATATGCCAATATCAAATGATCTGAAGAAGAAATCAAGAAAACAATCCCATTTACAATAGCTAAAAATAATATACAATACCTAGGAATCAGCTTAAGCAAAGATGTGAAAGACTTATACCAGGAAAACTATAAAACACTGATGAATGAAATTGAAGAGGACACAAAAAATAGAAGGATATTCCCTGCTCCTGGATTGGAAGAATTAATATTGTTAAAAAAAATACTAGCCAAAGCTATTTATAGATTCAATGCAGTCCCTATCAAAATACCAATGACATTCATCACAGAAATAGAAAAAATAATACTAAAATTTATAAGGAACCACACAGGACCCTAAATAGCCAAAGCAACCCTCAGCAAAGAGAACAAAGCTAGAAGCATCACACTACCTGACTTTGAAATATACTACAAAGCTCTAGTGATCAAATCAGCATGGCACTGGCATAAAAACAGACACATAGATCAGTGGAAAAATATATGACCCAGATATAACACATTTATAGCCAACTCATTTTTCAACAAAGGCACCAAAAATGTGCAATGGGTTAAAGACAGTTTCTTCAATAAATCATGCTGGGAAAACTGGTTAACCATATGCAGAAGAATGAAACTAGACTGCTATCTCTCACCATATTTAGAAATCAAACCAAAATGGATTAAAACTTAAATTTAAGACCTGAAACTATTAAATTACTAGACGAAAACATTAGGGAAATGCTCCAGGACATTGTTCTAGGCAAAGATTTTTTGTGTGAGACCTCCAATGTGCCAGCAACAAAAGTAAAAATAGACAAATGGGGTTACATCAAGCCAGAAAGCTTCTGCACAGCGAAAGAAATAATCAACAAAGTGAAGAGATAACCCAAAAAATGGGATAAAATATTTGCAAACTATTTGAAGGAATTAGTAACAAGAATATATAAAATCAAGTAACTCAATAGGATTAAAACAAATAATCTGATTTAAAAACAGGCAAAAGAATGGAATAGATAGTTCTCAAAAGAAGTTGCACAGATGGCCAACAGGTATATAAAGAAAAATGCTCAACATCACTAGTCATCATAGAAATGCAAAATCAAAACCACAATGAGATATCTCACCCCCACTAGAATGGCTTTTATGAAAAAGACAGGGAATAATGGATGCTGGCTAGAATGTGGAAGAAGGAGATCACTCATACACTACTGGTAGGAATGTAAATTAGTACAGCCAGTATGGAACACATTATGGATGCTCCTCAAAAAGCTAAAAATAGAACTAGGAAATAAATATATTGAAGTGGTATCTGCACTCCCATGTTACACAGCACTATTCACAATAGCTAAAATATGGAATCAACCTAAGTATCCACCAAAGGATGAATGGATAAAGAAAAAGTGGTATCTATACAGAATGGGATATTATTCAGCCATAAAAAGAATGAAATCCTTTTGTTTTCTGCAACATGGATAGAACTGGAGGTCATTATATTAAGTGAAATAAGTGAAACACAGAAAGACAAATATTGGATGTTCTCACTCATATGTGGAAGCTAGAAAGGTGGATCTCATAATAATAAAGAGTAGATTGGTGGTTACCAGAGGCTGGGAAGGGGGAGAGATGAAGGAAGATCGATTAACAGGTACAAATATACACTTAGGTCGAAGAATTAAGACCAGGTGTTTGATAGATGAGTAGGGTGACTATAGTTAACTTTAATCAATTGTACATTTCAAAATAGCTAGGAGAGAATAATTTGAATGTTTCTAGAATAAATAAGAGATAATTATTTAAGGCATTGGATTTCCCAATTACCCTGGTTTGAAAATCAGGTAAAATCAGGCAAAAATATGAACAGATATTACGTATCAACAAAAAAAAGGTGAAACCTTCAGGGAGCAATTAAGTCATAAAAGTCATAAGGGTAGAGCCCTGATGAATGGAATTAAGGCCTTTATAAAAGAGGCTTTACACAACCTTCAGTACTTTTTTGTACTTCCACCCTCTGCCATGTGAGGATGCCACTGATGGAGCAGGTCTTCACCAGATACTTTTGTTTGGGGCCTGGATCTTGGAATTCCAAGCCTCCAGAACTATTAGAAAATACATTTTCACTTTTTATAAATTGCCCATTCTGTGATATTTTGTTACAGCAGGTCAAAAGGACTAAGATAATATCTAAGGGAGAAAAACTCTATGATAAAATAATTTTGAGTTATTAATAATATTTTTAAACAAAGACAGTGAACATTCGGTCTGTGGCTGAAAACAAGTACTATTTTTGTTGATTCTCATGAGTTTTGGCATGGTGTGTTTCCATTTTCTTTTTTTTTTTTTTTTTTTTTTGAGACAGAGTCTCACTTTGTTGCCCGGGCTAGAGTGAGTGCCGTGGCATCAGCCTAGCTCACAGCAACCTCAGACTCCTGGGCTTAAGCGATCCTACTGCCTCAGCCTCCCGAGTAGCTGGGACTACAGGCATGAGCCACCATGCCCGGCTAATTTTTTTGTATATATATTTTTAGTTGGCCAGATAATTTCTTTCTATTTTTAGTAGAGACGGGGTCTCACTCTTGCTCAGGCTGGTCTCGAACTCCTGACCTCGAGCGATCCACCCGCCTCGGCCTCCCAGAGCTAGGATTACAGGCGTGAGCCACCGTGCCCAGCCTTCCATTTTCATTTGTCTAAATATTTTTAAAATTTTTTCTTTTGAATTCTTCTTTGACATTTTGCTTGTTAAGGAGTGTGTTGTTTAATTTTCACCTATTTTTGAATTTTTTGAAATTTCTTCTGTTGTTGATTTCTAGTTTCTTACCATTGCAGTTGGAAAAGATGCTTTATATAATTTCAATATTATTTAATTTATTAAGCCTTGTTTTGGGGCCTAACTTGGGATCTATTCTGGAGAATGTTCCATATGTGCTTCATAAGAATGTGTATTCTACTACTGTTGGATGGAATATTTTGTGTATGTCTGTTAGTCCATTTGGTCTAAAATATAATCTTAGTTCAATGTTTCCTCATTGATTTTCTGTTTGAATGATCTGTTTGTTGCTGAAAGCAAGATATTAAAGTCCTCTGGTATTTTAGTATTGATATCTATGTTTCCCCTTAAATATGCTAATATTTGTTTTATGTATTTAGGTGCTTTATGTGTTGAGTGAATATGTTTACTTACAATTATTATATCCTCCTGCTGAATTGATCCTGTTATCATTATATAATGACTTTGTCTCTTTGTATAGTTTTTGACCATACGTCTATTTGTCTGCTATAAGTATGGCTATTCCTGCTCTCTTTTGGTTTTCATTTGCATGGAATATATTTTTTCCATTCTTTCACTTTGAGTCTATGTATGTCCTAAAGGTTGAAGTGAGTCTCTTGTAGGCAGTATATAGTTGGGTTATGTTTTTTATCCATTTAGCCACTGTATGTCTTTTGATTGGAGAACTTAATCCATTTACATTAAAGGTAATTATTGATAAGTAAGTACTTACTACTGCCATTTTGTTACCTGTTTTCTGGTTGTTTTGTAGATCCTTTATTCTTTTTTCCTTCTCTTGCTGTCTTTCCTTGTGATTAGATGATTTTTCGTAGTGGTATGCTTTGTAGTGGTATATTTTCCACCTTTTTTGTATCTACTATAGGTTTTTGCTTTGTGGTTACTGCAAGGCTTACACAAAATACCATTATAACAAGGCAGTTTAATCTGATGACAACTTAACATTTTTTGCCATTTTTATTATTTCAGCATATTATGGGAGTGCAAATGTTTAGGTTACATATATTGCCTTTCACCCCCCCAGTCAGAGCTTCAAGTGTGTCCATCCCCCAGATGGTGCACATCACACTCATCATGTATGTATATACCCATCCCCTCCTCCCCACTCCCATCTGCCTGACGCCTGATAAATGTTATTCCTATATGTGCAGTTAGGTGCTAGATCACCATTGTTTCTTATAGCTGAATAGTACTCCATGGTATACATATACCACATTTTATTAATCCACTCATGTATTGATTGGCACTTGGGTTGTTTCCACATCTTTGCAATTGTGAATTGTGCTGCTATAAACATTTGAGTACAGATGTCTTTTTTATAGAATGTCTTTTGTTCTTTTGGGTAGATGCCCAGTAATGGGATTGCTGGATCAAATGGTAGATTTACTTGTATCTCTTCAAGGTGTCTCCATATTGCTTTCCACAGAGGTTGCACTATTTTGCAGTCCCACCAGCAGTGTATGAGTGTTCCTATCTCTCTGCATCCACACCAACATTTATTGTTTTGAGGCTTTTTGATAAAGGCCATTCTCACTGGAGATGAGTGATCCCTCATTGTGGCATTGATTTGCATTTCCTGATGATTAGAGATGTTGAGCATTTTTTCATGTTTTTTAGCCATTGTTCTGTCTTCTTTTGAAAAGTTTCTGTTCATGCCCTTGGCCCACTTTTTGATAGGGTTGTTTGATTTTTTCTTGCTGATTTTCCTGAGTTTTAAATAGATTCTAGTTATTAGTCCTTTATCGATGTGTAGCATGCGAATTTTTCTCCCATTCTGTAGATTGTTTGCTCTCGTGATAGTTTCTTTGGTGTGCAGAAGCTTTTTAATTTGATCAGGTCCCATTTATTTATTTTTATTGTTGCTGTGATTGCCTTTGGGGTCTTCTTCATAAATTCTTTGCCCAGGCCAATGTCTAGAAGAGTATTTCCAACATTTTCCTCTAGAATTCTTATAGTTTCATGTTTTAGGTTTAAGTCTGTTATCCACCGTGAGTTGATTTTTGTGAGAGGTGAAAGGAGCAGATCCTGTTTCAGTCTTCTACATGTGGCTATCCAGTTTTCCCAGCACCATTTATTGAATAAGGATTTTTTCCCCAGTGTATGTTTTTGTCTGCTTTGTCAAAGATTAGATGGCTATATAAGGCTGATTTTATATCTGGGTTCTCAGTTCTGTTCCATGTGTCTATGTCCCTGTTCTTGTGCCAGTACCATACTCTTTTAATTACTATAGCCTTGTAGTATAGTTTGAAGTCTGGTGAATTGATGCCTCCCAGTTTATTCTTTTTGCCTAGGATTGCTTTTGCTATACGGGGTCTTCTCTGGTTTCATAGGAAGCGTAAAATTATGTTTTTCTATATCTGTGGAAAATCATGTTGGTATTTTAATATGGATTGCATTGAACCTGTAGATCACTTTGGGTAGTATAGACATTTTAACAATGTTGATTCTGCCAACCCATGAGTATGGTATGGTTTTCCATCTGTTTACATCCTCTGCTATTTCGTTCCTCAGTGTTTCATAGTTCTCCCTATAGAGGTCTTTTACCTCCTTAGATAAATATATTCCTAGGTACTTTATTTTCTTTGTTGCTATTGTGAAGGGTATTGAGTCTTTGATTTGGTTCTCAGTTTGACTGTTATTGGCATATATGAATGCCTCTAATTTGTGTGTATTGATTTTGTGTCCTGAGACTTTACTGAATTCATTTATCAATTCCAGGAGTCTCTTGGTGGAATTCTTGGGGTTTTCTAGATATAATATCATATCATCAGCAAAGAGTGAGAGTTTGATCTCTTCTTCCCCCATTTGGACGCCCTTAATTCCCCTCTGTTGTCTAATTGCTCTAGCAAGGACTTCCAGCACTGTGTTGAATAGAAGTGGAGACAGTGGCCAACCTTGTCTGGTTCCAGTTCTAAGTGGGAATGCTTTAAATTTTTCCCCACTCAGTATGATAACAACTTAACTTTGATTGCATAAAAACTATACTTTTACTCCATCCCTCCCCCGCATTTTATGTTTATCATGTCACAATTTTTCTGTTTCCCTTTGTGGTTGTTATATTTTATTTTCTAAGTAATACTGATCAAAAATATTTACACAGATACTTTTAAGTCCACAGTTTAGCACTCATATTTGTATGGCCTTAAAATTATAGTACAACATCTGGACATTAAGGATTGGGGGAAAAGATTCCTTTCAAAACAAAGTCTGATAATTATATACATTTTTTTCTCTGTACTTTATTTTAAATACATTAATTTTTAAATTATGTTTACTTTTTTCCATCTGGTGGTAAAATACTCATTCAACTTTTCATAAAAATAAAGTTTACCACAAATGTAAATAAATTTTCCCAATTGAAAATGGTCTTTCAGATGCTATTAAATGAAATTTCTCATCCTAACTTAAGTGACAAAGAATTGATGTTTGCAGTTATAAGCAAAAATGTAAAGTATTGTAGCATCACCTACATTTCTCCTTACAACACAACTTTGAAGAAACCAGAAATGTTTTACAGAATTTTAGTTGGCTTTGAAAGGGTACATGGGTATGGATTTTTTGTTTTTTATACTCTAGAAATTTTTCCACCACTACTCTTTTTGTTGCAGAGATGGCATCTGTGACTACTGGGGTAGGCAAGAATGTTAATTCAAACTAAAGAAAGCCAGAAGCCAAAATTTAACTGGACAGTAACAATGCACTTTTATTCAGGTAGCTTGTATTTCCTATATGTTCAATTTTCTAACATGCATGAAAACACATAAACTTGTATTCTAATGATTTTATGTTTGATTTTATAATATGGAAAAAATTTGAGGAAAGGCATAACCTGGATAAGAGAAAAGGGAGAACCTTTACCAAAATGAAAATAAATAAATTTATACCCAATTATATAATAGGAATATAATCCATTTAAGTTTGCAGAAATATACTTTTCAAAGATCCGCTTCATTTATGGGAAAGATCTCTCCTCTATGGCATTAAGTGGGGGAAGGAAATCAGTTTATTTCAATAGAAACAGTTCAGCACAACAGGAAAACAGGAAATAGTTTAATGTTGGTCCACTTGTCTGTTAGCTTAAGGACAGTCTCACTACCCATAATCAGTTCAAAAACACATGTAAATTTAAAAATATATTCATTTGTTATTTTATTTTAAAACTGGCATAGCTGTTCTATCCTCATTCCCTGTCTTTTCAGCTTGGGAATCCTATGTTGGTTTGGTCTGTAAACCCTCAGCATCTTTGTGATCTTCCCTGGCATCTTCCCTAGTGGCACCTGTTTTGCTAGGTTCTCAATCCTCTTGGTTCATGATTTCAGGGGTCATGTGATCCAAGTCTCCTTCTAGAAGCTCAGTTTGTACTTCTATTGGCATCTGATTTACCCACACAACATGCACCTCCTCTTACATGCAATTCAGTACCTTCTTCAGTCTGAATTTGATCCACTTCTAGATAACTCACCTGGACCTCCTCTGGAAGTTTACTCATGTAAATTGTGCTCTTGGCTATCCTAGAGCAGATCTGGAAGGACTTGTTCCACGGTCACTTGTGCTGAATTCACCTAGACCCAAAGCAATGGTAGCATGTGCACCTTCTCAACTTGTTTTATAACAGGCATTGATGTCCCAGGTTCAGTTTCCACACGTTTCTGCTGAAAGAAATTCTTTGGTCACTAGATGCCCTGAAATATTGTGAATATCACAAAGATGCTTCCTTAATTCATTTCCTTGCATAAACCACAAGTCACATAAAGTACAATGGTTGAGTTTATCTCCAGTGTATATTACCAAGTGATATTTAAACTGATGTCAGTTGTTAAACTCACTGTTACAGACCTGGCATTCATAAAGTTTCTTTCGTCCATTTTTTGCCCTCACTCTAGTTTGGCATGCAGTGAGGTGACATTTGAGAGTGATGTTTCTAGCAAATTGTTCATGACAATTTGGTCATCCAAAAATTTTTTCACCTGGTATGTTTTCAAAGATGCTCCATAAAATGTCCAAAATGGGTCAAACTGTTTCTCATAGTATTAACATGTATAAAATTTTTCCCCAGTTCTTTGCTTCCTACTGACTCCACGTTCTTTGAGATGGTAACATTTTGGTGCTGTTTCCATGAACTCTTCCAAATATACCTTTTATTGCATATTTCACACAAGAAACCCTCAATATAGTGTGATTTCGTATGTTTCTTAAAATGGTAAAATAATTTAAATGAATAGTTGCATTTCTCACAATGGAGTAAGACCTTCACATGTAATAGCTGACGTTCCACAATTTCAATAACTTCTACCTGCTTGCTTGTAGGTTCAGATGCACAGCCATATTCTTCTTTAATTTACCCCTTTCTATCACCTTGATGGTACCTGCTGTAATATCCACCAATAGTGCTTGAGTGGAATTATCAGAGGAACCTGTGCCTGTATGTATTGGACTGTTTGGCAAAAGCCAATTCATCTTCCACTTTGTGCCTTCAGCAATCTCCACCTCAATTTCAACAGGTTCTGACTGTGCAAATTGCATTGATTTGGTGATAACATTTGAAGTTTCTGCAATCTTCCTTTTTTGCCTCACTTTTTACTGTGGTATTTTCTTCTAATGGAGTTTTCTTTTTTCCTGACTTTGAGGATTTTCATATCTTTTAGCATTTGTAGAACCTCTGCTGCTTTACATACATCATTGGCTGCTTCTCCTTGTATCATTAATTTTGCTGTGTATGTAAACGCAATTAAATGACAAAAAGTCATTTTACTAACACCTTTGATTTCCAGAAAAGGTTCTAGAGTAAACTTCTAAAAGAATTAGTAGAAGAACTTACAGTAGGTAGCTAAAACAGCCTCATAGGCCTTAAAATGGTGTCCTTCAACAATTAGGATGATGTCAGTAAGCTGATCTTGCTCTCATTGTTCAATTGGTCTAGGGTCATTTTATTAAGTTCCGAGAACTCCTGAAGGCATTCCATTGTTTCTTCAGCTTCCACGGCCATCGGGTTGCTTCAGGGAAGTAGAAGCAGCCCCTACATCATTTAATATTGTATATCCCTTAACAAATTATTGTAACTTTTATTATTTTAATAGTTTTGTCTTTTAACCTTTCTGCTAAAGATATAAGTGATTTACATAACCCCTTTACAGTATTTGAGTATTCTGAATTTGACTATGTACTTACTTTCCATAGTGCCTTATACTTTCATATGCTCATGTTACTATTTAGCATCCTTTTCTTTCAGCTTGAAGAACTCCCTTTAACATTTCCTGTAAGGCAGTCTAGTGGTGGTGAGCTCCCTCATCTTTTGTTTGTCTAGGAAAGTCTTTATCTCTCATTCATTTTGAATTACAGATTTGCCAGATAAAGTATACTTATATGGCAGATTTTTTTGTCCCTTCAGCACTTTTTTGAATATATCACCCTAGTCTCTCCTGGCCCATAAGGTTTCTTCTGAGAAATTCACTGATAGGCTTATGAAGCTTCCCTTTTATGTAACAAGCCTGTTTTCTTTTCCTGCTTTAAAAAGTTTCTCTTAGGCCGGGCACGGTGGCTCACGCCTATAATCCTACCACTCTGGGAGGCCGAGGCAGGTGGATCGCTTGAGGTCAGGAGTTCGAGACCAGCCTGAGCAAGAGTGAGACCCCGTCTCTACTAAAAAATACAAACAAATTATCTGGCCAACTAAAAGTATATATAGAAAAAAAAATTAGCCGGGCATGGTGGCGCATGCCTGTAGTCCTAGCTACTTGGGAGGCTGAGGCAGTAGGATCGCTTAAGCCCAGGAGTTTGAGGTTGCTGTGAGCGAGGCTGATGCCATGGCACTCACTCTAGCCTGGGCAACAGAGCGAGACTCTGTCTCAAAAAAAAAAAGTTTCTCTTTATTATTTTTAATATTTTGTTTATAATGTGTCTTGGTATAGTCTTCTTTGAACTGTAATTGGTGATATTTGAACTTCATGTACCTAGACATCCATATCTGTCCCAGATTTGGGAAGTTTTTCAGCCATTATTTCTTTAAGTATGCTTTCTGCTCCTTCTTTCTCTCTTCTACTTCTTGAACTTCCATAATGCAAATGTTAGCTCTTTTTTTTTTTTATTTTTTTTTTGAGACAGAGTCTCACTCTGTTGCCCAGGCTAGAGTGCCATGGTGTCAGCCTAGCTCACAGCAACCTCGAACTCCTGGGCTCAAGCGATCCTTCTGCCTCAGCCTCCCAAGTAGCATGTGTCACCATGCCCAGCTAATGTTTTCTATATATATATTTTTTAGTTATCCTGCTAATTTCTTTCTATTTTTAGTACAGATGGGGTCTTGCTCTTGGTCAGGCTGGTCTCGAACTCCTGAGCTCAAACAATCCTCCTGCCTTGGCCTCCCAGAGTGCTAGGATTACAGGCATGAGCAACTGTGCCTGGCCTTAGCTCTCTTTTTGGTGTCCCATAACTCTTGTAGGCTTCCTTCATTCCTTTTTATTCTTTTTTCCCCTTTGACATGATAATTTCAAATGACTTATTTTGAGTTCACAGATTCATGCTTCTGCTTGGTTATGTCTGCTGCCGATACTCTACATTGCATCTTTCATTTCATTTATTGTATTATTCAGCTCCAGAATTTCTGTTTGGTTCTTTTTATGATTTCTATCACTTTAGTGAACTTCCTGTCTTGTTCAGGCATTGTTTTTGTGCTATTTTTGAATTGTCTGTTTGTGTTCTCATGTAGTAGAATTCTTGAAACAATTATTTTGAATTATTTATTGAGCAATCCATAGATCTCCATTTCTTTGGGGTTGGTTACTGGAATACTATTGTGCTCCTTTAGTTGTGTCATATTTCCTTGATTCCCCTCCCCCCATTCTTCGAAGCCTTGTGTTGCTGTATTCACAGCCTCTAGGCTTTACTGACTGGCTTTGGGAAGGAAATGCCTTCATCAGTCCATCTGGCTAGGAATTCTTAAGCTCTCTCAGATCTTTGCTTTGAATGTGCCTGCTCCACACTTCTTGTTACCTCCTGGGTGGTAATTCTTAAGATTGTATGCCTTCACTTGATCCTGAAATATGGCCAAGTGCTGAGAGCCTCCTGTTTATTTTCCCTAGCATGGTGCCCTGAAATGCTCAAGTTTACATGTCTTCTCTCAATCCTGCAGAGTCCAGTTGTCTGTCTGTGTGAGACACTTGCACTTGCCATCCATGGGGTAGTGCTTAGAGAGCTGGCCTTGGAGGGGGAGGTGATGCACATGGATCATTTGGGATTCTCATGGCCAGTTTGGGGTGTCTGCAGGTGAGGTGTCCCAAGAGGCTCATGGTTGCGGTTCCTGATGAAGTCCAAGGAGTTGTTAGTAAGGTCAGTGGCCTCTCTTCTCTCCTCATAACCTCTCCCAACCATTCATCTCTATGATCACCTTAGTAATCTGGGTAAGTGAGAAAGAAGTGGGACTCTTTTTTTTTTTTTTTTTTTTTTTTTTTTGAGACAGAGTCTCGCTTTTTTGCCCAGGCTAGAATGAGTGCCGTGATGTCAGCCTAGCTCACAGCAACCTCAAACTCCTGGGCTTAAGCAATCCTCCTGCCTCAGCCTCCCGAGTAGCTGGGACTACAGGCATGCGCCACCATGCCCAGCTAATTTTTTTTTCTATATATATTTTTAGTTGTCCAGATAATTTCTTTCTATTTTTTTAGTAGAGACGGCGTCTCACTCAGGCTGGTCTCGAACTCCTGACCTTGAGCGATCCACCTGCCTGGGCCTCCCAGAGTGCTAGGATTACAGGCGTGAGCCACTGCACCTGGCCAGAAGTGGGATTCTTGATCAGCATCCTGCACAGCTGGGAGAGCCAGACAATCTCACCCACTGTGTTCTTACTTCCCCTGATGGGAGAAATTATAGACCAAGAGAGTCACTCTTGCACGGAGTTTTGCTATCTTAGGAAAAGGGTGACATGGCTAAAGTGATATTGTTCTTCTTACTCTCTTCAACGCATCTATTCTTAGGTTTTTTACTCCAGTTGGGTGCTGGAACTTCTCCACTGTACTCCTGGATTCCCACAAAGGTATTCTCATCTGTAGGTAGTTGTCAAAATCAATGCTTTTGTGGAAGGATGATAGTAGAAAGCTCCTATTCTGCCATCTTGCTGACATCACTCCTCTTTCTCAAATATTCATCAACCAACAGGCTTTACTTTTGGGATCAAGGGGGCATTTATTTTGTCATTTGGGCACTTCTGGGCAGAGGGTGAGGTTACTCATGCTCCTTAGATTAGGCATATTATAATCATTAGTTTATTGAAAACTCTTCTCTTGATTTCTGTATTTCTTCATTTTATTTATTAATATTTACTCTCCAGAATTGCCATACCCCACTCCCATTCCCCCTCTCTCCAAAGACAAACATTTCAATACACTTAATGAGTCATACTATTAGCATCAGAAAATTTTGTCTATTTATAGACAAAATATTATTATTATTTTTAGTAGAAAGTGCCTTCTCTGGGCTTGGAATTCTAGCTCTGGGCCATCCACTGCCAAACTGTATCCTTTCTTTCCAAACAAAGCCTCCACTGGTCCCTCCTGTCAGCCTCGCCCCTCTTGACTTGGCCTCTCTTGTCCCAACTCCTTGTAGAAGCCATGTTCCCATTTTCTTCTGAGTTTTTTATCTTCCCCTTCCATTGTGGAGCCTGATATACCTATTCAAGTCTTACCCTTCCTGCTTATTGGGTGCCTAAACTTATAAACTTCCTCTCTGTTAGCCTCAATTTTTTCAGAGGTGAAATGGGATATTAATCATTTCCACATAAAAGGGCTGCAATGAGTGTTAGGAGGTCATGTAGAGGGAAAACTAAGCAGGTAATAGAAGCTCAAAAATGTTCAAGCTTCATCTCTGCCCCCCATTCCTCTTGGTACCCCACAGCACAAGGTCACAATAGATGATCGGAATATGATTTTTTCTCTCTCTTCTACCTTTATAATTATTTCTCTAAGATTTGGGTTTGAGACACAACTCTAATTAACTATTGCAATTATATTGCTCAAAGGGAATGTTGTGAGAGGCCAGGAATATGTAGAAAGTGACTTGGAGTTGATCAGAGTTGGAGTTCAACCACACCCATACCTAGCTGTGTGACTTTGGCTTAAGTCTCCAGAGTTTCCCTGGGGCTCAGTTTCCTTACCTATAAGGGGGAGGGGAAATAATAGCATCTACCTCAGAAGGCCCCTCAATTTCCATCATGCATACCTTTTGGTCCACCACACCTCATTGCTCAAGATCTGGTTGATTTGGACTGCTGGGTCACCTCACCCTGCATCAGCTGACCCAAGCCACTCTCCCTTCTAGAGAATTCACATCCTGGGACAGAGGGGAGACTGTCATGCAACAAATGATATCACATAGGCCCTCTTAAGCAAGACTGCACAATCACAGAGCCAAATCCAACTTCATTCATCATTCAACCATTTATACACCTGAATTCATGTGATGAATGGCTACTCTGGAAGCAGGCAGGTAGTGAGTAAACTTGAGGTTGTTTGTGTCAGGAATGTTGAGACTGGAGCAAGTTAGTGGCAGAGCATGAGGAAAGAAGGTAGATTTGACAGACATAAAGAAGAAAATCAACTGAACTTGGTGAGGGATCAGCTATGAGGAGACAGGAGAAGTTTAGGCTGCACGTAGGGCAGAGAACAGAGAGGAAACATATTGCACACATTTAAGGGGGTCATTAAGACAAAGATAAGTGCTGGAAGAACTCTGAGGGCTGAGAAATCAGTGTGTGATAGAATGGGCAGAACCATCTTTCTGGCAGAGGAGGGATTCAGGCTGACTCACTATGTGACTTTGGATCAGTCACATCTTTGTCTGGCTCTCTAGGTTTCCACCTAAATTGGGAGACAGAGAATAATAATTGGGAGGATTGAATTACATAAGAGAATGTTAAAGAAGTGCCTACCCCTGTGCGTGATAGGGATGGGGAGGCACGTGGCAGGTGTGTTTGGTCAAGGGTGGGGTGGGGCCTGGCTGCCATTCGTGCAACAGCAATGTGGCAGGCAGGAGGACACACATACATACAGATAAAGTGGGGTATGGGAGGAGGGGAAATGTGACCTGAACACATACATGTTGGATTCAAGGACTCAAAGGCCAAGACAGTCAAATCAATCTTATGCTGGGAAACCCTCCTATCTTGGCAGTCAGCAGAAAGGGGCTTCTCTGAACTGTGAATCCTAGACTGCCACTTCCTCAGGAAGTACCCAGGCCTGGGAGGCCCAAGGCATCTGGGTTCTGATCTCAAGTCAGCACCGTAATTTCTCTGTGACCCTGAGTTAATTCTAAACCACTCTGGGTCCCAGGTTTCTCATATGAACAAGAACAATAAGAAGGGCATGTGTGCATTGATGGGGAGGTGTATGAAGTATTTCCCAAGGTTATCTCCAGGTTTATTTATGCTTCAGTTCCGTGACCCTGAGTCGTTTTTATTTTTAAAAAGTCTGATCCTGTCTCTGTCCCTGACTTTCTGTGTGGCCTTGAGCCGAGGTCCCTCTCTCGGCTTATTTTCACATCTGAAGTATCTCTAATCTCCTGATTGGACAAGAGAGTCTCCAATGTCCAATAATTCTCCCTGAAGGACTCTCACCCTCGTCTCAAGCTAAAAGCTTCAGACAATCAAAAAAGTGAAATGCTGGTCACAGATGACCCCCCCTCCAAATTTTCCATCTTCTCTCACTGCCCTCAACTCCATACTGTCAGGAGCTTTCAGCACTGGCTTGATTGCCAAACTCGTTGCTATGACAACGGTTACAAATAACTCAGATGCAGGCAAAGATTTTAACCCAAGAGCTGCTGGTCCAAGGGCTTCTTGCTCCCTCCCCAGACCAGACTGAGGGAACAAGCCAAAAAATTATTTGGGATCACATTACTCTCTGGCTCAGAAGCCTGTCAAGGCTCCTAAATGTCAACAAGAATAAATTCTGGCATTCAAGCTCCCCCCAAAAAAACCTGACTTGAATCTTTCCAATCACATTTCCCACTTGCTCCCATTAAAAAGTGTTCACTACTAGGGATTAGGGGGTTGGGGGTCAGTAAACTCACAACTAATGGACGCAATGAGCATTGTAGGGGGGGAAAGGCCCACCCCAAATCATGGTTTCGGTGTTGCAAAGTCATAACATGTATCCAAAATGTTTGTACCCCCATAATATCCTGAAATAAATAAATAAAAAAACCAAATGGTAACCCACCAACAGCGAGTCCACTTGCTCAAGGTTTCTTAGGCATGGCTCGGGGTCATGGTCCTCAAATTTGGCTCAGAATAAATCTCTTTAAAATTAAAAATAAATAAAAATAAATAAATAAAAAGTGTTCACTACTATTTTTTTTTTTTTTTGAGACAGAGTCTCACTCTGTTGCCCGGGCTAGAGTGAGTGCCGTGGCGTCAGCCTCGCTCACAGCAACCTCAAACTCCTGGGCTTAAGCGATCCTACTGCCTCAGCCTCCCCAGTAGCTGGGACTACAGGCATGCACCACTATGCTCGGCTAATTTTTTTTCTATATATATTTTTTAGTTGGCCAGATAATTTCTTTCTATTTTTTTAGTAGAGACAGGGTCTCGCTCTTGCTCAGGCTGGTCTCGAACTCCTGACCTTGAGCAATCCACCCACCTCGGCCTCCCAGAATGCTAGGATTACAGGCGTGAGCCACCGCGCCCGGCCTCACTACTATTTTTTGAAACCTACTGTATGCCAAGCCTTGTGTTGGATGCTTTATCTGTAGTATCAAAGAAAATTTTCCCACAACTCTATCAAGTAGACAGATTGAGGCTTATGGATATAAGTGAGTTGAGTAAGGATGTCAGAGAGTCAGAATTCAAACTCAAGCCTGTAAGATTCCCAAACCCAGTGGTTCACATGTTGTTCTACCTACTTGGCATATCCAGATAATCTCTGGCAGATTTGGATTTCCATTCAAGAATATTGGATACATTTGTCTCCTCTGAGTCCTAAGACCCTAAAAAACAAGAGTAAAGGAAGCAAGCATAGAAACTCACAACTCCAAATAAAACTGGTGGAGTTTCCATCAATGGGAGAGATTTCAACATCTTTCTGGCAAGCAGAAAGGGGCTGGAGGTGTGGTAACAGAAAGCAGGGAAAGACATGGGCATAGTGCATACATGGGAGGAGATCCACCAGAAAAGAGCTAATCTACCTTGAAAACTCTGAAGAGGTGCAGAAAAGGTATCCTAACAGTGGGAGTGAGATGTAGAGCCTCAAACAGGGAATAATTGGAAGTGTGTGTTGGAACAGTTTATCTTCCCCTACCTGCCCTTTACCTCCCCCATGCTTGTGGGTAGAAATCACAAGAGCCAAGCATCTACACTCCAGCAAAGTACCAGAGGGTTCTCCAAAGAAATCAAACAGTCCCAGAGCAAAGGCCTCTACTTTTTGAACTTAGAAGTCCTTGCAGATTGTGCAGGTCCCCACCCAGTCACTTCAAGGGGAAGTCTAATAGTGGATTTGACCAACTCCTGCCCCTTACACAGACCTTCCCAGTCAACTTTATATCGTGTTCTTCTTAAATCAACAGCTCACAGGTTAATCTTTAGGGATGAGGTCTCACTCTTTGGCACAACTGGAGTGCAGTGGCGTGATCATAGCTCACTAAAGCCTCAAACTCCTGGACTCATAGTATCCATTATGAATAAAATGTTAAATGTTTTGTGTATTGACATAATCTGCATGTACTTTAATAGTATTATTATGCTTCCATTGACTTAATTATTTATACAAACATGGATTTGGAATGGACTGTCACTGAAAATTATTATTTGTCCTTGAGAAATGTGTGTTCATATTTTTCCAAAGCTTTTGCTCACAAAATGTAGTTGGGACCACATCAGGAGACATGAAGGCTTAAATTGCTGTTGACTCCTCTTGGAGGAAATGCTGTAAAAATGGATGAGACTGAATTGCTGGTCCCACTACAAATATTGTTATTTAGCTTGAAAAACAATACATTCTGTGAAATATACTTCTGACTATTGTGATGGCCTTGTGTGGGCCATGGAGACCAGGTCACCATTTTCAGGCAGGTGTTAGAATGTCCCAGAATGAAAAGGGGTCTGGGAAGTGTTATGCTGTAGTAGGAAATACAGTTAGCCTAGGACTAGGGAACAGAGTAATGACTTCCTTTCTCTGATGCCAAGGTGAGAGCTGGACTGCAAGTAGGAAGTACATGGCCAAAACCATACAGTGGATAGTAGATAATCTTGCCCACACATGATGTCAGGCTGGAGGATAAGGAGAGAAACATCGAGTAGGTATCCTACTTAATGGTGACATTCTCTAGAAGAGGTACTATCTGTTATTCACTTAAAATTTTCCTTTCTGGCCTGGTAAATTATCTTTTGTTATCTTTAAAACTCCAGTAAAATTATCTTACACACAGAAGGAAGATATTGCACCCATAAAAGAAACAAAGAAAAGGATGCTATGAAAAAGGCACCTTTCAAAGAGAGTGACATCAGCAAGATGGTGAAGTAGGAAGCCCTGGACCATCCTTTTACTATACAAACACACCAATTCAGCAACAATTCATGGGAAAATTCCCTTTGTAAGCAATCCATATACTAATTGAAGGTTCTTGTATCCTGAGTGAATGTGAAACCAGAAGCTTTTTAATTTGATCAGGTCCCATTTATTTATTTTTGTTGTTGCTGTGATTGCCTTTGGGGTCTTCTTCATAAATTCTTTGCCTAAGCCAATGTCTAGAAGAGGTTTTCCCACATTTTCTTCTAGAATTCTAATATTTTCACACCTTAGGTTTAAGTCTGTTATCCACCGTGAGTTGATTTTTGTGAGACATGAAAGGTGCAGATCCTGTTTCAGTCTTCTACATGTGGCTATCCAATTTTCCCAGTGCCATTTATTGAATAAGTATTCTTTTCCCCAGGGTGTGTTTTTGTTTGCTTTGTCAAAGATTAGATGGCTATATGAAGATGGTTTTATATCTCGGTTCTCAGTTCTGTTCCATTGGTCTATATCTCTGTTCCTGTGCCAGTACCATGCTGTTTTAGTTACTATAGCCTTGTAGTATAGCTTGAAGTCTGGTAAATTGATGCCTCCCAATTTGTTCTTTTTCCTTAAGATTGCTTTTGCTATACAGGGTCTTCTCTGGTTCCATATGAAGTGTAAAATTATTTTTTCTAGATCTGCAAAAAATGATATTGGCATTTTAATCGGGATTGCATTGAATCTGTAGATCACTTTGGGTAGTATAGACATTTTAACAATGTTGATTCTGCCGAACCATAAGCATGGTATGGTTTTCCACCTGTTTATGTCCTCTGTTATTTCCTTCCTCAGTGTTTCATAGATCTCCCTGTAGAGGTCTTTTACCTCCTTAGTTAAATATATTCCTAAGTATTTTATTTTCTTTGTTGCTATTGTGAAGGGTATTGAGTCTTTGATTTGGTTCTTAGTTTGACTGTTGTTGGCATATAGAAATGCTACTGAGTTCTGCACATTGATTTTGTAACCTGAGACTTTGCTGAATTTGTTTATCAATCCCAGTAATCTCATGGCAGAATCTTTGGTTTTTTTTTTTTTAGCAGATATACATCTATACATTTAAAACCGACTCATTTTTGACAAGGGCACTAAGAATATACAATAGAAAGGACAGTCTCTTCAGCATATGATTTTGGGAAAACTGGATATCCATATGCAGATATCTCTCATCATGTATAATAATCAAACTAAAATGTATTAAAGAATTAAATCTAAGACCCGAAACTATGAAACTACTGGAAGAAAACATTGGAGAAATGTTCTGGAACATTGGTCTAGGCAAAGATTTTTTGCGTGAGACCTCAAAAGTGCCAGTGACAAAAGCAAAAATAGATAATTGGGAGTACATCAAGCTAAAAAGCTTCTGCACAGCAAAGGTAAAAATCAACAAAGTGAAGAGACAACCCACAAAATGGGAGAAAAAATTGCAAACTATCCATCTGACAAGGATTAATAACCAGAATATATGAGGAAATCAAACAACTTTTTAGAAAATAACCAAATAACCCAATTTAAAAATAGTTAAAAGAGTAAAATAGACATTTCTCAAAAAAAGACACACAAATGGCCAACAGGTATATGAAAAATTGTCAACATCACTAGTCATCAGAGGAATGCAAATCAAAACCACAATGAGATATCATCTCACCCCAGTTAAAATGGCTTTTATCAAAAAGGCAGGGCATAATGAATGTTGGTGAGGATGTGGAGAAAGGGGAACCCTTGTACACTGTTGGTGGGACTGTAAATTAGTATAACCACCATGGAAAATTGTATGGAGTTTCCTCTAAAACACTAAAAATAGAACTACCATATAATCCAGCAATTCAACTACACGGTATATATGTAAAAGAAAGATAAACAATGTATCCAAGAGATATCTGCACTCCCATGTTTATTAAAGCACTATGCACAGGAGCCCAGATATGGAATCAACCTAAATGTCCATCAGTGAATGAATAAAGAAAATGTGGTATATGTATACACAGTGGAATATTATTAAGCCACAAAAAAGAATGAAATCCTGTCATTTCCAGCATTGTGAATGTATCTGGAGGTCATTCTGTTAAATGAAATTAGCCAAACACAGAAAGACAAATATTGCATGTTCTCTCTCATGTGTGGGAACTAAAAAAGCAGGTCTCATGAAGATACAGAATAGATTGGTGGTTACTAGAGGCTGGGAAGAGTAGTGGGGACAGGGGGATGAAAAGAAGTTGATTAATGGGTACAAATATACGACTAGATAGAAGAAATACGGCCTAGTGTCTGATAGATCAGTAGGGTGACTACAGTTTACAAGAATCTATTGTACATTTCAAAATAGCTAGAAAAGAATAATTTGAACATTTCTAGCATAAAGAAAAGACAAATATTTAAGGTGACAGATATCTCAATTACCCTGATTTGATCTTTACACATTATGTAAGTGTATTAAATTGTCACATTTGCCCCAAAATATATGTCTATTATGTATCAATTTTAAACATTTTAAAAATCAGTCAGTGCAATCCAGCATATCAACGGGATAAAGAAGGATAGTTATCCTATTGATATGCTAGATTAGCACATCAATTGACACAGAAAAAGGATTTGATAAAATTCAGCATCCTTTCATGATTACAAGAAGAAAAAACTCTCACAACACTAGGAATACACGGTAACTTCTTCAATTTGAAATGAATATCTTCAAAGAAAAAACCTACAGGTAACACCATACTTGATGGTATAAGATTGAATGCTCTCCCACTAAGATAGAGAGCAAGGCAAGGATGTCCACTCTCATCACAGTACTGGGAGATTCAACCACTGCAACAAGGCAAAATAAAGAAAGAAAAGTAATATGAATTAGACAGGAAGAAATAAAACTCTGTATTTATAGACAGCATCATTGTCTATGTAGAAAAGGAATTTACGAAGAAACCTCTAGACTAATAAGTGAGTCACATAATACGAGATCAACACATAAAAATCACTTGCATTTCTATACATTGACTATGAACAAATGGAAAACAAAATTTTAACAGGTAATACTACTAACAATTGCTCCATAGGAAATAAAATACTTAGGTATAAATCTAACAAAAAGTGTACAGTATTTGTATGATGAAAATTATACATTGCTGATGAAAAAAATCGAAGAAGACCTAAATATCAAGACCAGTAGTCCAGGCCAACTATCTCACTAACATTCAACTAACAGGAAGGAGTAAGGCTCAAACCCATGTAGCCCTTCTCCTACACACTATGTACTAGACAATATCGACCCAGAGAGACCAACATCAAGACATATTATAGCAAAATTACTGGACCTTTTTTTTAAGGGAAAATATTTTGGGCATTTAGGGAAAAAAGAATTTGTGGTTTACAAGGGTAAAAAAATTAGATTACCCTTAGACTTTTCAATAAAAACATTTTATACCAGAAGAAAACAAGGTCACATATTTAATATAGTTAAGGAAAGAAAGTGTGAGCTTAGGATTTTATATCTGGAAAAACTGACTTTCAAGTATAAATGACACAGAAAAACTCATC
The DNA here is from genome assembly GCF_020740605.2 of Lemur catta. Taxonomy (NCBI): domain Eukaryota; kingdom Metazoa; phylum Chordata; class Mammalia; order Primates; family Lemuridae; genus Lemur; species Lemur catta. The sequence continues at coordinate 55,174,793 of NC_059155.1, read as the reverse complement.
AATATGCAAGGGCCCACGGGCCCTTCCTGAAGAATCTATCAGAGAACCAGGCCCAGATAACCTGCTACAGATAACCAGATGTGTGTCTATAATCACCATAGGACTTGTTGTGAGCATTAAATGTGTGATTATTGTAGAACTAAGAATCAACATGGGTTAAGAGGGAGAGAGTATATTATGTAGGCTATGTGCTCTGACAATGTAAGTATTGTATGATTATTTTTAACAATTGGTAGTGAAGAACAGTGGAGAATGGGAAGATCATATGTCAAAAAATGTTTTAATGTCCCCAGTAACTATACTGGTAGTATTATTAGTATAAATTATAAATGGTCAAAAAGTAAAAAAGATGAAGGCAGAATCTATAGGTTTGTGGGCAATATTCAACTATTGTGTCTAGGGTTTCACACTGGGGTAATAAAACTACAAAAAATTACAAGCAATTAATTAACATAAAAGTCAGGATAGTAGTTACTTATTAGGGGCAGGGGGCAGGGGAATCTGTGATTGGGATGTGGCACATAGAAGGGGCTTCCCGGGTGACTGGCAAAGTTTTATTTCATACCCTTGTTTTCACATTTTAATAATTCCTTGAGGCCGGGCGCGGTGGCTCACGCCTGTAATCCTAGCACTCTGGGAGGCCGAGGCGGGTGGGTCGCTTAAGGTCAGGAGTTCGAGACCAGCCTGAGCAAGAGTGAGACCCCCCGTCTCTACTAAAAATAGAAAGAAATGATTTGGACAGCTAAAAATATAGAGAAAAAAATTAGCCAGACATGGTGGCACATGCCTGTAATCCCAGCTACTCGGGAGGCTGAGGCAGGAGGATTGCTTGAGCCCAGGAGTTTGAGGTTGCTGTGAGCTAAGCTGACGCCACGGCACTCTAGCCCAGGCAACAGAGCGAGACTCTGTCAAAAAAAAAAAAAAATTCCTTGAGCCACACATTTGATCCATGTGGTTTTCTGTATCTATGTTTTATTTTAAAATAAAAAGATTGTTTTTAAAAAGAGAGTTTCAGAAATAGATGTAGCTGTCCTCTTCCTTCTGTAGCTACAGAGAATTACTATTCTTCTTCCCAAACTATTTAAAAGAATCTGATTTGTTAAAGTGTTAGGTTGAAAACATTCACAGAAGATATAAAGTTTTTTCCTCTGTGCAAAATAGACTTCTGTGTATTGAGTAATTGTTATCAATTGTTACATTCTTTCTTCATATGAATCTAGCCTTGGGAATATCAGTTGCACAACAGTATCTTGTAAGATTCCAAAAACTAGAGAAATTGTTGCCATGTCCTGTGAAAGTAGCCTCCAAAAGAAACCTAAAATACTGATTGGCTGTCTTATTTGATAAATGTTTGCCCTGGTAATAATGTTGCAATTGCTATCTCCATGTTACTAAAGAATTTAAATAATTACTTGTAAGGTTGCTCTATCAAATCAAAAGTCAATGGTTGCCAGTTCTTCCATATCAATGACTTTTAAAAGCCGTTACTTTGAAAAATGTCTCTTTTTAACTACAATAAAAAAGTGCATTACGAGAGGGAAAACTCCATAGCAATGACAATAAATCAACTACTGTAGACACAACTGGGATAAATTTCACAACATAAAATTAAAAAACAGGCAAAATTCATTAAAAATGTTTAAAGTCTAAAGCTGAGCACAGTGGTACATGCCTGTAGTTCCAGCTACTTGAGAGGCTGAAGCAGGAGGATTGCTTGAGCCCAGGAATTTGAATCTAGCCTGGGCAACACAGCAAGACATCATCTCTTAAAAAGAAAGGAAGATGGAGAAAGAAGAAAGCAAAGAAGGAGGAGGAGGAGGAGAGAGAGAGAGAGAGACAGAGAGAGAGAGAGGAGAGAGAGAAGAGGGGAGGAAGGCGGGATGGGGGAAGGGAGAAGAGAGGGAAGGGAAGAGGGGAAGGGAGAGAAGAGAAGGAAGGGAGGGAAGAGAAGGAAGGGAGAAGAAAGAAGAAAGAAAGAAAGAAAGAAGGAAGGAAGGAAGGAAGGAAGGAAGGAAGGAAGGAAGGAAGGAAGGAAGGAAAGAAAGAAAGAAAGAAAGGGAGAGAAAGCAAGAAAGAAAGAGAGAAAGAAAAAGAAAGAAGGAAGGAAAGAGAGAGAAAGAAAGAGAAATAAAGAAAAGTCTAGGGTACTGGCCAACATTTGGGGAGACTTAGTGTTAGTGGCCAGGAGGAAGCCTGAGAGGTGGCTTTAAAAGGAGAAATAACTATGAAATACTGCAAGGTAGGACTGAGATCCTGCCATCATAGGAGTAAATGCTATCAAGCCAGCAGGCATTTGGAATTGTATCTTATTTTTCACTTATCATTTCCCCTGCATGTATCTCTTCATTTAGAACCTTATAGGGAGTGGTGACAGTGGGCTGGGGAAAGATGCCAGTATCCTTGGGTCCTCTGATAATCATGCCATTTTAATGCCATAAAAATTATACCAAAATAAACCAGATTCCTGGGAGGTAAACTCAGAAGATTGATCCATCAAAGTGGTAGAAGAAAAGCTGCAACCACAACAAAACTTCAATTTTAAAAAAGGAAGGAAGGAAGAAAGGAAGAGAGGTTGGAAGGGGGAGAGAGAGAAAGAGACAGGAAGGAAAGAAGGAAGGGAGGGAGGGAGGAAGGCAGGCAGGCTGCCTTTAGTTCAGTATCACCTGGTCAGTGTATATATTGTATCTTGCAGGACACATAAGTGACAGGACAGTGAATCAAATGGTCATCATTTGCTGGATTACATCCTTGGGAGAAAAACAAGTCTCTTGTTAGCAAACAAACACCAGGCTGGGCACATAACCCAGGACCAAGAGAATCAGGTTTTGGTTACAGAGATCATCAAGCACACATGACCTAGGATGACTCAGCCAGACTGAAGAGAATTAGCGTTTGTTTGATGGCTGCTGAGAGAGGTGTCCACATTCTCTCTTCTGGGTTGCTTGAGGAAGCACATAGCCCTCGTGGCTACTGGCAGTCACCTTACACCCACAAGGGAATCCTGAAATTAAAAGTAGGAAAAGGGGACTTGAGCTTTGAGGAACTATGCTTGCAGGTCATCCTACTGCTGAACTTTCTAATAAGTTGAGCCAATTAATTCCCATTATTTCTTGAGGCAACGTGAGATGGGGTTTCTGTTGTTTGAATCTGAGGGCAGTTTAACTGATACAGGAGCGGTTTGACATAGATGAAAGGAAGGACTTTCAATAAGGTCTTTTCCTTTAGGAGGCAGAAGGAGCCAAAGGATTCAAGGGGGCACTAGTATGAGTCACTATCACATGAGGGAAAAAGGAAAGATCCATGTAGTTCCAAGGAATCTTACTTTATCTATACAGATGTTCTACATTGTAGATATTATTATATCCTTCTTCACCATGAGACAATGCAAAGTTGTCAAATAACTTGCAGTATAATGTAGTGAAAAAGCACAGACCTCAGAATTAAAGGGGAATGGATTTCAGAGTGATGACAGAAAGATGGCAGAATAAAAGTTTCCAACCCTCAAACACCCAGAAAAACACCAATTTTAACAACCCCTCACAAATGAGAATACCTTTACAGAAGCTGAGGACTCCAGGTGAGTGGTCTTAGCACCTGATGGAGCAAAAAATATCTGACAAGAGACACATTGAAGAAGTTAAGAAGAACAGTCTCACTTTACCTACCTCCCCCCTCCCCCAAGGTGGCACAGCTCAGTGCCAAGAGAGACCCTCTTGGCCCATGATTTCTCCAATGGGATAAAGCGAGAGCCAAGTGAGTGCCCAGCTTTCCCAGCCTTGCAGGATGCTACCCAAGAAGCCCAATTCTGTCTTGCTTTGCTTGTATTCAGCAACACAAAAATAGCAATAGATTCTAATACTCCACTGTTTTTTGTTTGTTTGTTTTTTTTTTTTGAGACAGAGTCTCACTTTGTTGCCCCGGCTAGAGTGAGTGCCATGGCGTCAGCCTAGCTCACAGCAACCTCAAACTCCTGGGCTCAAGCGATCCTACTGCCTCAGCCTCCCGAGTAGCTGGGACTACAGGCATGCGCCACCATGCCCGGCTAATTTTTTTTCTAGATATATTTTTAGCTGTCCAGATAATTTCTTTCTATTTTTTTTAGTAGATATGGGGTCTTGCTCAGGCTGGTCTCGAACTCCTGACCTTGAGCGATCCACCCACCTCGGCCTCCCAGAGGGCTAGGATTACAGGCGTGAGCCACCGCGCCCGGCCAATACTCCACTTTTGATAATGAATTGATCATCCAGACAGAAAATCAATACGGGAACATTGGACTTGAACAACATTTTAGACCAGATGGAGCTAACAGACATATGCAGAATTTTCTACCTAACAGCAGCACAATACACATACTTCACAAGAGCACATGGAACATTCTCCAGGATAGATCATGTGTAGGTCCTAAAACAAGCCTTAACAAATATCAAGCACCTTTTCAACCAAAATGGTATAAAACTAGAATTCAGTAACAGGAGGAAAACTCAGAAATATGTGGAAATTAAACAACATGCTCCTGAACAACCAATGGATCAAAGAAGAAATCAAAAGGGAAGTCAAAAGCTATCTAGAGACACACAAAAATGGACAAACAAAACACACAGAGACTCAGAGATGCAGCAAAAGCAGTACTAAGAGGGAAGTTTATAGCAATAAATGCCTACATTAAGAAAAAATAAAGATCTCAAACAAACAACCTATCATCACACCTCAAAGAACTAGACAAATAAGCATGAACTAAGCCTGGAATTAGCAGAAGGAAGGAAATAACAAAGATCAAAGCAGAAATAAATGAAATAGAGACTAGAAAAACAACAGAGAAAGTCAATGAAATTAAGAGTTGTTTTTATGAAAAGATAAAACAATTTTGACAAACCCTAAGTAAGCTAGAATAACTAGGGGAGAAAAGACTCCAATAAATAGAATCAGAAATGAAAGAGGAGACATTACAGCCAGTACCACAGAAATACAAAGGATCATAAGCAACTGCTATGAACAATTATAAGCCAACAGATTGGATAACCTAGAAGAAATGCACAAATTTCTAGAAACATACAACCTACTAAGACTGAATCATGAAGAAATATAAAGCCTGAACAGAACAACATTATGAGTTAGGAATAAAAAATTTCCCAAAATAGAAAAGCCCAGGACCAGATGACTTCACTGGTAAATTCTACCAAACATTTAAAGAACTAACACCAATCCTTCTCAAGTCCCTTCAAAAAAAATTGAAGAGGAAGGAATACTACCAAACTCATTATACGAGGCCAGCATTACCCTTATGCCAAGGCCAGACAAGGGTGCTACAAGAAAAGGAAACTACAGGCCAATATTCCTGATGAACATAGATGCAAAATTCCTCAACAAACTACCAGCAAACTGAATTCAACAGCACATTAAAAGGATCACGCACCATCATCAAGTGGAATCTGTCCCTGGGAAACAAGGATGCTTCAGTGTGTGCAAATCAATCAATGTGATACACCACATTAATAGAATGACAGATAGAAAAATCATTTGATCATCTCAAGAGATGCAGAAAAAGCATTTGACAAAACTCAACATCAGTTCAACAAATTAGGTATAATAAGAATGGACCTCAACATAATAAATGTCATATATGAATATGACAAGCCCAGAGCAAACATCATACTCCATGGTGCAAAGCTGAAAGCTTTTCCTCTGAGATCAGGAGCAAGACAAGGATGCCCACTCTTACCACTTCTATTCAACATAGTACTGGAAGTCCTAGCCAGAATAATTATGCAAGAAAAAGAAATAAAAGGCAACCTAATTGGGAAGGAAGAAGTAAAATTGTCTCTCTTTGCAGACAACATGATCTTGGATATAGAAAACTCTAAAGACTCTACAAAAAACCTGTTAGAACTAATAAATAAATATCATAAAGTTGCAGGATACAAAATCAACATACAAAAGTCAGTTACATTTTTATACACGGACAGTGTGAACAATCTGAAAAAAAAAAGATCAAGAAAGCAATCACCTTTACAATAGCACCAAAAAAAGAAAGAAAAGAAAAGAAAAGAAAATCTTAGGAATGAAATTGAGCAGGCAACAAAAGCAAAGGTAAACAAGCAGGATCACATCATATAAAAAGCTTCTGCACAGCAAAGGAAACAATCAACAACAGCAAAAATGGCAACCCACAGAATAGGAGAAAATATTTGCAAACTATATATCTGACAAGGAATAGGAGAAAATATTTGCAAACTATATATCTGACAAGGGGGTAAAACCCAAAATACATAAAAAACTCAATAGCAAAAAAAGAAATAACCCAAATAAAAAATGGGAAAAGGACCAGAAAACACATTTCTCAAAAGAAGATATAAAAATGGCCAACAGTTAAATGAAAAGGTGCTCAACATCACTAATCATAAAGAAATGCAAATCAAAACCACAGTGGGATATTACCTCATACCTATTAGGATGACTATTACTGAAAAAGCAAAAGATAACAAGTGTTGGCAAGGATGTGGAGAAAAGGGAACCCTGGTGCACTGGTGGTGGGAATGTAAGTTGGTGCAGGCATTATGGAAAACAGTATGGAAGTTCCTCAAAAAATTAAAAATAGTACTACCATAGGATCCAGCAACCTCACTTCTGGGTATGTATCCAAAGCGATTTAAATCAGGATCGCAAAGAGATACCTGCACTCCTCGTGTTCACTGCAGCATGATTCACAATAACCAAAATATGAAAACGGCCTAAATGTCAATTGACAGATGAATGGATAAAGAAAATGTGGTATATACTAATACATACAATGGAATATTATTCAACCTTAAAAGTGAAGGAAATCCTGCCATTTGCGACACCATGGATGGACCTAGAAGACATTATGCTAAATGAAATGAGCCAGGTACAGAAAGAAAAATACTATGTGATCGTGCTTATACGTGGAATCCAAAATAGTCAAACTCATAGAAGTTTGTGCAATGGTGGTGGCCAAGAGCTTGGTGGGGGGTAAGGGTAGATGAGAAGATGAAGGTCAAAGGGCACAAAGTTTCAGTTATGCAAGGCAAATAAGTTCTGGAGCTCTATTATACAGCATAGTGCCTATAGCTAACAATACTGTATTGTATACTTAAATTTGCTAAGAGGATAGTTCTTATGTTAAATGTTCTCACCACAAGAAACAATTATAATAATGAAGGGGGCAGGGAGGTGATCAATATGTCTATGGCCTTGATGGTGGGGATGGTTTCATGGGTGTATACTTATCCCCAATCTCATCAAGTTGTATATATTAAATATGTACAGCTTTTTACATGTCAATCATACCTCAATAAAGTGGCAAGGAAAGAAGGAAGGAAGGAAGGAAGAAAAAAAGAAAGAAAAGAAAGAAAAAGGATGGATTTGAGTCCCAGCTGTGATACTTAATGGGATAATTATTTTACCTTTCTGGGCATTGCTTGTCTCATCATAAAAGGAGACAACAATACTACCCTTACATCACTGTTCTTTTCCTAAATTCAGAAGGGGTGTGTGAGTGTGTGTGTGTAATATGTTTTTCCTAGTGTCTGGAAATTTTTACTAAAGGCTCAAAGGTGAAACAAGTGTCTGACAAGAAGTTCCACATTCTAAAGAGGAGCTGCCAGACACACCCTTGCTCATATTTTAGTAGAGGATGGAGACAACAAACCAAGTAAATGTTTAAAATATGTTGAAGAGTCAATGGTGGTCAGTGCTGTAGAAAAAAATAAAGCAGGGTAGCTTCAATCAGGAGTGCCGGTGTGGGTGGGTTGCAATGTTAAATATAGGATGGTGAGGGCATGCCTCACTGAGAAGGTGACATTTGAATAAACGGAAGGAGCTGAGGGAATGAGTCAGGCAGGTAAGAGGGGAAACAGCTTTCCAGGCATAGGGAAGCATGGACGCAAAGGGTCTGAGGCAGGAGCATGCCCGTCCTGTTCAAGGCCCAGCAATTGGCCAGTGTAGCAGGAGCAGAGAGTGTGTGGAGCAGAGACCGTGAGGAGGGAGGCCAGAGGGATCAGTGTATGTAAGAGAAAACTGCGGATTCCTCGAAAGAAAATTATATGAAGGGAATTTGTAGGCATAGTGAGCACTTTGCCCCCCTCCCACCTTAAACCTAGCGTGGGCTGCCCCAGGAGAAACACTCACAGATTGGAGTTTTTGGTCAGAAGGGATGACGGGCAGTGCTCTCCCCGAGCTGCAGAAACATGGAGGTCTGTGGCATGTTTCTTCCAGAGCCAAAGATGAGAGAATTCTTGACACGTGATCTCGGGATTTGGGGGTGTACGTAAAGAAAGGGACTGGGACCTTCGTGAAGAATTCACTGGGAAACATGGCAGTCCAGGAGGTAGCTGAACACGGAGCCCTCTGGAAAGGACCTCACCCAAGACGGCAGCCTGCCAGGGTGATGGGGAACCAGAAGAAAAAGGCAGTGTGAATTGTCAGGAGAGAAGGAACCAGAAGGTGGGTGGGGTGAGGAGAGAACAGTTGGAGAGAATATCACTTGCTTCAGGGAATGGATGAAAAAGTCCCTACAGAGTGACTCTGAGGAACCCAAAAATGCAGCATGAAGAGTGAGCTAGTATCTGGACTCCTGCGCAGCCCAGGGTGCTAATGTTCAGGATAAACAGAGACAGTAAGACTTTGTCCTTTTTCCGCTAATAACTACCCCCGACCCCTACCTCTGGAAGAGACAGTGGGGGTTGAGGGGAGAGAGTGGAGGTGTTAAAGGACAGACCACACCCTCTGCAAGGCCTGGAGCTAGGGACCTAGAGGCTGAACTGAGTGGCAGAAAAGAAGAGACGCTTTAAAATGATGAGAATTTGAAGCCGTTACCTAGAATGGAAGAAGCTTCTAAAGAAATTCTGAGTAGCTTGTGTGGATTTTTCAAATACTGTATCTGAAAATGAGACCATTCTTTTTTATGGAAGTGATAGGAAACTGTGGGATCAGCATGAGATGCTGCCAAGGGGTGGAGAAGGTATATATTGTAGAATGTGCTTAAAGGCAAAAGTGGGGAAAATGTAAAAGCATTTGTCACTATGCCCCCACCGAATTCATCCATTCAACAAACTAGTTACATGTGTAAAGTACCTGGAATCTAGGTGGTATTTGCTATTATTTCTTCAAAGCACTAATAGCCAGAGGCTGGATCTGTGAGCTACAGTATTCTTCAATAAATTCCTTTCGTGTTCTAATTAGCTAGCATCTGGTCTTGTTGCCTGGCACCAAGAAGCCTGAGTCCTCACAGCATTTTAATCCCTGGCTCTATTGTTCTTGAGACCCCTGAAAGCATCTCTGCATTTTCTGTGATTTGATTGTTCGCAGATTTCGCTGAGCCAATAAATCTTTTTTTTTTCCCTTAAGCAAGTTCAAGCTGGTTTTCTGTCACTTTGCAACTAAAGAATCCAGTCTAATCATCTTGATGAGGGAAGGTGAATGTCCAGCTCTGGGCAGGCCAGTGGAAAAAAGGAGAAAGCACCAGTTTTCCAGCTAATCATCTGAAACCATGGCCTACAGGTGCCTTCTGGCCCCTGGTCCCACCCGACATATCCGATATCTGTTGCTCCAATTCCTCAGGAACTTCCCACACTCCATTTCCACACTATACCCAGCCCTCAACTGATCCATTTCCTTTCTGCCTCTGAATTTTTAGTCTGGTACCCCGCCCCCAACTCCCTTCAACTTTCTTTTGACTGTGAGTACCAAAAGCAACTCAAGATAATTTAAGGACAAAGGGAAATGTATTGGGAGGATCGGGAGACTTACAAAACATTCCAAAGGAGAGTTAAGCAACCAGATTCCAGGAAAGGCAAGGACCAGGTAAATGCTAAGTGGCTCAACAAGGAAAATTCGTGGATGTTTTCTTCAGAACTCCACTATTAGGATGACTTAGCTTTCAACTGTCAAGTCCCATCTCTCCAGCACAAAATTCTAAGCGCTGAAGAAGAGAGAATCTGATTTTCCTAAGTTGGGCCGCGAATCCAACCCTGGACCAATTACTTGGGTGCAGTGGGCAGTGTCACCCAACAGGTGTACCCCTGCTGCTGTACCCTCTCCACTGTGGGTAAGTAGGGAGCCATTCCTGGAGAAGAGCAGCTAGCTGTCCCCCTAACTTCTATTCCTTTGTTGCCCAGGACACGCCCTCACACCATTCTTCCAGTGTATTCGAAGACGCTCCAGCCTGTAATGCATCCAACCATAATATACACAACTGAAAATACACGCTAGTTTTTTCAACAGGAGACAAACCAAACTCAGGTTCAGGTACCTCATCCAGAGTCACCCAGAAGCAGGTTGCTACTTCCTCACATCCACAATCTCAGAAAAACATCCATTCCTCTCACTGAGCTTGATTCCAGTCCTGACATCACATTTTGCAAATAATAAATTTAGACAACATCAACAAAAGTGGGAAAATGAAAGAGTAAAGAATAAAAAAATCATGGTAACTTCTCTTTTTTATTTTTTTGAGGTTTTCAGCAATATTTTAATGACAGCAAATCCAGGGCACATTTCTGTGCCTCAGTTTTCTCATGTGTAAAATGGGGGTAATACCAACGCTGCAGTTGTTGTGAGGATTAGAGACCATGTCTGTAAGGTATATGGCCTGGCTCAATAAACAGCAGTTATTATTATACAATTGATTCCAATACTTTGGTGATTAAAATAAATGGTTTGGATCAGAATTGTAATTCCTAGTCTAATAGCTAAGGCATACAGAAGAGGTTGTTACCATCATCACCAGACAACTCCTATTTTTAAAAGGAGAAAGAAGAAAGGGGAAATAGTGAATAATTATTCAAAGTTAGACTCTTCAGCAGAAAACATGAAAATACACATGTAGACTAAGTCATGGTGTTGGCAAGCGGCTGGCAGAATGTAGCTGGAATTTATGGATTCGCCCTTCCATTGTCCATTCTACATTTAACTTCCTCCCACCAGCATATCAGCCGGTCAGGGTTTGTTACCTGATATATCAATTAGGCTCAGGTTCAGGTGCATAACACACACACATGCACGTGTGCGTGCACACACACACACACACACACACATTTTAGAAAACAGAAGCTGACTTTTATCTCATGTAAAAGAAATCTGGAGGTAAGCAGTCCAGGATGGCGTTGAGGCTCTGTGAACTCATCAGGGACCAGCTTCCCTCTGGCTCTTGGCTCTGTCATCTCCACAGTGTGGCTCTCTTCCTCATGCTCAACACGGCACCCGGAGCTCACCATCTCTCCAACATTCAACTAGCAGGAACAAGGAAGGGTAGAACTGTGTGGTCCCTCCCTTTAAAATCCCTTCCTAGAAGCGATACATCCTTCTTGAGCTCGTGTGCCAGAACTTAGTCACATGTATACAAGGTGCTGTGACAGAAGTTGAAGTATGTAGGTACTCTGTGACATTTTCCACATGGACATTTGTAGCAGGACCCCTTGAGATTTTAGTACCCAGCATTTTTAGTGACTGACATGATGTAAATTCTGACTAGGCCCTTGTTTTTTTGCACATGAAAACTGCTCGCTTCCTGCCCAATACCCCTTGTTCTCACAGTGATTATTAAATGCTAGTGTACTGTTTTTTTGGCAAGCAGGAGACAACTCCAAGGTCCCAAGAAAATTTTATGAGTTTGTTTTACATAAGGAGGGAATGCACTTAAAGAAAGTTGTGACCAGCTGCTGACACACAGAAGTATGGTTGCTCAAGACGTTATCTGAGACTGAAGCAACACAGACTTCTCCCCTAAGTTCCCTGAAACTCCCCCTCCCTTACTCCCCAGCCACACAATGACTCCCTACTTCCTCTCTTTGTTAAGATGGATGGATCTGAGAGATCTTGCTCTCCCAGTCTTCTCACTTTGGCCAAATCAAATCAACCTTTCTCTATCACCAAGCACTGGTGTCACAGTGTTTGGCTTCAGCTGCACATTGGTACATGAGCCTGGATCTGGGGGTTCAACAACACTTTCACATACCTCTTGTCCAGATCTCCTTGTCTTAACTCATTTTCCTTCCATGTCCTTGACAAACTGACCAAACCATCAGTGGCTAATTACTTAATGCAGACCTCACCTTCGGTTATCTCACCTTCTAGGCAAAATAGACAATCAGATATAACAGTCAAAGTTTTGCCCCTTGAGAGGAATTCCTCTCTCAAGTGTCTTTCAGAACCATCCCTAAGTGGGACTGTAATACAGCAGTCACCTGCTTCCTGCTGGTCAAATCACATACTCAATCCCAGGTCTATAGACCAGCAAGTGAAGTCATGAGAAAAGGAAAGACTGAAGATTCATCAGCACCAAAAGTGGTGTGTTCACTGGACTCTTCCTGAAATTACAAAGTCACTGCTTCCCTCTCTGCTTGTTTCACTTAATTTCTTCCCATTCCCAAGCCTTGTCCACTCTTTTCTTGTTGATTCCTTGAGACGCACCAACACTGCCCCCCAAGACTGCTACCACATATTAATACTTTCAATAAACTGCCTTTCACTTGAGTTGGGCAGACTCAGTTTGTGTCGATTGTATTCAACAACCCTGGATGACACAAGAAATGGTATAAGAAAGTAAGATTGAGGTGATGACTCCCTGGGAAATTCTGGATGTCTTATCTGGTTGAAATGGGACAGGGGACAGTGAAGCTCTTACTCATATTTCTGGACAGGAGTATAGTGGGGAAACAGTTAAGTTATTGCTTCTGAGCACCTAGAATAAAGTGTCCACTGGAAACAACCTTTGACTGACCACATAACTTCTGCCAGACAATGTGAAGAAGGTATGAAGAATTCAAGTACCATAGGTCATGGTGGTTGCATCTGACCTCACTAATTAACTTCAAGGAAGAAAGTGATGAACTCCCTCAATCATCCTCACAAAATATGGATTAAAATTTAAGTACTTTCTGTGATTATGCTAAAGGATCTCACATTGCTTGGTTCCCGGGGCTAACTGTACAAAACCTAATTGTACAGTTTGACCAAGTATACCGGTTGAATTCACAGGCTCCCAGGGGGGTCTTATGTGAAAATCAGAGCATTAATTGGGAAATAGTGAAACCTTGGCAATTGGAATGGGCATCTCTTGGGGGATTTGTGGAGAACCCTAAACCACTTGGGGACAAAAGTAGAGTGAAACATGAAAAGAAGGCCAACACAATCTGAGGAGTATTTACAGGAATGGGTTTTGAGAGTACTAGACTAGGTAGGGGAACACGACTTTAGTTTGAGCCTAATTGTCAATGTGGATGCACTTCACAGAATTTGAACTGTGTGAGAACACTTGGCATGTTGTAGAGAAAGTAATTAAAAACTGTGGGGAAAGCTGGAGGGGAACTATCATGTATGCCCACCTATCCCTTGACTATGTCACCTGGGTGGGACTGCAGAATCTCTCTCCACAATTTTGAGACTACATTGGTGAAGAAAATGCCAGTATATTTTACGAATGCTTCATCAGCTGTTCCCAAGGCCATGAAATGCTGGTGGGGAACACTGCAGCCAAATTGGAACCCCTGGTTTTGATGAGGATGTGTATCCTAAGTGGCAAGGGCCAGGCAATGGCACTTAGCCATCACAGGGAATATGGGTATGGTGACCATAATGGGCAGCGAGGTCAGGGTGACAGTCAGAGTGGCCTGATGTTAGAGATCACTCACTGTAGTCAATTAATCATGCAGTCTGCAAGAATGAAATTGATGGACAACTCACTAGGGTCCCACGGGGTTTGGGAAATTGTTTGAGACGGTCACATCCCCTAGAAACAGAACAAGGTTGACGTGGTGAGATGGGGTGAGGCAGATAGCTTGGAGTGCTGATCCTGGGCCTATTTCTAAAAGCTGGAGTGGCTGGGGGAAAGTTCATTAATTCAAAAATATTTATTTTATTGATCAACAAGTACATTCTAGGTGCCATGGAGACACAGAGGAAGCAGTCACGAGCCAAGATACCTGCTGCCACAGGCTGAAAGGAAGGTAGACATGTTGATAGGAAACAGTGTAATAGTTCCCTAGTGGGAGTAATACACGTGCTACAGGAGCACAGACGTGGCAGGGATGGTCAAAAAACTTTTTATGGAGGAACTGACTGCTGAACTTAAATCTGAAGCATGAGAAGGAGTTACCCAGGCAAAGAGAGGGTAAAGGTATGTTCCTCCCCGAAGAAATAGCAAGTCTGCAGGATAGAGAGAGAGAGAGAGAATGGCATGTTCAAGTAATTTAAAGAATGATTGTGTCTAGAAACATAGAAGACTAGATATCCTGATTTACCATCTCCTCCCCTCCCACATACTACAAAACTCTTAGACATGTTAGATAAAATGGAACAACAATTCTTTTAAATGTATAGCCTAAGTCACCAAAAGGTTAAAGTAAATGCACAGGGGCCAAGAATGAAGAGGAAGCCAAAACACAATGCTGTAAGCACATAAGCTGACACCATGTCTTCTCTGGGGTGAGTTACTGGCCTTGGTAACATGGCATTTGGGTTTTAATGACCATGCGAGGATGTAAGACAAGGCTTTAGAGCCATTGTTGGCAGGGAGTTGGAAACGAAGATGAACCTGTATCTCATATGATTTTTGGTTAGAATTTATACTATCTTCACAGTCCAGGACCCTTCAGCCTGACAAATTAACATTAAATGTGCTCCCAGGATGGTGAGGCCTTGCACTGTCTGCCTGGCAGAAGCAAACACAGCATTTCTCTGGAGGGACATTCTCCACAGGACTCCCACAATGCCATGCCAAATAGGAGCTCAAATTCCAAAATCACAAAACACAGGAAGAAACAATCTCCCATGAGCAAGAGTCAGCAGAAACAACAAACAGCATAATTAGACCCCTAGGATTTTCAGTTAATAGAATTATCATATAGAGACTAAGAGGTAGTATGTTTAAGTAAGAGACATGAAAGAAGACATGCGAAAATAAGAAAAAGAGCAAGATAGTATTTTTCAAAGTTGGACGTGAAAAGAGTCAAAGAAAGCTTCCAGAATTGAAAAATGTAGTCATTGAAGACAAACACCTAATATACACGTTCAACAGAACATTAACCTGAAGAGAGGCATAATGATACAGAAGACAGAGCTGACGTGATTATCCAGAATACAGCACCAAGGGATATAAAGATGGAAAGTATGAAAGAGAGCTTAAGAGGGATGGAGGAGAGACCCAAAAGGACCAGCGTATGTCTAACATATGCTACAGGAGAAGAGTCTGAAGAGAATATTTTTAAATTTAATGGCCGGGAATATTTCAGAATTGCTGAAAGACGTGAATACTCAGATTCAGAAAGCACAAGTCCTGGGCAGGATAAAAAAAATGAAAAAGAAATCTATAACTAGGCATATAGTAAAACTACAGAACACCAGAGAAAAATCAGGCAGAGAGATAATGCAGATTACCACCATGGAATGGAAATTAAACTGACTGAATACTTCACAAGGAATAAAAGAAGTTGGAAAACAGTCTGGAATTACATACCCAGCTACCCTATCATGCAAGAGCCAGATAAAAATAATTTTCAGACAAATATGAGCTGAAAGAACTTTTAAACAGGCACCTCAAGAGGAAGAAAATTGTGCCCAGAAGAGCTGAGACGCAGGAACAAATGGTAAACAAAGAAACTGACTGAAATAAAACTCATTGCAAACTGGTGTATTTTATCGTTGTAAATACAACAATTTCAAAAACCCTGGAGGTCTGTTGACAGAAGAGTCATTTGAACCACTATCCACTGAATTTCAGTCCCTGACTTGAGTCAATTCATAGACCCAGAGCCCCTTAAGTGAACAGAAAGTCAGGGAACAAACATAAATTTATAATGTGAACCTTCATTCTAGTATTTATTTCTTCAAGGAACTTGCAGCCAGTTGGTTAAGTATATCTGCACTGCAGAAAGGGAAACACCCAAACCTTTGGCAGTTATTGGCAATTGACTCTAATGCCTTGGAATGCAGAATGCCACCATGGCCTGTCAGTCAGAGGGAGGCTTATCAGGGTCAGTTGATGGATGAAATTTTGAAGAAAGTTCATCTCATGGTTGTTTTTCTAGTTCCTGAAGATATTTGTGGACTACAAACACACACGCATGCGCATGCATGCACACGCGCACCCACTTATTCAGAAACTGGAAGAATCTCCACGTTGCCTCGCTAACCCATGGAGTAAGAGCTATTGTGCTAAGGAGAGCTAAAAAGTCGCTAGATGTTCTTCTCCTTCCTTCCTACCAAGATACTAAACCTATTGTGATAGCAATATCACACGCATGTGGAAATGTCAGAAATTTTGCGCCACCACCAAAATACTAAAAGATGCAGAGGTAGTAATGCATATCTCTTCTCCATCCCAATTTTAGCCAGTGCAAGAGATGAATGGACCTCGGAACATGAATGTGGATTATCATAAATACAACCAGGTGGTGACTCCACAGCAGTTGCTTTCCCAGATGTGACCCCCTAACTGGAGCAAATCAATACTCTTTTCTACATTCCAGCAAGCAGAGAACACTAAAAGCACTTTGATTTCTTTAGCATAGAAAATTTTATACACTTACTGTCCTGTAGAGATATATCATATTTCCAAGTCTGAGTTCCAGTTTAGTCTTTGGAGATTTTAACCACACCACCATCCAGTGTGGTTATGACATTCACTATAGTGTTGTAGGGAGCACTTGGAAAGATGCTCTAGTCCACTCTGTTGATGGCATCATGCTGATAGGACCTAGAGACGAGGAAGTAGCAGGTACCCTAGATACCTTGGAAAGACTCATGAGATTCTAGAGGCTTTGAGTTAAATCCTTTGGAATTACAGAAGCCTGCCACCTCTGTGGAACTGGTAGGGGTCCAGTGACTTGAGGCATATCAAGATGGTCCTTCCAATGTGGAAAAGTGGTAGAACTCAGACCCTCCATATTGGACATTCATATGTTTATTGCAGCACTTTTCACAATAGCAAAGATATGGAATCAACCTAAGTTGGAGGATTGGATAAAGAAAATGTGGTATATATACACAATGGAATATTATTCAGCCATAAAAATGAATGGAATCATGTCTTTTGTAGCAACACGGATGAATCTGGAGGCCATTATTCTAAGTGAAACAACTCAGACACAGAAAGACAAATACTGCATGTTTTCACTTGTAAGTGGGAGCTAAACAATGTGTATACATGGAAGCAAAGTGTGGAATGATGGATGATGGAGACTCAGAGGGGAGAGTAGTGGGAGGGAGTCAATGTTGGGAGGTTGCTTGCTGAGTACAATGAGCATTTCTCCAGTGGTGGATACACTGAAGCCCCTGACTTCACCACAATGTATGTATATTTTGCTACAATATGTCAATGTAGCAAAATTGCACTTGTACCCCATGAATATATACAAATAAAAACGAAGTTAAGAAAGATTCAGTGGTGGAAGGTGAGGTTCATCTAAGTTCTAGTATATATCAATACTTCATACTTTCTTGTTACTAAATGATATTCTATCATAGTGATATACCACTTTTTAAAATCCATTCATCTCATTATAGACATTTGGCCAATGTGAATAGTGCTGCTATCAACATTTATGTACCAGTATTTGTTTGAGTACCTGTTTTTATTTTGAGAGGTACATACCAAGAAGTAGAATTTCTTGGTCATATGGTAATTCTGTTTAACTTTTTGAGGAATTGCAAAACTGTTTTCCACAGTGGCTGCACCATTTTACTTTCCCACCACCAGTGTACAAGGTTTCAGTTTCTCCACATCCTTGCCAACAGCAGTTTTTTTCTGATTTTTGTTTTTGTTTTATTTTTTATTGTAGCCATCCTAGAGCGTGTAAAATGGCATATATCACTGTGGTTTTGACATGCATTTGCCTGATAACCAATGATGTTGGGCATCTTTGCATGTGCTTCTTGGCCATTTATATATATTTTTTGGAGAAATGTCTATTCAAGTTCTTTGTCTATGTCTTAATTTCATTATCTTTTTTTTTCTTTTTTAGACAAGGTCTTGCTCTGTCACCCAGGCTAGAGTGCAGTGGCATGATATAAGCTCACTGCAACCTCAAACTCCTGGGCTCCAGTGATCTTCCAGCCTCAGCCTCCCTAGTAGGTGGAACTACAGGCATGAGCCACCATACCCAGTGAATGTTTGTCTTTTTGTTGTCTAGTTATAAAAATTCTTTATATTAATATATCCTCGATATTAGAGCCTTATCAGCTATAGAATTTGCTAATATTTCCTCTGTAGGTCATCTTTTCACTTTCTTTATAGTGTCCTTTGCTGCACAAAAGTTTTTAATTTTGACAAAGTCCAATTTATCTAATTTTTTCTCTTGATGCTTGTGCTGTTGGTGTCATATCTAAGAATCCATTGCCAAATCCAAAGTCATAAGGATTTATTCCTATATTTTCTTCTAAGAGTTTTTATCTTTTTAGCTCTTACATTTAGATATGTGGTTTATTTTAATTTTGTATATTGGTGTAAGGTAGGGGTCCAACTTCAACTTTTTGCATGCACATATTTAGTTGCCAAAGAACTATCTTTTTTTCATTGATGTAATAATTCAGCAAAAAGCACTATTTCTTAAACAGAGTATTCTTTTGTGATTGAATTGTTTTGGCATCCTTCTTCAAAATTAATTGACCATAGATGGATGTATGGCTTCATTTCTGAACTCTTTTTTTTTTTTTTTTTTGAGGCAGAGTCCCGCTCTGTCACCGTGGCTAGAGTGCCGTGGCGTCAGCCTAGCTCACAGCAACCTCAAACTCCTAGGCTCAAGCAATCCTTCTGCCTCAGCCTCCCAAGTAGCTGGGACTACAGGCATGTGCCACCATGCCCAGCTAATTTTTTCTATGTATTTTTAGTTGTCCAGCTAATTTCTTTTTATTTTTTAGTAGAGACAGGGTCTTGCTCTTGCTCAGGCTGATTTTGAACTCCTGAGCTCAAACGATCCGCCCGCCTTGGCCTCCCAGAGTGCTAGGATTACAGGCGTGAGCCACCATGCCAGGCCCATTTCTGAACTCTCAATTCTATCTTTATGCCAGTACCACAGAATTTTCATTATTTTAGCTTTATATTATGTTTAAAATAGGAAAATGTGAGTTCTGCAATTTAGATTATTTCAAGATTGATTTGGCCATTTGGGGTGTCTTGCAATTTCATATGAATTTTAGGATGAGCTTTTCTATTTCTGCACCAAAAAAAAAAGGCCATTGGGATACTTCAGGTACTTCTGGCAATGTAAAACAGGGATAACAATATTAACAGAAGGATTGCACAAAAGCCTGTTTAAGAAGCACTTAGATTTCCAGATCCCCTTCTCACTCTGTTAACTGGATGACTTATCTCCTGTGCCCTGGAAGAAGACTCAAGAATTATTCTTAGGAGAGAATAAAATAGAGGGTCTCTAGAATGGGGAACTCAAGGCACAACTGAGTTTAGGAATCCCATATTGCAACAGGGGGTTAAGTGAACATATTCAAACAGATTATCAGACATTTGAGGAAAGTCTCTAACATGAAAGATAGAGAAGGATAGGAAGAAACTTGAAAGAAACTGTGCAGTAAAAGGAAATCTTTTTTATACAGCTATTAACCATTCCTTAAAGTTAAGAGAAAATAATATAACCATGAAACAAGAACAGGACACTTTTTTTTAAGAGACAGGGTCTCACTACATTGCCTAGGCAGGAGTGCAGCTGGAGTGCATTGGTTATTCACAGGCACAATCATGGCACACTACAGCCTTGAACTCCTGGGCTCAAGCAATCATCCTGCTTCAGCTTCCCAAGTAGCTGGGACTATAGGCACAGGCCACTGCACCTGGCTTAGGATACTATTTTTTTTTTTGAGACAGAGTCTCATTCTATTGCCCGGGCTAGAGTGCCATGGCATCAGCCTAGCTCACAGAAACCTCAAACTCCTGGGCTCAAGTGATCCTTCTGCCTCAGCCTCCCGAGTAGCTGGGACTACAGGCATGTGCCAACATGCCCGGCTAATTTTTTGTATATATATTTTTAGCTGTCCATATAATTTCTTTCTATTTCAGTAGAGACGGGGTCTTGCTCTTGCTCAGGCTGGTCTCGAACTCCTGAGCTCAAACAATCCACCCGCCTTGGCCTCCCAGAGTGCTAGGATTACAGGCGTGAGCCACCGCGCCCGACCTAGGATACTATTTTTAAAACAAAAAAGTGTGCACTTGGAAATTAAAAAGGTATTATCAGAAATGAAAAACTTGTTTAGAAGAGTTGGATGATACTCATATGTTTGAAGAAATCTTTCAGAGAGTAAAGCTAAATAATTAATAAGTAGAGATAGATAGATATAAAATAGGAGAGAAAAGAGAAATAAAATGTCTAGACCAGAAGATCTAACTTCCAAATAGCAGGGATTCCAAAAAGAATAAGAGAAAACAGATAGAAAGAAACAATCAATAATTCAAGAAAAATCTCCAAAACTGAGTGTCATAAATGTCCAGCTAGAGCAAGAGCCTAAGGCAGGAGAATCCCTGGCACTTCCAAGGAACAGCAAGGAAGCCAATGTGACTAGAATAGAGTGAGTGAAGGGGAGAGTGGAAGAAAGGGAGATCAGAAAGTTGGCAGGGCTGACAGGTAAGTCCTGATAAAATAAGGCTTATGGGCTTTTGCTGTGAGTAAAGTGAGGAATCATTGCAGTTATTTTGAGCGAAGGAGTGATATAATTTGACTTATATCTTTAAACTTTTAATTTTGAAATTATAGCTTCACAGGAAGTTTCAAAGAGAGTTCAGAGAGGTCCCATGTTCATCCATTTTTTTCCTAATGGATGATTTTACATAATTATATCACAATATAAAATGAAGAATTTTACATTTTTACAGTTATCTATTATTCTATGTCATTTTATCATATATGTAAATTTATGTAGCTACCACAATCAAGATAAACCATTCCATCACCACAAACATCTTCTTTGTACTTCCCCTTTATAGTTACACACTCCACTTCCCCCACAACCATCTCTAACTCCTGCCAACCAATAATCTTTTTTGTATCTCTATAATTTTGTCATTTCCAGAATATTGTATAAATGGAATTATACACTGCATCATATTTTGAGATTGGCTCTTCTTTTCATTGAGCATTATGACCCTGAGACCCATCAATAGAACCAAACTATTGATACCCATGTATTGATAGTTTACTCTTTTTGGTTGCTAACTAGTATTTAAGGATATGGAAATATGGCTAAAAGTGGTCTTTGTTGCAGGCAGCTTGATGGCTGTTCATGGGACAGAAGAGTATATCTAAAGGATATATGATGGCAAACAAGCACATGAAAAGATGTTCAATGTCATTATCCATTAGGAAAATCAAATTGTGACTATGATGAGGTATCTCTATACACCTATTAGAACAGCTAAAATTAAAAATAATGACAATATCAAATGCTGCCAAGAAAAGGAGAAACTGTATCTGTTGTACATTACCGGTAGGAACATAAAATAATACAGCCACCCTGGAAAACAGTTTCCTAAAAAAACAAACATGTATTTACCATATGACCCAGCAATCCCACTCCTGAGCATTAACCCTAAAGAAATGAAACTACATGTCTTCACAAAAGCCTATAACACAAATGTTCACAGCAGTTTTATTCATAGTAGTTAAAAACTGAAAATAACCAAAAATTGTGAAGACATGTATAAGGTATGAGGTCTAGGTCAAGGTTCACTTTTTACCTATAGATATCCAATTACTCCAGAACCTTTTTTCTGAAAAGACCATCCTTCTTCCATTAAACTGCTTTTGCAACTTTGTCAAAAATAGGTTGGCTGGGTTCTCTATCTGTTCCATTGATCTATGAGTCTATCTCTTCCCTAATATCACAAGGTCTTGATCACTGTGGCCCCAGGTGTTCCTTGCCCTGTGGCTGCAAAACTTCAATCTCTGCCTCCATCTTCACATGGCCTTTTCCTTTGTATCTGTGTCTTCTCTGCTTCTGTCTCTTATAAGGCCAATTTGTCATTGGATTTAGAGCTCACTCAGATAATCGAGGATGATCTCATCTCAAGATCCTTAACTTAATCACATTTGCAAAAATAATTTTACTGAATGAAGTCACATTCAAAGGTTTCAGGGGTTTGGATGTGGACATACTTTTCTGGGGCCCAATTTTCAACCCACTACAGCTATTCTAGTCCCTGTGCCTTTCCATATAAACATTAGAATAATCATATATATATGTGTGTGTGTCTGTGGTCTATGTATATACATACATATGTATATATATACACATATATATAAAAGGTAGGGAGTTTTGACACTTCTCAGCCTCCAGTACTGTGAAAACAAATGTCTATTGTTTAAGCCACTCAGTCTATAGTATTTTATTATAGAAGCCTGACCTAAGACAGTTCTCCTCTATTCGTAGTTTTTTGAGTTTTTATCAGGAATAGGTGTTGAATTTTATCAAATGCTATTTTGTGCATCAATTTACATGATAATGCAATTTTTCATTTTCACCTGATTTTATGGTGGATTACATTGGTTGATTTTCAATTATTGAACCAATTTTGCATCCTTGGAATAAACCCCACTTGGGCATGATATATTATTCTTTCAATGTATCACTGAATTCTATTGGCTAATATTTTGCAAAGAATTTTTGGATCTATATTATGAGGGATATTGGCTTCCTTGCACTGTCTGATTTTGGTATCAGTGTAATACTGGCTGCACAGAATGAGTTGAAAGAGATTGTGTAGAATTGTTACTTCTTGAAATGTTTGTTAGAATTATCTAGTGAAACCATCTGTGCCTGAAGATTTTGGGGAGTTTTAAATAAGATTCAATTTCCCTAATAGTTATAGGGCTATTAATGATAGCAAGAGAACTAGAATTATCTATTTCATGTTTGGTGAGTAGTGGTAGTTTATATTTTTTGAGGAATTGGTCCATTGTTCTAAGTTGTTGATGAGTGTAAAGTTGTTTGTAGTACAGGCATATTTCATTTTATTGTGCTTCACTTTATTGTGCTTTGAAGATATTGTATTTTTTTTTTTTTTTACAAATTGAAGGTTTGTAGCCCCTGCATTGAGCAAGTCTCTTGGCACTATTTTTCTTACAGCACGTGCTCATTTCATGTCTCTGTGTCACATTTTGGTAATTCACACAATATTTCAAACCTTTTCATTATTATTATATCTGTTGTGGTTATCTGTGATCAGTGATCTCTGATGTTACTATTGTAATTTTGTGGGGGTGGGGGTGCCAGGAACCACGCCCATATAAGATGGTGAACTTAATCAATAAGCATTGTGTATGTTCTTATTGCCCCACCAAAGGAAGGACATAATACAGTAAAATGCAAATGAAAGTTGAGAAAATTGTTTTCTGATCTGAAATATAAAATGAAGTTTCTTCAGAAAAAAGGTTTATATAAAATTTGCCTTACCTTATGGCTTATGCTATAAGAGTAAATTTTATAAAAATCAGCAACCAGGCTTTTTTATGTTTAAATTGAAATAGACATGATAAATATAAATGAATAAATTTCATTTATGTAGTAGCAAAAAGAGTTAATAATCTTTTTAAGAAAGAAACTATTTCATTTCACCCCTTAGATTCATCATAAATGCAATCCATAAATGATACTAGAACCTGTAGGGTCTCCCAATTCCCCCTTATTTTTTTCTGTGTCCTGACTGAAAATCAAAGTCCTTTGAGCCCTCTGTGGACCCAACCAGCTGCAGGTTTTTCCCAGTAGGCTTGAACCCAAACTGGGGCTTTTAATATTTCCAGGCACTAATAAAGGTATCTAGGTTGTTGCCTGAAACACTGAAAGAAACTGGCCTCAGCCCTGAGCCAAATTCTTTAAATCCTCATATAAACTCCATAACCTGACCCCCTTGCTATAGACATACCTAGGTAGAACACCCCTTTTCTTTCACTGTTCATCATGATGATTGCTGCAGCACCTGTAAGTAAATTCCCCTAATAAATGCTTTGGACTGATTACCCTGGCATTTATTGCTTCTTCCTTTGGAATCTCAGCCAGCCCCATCTTAGGACAGTTTGGGGAACTCCCTTATGGGAACTCCCCAGCTACTGCTTTTGGGACAACTCCAGCTGTGAGTTCTGCAGGACAAAATAGAATCTCATCAAAAGCATAAATTTGCCTAATTTAGGAAAATTTCAGCATTTCTTTGAATACTTTTTTTAGTCCCACAGTCTAACTCTTCTCTTTCTGATGTTCCAATGACATGTGACATGAGTGGCCTTCCAGATCCCCAAGTGTGGCCCTTTGACTGAATTCAAAGTTCACAGAAAAAAATCCCTTTATTAAAAGGATTTTTTTGTGTAAAATTTGGATTCAGTCAAAAGACCACAGTCAAGGATCCAGAAGGCCACGTGTGGCCCCAAGGCCACAGGTTCCACACCCCCTAGCCCCATAGGTCTTGAGGCTCTGTTCATCTTTCTTCCAGTCTGTTTTCTTTCTGTTGTTCAGACTGGGTAATTTCTATTGTTTTATCTTCAAGTTCTTTGTTAATTTCCTCCTCTGTCTTCATTCTGCTGCTAAACCCATCCATTGAGTTTATTTTAGTTATATTTCATTTCTAAATTTTCCATTTAGTTCTTCTTTATTTCTTCTGTTGCTTTGCTGAGACTTTTAATTTTTTCATTTGTTTCAAGTGGGTTTGTAATTGCTTCTTGAGACATTTTTATACAGCTCCTTTACACTTCTCACACGATTCTATCATCTCTGTACAGTTTACCCTTGAACAATGCAGGGGTTAGAGGCACCAACCCCCTGTGCAGTGGAAAATTCTTGTATAACTTTTGACTCCCCCCAAATGTAACTACCAATAGCCTACTGTTGACTGCAAGCTTGACTGATAACATACAATTAACACATATTTTGTGTGCTATATGTATTATATACTGTTATTATACACTGTATTCTTATAATAAAGCCAGAGAAAATATTATTAAAAAAATCGTAAGGAAGAGAAAATATATGTACTATTCATTAAGTGGAAGTGGATCATCGTAGAGGTCTTCATCCTTGTCATCTTCACATTGAGTAGGCTGAGGAGGAGGAGAAAGAGGAGGGGTTGGTTTTGCTGTCTCATAGGTGGCAGAGGTGGAAGAAAAACCACATATAAATGGACTTGCACAGTTCAAACCCATGTTGTTCAAGGGTGAACTATATCTTGGTGTTTGCGTTTGTTGATTGTCTTTTCTCGTTCAGTTTGAGATGTTCCTGGTTTTTAAAATTTTTTTTTTATTTCAGCATATTACAGAGGTACAAATGTTTAGGTTACATATATTGCCCTTGCCCCACCTGAGTCAGAGCTTCAAGTGTGTCCATCCCCCCAACGGTGTGCACTGCACACATTAGGTGTATATATACCCATACCCACCTTCCCACTCCCATCTGCCCGACACCCGATGAATGTTATTACTATATGTGCACTTAAGTGTTGATCAGTTAATACCAATTTGATGGTGAGTACATGCGGTGCTTGTTTTTCCATTCTTGGGATACTTCACTTAGTAGAATGGGTTCCTGATCAAATTAAAAAGCTTCTGCACAGCCAAGGATCTTCCTGGTTCTTGATATGAATAATTTTTTATTGAAACCTGGATACTTTGGGTATTATGCTATGAGACTCTGGAGCTCTGTTAAATCTTCTAAGTTGGCCTCTTCAGAGAAGACTCTGACAAGGAAAGGTGTGGTGCCAGATGGAGGTGGAAATTCCTTCCTATTCTCTCCTTCCTGTACTTGGCTTTCTTTGACACCACCCCAGTGGTGAGTGGAGGGAGGTTAAAGTACTTCCTCACAGCCTGGAAAGAGTCTAAGCTCTTCACTCAGTGAGGGTGGGGTGGAGCCAGAGTTTTTCTGCTGTGGTTGGCTAGAGTAGAATGGTCATTATCTAAATTTTCTGTGTTGCTAGGCTGCCCCTTTCTTGGGTCTTTAGCTACAGAAAGGCTTTTCTTAGGGAGGGGGCTTTTCTTGTATGCACCTGTGGTGTCTGTCTGTGGGTTGCCAGTTTCTCCAGCATCCAATCTAGGATGTGTGAGGCAAAAAGAAAACCAAGGAACTCATCACTGTGTTGTTCCTCAGGTCCAGATAAGCCTAGCTAATCTGCCTTCTCGCCACCTTTTAAAGTCTTATGTTTGCTTTATATATAATAACTAGGGATTTTCGTTTTACTTAGTGGGCAGAATAGGGAAAAATATGTCTACTCCATCCATCTTCTCACAAGTGGAAGTTTCTAACTTATGTTTTTAAAAAGATCCCTCTTGATATTGTGTTGAGATTAGACTGTAGGGAAGCAATGGAGGAAACAGCAAGACAGGAGGTTATTGTAATTTTTTAAGTGAGAGATGACAGTAGTTCTGGCCAAGGTAGTAGCAGTGGAGGTGGTGAAAAGTGGTCAGATTCTGAAAATATTTTTAAGGAAGTCCAACAGAATTTGCTTATAGCTTGGATACGGGGTGTGAGAAAAAGAGATGAATCAAGGATTATCCAAGGTTTTGGCTTGAGTGACTGGAAGGATTAAGTTGCCATCTACTAATATGAGGGAAGCTAGGAGAGAAGCAGGTTTGGAGAGAGATGACCAGGAGTTAAGTTTTGGATATACTTCCAAGTGAAAATGTTGGGTAGACAGTTGTATATTACTTCTTCCACCTTTTCCTCTATTTATGCCTTCAGCAACTCCAATTACTCGTTTGTGAACCCTTCTCATTCTATCCTCCACAAGTCCTAGCTGCCTATCATTTCTCTTTCTTTAATTCTCTCTGTGCTATTTGCTGAGTAATTTCCTAAGATCTATCTTCCAGTTAAATGATCTTTTCGATAGTGTATAATTTCTGTTTAACTTACTGTGTTTTTCATTTCTAGAAGTCTGCTTTCGTTCTTTTTTTCAAATCTGTCCATTCTTTTTATTTTCAATAGTGTTTTCTTCTTTTTTGATTTTCTTACGTACTTAATCATTTTTAATATACTTCCTTTATTATCTTTATTAGCTAGTTCTGTTTTATGAAGTTCATGGAAGTTAAATCCTACTGTTTGTTGTGTTTCCTGACTCTTGCCTATTGTGGATTATTTCATTCATGTTCAACTGGGGTTTATCGATTAGACTCCTGTTCAGCCTAGTTTGCAGGTATGTCCATACTGAGAAGTTTTGTATTTGCTTTTGCCAGGTGCCCCAGATATATCAATTTATCTGTAAATTTCACAGGTTGTAGGTTCTGGGACCATATATGTAGGTTAGATTTCAAGCAAAAACCCATCTGAAGCTCAGTTCCATGGTTAAGAATTCATAGAGGGCCAGGTGTGGTGGCTCACACCTGTAATCCTAGCACTCTGAGAGGCCAAGGCGGGAGGATCACTTGAGGTCAGGAGTTTGAGACCAGCCTGAGCAAGAGCGAGACCCCGTCTCTACTAAAAAAGATAGAAAGAAATTATCTGGGCAACTAAAAATAGAAAAAATTAGCCTGGCATGGTGATGTAAGCCTGTAGTCCCAGCTACTCGGGAGGCTGAGGCAGGAGGATTGCTTGAGTCGAGGAGTTTGAGGTTGCTGTGAGCTGGGCTGATGTCATGGCACTCTAGCCTGGGCAACAGAGTGAGACTCTGTCTCAAAAAAAAAGAGAATTCATAGAGAAGGAAAAGATTTCCCCCATCCAAAGCCCAGGCCAAGAGAGACAAACTAACTTGTTGTATCCCTATGCCAGTAGGAAGGCTATTTTCTAGTCTCTTTCCCTAAGGGTAAAACTCTTTTGAGGGCCTCCTCATCTCAAGTGGGTCCAAGAGCTCTCTCCTATTCCTTTGGTGGTAAGACTAATTCCCCTAGGTGCTACTTATATTTCTTAATCTGGGTGATGATTATAAAGATGCATTTACTTTGTGACAATTCATCAATCTGTACATTTAGAGCTTGTGGCCTTCTCCATATGTTGGTTATACTTCAATTAAAAAGTATATAAAATCAAAAAATATTTTAAACCCTCCACAGCATGTCTATTCTATCTAAATTGATCTATAGGTTTAATGCAATTCCTTTCAAAATACCAGCAAAATATGTATAGGTACAGAAAAGCTTATTCTAAAATTTGTATGAAAAGGCACAGGCCCTAGAATAGCCAAACAATCTTAAAAAAGAAGAAGAAGAAAGTGGGAGGAATCACTGTACCTGATATTAAGGATTACTATATAGCTACAGTAATAAAAACAGTGTGGCATTGATGGAGAGATACAAAGAACAATGGAACAGAATGGAGATTGTAGAAATACATCCATACAATTATGGCAGCCTAATTTTTGGCAAAGGCAATTCAATGGAAAAGGATAGTTTTTTTCAACAAATGGTGTTGGTACAATTGGACATTTCATAGGCCAAAAAAAAAAAAACCTTGACCTAAACCTCTTATGATACACTAAAATTATCTCAAAATGGATTATAAACCTACATGTAAAACATAAAACTATTAAACTTTTAGAAAATAACATAGGAGAAACTTTTCATGACCTAAGGTTAGGCAAAGAATTCTTAAGCAGGGCAATCTATAAAACAAATGAAATCAATAAATTAGAATTTATAAAAATTTAAAACTTTTGTTCTGTCAAAAACACTGATGAGAGAATGAAAAGACAAGCTACAGACTGGGAAAAGATATTTGCAAATCACTTACCTAACAAAGGATTTGTATCCTAAATAAATAAAAAGCTCTCAAAACTTAAGTGTAAGAAACCACCCAATTAAAAATATGAAAAGATTTGAACAGGCACTCCACCAAAGAAGATTAGAAGGCAAATAAGCACAAGTGGAAGCATTGTATGAAAGTCATGTGGTTTATGTGGGATGACCTCACTCCCAGCTCCAGGGGGTCCTTTTCTTACAATGATTTCACCACATAATCCATCGGCCAGTCAATGTACTGGCATTCCTGGGCCACAGGGATTGAGTCAAGGATAGTTCAACTGGCACAAAACTCAGGCCTTTCAAAAAATGATTGTGGGAAGTGACTATATCCCTATTTGTTGCAGGAAGCCATCTTGTGACCATGAAGTATCCTGAAAACAAAGCTAACACACACAAAAGAGGGCAGCACTGAAATCATCAGAACCAAAGCTCTGATCAAACTGTGCCTAAAACTCACATACCTCTAGACTTTTCAGTTACATGAGCTAATGTCCTACGCTTGACTTGCATTTTATGTTATCTGCAACTGACACATCCTTATGTCTACCACACTTATTACCAAAGTCTACATCCTTCAAGACTTAACTCCTCTCACACCTCCAGGAAATTTTTCATGGCTGCTAATTGTTCTTCTCCCATTTCCTCTGAGCTCCTCCAGTCCTAAGAGTCTGGGACATCCACCTTATCACTTCTCTCTCCCAGACATACACATATATCCTGAAGCCCTGTGGCACTTTTGTTTTGCTTTATCTTACTTTCCATCCTTCCCTTGGTTACAGCACTGACCCTGGTACAATATAACATTCAACATTTGTTTTTTTTTGAGACAGAGTCTTGCTCTGTTGCCCGGGCTAGAGTGAGTGCCATGGTGTCAGCCTACCTCACAGCAACCTCAAACTCCTGGGCTTAAGCGATCCTTCTGCCTCAGCCTCCCAAGTAGCTGGGACTACAGGTATGTGCCACCATGCCTGGCTATTTTTTCCTATATATGTATTTTTTAGTTGGCCAGATAATTTCTTTCTATTTTTAGTAGAGACAGGGTCACGCTTTTGCTCAGGCTGGTCTCGAACTCCTGACCTCGAGTGACCCACCTGCCTCGGCCTCCCAGAGTGCTAGGATTACAGGTGTGAGCCACCGTGCCTGGCCTCAACATTTGTTATACTGAATTGTGACTGTGTTTCTCTCTACCCCCACAAGACTGTTAGCTCCTAAGGGCCTGACAATCCCTTGACTGAACTCCTCACTGCTTTTACTGTTTCATGCTTTGACCCGTAAATTTGGGTGGGAGGCTAAAGGGCATCCACCCAAAATATACTAATGTCTGTGTATTCCTTCCTAGTTAACTGCCTCCATGCCTTTGCTGAAGAGGGAGCCACCTAGGTTCCCTCTTCCTGGAATGTCTATTTCAAAATTCCAAACTCTACCCTTTCCAACTCAAGGCCTACTGTAGAAAGAGGAAGGACTGTGACTGACTAGGAAAAGGCATGTGGGAACCTTCTGGGTTGGCAGTAATGTTCTGTATCTTCATAGAGGTGTGGATTACGCAGATATATACATTTGTTAAAACACGGAGGCGGGCGCAGTGGCTCATGCCTGTAATCCTAGCACTCTGGGAGGCCGAGGCAGATCACTTGAGCTCAGGAGTTCGAGACCAGCCTGACCAAGAGTGAGACTCCGTCTCTGCTAAAAGTAGAAAAAATTAGCCTGGTGTGGTGGCACATGCCTGTAGTCCCAGCTACTCGGGAGGCTGAGGCAGGAGGATCACCTGAGCCCAGGCGTTTGAGGTTGCTGTGAGCTAGGCTGATGCCATGGCACTCTAGCCTGGGCAACAGAGCAAGAAAATAAATAAATAAATAAATAAATAAATAATCAATCAATCAATCACATGAAATTATGCTCCTAAGGTGTGCATTTTCATTGTATGGATATTTTGCCTTAAAAAGAATCACAAATATCGAACTCTAATAAATGGCATGCATGATAAAGTGTTTAAGGGGATGTATACACATGTCCATAAATTTGAAATGCATTTTAAAAAGATGGGTTGATACATGGATAGATATATGTGATAAAGCCAAGTGTAGTAAAATGCTAATTGTAGAATCTGGGTGGTTGACATATGGGTGTTCATAGTATAATTACCTTGACTTTCTGAATATTTGAAAATGTTCAGAGTAAAAAAATAAGGGGTGTGTGTTAACATTTCTGGTATCTTCACAGCCACTGCCCCGGTTTAGACCCCACTGCATCTTAACTGGAATCTTCCAACCACCTTGACACTGGCCTCCATGCCAGCCCATTTCAGTCTCTCCCCACCCCAACAGTCACCAGAGAGAACATTCTGAAACATGAATCAGACCTCCGTGATCCCATCCCTGTCAACCTCCTCAGCTTCATCCCTGACACCTGACACCATACTCCAGCTCAACTCAAGGGCTCGTAGTTCTACTCATACACCAGGCTACTTTATGACTTTATACTTTTGCTTATGCTGTCCCCTTTGCTTGGAATGCTCTACTCCAAATCATCCTTCTGCCTTCCCTTGCCTGATTTATCAAAACTCAATCAGGCATCACTTCTTCCCAGAAGCCTTCCCTGCTTCCCAGACTGGGTTGGGTCTCCTTTTCATGTAACATAGTATTTATTTGTACTTATTTGTAATATAGTACTTATTCCAGTATGCTATACATGGGTTTACATGTCTGTATACTAAACTACCTCTTCCTTGAAGATCAAGCCCTCCAATAGCATGCATAGGGCCTGACCCAAAAGAGGTTTTGATAAACTACTGTAGAATTTAAAAATTGATATTGAACTGGTATGGATGACACATTGGCACCTTCCAACAAGTTTGTGTCATAGACTTGGTTATATCTCCTCTATGAGAGTTTAAAGTCTACCACCCCTATTGACTCAGCCATCTCCCTGTGGCCTTCAAACACCACAATCCTCAGGAAGCCAACTCAGTTTCCTGCCCCAGTTTGAAATAATCTCTCCATTCCTTTAAAGGCTTACTTTCTCTTTATTTCTTTTTATGAAATTATAGGCCTTGTTGGGCAAATTTTGACTGGGAAAAATTAAACTACGTTCACTAATCACCTGAGTGCCAGACATTGAATTAAATCTTTAAAGACACTAGCTACTAGAATTCCTCCTGACAACTCTATGGAGTAAGGATTGTATCTTCATTTTACAGATGGCAAAACTGAGGCAAGGAAATATGAAACAACCAGTTTAAGATCACATAGATGACGGAGCCAGATTGAATCACTGGTCATCTTAACTCCCAGGCACATCTTTCCACCACAGCCCATTGTCTCCAGGTTGGGCCAGGTTATGGAAAGCCTTGAGAACCAGAGGGTATAAAAAACAGTGTGAAGTCATGGAATGTTCTTAAGCAGGAGGGGATGATGAAAATATTATAGAACTTTGGGGAGATACTCCTGAAAGGTTGTATATGACAGAGTGGAATGGAATGTGGGGAAGGCTACTGGACTCCTGACAAGGAAAATACAAAATGGGTGTTGTATCTTTATCACATTCATTGGTGAGTGCTGACCTTATGATGTGGTCCTATGGAAAAGGAGATGACCTGAGAAGGTAAACTTATCTTATAAGAGTTAAAAAGCTGAAAGGGGGATAGAGGAGTCCATCTTCTGTCTCTTGGGTTGTGTGAGTGGCTGACTCCATGGTCGTTCTCCTGGAAAGTCCTTGGATTTCCACCCTTCATGGGATGTAGAAGCCTAGGAAAATGTCAGAGTTGACTGCACAGCTGCATGAAGGCTTCCTTAGGGAAGTGGCATTTGATGAGACATTAGAAGATGAGATAGTGCCTTCCCCTTCTCTCCTGTAGTAACTTCCTCACCGGCCTCCCTGGCTTCAGTCTCTCTCTCCCCTCCTAAGCCACCCCCAAAGGGATTCTTTCTAAAAGCAACTTGGACCATGCCATTTTATGCTTAAAACCCTTTAATAGTTCTCTGTCACTCATGGAATAAGGTCACATCTTTTGACAACCATCAGAATTACATTATCTTCCATATCTGGGGTTTTAAAATAAATATTATGCCTAAAAACTAATCAATTATGATCAAATACCTCCTCAAACTACACATTCCTTCTTGGAGATTCTGCATATATCCTCCCAGGTGAAAGTCACAGCTGCAGTTACACTAAGTTGCTTGCTCTTAACCATACACAGGATTTTCCTCCCCCATCTGTTTCTATTCATGCTATTGCCTTGGCTTGGAATACTCTTCCCACTGTTCTCTGCCTGACTGGTTAATTACTTTTCATCCTTCAGCTCAGGCATCACTGGACAGGAAGGCTTTCCCTAAACTCCCTGCTTCCCTAGGATGGAGTGCCTGCTCAATATCCCCGCTCATCTGTCAATACACTGCACCATATGATGCTCTTCTCCTCCATTTAACTTGTTGGAGGGCAAGTGCCATTTCAGTCAATTTGGTGTGAATAGAGTCCTGATGGAGAGGCCTGTGTAAGTTGAGGTAGCGGACACAACATGAGCAAGCAGAAATGGAGATCTGTATTCTGTACAATGCCAGAGGTTCAGTTGGGGAATCAAAAGCATCCAGAAAGTTTAGGGATGCTTCTAGAGGGCTTCAGAGTTGAGATAATTCCACCTGGCAAATGTAGAAACTGAGACCCAGACAAGAAATTTCCCCCAAATTACTTGGTTAGTCATTGAGAAGGAGGGCTCTTAGCGACAAGTCCCGTGCACTTTTCCACTCCATACTGGAAAAAGGGAAGACTGAAGTTGGTGCCTTATTTTCCTCCCAGTTTTAAGATAGGAGCCTCTGATCTGCTGGCACCTCCTGCCTGAAATGAGGAGTCAGAAGACCAAGACTCTAGGTTATCCTGTAACCTGAGGCTGGTGACAGTGCTTTGTCCCTTCACTGAGGAAGATGGGGTGGGAATTGGTGACAAAAAGAATCCAGCCTGCACTCCTGTAAAGGCTCAGAAATCCCTCCTCTTTCCTGTTTCCTTTCTACAATTCCCCATGCCCCAGACATGAGCTTTCTCTTTCCAAACCCCTCCTAATACTGAAACGCAGATTGTGAAAACTGGAGATCATTTAGCCAGCAGGTGCCAATCCCAGACAGCCTCACCCCTGACCCACAGCAGCAGAATCTCCAGGAGGAGATCTTGATTGGATTCAAAATCCTTTTACAGGTGACCCACGGAGAATAAGCAGCCCTGGGTCACAGAGTCAGGGTGGTCATGAATTTGGAACTGAGGTTCCTAACATCACCCTGGGGGCTCTCCTCAGGACACAACTTTCAATGCTGCATCTTACAAACAACAGGTAATAAAGACCTGTTAGGTGATTGAGCCTCCAAGGATTTTCTAATATGAAGGGGAAAGAACATGAGTTTTGGAATCAGGCAGATCCTGCTGTGGAAGACCACTGGCAAGTTTCAGTCTCTTTAACTATAAAATTCAGCTAATTACTTCACTGGGTTGCCAGTGAGGATTAAATAAGATATCCTAAGTAAAATCTCTAGCCCAATGCCTAGCACCCAAAAGGCACTTAATAAATGGTAGTGGTTATCAGTGAGAGGTGGTAGAACAGACTGACTAGGTTGGTCCCAGAACGTACTGTATGTGTGCTAGAAGGTTACATTTACGGATGAAGATGTTGGTGAGAATGAACCAAGTCAATATCTATAAAGCACTAACAGCAGTGCCTGGCACAAGGAAACAAGCGAGATGTATTAGCTTTGATAATTATATTCTATCCCTCGCACTGGCCCTAAGCACAGTAATTAAGTCCACAATGTACCACAAGTGTCTGGAGATGTTGGAGAAAGGGAAAAAAATCCCACATTCACAGGGAGGACACAAGTGTAGCTAGTAACAACAGCACGTGGAAGCTACGGAAAGCCTTCCCATCGAACTTGTCAGGCCCTTTTGAATTGTTGCACCCTTTCTTTTATGTTCACTCTACTTATGATTGTCTGCTTCAGATCTGTGAAGTGTATCCCTCCTGAGAGCAGGGAGCCTTGTCCCCTTTTCACCTCAGGTGTAAGGCTGGGCACCAGGGGAAGTGCCCACTGACAACTTGCTGAGGGAGAGACAAAGAGTACAAAGACAAGGCAGCACTCCTGGACCCCATACCACACCACCACCACCACCATCACCACCACAAAAAGAACGCCAAGCAAAGCAAT
The DNA here is from genome assembly GCF_020740605.2 of Lemur catta. Taxonomy (NCBI): domain Eukaryota; kingdom Metazoa; phylum Chordata; class Mammalia; order Primates; family Lemuridae; genus Lemur; species Lemur catta. Next base: position 55,139,944 of record NC_059155.1, on the reverse strand, counting down.
TGCCAAGATAAATCACTTTTATCTCTATAGGAAAGGGAGGATCTAAAAAAAATATAAATTACATTAGTAACACAACATAAGAAAAAACAAGGGAAAAAAAAAAAACAACAGAGAAGTCTGGATGATGCTACTCTAACCTATTTATAAAAAGGCCCTGCATCAGAAATTCACAATCCTACCCACTTCTAAAAATATATTTAGACATGTACAGAAGCAGTGGGCTTGTTTTTAAATTGTTTGCTTTTTTGTAAAAATATATTAAAGGTGAATAGAAATCCTTTCTCCCTGCCCCCTATCCAAACCCACAGCTCTCTGCTGGGGATTGGAGATCAGAGGTAACTATCTCACCACGTTCTAAACCTTGGTTACTACCACTCCCAACCCCTCCCCAACTCACTTCACTTAAACCTGAAACATTAAGAAAACAAAAACATTAGCCTCTTTGGAAAAGCGTTAACTCCAAGGGTAAACTTGCTTTTCATTGGAAACAACACAAAACAAACAGGAGGCTCCAAGAATCCAACAAAACTAAATGAAACCCAGTCAAATGGAGGCTGGGTTTCAGTTCCACAGAAACTTCTAACGAAGAAACAGAGGTGAAAGAGGCTGGGAATCAGGGGGATTTGCTAGCAATTAGCTGCCTTTGAAAGATCAAGAGGGGCTGTTAATGGACAAAAGGGCTGGGGACCTGGTCTTGGTTATAGCAGTCAGCGCCTAGTCAGGCAATTGCCTACACACGGACAGAGGCTTCTCCTGCTCTCCCCTCACTACCCTCTGCTGCCTTGAAATCCCCAAAATAAGCAAAGCTGGGTAGAAACAGAGAGGAGAGGAGTAGGGACCTCATGTGCTAGGAGGGAGGTAGCCAGGCTTTTTGCCTTTGGTGTGACTAGATGGAGAACTGCTTGGCCCCTGGGGTCCCCAAGGTAGAAAAAGCAAATGGGCTACAGGAACCCCCGATTCCAAGGAAGGGGTACAGGCGGGGCTATGAAGAAAAGAAAAACAAACTGCAGACACAGAGATGACAAAGGAAGCCTCACAAATTCCCTGTGGCCTGCATGGTAGCTGTTGAATTCCCCAGGAGCACTGGGCAAGCTGGGGTGACGTTGGAGTGGGTGGTAGAGGGCAAAGAAACACTCTACTTGGGCAGTGCCAAATGGAGGAGGGCCATTCTCCATCAAGTCCAGATTGCCAGTGAGGCAAGACAGGTGGGGGCACTGTCTGGACAGTGGAGACGATCCACAAAGGAAAGAGAGGGGAAGGGAGGATGAGATTTCTGCTCCTTCACAGATGGGCATCTCTTCTCCTTGGCTTGGGCTCTGAGTGGCCTGTCTGCACTTTGCTTGAATGGTGACCTGTTGTCTGGAAGTGCAAAGGCCAAGGAGTGAAGATATGAGTCTTGAGGTCTTCTTCAGACCAAGACCTCAGTGGAGAAAGAAGCATAGAGGTTCCCAATGGAGGACCCAGGGGTAGGCTGTCCTGCTATACCCCCTCCAGAAGGTCCAGGCTATGCTCTGTGGTATAGGTACAGGAAGCAGGCTATTGGACCAGGGTTATCTCCTTCAGTGGCAGGTACTCTTAGGTTTCTGGGAGATGTTTTTCACCTGTTGGAGCCCAGCCACAGCCATGTGGATAATGTTCTGTAGGACCTCAAAATCCAGACAAATCCCTGGAGCTCACCCTGGGACAAGGGACTTAATGTGTAACCAGCCAAAAGTAGCCTCCTCCAATGGGCTACAAAATCATGGTCAAAGGCTTGGGTGTCTGTCCTCTATCCATCCTGAAAAGTGACAGGAATCTCCTTTCTTCTCAAGGATAAGTTTGGTCAGCCTTTCTAGGCCACCTCCAGAAATGGCCCACAGTGGGGCAGTAAGGAGACACTGGGCCCTTCTCTTTATTTCTATGAAGCATTTGGCAAGAGGGGGCAGGGACCACAGCTTTCTCCCAGGAATGAGCCTGGAGGTGGGGCACATCCACTGGACTAGGGGGACGTAGGGGAAGGAAGAATGGGTGGAGGTGGGTAGGCTTCTGGAGACAGGGCTGGAGTTGCAGAGTGTTAAGCCTTGGGCTTCCCACTTTGTGGCCAGAGAAATATCAAAGTGCTCAGGCTCTCCTCATTCTGCCTTCCAGCTCTAGGGAGGGACAGGAATAAAGGACAGACAAGGCAGGCGAAAGGGAAATGGGCTGGAAGAGTAAAAAAGAGGGCACTAGTCAGCTGGAAACCTCTCCATTTACCTGCTACTCAGAGGTATGGAGAAAGAAGGCAGGATGCTCAAACGAAAGTGGGGGAAGGAGCTGGGGGAGTTGGCGGAGGGGTCCATGGGGGAGTCCGTGCCTTTGGTCAGTCCCAAGAAAGCAGGACAAAGTGCCTCAGTATCTCGTCTGGGGCAGATAGGATCCAGGAGCGCCCCGAGAGTTGACAACAGAGAAGGCAATGGGGGTGAAGGGGTGGGGAGTGGGACACAAGAGGGCTCACAGAAGTAGTTTGCCATTTCTGTGGATTTTCAGGATGCGGCCGAGTCTCTGCTTTGCTGTGGCCAGGCCCTTTTTGGGACGCTTTCCTGTGGGGAAAGGGAAAAGTAAGCAAGGGCTATGGAAAAAGCTTCAGAAGTAACTCTGGCACCAACTGCCCTCAGGCCATCTCCCCTCCTCTGTTTCTCTGCCCACAAAGCTTCCCCATCCTTAGGCCACATCGGGCAAGAAGCCCTCCTTAACTACTTTCGTTCAACACCACCTTGGCTCTTCCTCCTACAACCTCCTGCAGCAGCTACAGAATCTCTGGTTACAGTTTGTCTGGTTCTTTTTCCCCAACGAATTCTTTGATCCCAATCATTTTTCTTCCATAATTCTGAAGGGAGGTGAATATGCTTCCACATCCTCTTATCCTGCCTACCATGATTGGACAAGTGGCTGGTTAGTGATTATAGCTCAGTGTCCCTGCAAATGCCATCCCCAGGGCCTTTTTTCAGTAGAAACTTCTACCCTCATCAACCTTCAACGTCACATCAACCTTAGCACCCTTGAGCTACATACTCTAGGGACTGGACTTTAAGGGCTTAAGTGAGGGAAAGGCGGGCTTGAGTCTCCTAACTCTCTCTTGCCTCTTTCTCTCTCCCCACATCAAATCACCTCACACATCCTATTTGATTGCCTTCATATTTAATCAATTTACCCCTTCCCTCTCCATTCCCGCTGTCAGAGCCTTAGCCTCTTTTTATTCCTGCCTGAACTTATACATGTACCTTCTTTCTAGAGTTCTCACTCTGGCCACCAGAAGGATCTTCCTAAAATCAAACCTAATTCTTGTCTCTACTTAAAATCAGACAATGTCTCTTCATGGCCCACATGATCAAGTCCAAGTACCTTAGTTTGGCCTTCAGTGTCCCTCCCTAGTATTCTCATCTGCTAGAGCACTTAGAATGTGGAGCAGGTGGCCCAAAGATCCCTCAGTTCTACAACCATATGGCTGTTATACCTTGTCCTGCCTGATTGCTCTGGGAGCCAACTGAAGGGCGCCTCTGGGTCAAAAAGACACCGGGGGCCATAGGTGTGGTGCTCCGGTTTGCCTGGGCCATGCCAAAGGCATTGGGACGAGCAGTATACTCGTGGTCAGCAAGACTTCCTGACAGGGCCTCTTGTTTAGGCTCAGGAGGAGGCAGGGGTGAGGAGGAGGTGAGAAGCTGTGGTGTAGTGGCCAGAGTTGGGGCTGGTACTGTCACACTGAAATTGGAGTCTTGAGGGCGAGGCTGTTCCACCTCCTTCAGTAAAGGCTTCTTCTTGATATATTTCTTCTTTTGGGCCTTCTGAAGCTCCTAAAACACAAACCAAGTGAAAGGAGAGATTCAGCAGTAGAGAAAAGAAAAAAATTTCCCAACAAAGGAACTAGACAGTGGTCACTATGGTTCTACAACCCACCAACCCCTCTCTACCCCCACCAAGTCTAGCCTGGATATACACATAACACATAGCCTTCTAATACCTGAGGTCATCTCTCTGGTACCATCCATCCTTAAGCCATCACTGCCACTTGTTAGTGCAATGGCAAGAGAACTGTAAATGAGTTTGGAGACCAGGGTTTTGGTCTAGCATTGCCACTAATGAGGTGGACCATGGACATCTCTAATAATAATAACAAAATTTACAACAGCAGCAGAGGCACTTTATATACTTTATCTCATTTAATCCTCATAACAGCCCTAAGAAGGAAAAACCCTTATTTTACAGATGAGAAAACTGAGGTGCAGGGATATTAAGCAACTTGAACCCAAAGCCTCACAGCTGAAAAGTAGTTAAGTCTAGTATTTAACCAGGTGTATCTGAAGACACACTCTGCAAACTTCTCAAAACAGAACATCTTAGAATAGAAAGATTATTAGCTTTGGAGTGAAATACCAGGGTTCAAATCCAGGCTTGTGCTCCCTAAATTGAATGATTTTAGTCACAGTTACTAACCTTTCTCAATCTCATCTGCCTCATCTATAAAATGGATTTTAAAAAGTCTGCTTTCAGGGTTGTTGGAAAGATTAAATAAAATAATGATATAAAAATAGCACATAGTAGGTACTCAGCAAGTGGTAAATTATTATTCTATCTTCATCTCTTATAATGGCTTCTCTTCTTCTTGCTGGTCTTTTTCTTTCAGCAGAGGACGTAACAATCCTCTAGGTCACCAGGTCTAAAAACCTTAATTTTGGATGGGACAGACAAGTAAGGAGTTAGGTCACTTCTAACAATACCTTGAATTTAGTCATCCATTGCTCTACAGATCTACTATCCACTGCATAGTGGGTACCTGCATGGTGGGCATCTGGAGCCCTGAGAACCTGGAAAGGTGGTACTGAGAGCATGTGAACAACTTCACCTTCTGAAATGCTACACAGCCACACAGACCAACTCAGTGATTACATTTCTTTGCCTTCTCTTGCAACACAGGCCTAATCCTGCCTTCGGAAGAGATCTGACAGGCTGTGGCTACCACAGGAATTTCTGGTGGATAAGAATAATAGTATTAGTAATACATGCCAGGTACTCTTCTATGGTTACTCATTTAACACTAATAAGAATTATAATCCCATTTTGAGGATGAAGAAACTGTGGCACAGAGAGGGTAAGTCATTTTTCCCAAAGTTACAGGATCAGTAAGTGGCCAAGCTGGGATTCAGATCCAAGTCATTTGGTTTCAGAATCTCTTCCCTTAGCCACACTGCTACTCCACCCATATCAACAACTACATTTCTATCCCCTTTTCTCTCATCTGACTCCACAAATTACCTCTTTATATCTAGGATCACTTAGCCTAAATTTTCCTACCTTTGTTGCCAATCTCTTTCACATATAATTTATCCAGACACCCCCACAGATGACTAGACTGTCTTAAGACAGGACCACTTTCACCTTGCCAATTCCCTTCTCTAAAGTCTGTTAGCAGGTCCCCACTCACGTTCAAATTCCCTGGCCTGACATTCATAGTCTTCCACAATCTGGCTGCTTACACCTAGCCAACCCATAATGATAATAATGAAAAGCTAACATGCCTATATTACCTACTCTGCACCAAGTGCCATTCTAAGAGCTTATACATATATTACCTCATTTAATCCTAAGGCAAAGTCTATGAGGAAACTACAGCAAAGAGAAATTAAGTAACTTGCTCAAGTGGTAGAGCTAGGATTCAAACCTAGGCAGGTTGGCTCCAGAATCCATTCTTTTAACCAATATTCATTTTACCCTACCCTCCAGCATGAATTCTCCCTTCCAGAAAGATCTGTTCATTCATTCATATACTCACTCACCCCAACACTGACTGAACACGTATGTTTACCATAGTGGGGATTTCAACTTAAATATAGCCCCACTCTTGAAGCATTTCTAGTTTAATAAGGGATAAAGAAAAATACACTTATGGTTGTAAGTACCATGAGAAAATGCTATGGAAGCAAAGAAGGCAGCCACTGAAATAAAATGGTGGTAGGTGGTGTAAAGGGCTGTTAAGTAAGGCATCTGAGAGGGTATGATTCCCAATGGGCAGAAGGAACAGCTTATGCAAAGGCACAAAAGCATGAGACAATCTGATAACACTGAGTGAACTATGAGTACTGTAGTACAGTGTGGCTGGTATAAAGAGTATGCATGAAGGGCTGGCAGGAGGTAGGGAGGAGAGGTGACTAGAGACCAGATCAAGAGGGCCTTGTATACCGTACCAAGAAGTTCCCTTCTGGAATGCCTCCTTGTCTCCATCCAAAAGTTTAGCCTATAAAACCCCTCCCCAATTTCAAAACCTCTTCTTTGAAGTTGTCTCTGATAAACCCAAACAGAATTGATCTCCTTAAAAGGTACTAAGAGTAGTTTTCACACTTTTAAGTAATTTATCCATTTATTTAAAGGAGTAGAACCCCTTTTTATTAAAGTACATCTTATGTGGCACTGGGATATACATAGCAGAGAAGTTCTGGCCAAAGAAGGACCACCTGGCCTGCTTGGTCTGCTGGCTCCCAACAACAGCCTCCAAGATACTTCTAAGCAACTCCAGAGATCCATAGAACATCACATGAAAAAATCATTCTATTAAATTTTATTTAAATAGGATTTAATTACTTAATTATATAAACATTTAACTATTTCACTTTATTTAAATAGCAAATAACATAAAATTTGAAGTTAAAAGATATGAGTTTGAATCTTGTTTCTTCCATTTACTGGCTGTATTATCCTGGACTAGTCACTTAAAGAGAGCCTCATTTTCTTCACCTGTAAAATGATGAAAATATCACCTATTGAACAGGGCTACTGGGAAGATTACATGAGACATTGTACATGGAAGTACTTAACATAAAGCAGATGCTCGGTATTGCTCTAAGCTGTAGGATGTGGCATGAGGAACTAACGAGATGTTGATAAGTAAAGAACCAGAAGATTCACCTCCAAATGCTCCTGGAGTTGCTTACCACATTACACACATTAAAGAACTTTGTAAACTGTAATGCTAGGTAGTGAACTTGATTTTAGTGAAGATGACCCTTTAGTACAAAAAACAGTGGGTGAAGTTTTCTTGAAAAGCAAGGGATGAAGATCAAGATAATAGTATTTGGTAAAGAGGATGAGAAAAACCTCTAATAGAGCAAATTCCAATACTGCTGGGTGGCTGAAAACTTGAGTGTACCCAGCTAAATTGCTTCCTCAGGACTTTATCTGAGGGGAAAGGATGGACCTGATCCTTCCCATCTGAAAGGTTTTTATACACCAAGAAAGGCAAGTGGTATCCACAAGGGTTTTTCTCTAGCCCCATATTTTCTTTCATCCCAAATCTTATCAATTGTGTGATGTGTAGCTTGTCACTGAGTTGGGATGTAGATATAGATGGGAGGCTGGGATACTGTCAAGGATAAAGATTAAAGGTTACCCAATCCCCACTAAGACAATGGTAGGATCCTACCAGCCTGAAGGTCAGAGTTTTGAGGCTCTAAGTCAAACTGCAATCAGTTGCAGGGCCGTTGCCTAGGGTGCCAACACCCACCTGCTGGGCCAGTTTTGCAGCTGCTGCAGCCAAGCCTGTCTCAATGGAAGCTACCCGGGTCCCCTCACGTACAGGACGGTCTTGCTTCGGTAGAGTTGGTATCACACGGGCTGCAGGGGAAACAGAATGAGAAAGTGTCACTCTCTAAGACATTTATAGGAGTGCCAACCATATTCCCCCTCTCCAAGCTCCCCAAAGGTGGTCTCATTAGTCTTCCTGCTTCTAGCTTTTTATAAAGCCAGATTTTGCTTCCTATCAGGTAAGAAGCTAATTCACAAATGCCCAAAGGACACACTGATTAAAGGATAAATTTTTTTTTTTTTTTGAGACAGAGTCTCGCTCTGTTGCCCGGGCTAGAGTGAGTGCTGTGGTGTCAGCCTAGCTCACAGCAACCTCAAACTCCTGGGCTTAAGCGATCCTACTGCCTCAGCCTCCCAAGTAGCTGGGACTACAGGCATGCGCCACCATGCCCGGCTCATTTTTTCTATATATATTTTTAGTTGTCCAGATAATTTTTATTTCTATTTTTAGTAGAGACGGGGTCTCGCTCAGGCTGGTCTCGAACTCCTGACCTCGAGAGATCCACCCGCCTCGGCCTCCCAGAGGGCTAGGATTACAGGTGTGAGCCACCACGCCCGGCCAAGGATAAAAATTTAACCTCCCTGAATTGGCATTTAAGGTTGTCCACGTTCTGCTCCTGGCCTACCTACCTCCCCAACCTTATTTCCACATCCATATTCTCAGCTTCTCCAGACAAATGGCTTCTTCTTATACATCCAGAATATGTACAACTCATCTTCTCTCCCTGTGCCTTCATTCTCACTATCTACACAGTCTAGAGTACCCTCTTCCTTTTTGTCTGCCTATTAAAAACCTGCCCATCCTTCAAACCTGCCCAGGAAATCAAGCTCATAGGCAAATCCTCTAGGACCTCTATGGTCCCATTGAACTCTCTTTCCTCTGAACTTATGATCCATACAAATTACTTGATACATAGCACATACCACTTTGTCTTATTCTCTAATTTTGACGTGTGTTAGCTTGTCTACCAAACAGGCTATGAGTTCCCGAAGAAGACCATCTTCTTGCATAACTCTTATAGTGCCTTACCAACCTTGAATCACAAAATACTCATCCCACCTTTCAAAAGAAATGTATTTCAGGATAACCAAACAGCCCCAGATGGCGAAAAGACAGATTTTCTTTACAGAAAATGCCAGCTAATAAATGTGGAAAGAATGACAGAATTAGAAAATCACAAGTGTGCAAGTCCTAATGAAACAACTGATTCTAGGGAATTGGATATTCACACAGTATCAATGTATTACCTCACAGATTACTTGCTAGTACCAAGAAGAAAAATCTTACAATAATGAGATCAAGAGATCACTAACATAACTATTAACTTTAGTGTCATTAATAGACAGCACAACTTCAAGCACCTTCTGATGCAACACAATAGGAAATACACAGCATCACCTGAGAAGTAGGTTTGTTAAAGAGCTAAAATATCAAGCAAGCCATTCATATTACTCCCAGTGTTTAGGAAACACAGGGATAGAAAAACAAGTTAAATGACACCATTAGAAAACAAGCAGACATTCTACAAAGTAACCGGCTTAGTCTCTTAAAAAAGACAATGTCACAAGGAGGCAAGCAGACAAGTCTAGAAGGTGGGACACACTACAGGGCAATTGTAACAGTTTCTACAACAAATCAATAGCATAAAACAAAGAGGGGACTGCTCTAGATTGAGAGACATAAAAGACATGACACTCAAATGCCATGTGGACCCTGTTTGGATCCTGATTTAAACAAATTCATTTTATTTTATTTTATTTTTGAGACAGAGTGTCACCCTGTTGCCCGGGCTACAGTGTCGTAGCATCAGCCTAGCTCACAGCAACCTCAAACTCCTGGGCTCAAGCGATCCTCCTGCCTCAGCCTCCCCAGTAGCTGGGACTATAGGCATGCGCCACCATGCCTGGCTAAGTTTTCTATATATATTTTCAGCTGTCCATATAATTTCTTTCTATTTTTAGTAGAGATGGGGTCTCGCTCTTGCTCAGGCTGGTCTCAAACTCCTGAGCTCAAACGATCCGCCCACCTCGGCCTCCCAGAGTGCTAGGATTACAGGCGTGAGCCACCGCACTCAGCCAACAAATCTATTTTAAAAATACCTTTTCTGGTCAGACAATTTAGGAACTTTGGTTAAGGACTTGGAATTAGGTAACATCAAATAATTATTGAATTATCATTAATTTTGTTATGTATAACAGGATTGTGGTTATGTGAAAAATGTCCATTTTTTAGAAATACACACTGAAATACATCAGGGTAATGACATAATATCTGGGGTTTGCTTTAAAGCAAAAAAAATTTAAAGAAAAAAGAAGTGATAGATGAAGCAAATATGAAAAAATCTTGATAATGGTTCATTCTCACTGGTGGATATATGGGAGTTCACTATACTATTCTATTTTAAAGAAAAAAGCTGGCTGGGCGCGTTGGCTTACACCTGTAATCCTAGCATTCTGGGAGGCCGAGGTGGGCTGATTGCTCCAGGTCAGGAGTTCAAGACCAGCCTGAGCAAGAGCGAGACCCCCATCTCTACTAAAAATAGAAATAAATTATCTGGCCAACTAAAAATATATATAGAAAAAATTAGCCGGGCATGGTGGCACATGCCTGTAGTCCCAGCTACTCGGGAAGCTGAGGCAGGAGGATCGCTTAAGCCCAAGAGTTTGAGGTTGCTGTGAGCTAGGCTGACGCCATGGCACTCACTCTAGCCCGGGCAACAGAGCGAGACTCTGTCTCAAAAAAAAAAAAAAAAAAAAAAAAAGCTAATGTCACAGAAAAAAAAGGTGTGGTGGTAGTGGTGACCTAGATTTAAAAACTCGGTTAGCTATTGCTATTATAAAGGAAAATTTCTGGATAAGCAGTATGCAGAGTCTAGAATAGGCAACTCAGGAGGCTGAAGTTCTTTCTTCAAAGTAACATTTTATTTTTTTAAAATATGATCCAAAATAAATCTAACAAAATTGTCTGTGCATAATTTTGGGTCATGGATACTTGGATATCTTTTATACTGTTCTCTATAGTTTTATATGTGTGATGGTTTTAAAACATGGCCCCAAATTCTTTGACACCTTTCCTACTGATGGGTGGGGTCTGTGCCTCCTTCTTGAATCGAAGGTATAAGTGATACTGTGTGACTTCTGAGGCTAGGTCAGGAAAGGCAATTTCAGTGCCCACTTGCTGGAATACTCACACTTGGAGACCCGAGCCACCATGTAAAATTTTTTCTTGCCTTGACTACCTCACTAGGCAGTGAGGAAGCTAGTTACATGGAGAGGCCACATGTTGGCACTTTTAGTCTTTGAGTCCTCCCAGGCCAGGCACCAGACATATAAGTGAATAAGACTTCAGATGAATCAAACTCTTGGCAACCAAGTCACCCCCAGCCTTCATAGTTTTCCAGCTGAGACCCCAGACATCATGGAGTAGAGACAAGTTGTCCCCATTGTGCATTTTCCAAATTCCTGGCCCAGGGAATAAACGAATGTGAGAAAGTGGTGGTTGTTTAAAGCTGGGGGGAGGGAGGACCCTCTTTGGGTTTTTCTTTTTGTGGAGGGGGAGCTATAAAAAATATTTTTAGGGAATAGTTGGGGAAATTTGGTTATGGACTGGGTATTAGAAGATCTTAGGGAATTATTAACTTTGTTAAGCATAAAAAACATAGTATGGTTAAACAGAAGGGTGTCATTCTTAGGAGATACTGAAGTACTACAGGGTAAAATATGTTATGATGGCTGCACATTATTTTGAAGTGGCTCAGGAAAAACTATAGACAGATAGATAAATGAAGGAACTACAAAATATATTACAATTATAGAATCTAGCTACTGAGAATATAGGTGTTCATGTACTATCCTACTTTTATGTATCCTATTTTTAAATTTATCATAATAAATTTTAAATAATGAACAAGACTGAGATCATAATAACAAAATGTAATATGTAGTCATTGAATGGATCTTAGCTTGAAAAAGCTAATTATAAAAGATACTTTTGGTAAAACTGGGGGAAATTTGAATTATTTGGCATTCAAATTGAAGTATTTGATATCAGATATTATTAAGAAATAAATGTTACTTTGCTTAGGTGTCATATAATGGTACTGTAGTTATGGAAGAAAATGTCATTTTTAAATAGATGCATACTGCAATATTTAGGATGAGATGTCATGATGGGTGACATCAATAAAAATGGCTAAATAAGGACTTCCAAAAACTCAATCCTCAATAAAAACAGAAAAACTAGCAAAAATTGTCAGAATAATTTTTTTCAATAACTCTGGAAATTAACCAAGGGCTTGTAGAAACCTGAATCTCAGTAAGAATAATGAGCTTTGGGGCATTTTAACTTGCCTTACACACATCCGCCTTTCTTCAGCTCAGTGGTAGCCTTGAAAAATATCAGCCCACATTCCCAGTAATATACTAAGCAGAAAGGAGCTGGGGCTTTCTTTCAAAGCATAGTGCCAAAAGCTTCCCACTCCCTGGGAAGGAATTTATAAAAAATGTTGAAAGGCAAGTGTTTATGTCACAGATGCTTAAGATGAGGGATAACAGTTGTGGCCAACAATTTATTAACCCAAATGCTTAAAACAAAGCTGAAGAATGACATGTCCATAGAGGATTCAAAAAGCTCCCACACATTTCTGGGAATCTAGAAAGCCACATGCAGTGTAGAGACTATAAAACTTGAGAAGGCCCCAGGCACTCACCTCTGCCTGACTTTGAGAAGTCAAAGTCTGCAGAAGCAGGAAATGAAAGCTAAGGTAGAGCTGTAAATTGCCTAGCTGAGTATTAAAGGCATGCCCCAATACGCACACAGAGCTACTTAGCATGTACTAGATTCACTGGTTCCAGACATTTAAGGAAATCTCTGTTCAGTCATTAGATGTCTACTAAGCTAAATAAGTAGAGACACCAGTGGCCAGAAACAAAAGGTACACAGACTTTACAGAATTAGTTCAGAAAAATCACTTAAGAAACAACCACTACAACAAACAGCAACAACAATGAACCTTGAAGAGTGGAGTGGGAAAAATCTGATTTCCGGAGTTGCTACCATATTTAAAATGTTCAGTTTTCATAAAAAAAATCATAATACATACAAAGAAATAAAGCATAGCCATACACAAGAAAAAAGCAATCAGCAGAAACTGTCCTTGACTTCCTAAACAAAGTTGGACTTACCAGACAAGGACTTTAAATCAGCTATTTTAAATGCTTTCAAAGGCTAAAAGAGACCATGTCTAAAGAACTATAGGAAAGTATGAGAATGATGTCTTACCAAATAGAGAATACCAATAGAGACAGAAATTATAAAAAGAAACCAAATAGTTAAAAAAATAAAATAACGTGCACACTGACAAACAACCATGAAATAAAAGTAAAATAACTGAAATGAAAACTTTACTACAGGGTTTCAACAGAAGATTTGAGCAGGTAGAAGGAAGAATTAGTGACCTTGAAAAGATATGTCAACTGAGATTATTCAGTCTGTGAGCAGAAAGAAAAAAAGAATGAAGAAACATGAACAGAGCCGAAGGGACCTGAAGAACATCATCACATTTATCAACATATGCATATGGTGGTCCCAGAAGAACAGAGAAAAGGGGGCAGAAAGACTATTTGAAGAAATAATGGTTAAAACCTTTCCAAATTTGAAAAAAAGAAACAATCTATACATTCAAGGGCTCAACAAGCTCCAGGCTGTACAAACTCAAAGAGGCTACATGTCATAAACAAAACCAAAGACAAAGACAGAATCTTCAAAGCAGCAAGACAGAAGTGACTCACAGGCCGAGCGCAGTGGCTCACACCTGTAATCCTAGCACTCTGGGAGGCCGAGGTGGGAGGATCGCTTGAGGTCAGGAGTTCGAGACCAGCCTGAGCAAGAGCAAGACCCCATCTCTACTAAAAAATAGAAAGAAATTAACCGGACAACTAAAAATATATAGAAAAAATTAGCCGGGCATGGTGGCACATAGTCCCAGCTACTCGGGAGGCTGAGACAGTAGGATCGCTTGAGCCCAGGAGTTTGAGGTTGCTGTGAGCTAAGCTGACACCATGGCACTCTAGCCCGGGGAACAGAGTGAGAATCTGTCTCAAAAAAAAAAAAAAAAAAAAAAGCAGCAGCAGCAACTCATAACATAAAAGGGATTCTCAACAGAACTCACAGTTTATTTATCATCAAAAACCATGGAGGCTACAGGCAGTGAAATGACATATTCAAAGTGCTAAAAGAAAAACACTATCAACCAAGAATACTTTTTTTTTTTTTTTTTTTTTGAGACAGAGTCTCGCTCTGTTGCCCGGCTAGAGTGAGTGCCGTGGCATCAGCCTAGCTCACAGCAACCTCAAACTCCTGGGCTTAAGGGATCCTTCTACCTCAGCCTCCCAAGTAGCTGGGACTACAGGCATGTGCCACCATGCCTGGCTAATTTTTTCTATATATATTTTTAGTTGGCCAGATAATTTCTTTCTACTTTTAGTAGAGATGGGGTCTCGCTCTTGCTCAGGCTGGTCTCGAACTCCTGACCTCGAGCGATCCACCTGCCTCGGCCTCCCAGAGTGCTAGGATTACAGGCGTGAGCCACCGCACCCGGCCTAACCAAGAATACTAAATCCAGAAAAACTATCCTTCAAAGAAAGAAATCAAGACATTCCTAGATGGGCCGGACGCAGTGGCTCCCGCCTGTAATCCTAGCCCTCTTGGAGGCCGAGGCAGGTGGATCGCTCGAGGTCAGGAAGGTGGATTGCTCGAGGTCAGGAGTTCGAGACCAGCCTGAGCGAGACCCCGTCTCTACTAAAAATAGAAATAAATTATCTGGACAACTACAAATATAGATAGAAAAAATTAGCCGGGCATGGTGGCGCATGCCTGTAGTCCCAGCTACTCGGGAGGCTGAGGCAGTAGGATCGCTTAAGCCCAGGAGTCTGAGGTTGCTGTGAGCTCGGCTGATGCCAGGGGACTCACTCTAGCCCGGGCAACAAAGTGAGACTCTGTCTCAAAAAAAAAAAAAAAAGACATTCCTAGATGAACAAAATCAAAGAGTGTGTTGCTAGTAGATCTGCCCTATAAGAAATGCCAAAGGGCAACCTTCAAGATGAAATGAAAAGATACAATACAGTAAATTGAATCCACATGAAGAAATAAAGAACACTGGTAAAGGTAACTAGACAGGTAAAATTAAAAGACAGTATGAATGTATTTTTGTTTGTAACCTTTTTTCTATCTGGCCTAACAGACAACTGCATAAAGTAATAATTATAATTCTATGCTCATGAACACAATGTATAAAGATGTAATTTGTGACAGTAATAACATAAAGGAGAAGAATAATGGAGCTATATAGGATCAACGTTTTTGTTTAGTATTGAAATTAAATTGATATTAATGTGAATTAGAATGGTATAAATTAAAATGTTATTCACCAGGACAACCACTAGGAAAATAATTCAAATATATATAGAAATTGGCTGGGCATGGTGGCTCACTCCTGTAATCCTAGCACTCTGGAAGGCCGAGACCGAAGGATTGCTTGAGCTCAGGAGTTTGAGACCAGCCTGAGCAAAAGCGAGAACACATCTCTACTAAAAATGGAAAAATTAGCCAGGTGTGGTGGTGTGCATCTGTAGTCCCAGCCTCTTGGGAGACTGATGCAGGAGGATCACTTGAACCCTGGAGTTTCAGGTTGCAGTGAGCTACGATGACGCCACTGTACTCTAGCTGGGCGACAGAGCAAGACTCTGTCTCAAATAGACAAATATACATAGAAAAAAAGAGAATTAAAATGGGATACTCTATGGAAAACAGTATCAAGACTTCTCAAAGAACTAAAAGTAGACCTACCATTCCATCTAGTAATCCCACTACTGGATATCTTCCCAAAGGAAAAGAAGTTGTTTTACCAAAAAGACACCTGTACTCGAATGGTTCTTGCAGCACAAGTCACACTTGCAAAGATGTGGAATCAACCTAAGTGCCCAACAATTCATAAGTGGATAAGAGAAATGTGGTATGTATGTATATGTATATATATACACACACACACACACACCATGGAGTACTACTCAGCCATAAAAAGAAATGAATTAATGTCTTCTGCAGTAATCTGGATGGAACTGGAGACCATTATTCTAAGAGATGTACCTCAAGAATAGAGGAACACCACATGTACTCTCCAATAATCTGGAACTAATTGATGGGCACACATGGGCACAGAAAGAAGTAAAAATTGTTGGAAATCAAGAAGTGCGGAGAGGGGAGGAAAGGAAGAGTTAAAACTTATCTAACAAATACAATGAACACTATTCGGGTGATGGGCACACTTATAGCCCTGAGAAAAGTATTACAAAAGCTATGCATGTAACAAAAAACTTTGTACCCCCTTAATATAAAAAAATTTAATACATAAAGTGAGACACTATAAAATAGCTACTAAACACAAAAGAAGGCAGTCATAGAGGAACTGCTGAACAAAAAAGGAATAAGACACACAGAAAACAAACAGCAAAATAGACACTGTAAATCCTACTTCATCAGTTATTAATAGACTGAACTCTCCAACTGAAAGGCAGATATTGGGAGACTGTATAAAACAAACATGATCCTACTATATGCTATCTATCAGACCCACAACTTTAGACTGGCAGACATAAAGAAACTGAAGATGAAAATATGGAAGAAGAGACAACCATGAAAATTGTACCCCAATAAAAACTGGAATGGCTATAATAATATCAGACAAAACACTCTTTAAGACAAAAATTGTTACCAGAGACAAAGAAGGGCATTTTATAATGATAAAAGGGCCAATCCATCAAGAGGCTGCAACAATTACAAATATATATGTACCTAACAACAAAACTGACCGAAGTGAAGGGAGAAATATATAATCCAACAATACTATCTTTGGAGACTTCAATACCTCATCTTTAGTAATGGAGGAAACAATCAGAAGATCAGCCAGGAACTAGAGATGCCACGATGTCTGAAATTTTGCTTAAAATGCTTCAAAAAAAAAAAAGAAAGAATAAAGCAAACACAGCAAAATGTTCATTATTAATTCTGGGTGACATAGGTGTTCACAGTACTACCATGTCTAATTATCTATATGTTTGAAAATTTTCATAAGAAAAATTTTTTAAGAAAGAAAAATTAGACTGGGCGTGGTGGCTCACACCTGTAATCCTGGCACTCTGGGAGGCCAAGGCAGGAGGATCCTTTGAGCTCAGGAATTTAAGACCAGCCTGAGTAATAACAAGATCCTGTCTCTATGAAATATAGAAAAATTAGCCAGGCATTATGGCGTGCCCCTGTAGTCATAGCTACTTGGGAGGCTGAGGCAGGAGGATTGTGTAAGTCCAGGAATTTGAGGTTGCTGTAAGCTATGAAGACACCACAGCCCAGGTGATAGAGCAAGACCCTTTCTCAAAAACAACAACAAAAATAAAGGAAAAATATTTACTGATTATTCTTGTGATTGTGATTATTGTAGCATATAGTATATTTAAATATCTAAAAAGGTTAATTTTTTTATTTAATTTTCCTACCCAATATGCTTTAAGCTAATCATACCTGTTTACTTCTTAAATTACTTTTAGAATGAGTTCCCCACAAAACTCCTTTTGTTTGGTTTAGGTTTTGATTTAGGATAGTGTTAAATGTATAAATTAATTTGGAAAGAAATGACCCTTTAAAACATTTAGTCTTTATAACCAGGCACATGGCACACCTCTATTTATTCAGGTTTTATGTTCCTCAGTAAAGTTTTGAAGTTTTCTTAACTAAGGAGGTAAAGGACCTCTACAGGGAGAACTACGAAACACTAAGAAAGAAAAAGGATGTAAACAGATGGAAAACCATACCATGCTCATGGATTGGCAGAATCAACATTGTTAAAATGTCTATACTATCCAAAGTGATCTACAGATTCAATGCAATTGCTATTAAAATAGCAACGTCATTTTTTACAGATCTAGAAAAAATAATTCTACGCTTCATATAGAACCAGAGAACACCCAGTATAGCTAAAGCAACCTTCGGCAAAAAGAACAAATTGGGAGGCATTAATTTACCAGACTTCAAGCTACACTACAAGGCTATAATAACCAAAATGGCATGGCACTGGCACAAGAACAGAGATACACAGACCAATGGAACAGGACTGAGAACTCAGATATAAAACCATCCTCATATAGCCATCTGATCTTTGACAAAGCAGACAAAAACATACACTGGGGAAAAGAATCCCTATACAATAAATGGTGCTGGGAAAACTGGATAGCCATATGTAGAGACTGAAACAAGATTTGCACCTCTCACCTTTCACAAAAATCAACTCACAATGGATAACAGACTTAAACCTAAGGTGATAACAATTCTAGAAGAAAATGTTGGAAAAACTCTTATAGACATCAGCCTAGGCAAAGAATTTAAGACCCCAAAAGCAATGACAGCATCAACAAAAATAAGCGGGACCTGATCAAATTAAAAAGCTCTGCACAGCCAAAAAAACTATCACTAGAGCAAACAACCTACAGAATGGGAGAAAACATTTGCATGCTACATCCAATAAAGGGCTAATAACTAGAATCTGTATAGAACTGAGACAAATCAGTAAGAAAAAAAATCAAACAACCCCATTAAAAAGTGGGCAAACAACATGAACAGAAATTTTTCAAAAGAAGATAGACTAATGGCCAAGAAACATATGAAAAAATGCTCAACATCTAATCATCAGGGAAATGCAAATCAAAACCACAATGAGATATCACTTAACTCCAATGAGAACGGCTTTATCAAAAAGTCCCCAAACAACAAATGTTGGCATGGATGTGGAGAGACAGGAACACTCACACACGGCTGGTGGGACTACAAACTAGTACAACCTCTATGGAAAGTAGTATGGAGATACCTCAAAGAACTAAAAGTAGAACTACCATTCGATCCACCAATCCCACTACTGGGTATTTACCCAAAGGAAAAAAAAAAGACATTCTACTAAAAAAAGACATCTGTATTCAAATGTTTAGAGCAGCACAATTCACAGTTGCAAAGATGTGGAAACAATCCAGTGCCCATCAATACATGAGTGGATTAATGAAATGTGGTATACATATACCATGGAGTACTACTCAGCCATAAAAACAAAATGATGAACCACCTATTATATTATCCTGGATAGATCTGGAACCCATTCTTCTAAGTGAAGTATCACAAGAATGGACAAACAAACGCCACATGTACTCACCATTAAATTGGTACTAACTGAACAACACAACTGTGCACATATGGAAAGTAACATTTATAGGGTGTCAGGCAGGTAGGAGGGGTAAATCCACATCTAACGGATGCAATGCATGCTGTCTGAGATATGGGCATACTTGTCGGGTGGTGCAAAGGCAATTTATGTAACCAAAGCGTTTGTACCCCCGTAATACTCTGAAATAAAAATAATTTTTTTAAAAAAGTTTTGTTCATGTAGGTTCTACACATACCCTCTTAAGATTATCCCTGTATACTTCATATATTAATATTTATTGCTATCATCAATAGATTTTTTTCCTCAGTATATTATGTTTATTACTGAATATGGCAACTCTTGATATTTGGATATCTGGTTTATATACAGTGATTACCCAATTTATTGAATTCTCTTATTAGTTCTAATATTTTTGAGTTGATTCTCTTGCATTTGCTAATATATTACATAATCATATCATATCACAGTTTTCTATATTTATTATAAAATCATCTTTTCTTTCACATATCAAGATTACTTATTAAATATCTCTAACATGACAGGCGTGATGCGTGGTGCTACAAATACAATGATGGCCAAAAATGAACAGGATTCCCACCCTGACAGCTCAAATTATGATGACTTGGTCTCTTAATTTCTCATAGTTAGAGTTCTTATTTCTGCTTCATTTCTAATGACACTGGCTAGAACTTTTCTAGAATACTAAAAAATAGAGGTGTTAGTGGGCACATTTTTCTTATTACTGATTTTAATGGGAATACCTTTAGTAGAATGTTTCAATCTTTTTTTGGTTAAGAATTCACTTTGAAAATGTGATAAAAGTTATTAGTTAAAGAAATATACATACATATACATTCATTTACATAAAATTTGAATACAAATTTAGGAGATTCAGAATTCTAAAAGTCCATGAACACCAACTAAAGTAGCTCTGCTCTATAGTTTCATTCTCTTCGTTTAAGCTAGATATTCTTCTTCATATTAAGGGAGTATCTTTTCATTGTTAGTTAATGAAAAGTCCCCCGTTTTTTTCTTTGAGACAGGGTCTTACTCTGTTGCCCAGGCTGTAGTGCAGTGGTGTCATCATAGCTCACTGCAGCCTTGAACTCCTGGGTTCAAGTGATCCTCCTGCCTCAGCCTCCCAAGTACCTAGGACTAGAGGCACGTACCACCATGCTGGCTAATTTTTAAATTTTTTGTAGAGATGAGATCTTGCTATGTTGCCTAGGCTAGTCTCAAACTCCTGGCTGCAAATGATCCTCTCATCTCGGCTTCCCAGAGTGCTGGGATTACACATGTCAATGACTGTGCCTGGCCTAAAAGTCACTTTTTTAAAGTTTGGGGATTTTTAAAAGAACAAACAGGCACTGAATAAGTGAGATACCAGCACAAGAACAGACAGAAGATTGATGGTACAAAACAGATGTTTCTCAAACAGCCTATGATATGTATGAGTCAGTAGACCTGGCAAAGAAAGCAATTAAGCTATGTGGGAATATGATTCTAGCATCAATAATTACCTATTAGGGGGAGGAACCAATTTAGATTCTCTGACAACACCATATGCTAAATAATTCTAGATAGATTAAAACATAAGATGTTTAAAAAGAATCATGCTTAAAAAATACAGAGGTGTTAATTATCTATTCTCTGAATAAGGAAACAATACAAAAGATCAACATTTGATATAGAAATATTCAGATTTTTCAGGTAGAATGAGGTAAAAGTACTATGAGCAAATTATATATATTAATATAACATATATTATATATATGTCTGTATATGAAACAAAAGATGACTATTCCCTCACTACATAAAAAGGGCAATTTGAAAAGCTTGAAGACCCACATGGATAAATGGACAAAAGACAAAAAATATACAAAAGAAAAAATTCTAATGCTAATACAAATATATTAAAAATGCTTAATCAAAGAAATGCAAATGAAATCACTGACATGCTGTTGTTTGCCTGTGAATTACCAAGATCAAAAACTTATGGTAGAGACTTCCCATTTTCAAACACATAGCTATTCTCCCTTTCCCACTCGCATACTAACAAAATCCCTTATTTTGTGGGACAGCAATATACCTAGCTAAAAACTACACATCCTGGCCTCTCTGACCTACAGTCTTGGCCATGTGACAAAACTGTAACCAAAGAGATGTTTTTAAAAAGTGGAACTTAAAACTCCTGGGGAGAGAGGGTACTCAGAAGCCTGTTCTTTTTTCCTTTTGCTTTTCCCTTCTTCCTGACTACAACCCAGACTCCCAATGCTGGAAGTGAAGTAGCCATCTTGTGACCCTGAGGAAATAAGCACTCACTAAGGATGCTTGAGAGGTTCCTATTACTCATAGGCAAACACTATTCCTAACTGATATGTTCAATACCTCAAGGATTTCATAAACAAGCATTCACACATGGCTGGAGGAAGTGTAAATTGGTACCTTTCTGGAAAACACTTTGGCAATACTTATCAAGAGCTTTTAAAACATTCATATTAACAAAGTGTGTTGGCAATGGTGTAGGAAACAAGCACTCTCATGCACTGCTTGTGGGCATGTAAACAATCTCCAAGTTGCATTATTAAGAAAAGCAGGCTGGGCACGGTGGCTCACACCTGTAATCCTAGCACTCTGGGAGGCCGAGGAAGGAGGATCGCTAGAGGTCAGGAATTCGAGAATAGCCTGAGCAAGAGCGAGACTCCGTCTCTACTAAAAATAGAAAGAAATGATCTGCACAGCTAAAATTATATATATAGAAAAAAAAAAATTAGCCGGTCATGGTGACACATGCCTGTAGTCCCAGCTACTTGGGAGGCTGAGGCAATAGGATCGCTTGAGCCCAAGAGTTTGAGGTTGCTGTGAGCTAGGCACTCTAGCCCGGGCAACAGAGCGAGACTCTGTCTCAAAAAAAAAAAAAAGAAAAGAAAAGAAAAGCATATAACGGTGTATAAAGTATGTTTCTAATTGAGTAAAAGAAAACGGGGGGAAGCAAAATACATACATATATTTGCTTGTATATGCATAAGCTATCTCTGAAATGATAAATAAGAAAGTGATAACACTGGTTGACTCCAGGTGGGGAATTAGAAGACTGTGGAACAGGGGTGGGAGGGAGACTTTTCACTGTATATCCTCATATACTTTGGCCCTTCTGAGGTTTTCGTGGGGAATCCATCCTAAGCAAATAATCAGAATACAAACATTTACATATAAAGATGTTCATCCCAAATGTTATCGCTAACTGAAAACTTGGCAATAGCCTGTCTCATATTAAAAGAGAAGTTAGATAAATTAGTTATATCTATGGAATAGATATTTTGTAGCCATTAAAAAAACAAACAACAGCATAGGATCATGCTTACGAGATAATATTAAGGCAAAAAAGCCAGATATATTTGTTGGTTTCAGTTCTTACAGTCAACTTCTAGTCAAGGTAGAGTATTAATCACAAGACAATGTATATGTTAACATCCTTGATAGCATAAACAAAAATGTATGGTTCAAAGAAGGCTGAAGGAGGGAAGAAAAAGTAGGGGCACTAATATCACATCTTACAAAGTCAGTAATCAAGAGAGATTGACAGAAGTTGAAGAAAGGAGAAATAGAGTTGACAGATCAAGAAATAGTAGTATAGGCCGGGCGTGGTGGCTCACGCCTGTAATCCTAGCCCTCTGGGAGGCCGAGGCAGGTGGATTGCTCAAGGTCAGGAGTTCGAGACCAGCCTGAGCGAGACCCCATCTCTACTAAAAATAAAAATAAATTATCTGGCCAACTAAAAATATATATAGAAAAAAAATGAGCCGGGCATGGTGGCGCGTGCCTGTAGTCCCAGCTACTCAGGAGGCTGAGGCAGTAGAGTAGGGTCGCTTGAGCCCAGGAGTTTGAGGTTGCTGTGAGCTAGGCTGATGCCACGGCACTCACTCTAGCCCGGGCAACAGAGACTCTGTCTCAAAAAAAAAAAAAAAAAAAAAGAAATAGTAGTATAAACTCTATTATCTTGAGTTTTGGAGGTATCTACCAGGAAATGAAAACTATGAGGCTGCCTCTCAGGCAAGGGATCAAAGGTGGGGAAAGTAGGGGCATAACAACATCGCTTTTCATCCTAAATTCCTCCATACTATTTGATTTGCTATATATATTACTTTGTTTAAAAGGCAAAAAAATTTTTTAAGTAGGGTATGTGATTGTACACAGTGTGATTTCAACCATAAAAAGAAAAAGAAGCATAGAAAAAAAACTAGAAGGAAATATGACAAAATGTTAACAGTGGTTGCTTCTGGGTGGCAGAATCATGGGTGGTTTCTTCTTTATAATTCCCTCTATTTTCAGTATTTTCCAAATTTTCTATTATGTTAATCAGAAAACTTTGACAGGAGAAAATAAAGCTAGAAACTGTAGGATAAAATAAAACCACAAAAATAGGCCTGAATTTTTTTTAAATTCAAACATTTGTTGATTGATTCACTAAGAGAACACTTCTTAGGAATTCCCTGTTCCCCCACTCCCCCAACCTCAAGCAAACACCAGAAAGGCTAAATAGGGCTGGATGGGAACAGCAGGCCCTTTATCTCCTGGTGAACCACACTTATTGAGATCCCAGTGCCCTCTACGGCAGACTGTTGCAGTAACGGCCCTCAGTTTGCTCATACCTCCTTGTATGCATGACCTTTGCAATGTGACCTTGCAGCTCTCCTCTCAAGAGGTACAATCTATGTTTCCACCTATGGCTGTGGTCCCCAACCCCTGGACAGGTACCAGTCTGTGGCCTGTTAGGAACCAGGCCACACAGCAGGAGGTGAGCAGCAGGTGCGCAAGCAAAGCTTCATTTGTATGTACAACTGCTCCCTATCACTCTTCATCCTCTCCACACCCCCACCGGCCCATGGAAAAATTGTCTTCCATGAAACCGTTTCCTGGTGCTAAAAAGGTTGGGAGCCATGGACTACGGAATCAAGGCTTGGCCATGTAATTTGCTTTGATATAGCAAAAATGACACAAGCAAAGGCTTGAAAAGTACTTGCACATTGAGGCTTATCCTCTCTTGCTGCTAGAAACCTGTCTCCCACCTTGTGAAAAAGCCTGGGCTGCTCTTCTGGTGGAAGAAAGACCATGTGGAGAGAAGCCCTAGTGATCTAAGTTAAGTCCTAGATCTTTTAAGACCATCCAGCCCTTGTCAAGTTGGCCCAGACTAGAAGAATAGTTCAGCCAATCTACAGAATCATGAGAAATGATCAATTGTTGTTTTAAGCCACTAAGTTTTGGGCAGTTTGTTAAGCAGCAAAAGCTAACTTGATGTGCCCTCAATGTGAAAACCATCCAGCCAAGGAAATGAAGAAAATTCTTTTATCATCCTCTAAATTCCATGTTCACTCAATGGCCATTCTTCCTTCCTTCCTCAGCAACAGCCTCTCAGTTGAGTCTTGGGCCTTGTAGAGCTAAACATAGTCAGCAGAATGTCCCTCCTTGACAACATAATTACCAGAGGGCTGGGATGATGCCATCCGAATGTTCCCAGAAGCCTTAGAATGCTTGCTGACATCTGTTCAAGGACTTCTTCCTTTCACCTCAAGCCATATAACATCAAAAGCAACACACTCCATTACCTCTAGCTTTGTTGGACTCATTACATAAATTGTGTCTTATCCATCATTTTGGCTCCAGCACCTAACATGGTGCATGGCACACAGCAAACACTCCACAAATATTTGCTGAATAACAAATAAATGACTAAGTCAGGTCTTCTGATATTAAATATCCCTCCTATCCCCAGCCTATTTTTTCCTCTAACCACATTTACAAAGTTTAAGGAACAAAATACTGGATCACCTTTAGGACTCCATGGAGCATCATCTGAATTCTTCTTTTTCTTGGGTCGAGATTTCAAAGCAGGGTCATCATCATCAGACTCCAGGGAAGGGTAAACTGCAGGGAGAGGGGAAAGCAGGGTAAACTGAGATTTCATCCAAAGGGGTGAAGACAGAATGATAGCTACTTCAGCTCCTCCCACTCGCTTACAAGTATACCGTTTACTTAATCCATACTCTATTAAGAGCCCCTGAATGTGACACATACATTTCATGCTTTTCTACTTTGTACCCTTGCTGCAAATGTCCTTCTCCCAGATTCACCTAATTTTGATTCATTCACCCAACATCCATTTAGACTTTACTGAATTCATTTATGAATTCCAGGAGTCTCTTGGTTGAACCCTCAGGATTTTTTAGACATAATAGCATATCATCAGCAAAAAGTGAAAGTTTGACCTTTTCTGCCCCCATTTGGACACCCTTAATTCTCCTCTTTTGTCTGACTGCTCTGGCAAGGACTACCAGCACTATGATGAATAGAAGTGGAGATAGTGGACAACCTTGTCTAGTTCCTGTTCTAAGCAGGAATGCTTTCAATTTTCCCCCATTCAGTATGATACTGGCTGTCAATTTATCATATATGGCCTTAATAATCTTAAGGAATGTCCCATCTATGCCTATTTTGTTAAGGTTTTTATCATAAAAGTGTGCTGGCTTTTGTCAAATGCTATAGTAACCAAAACAGCATGGTACTGTCACAAAAACAGAGATATAGACCTTTGGAATAGGACAGAGATCCCAGATATAAAACCATCCTCATATTGTCATCTAATCTTCGACAAAGCAGGCAAAAATATACACTGGGGAAAAGAATCTCTATTCAATAAGTGGTACTGGAAAAACCGGATATCCACATGCAGAAGATTGAAACTAGATCCCCACCTCTCACAAAAATCAACCCACAATGGATAACAGACTTAAACCTAAGGCATGAAACCATAAGAATTCTGGAAGAAAATGTCAGGAAGACTCAGACATCAGCCTAGGCAAAGAATTTATGAAGAAGACCCCCAAAGCAATCAGAGCAGCAACAAAAATAAACAAAGGGGGCCTGATCAAATTAAAAAGCTTCTGCACAGCCAACGAAACTATCATCAGAGAGAATAGACAACCTATACAATGGGAGAAAATATTTGCTTTCTACACATCTGACAAAGGGCTGATAGCAAGAATCTATATAAAACTTAGGAAAATCAACAAGAAAAAATGAAACAACCCTATCAATAAATGGGCAAAGGACATGAACGGAAACTTTTCAAAAGAAGACAGACTAATGGCCAGCAAACATACAAAAAAGTGCTCAATAACTCTAATCATTGGGGAAATGCAAATCAAAACTACCATGAGGTATCACCTAACTCCTGTGAGAATGGCCCTTATCAAAAAGTCCCAAAACAACAAATGCTAGCGTGGATGTGGAGAGATTGGAACACTCTTATACTGCTGGTAGGACTGCAAATTAGTACAACCCCTGTGGAAAGCGATTTGGAGATATCTCAAAGTGCTAAAAATAGAAATACCATTTGATCCAGCAATCCCACTGCTAGGCATCTATCCAAAGGAAAAAAAGACATTCTATAATAAAGACATATGCACTCGAATGTTTACAGCAGCACAATTCACAATTGCAAAGATGTAGAAACAACTCAAGTGCCCATCAATACATGAGTGGATTAATAAAATGTGGTATATGTATACCATGGAATACTACCCAACTACAAAAAACAATGGTGATCTAGCACCTCTTATATTATCCTGGATAGAGATTGAGCCCATCCTTCGAAGTGAGGTATCACAAGGATGGAAAAACATGCACCACACGTACTCGCCATCAAATTGGTACTAACTGACCAACACTAAGGTGTTCACATGGTAGTAACACTCACTGGGTGCCAGTTGGGGTGGGGTGGAGGGATAAACCCACAACTAATGCAAGCAGAACGCATTGTATGGGGGAGAGACATGCTTGTAGCCCTGGCTTGGGCAGGGCAAACAGCATTACATGTAACCAAAATGTTTGTACCCCCATAATATCCTGAATACATAAAAAATATATATACTTTCCCTTTAACATATGCTAAAGAAAGTCCTTCAGACTAAAATGAAAGGACAGTAGAGAGTAACTAAAAGCCAAACAAAGAAATAAAGAACACTAATAAAGGTAACTACAGAGGCAAATATAAAAGCCAGTTTTGGCCGGGCGCGGTGGCTCATGCCTGTAATCCTAGCACTCTGGAAGGCCGAGGCGGGCGGATCGTTTGAGCTCAGGAGTTCGAGACCAGCCCGAGCAAGAGCGAGACTCTGTCTCTACTAAAAAAATAGAAAGAAATTAGCTGGACAACCAAAAACATATAGAAAACAATTAGCCAGGCATGGCGGTGCATGCCTATAGTACCACCTACTCGGGAGGCTGAGGCAGAAGGATCGCTTGAGCCCAGGAGTTTGAAGTTGCTGTGAGCTAGGCTGACGCCATGGCCATCTAACCTGGGCAACAGAGCAAGATTCTGTCTCAAAAAAAAAAAAAAAAGCCAGTTTTATTGTATTTATGGTTCCTAACTCTTATTTTTTGTTTCCTACATGATTAAAAAGATGCATAAAACAACAAACCTATGTCAATAAATTTGTAATGAAATTTGTAATGACTGTAACACTGGAGGGAGGTGGAGTTGTATAGGAACAGAGTTTTTGCATGCTATAGAAGCTACATGGTATCAATCAAACTAGACCATTATAAAGTTAGGGTGTTAATTGTAATCCTCAGGGAAATCACTATGAAAATAACTAAAAAATATATACAAAAGGAAGTGAGGAATGAATCAAATTGGTACACTTCCAAAAAATCCTTTAAACACAAAAGAAAACAGTAATGGAGGACTGAGGAACCAAAAGGATGTAAAACATGGAAAACAAATACCAAAATAGCAAAGAATGTCCTTCCTTATCAGTAATCACTATAAATATAAATAAAATAAATTCACCAATTAAAAGGCAGAGATTGGCAGAATGCATTAAAAACATGATCCAACTGTATGCTGTCTACAAGAAACACATATCAGATCCATAACAAACAACTACGTTTAAAGTCAAAGGCTGGAAAAAGATATTCCATGCAAATAGTAACCAAAAAGAGAGTTGGGAGGGCTATGTTAATATATGACAAAATAGACTTTCTGTCAAAAATTGTTACAGAAGGCAAAGAAGGGTATTACATATTAATAAAATGGTCAATCCATAAAGAATATAACAAATACAAATATATATGTACCCAGAAAAGCCTCAGAATATATGAAACAAATATTGACAGAAGCGAAGGGAGAAACAGACAGCTCTACAATAGTTGGAGAGTTCAATACCCTACTTTCAATAAGGGATAAAACATGCAGAGAGAAGATAAATAAGAAAACAGAATGTTTTAATAGCACTATAAACCTAACACTCTAAGACACAGCAGACATGTATAGAACACTCCACCCAAAAAGGGAAGAATACACTTTTTTCTCAGGTATATATGAAACATTCTCCAGAATAGACCATATGTTAGTCCACAAAACAAGTTTCCATAAATTTTAAAGGACTACAACCATATAAGGTATCTTCTCTGACTATAATGAAATAAAACTAGCAACCAATAACAGAAGGATAAATTTACAAATAGAAGGAAATTAAACAATGCACACTGAAACAACAAATTGGTTAAAGGAAAAATCACAACTGTGATTAGAAAAACTTTGAAATAAATGAAAACAAAACACAATATACCAAAACTTACAGGAAGAAACAAAAGCAGTGCTCAGAGAGAAATTTATAGTTGTAAATGCCTACATTAAAAAGGTAAAAAGATCTCAAATCAATAACCTAACTTCACACCTTAAGAAACTAGAAAAAAAGACCAAACTATACCCAAAGCTACCAGAAGGAAGGAAATAATAAAGATTAGAGAGATAAATAAAATAAAGAAGAGAAAAATAGAAAGAATCAACAAAACCAAAGTTACTTCTGAAAATAGCAACAAAATTGGCAAGTATTTTAACTAGACTAACAAATAAGAAAAGAGAGAAGACATAAATACTTACAATTAAAAAGGAAAGTGGAGACATTATTGCAGACCATACAGAAATAAACAGGATTATAAGAGAATACTATGAACAACTGCATGCCAACAAATTAGATATACTATATGAAATGGGTAAATTCCCAGAAACACACAAATCACTTAAATTGACTTATAAAGAAATGGAAAATGTCAACAGACTTATAACAAGTACAGAGATTAAATCAATAATCAAAAAGCTTCCAACGAAGAAAAGTCCAGGACCAGATGGCTTCAATGATGAATTCTACCAAACATTTAAAGAATTAACATCAATCCTTCTCAAACTCTTCCAAAAGATAGAAGAGAAGGGAATATGTCCTAACTCATTCTATAAGCCAGCACTACCCTGATACCAAAACCAGAAAAGGATACTACAGACCCACATCCCTTATGAATATTGATGCAACAATCCTTAACAAAATACTAGCAAATCAAATTCAGCAGTATATTAAAAGGATTATACACCATGACCAAATGTGATCTATCCCAGTAATGCAGGGGTGGTTGAGCATGAGAAAACTGATGCAGAAAGAACATGAGACAAAATCCAATACCATTTCAAGGTAAAAAGACTCAGAAAGAAGGGCACTTCCTCAACATGATAAAGAGCATTTATTTATTTATTTATTTATTTTTGAGACAGAGTCTCGCTTTGTTGCCCGGGCTAGAGTGAGTGCCATGGCATCAGCCTAGCTCACAGCAACCTCAAACTCCTGGGCTTAAGTGATCCTACTGCCTCAGCCTCCCAAGTAGCTGGGACTACAGGCATGCACCACCATGCCCGGCTAATTTTTTCTATATAGATTTTTAGCTGTCCAAATCATTTCTTTCTATTTTTGGTAGAGACGGGGTCTCACTCTTGCTCAGGCTGGTCTCGAACCCCTGACCTCCAGCGATCCACCCGTCTCGGCCTCCCAGAGTGCTAGGATTACAGGCGTGAGCCACCGCGCCCGGCTGATAAAGAGCATTTATGAAACCCACAGCTACCATCACAATACTGAAAGACTTGAAAGCTTTCCTCTAAGATCAAGAATAAGAGAAAGATGCTCACTTTCACCACTATTATTCAGCATTGAGCTGGAAGTTCTAGTCAGAGCAATTAGGCAAGAAAAATAAATAAAAGGCATTCAGATTGGAAAGGAAGAAATAAAACTATCTCTATTCACAGATAAACTTTTCCTATGTATACAAAATCCTGAAGAACCCACCAAAAATTCACATTAGAGCTAGTAACAGGTTCAGCAAAGTTTCAGGATACATGATCAACATACAAAAATCAGTTTTGTTTCTATAAATTAGCAATTAATAATCCATAAAGGAAATTAAGATAACAATTCCATTTACACTAGTTATCAAACAGAATAAGTAGGAATAAATTTAACCAAGGAGGCATAAGATGTGTATACTAAAAATTACAAAACATTGTTGAAAGAAATTAAAGAAAACATAAATAAAAAGACATCCTGTGTTCACAGATTGGACATCTTAATATCGTAAAGATGGCAATACTACCCAAAGCAATCTATAGATTCAACAGAATCCTTATCAAAATACCCATGGCCTTTTCTGAGAAACGGAAAGGCTGGTCCTAAAATTTGAATGGAATTGCAAATAGTCAAAACAATTGTCTTAGTTTATTTTGGCTGCTATAACAAAAATACCATAGACTGGGTGGCTCATAAACAACAGAAATTTGTTTCCCACAGTTTTGGAGGCTGGGAAGTCCAAAATAAAGGTACCAACAGGTTCAGTGTCTGATGAGGGCTTGCTTCTTGGTCATAGATGGCCAGCCATCTTCTCACTGTGTCCCTCACATGTCAAAAGGAGCAAGAAATCTCTCTGGGGTATCTTTCATAATGGCAGTAATCCCATCTTAATATTGGGATTACTAATCACCTCCCAAAGGCCCCGCCTCCACATACCATCACATTGGTTATAAGGTTTCAACATATGAATTTTTGGGGTAACACAAACGTTTAATCCATAGCAATAATTTTTAAAAAGATGACCATGTTCTTACTAGTAAGTGGGAACTAAATGATGGGTATATGCAGTCATATAGTGGTGTAAAGAGCACTGGAAACTAAGAATGGGGGTAGGCCAGGCACGGTGGCTCACGCCTATAATCCTAGCACCCTGGGAGGCCAAGGCGGGTGGATAGCTCGAGGTCAGGAGTTTGAGACCAGCCTGAGCAAGAGTGAGACCCCATCGCTACTAAAAATAGAAAGAAATTATCTGGCCAACTAAAAAATATATATATAGAAAAAATTAGCCAGGCATGGTGGTGCATGCCTGTAGTCCCAGCTACTCGGGAGGCTGAGGCAGTAGGATCGCTTAAGCCCAGGAGTTTGAGGTTGCTGTGAGCTAGGCTGATGCCACGGCACTCACTCTAGCCCGGGCAACAGAGCGAGACTCTGTCTCAAAAAAAAAAAAAAACAAAAGAATAGGGGTAAGGGATAAAAATGTACCTATCGGGTACAATGTACACTACTCTGGTGACGGGCACACTAAAACCCTTGACTTCAGCATTATTCAATTCATCCATGTAACAAAAACACTTGTACCTCTCTAACATTTTAAAATTAAAAAAACAGAATATAAAGTATCTCCTTAATATTTTATACTGATTGCATATTGCAATGATAATATTTTGGATATAGTGTGTTAAAAAATATATTACTCAAATTTCAAAATAAAAAAAGGAAGAACAAAGTTGGAGGACTCACATTTCCCCTATTTTAAAATTTACTACATGGTTTTCAAAAGCTTAGCTAAGGAAAATTAAATTAAAAAAATTAAAATTAGGCCGGGCACGGTAGCTCACGCCCGTAATCCTAGCACTCTGGGAGGCCGAGGCGGGTGGATCGCTCAAGGTCAGAAGTTCGAGACCAGCCTGAGAAAGAGTGAGACCCCGTCTCTACTAAAAAAAATAGAAAGAAATTATCTGGCCAACTAAAAATATATATAGAAAAAATTAGCCGGGCATGGTGGCACATGTCTGTAGTCCCAGCTACTCGGGAGGCTGAGGCAGTAGGATCGCTTAAGCCCAGGAGTTTGAGGTTGCTGTGAGCGAGGCTGACGCCACAGCACTCACTCTAGCCCGGGCAACAGAGCAAGACTCTGACTCAAAAAAAAAAAAAAAAAATTAAAATTAAAAAAACTTACTACAAAGTTACAGTAATCAAAACATTACAGTACTGGTATAAGGACAGACATATATATCAATGGAATAGAATTGAAAGTCCCGAAAGAAATCTATACATCTATAGTTAATTGATTTTTGACAAGGGTGCCAGAACCATTTAATGGGGAAAGAATGGTCTCTTCAAGAACTGGTATATACAGGTAAAAACAGTAAACAAAAAACTCAATTGGTAAATTAAAATGGGATACTAAAAATTACTCAAATAGGCTGGGCGCGGTGGCTCATGCCTGTAATCCTAGCACTCCGGGAGGCCGAGGCAGGTGGATCGCTCGAGGTCAGGAGTTCGAGACCAGCCTGAGCGAGAGTGAGACCCCGTCTCTACTAAAAATAGAAAGAGATGATCTGGCCAACTAAAAATATATATAGAAAAAATTAGCCAGGCATAGTGGCGCATGCCTGTAGTCCCAGCTACTTGAGAGGCTGAGGCAGTAGGATCGCTTAAGCCCAGGAGTTTGAGGTTGCTGTGAGCTAGGCTGATGCCACGGCACTCACTCTAGCCCAGGCAACAGAGCCAGACTCTGTCTCAAAAAAAAATTACTCAAATAATCAAAAAAGCAGCAGGAAATAAGAAAGATGAACAAAAGGCAGTATAACAAACAGAAAACAAATAATGAAATGGTAAACCTTCACCTAAACATATCACCAATTACATTAAAAGGTCTAAAAATACCAATTAAAAGACAAATTATCAATGCTGTCTACAAGAAACCCCCTTAGGTGTAATCATATAGGTAGATTAAAAATAAAAGGGTAGAAGAAAAAGACATACCCTACACCACCACTAATTTTAAAAAGCTGGACTGGCTATATTATCAAAGTAACTTCAGACCAAGGAAAATTACCAGGGATAAAAAGAAATATAACATAATGACGAGAGGGTGAATTCACAAAACATAATAATCTTAAATATGGATACACCTAACAGTAGAGCTTCCAAATAGATGAAACAATAACTGATGGGACTGAAAGGGATGATAGACCCTCAATTATACTTGGAGACTTCAACACATCTCTTTTCAGTAATCAATAAACCAAGTAGACAGAAAATCAGCAAGGATGCAGAAAAGTGTCAATGACCAACTTAATCTAATTAAAATTTAAAGAACATTCAACTGAACAATAGCAGAATACTCATTGTTCTCCAGTTCATGATGAAAATTTACCAAGATAAACTAACCCCTGGTTAATAAAACATATCGTAATAAAATTTAAAAACTGAAATCATGCCATCTATATTCTCTGACCATAGGTGAACTGGACTAGAAATAAATAACAGAAAGATAACTGGAATATCTTCAACACTTGAAAATCAAACATACAGGTGGTCCTTGGGTTACAGACGGGATACATTCCTGAGAATATCTTTAGGTCAGATTTGTATGTAACTCGGATCCCTAATAAAATAGTGCATATACAGTAATAATAACAATAACAACAATACTATAATGGCTCCTATGTAGTAATAATACAGTGTAATAGTGTAATAATACCCCTGTACTGTAATTATAATGTACAGAAACTATTGTGCTCTTTCTTTTAATTCAAACAAACAGAACATAAAAACGAACTCATACAAAAAGTTTAGATACAAGAAATTCAAAAAAATATTAGAGGTTAATACTCATCTAATGTTGTATCAACACTAGGCTAATAAGAATGTTACATTTATTTTGATCTTCGAACCAAATCAATAACCTTTCCATTTCAATAATTAATGCACTATGCAGCTTAGTAATAAGTGCTGCTTTCATCGGAGCACTGCCTTTCACATGCTGTGTTATTCTCACTTTAGCCTTTATAATTGTTCTGATAGTCAAGCAACTGAAGCCTAATGCTTTCTCAATGAATCATGGCATCTGGCCTTTCTCAGAGTGCTTGATTTTTTCTACTTTCACTTCCATCGTAATCACCTTTCTTTTTGCTGCAGGCTCACCTGGATTTGCAGTGGACTTTCGCTTTGGAGGCATGGTCATAAAGGCAAACACAGACTCACAAAATCAGATAAAAAAGTTAAAAGTGATGCTGTGTGACTGTATAAACAATGAAATTAGCCGCTGGTGTAAAAATGCTGTGCCAACAAACTGCTTATGCCATGCAGGTTTGTTTACATGAGCAGAAGAAATCAGTTACTGAACTATTAATTTAATTATTTAATTATAAATTATCCTTATGGGAGCCTGTCCATAAGTACGGAATGTCATAAGTCACATTGTCCGTAACCCCAGGACAGCCTGTACTTTCAAATAATCTATGAGTCTAAAAGGAGACCACAAAGGAAAAGAGAAAATATTTTAATTGAACGAAATGAAAATGTGACATATAAAATTGGGGGATGCAACAAAAACACTGCTTAGAGGGAAAATTAGTATTAAATGTTTACATTAGAAATGTCTCACAAAAAAAGAAACATTGCAACTAATACCACAAAAATACAAAGAATCATTAGAGACTACTATGATTAACTATACACCAACAAATTGGAAAGCCTAGAGGAAATGGATAAATTCCTGGGCACATACAATCTACCAGAGTTGAATGAAGAAACAGAAAACTTAAGCAGACCAATAATGAGTAACAAGACTGAAGAAGTAATACAAAATTTCCCATCAAAGAAAAGCACAGGACCTGATGGACTCACTGCTGAATTCTATCAAACATTGTAAGAACACCAATTCTACTCAAACTATTTCAAAAAAATTGAAGAAGGGGGAATACTTCCACCAAACTCACTCTTCGAGGACAGTATCACCCTGGTACCAAAATCAGACAATGACAAGGCAAACATAACTATAGGCCAAAATCCCTGATGAACACAGATACAAAGATCCTCAACAAAATACTAGCAAACAGGCCGGGCACGGTGGCCCACGCCTGTAATCCTAGCAATCTGGGAGGCTGAGGCGGGAGGATCCCTTGAGCTAAGGAGTTCGACACCAGCCTGAGCAAGAACGACCCCATCTCTACTAAAAATAGAAAACTTAGCTGGGCATGGTGGCCCATGACTGTAGTCCCAGCTATGCAGGAGGCTGAAGCAAGAGGATCGCTTGAGCCCAGGAGTCTGAGGTTGCTGTGAGCTAGGCTGACACCACGGCACTCTAGCCTGGACAACACAGAGAGAGGCTGTCTCAAAAAAAAAAATACTAGCAAACAATTAAATAACATGTTAAAAAGATCATTCACCATGATCCAGTAGGATTCATCTCAGACGCAAGGATGGTACAACATACAAAAAATTCAATAAACGTGATACATTATATCAACAGAATCAAGGACAAAAACCATATGATCATTTCAATAAATTCTGAAAAACATTTGATAAAATTCAACATCCTTCAGGAGAAAAACCCTCAAAAAATTGAGCATAGAAGGAACATACTTTTAACACAATAAAGGCCGTATATGACAAGTCTATAGCTAACATCATACTGGACGGGCAAAAGTTGAAAGTCTTTCCACTAAGATCTGGAAGAAGACAAAGATGCTCAATTTTACCACTATTATTCAGCATAGTACTGGAAGTCCTACCCAGAGGAATTAGGCAAGAGAAAGAAAGAAAGGGCACCCAAATTGCAAAGAAGTTAAATTATCCTTGTTTGCAGAGGCCATGATCTTATTATTTAGAAAAACCTAAAGACTCCACACACACACATACACAAAAACCTCTTAGAATTGATAAATTTAGCAAAGTTGCAGGACACAAAATTAACATATAAAAACCAAGAGCACTTATAAACACCAAGAGCAAACAATCTGAAAAAGAAATCAAGAAAGTAGCTCCATGTATAATAGCTACAAAAATTTAAAACAGAAAGCATTCTGAGCGCTACCTTATTTAAAAAAAAATTGAAATACCTAGGAATAAATTTAACCAAAGAACTAAAAGATCTCTACAAGGAAAAATATAAAACACTAATGAAAGGAATTACAGAGGACACAAAAAACTAGAATAATATCCCATGCTCATGGAATGGAAGAATTAATAATGCTAAATTGTCTATACTACCCAAAGCAATCTATAGATTCAATGCAATCCCTATAAAAATACCAACAACATTCTTCACAGAAATAGAAAAATAATCCTAAAATTTATATGGAACCACAAAAGACTCCAAATAGCTAAAAAAAAAATCCTGAGCACAAAGAACAAAGCTGGAGGCATCACACTATCTGATTTCAAATTATCCTACAAAGCTATAGTAACCAAAGCAGCATAGTACTGGCATAAAAACAAATACATAGACCAATTGAACAGAATGGCAAACCCAGAAAAACAATTCACACACTTATGGTCAACTCATTTTCAACAAAGGCACCAAGACTATACACTGGGGAAAGGACACTTGAATTAAAAACTGGTTCTGGGAAAACTGGATATCTATACACAGAAGAAGGAAACTAGATTTCCATCTTTCAACATATGTAAAAATCAACCAAAAATGGATTAAAGACTTAAGTGTAAGGCCTTAAACTATGAAACTACTAGAAGAAAATATTGGAGAAATGCTAAAGGACATTGGTCTGGGCAAAGATTTTTTGGGTAAGACCTCAAAAGCACAGGAAACAAATGCAAAAATAGACAAATGGGACTACATCAAGCTAAAAACCTTCTGCACAGCAAAGTAAACAAAGTGAAGAAACAACCTACAGAATGGGACAAAACATTTATGAACTATCCATCCAACAAAGGATTAATAACCAGAACATATAAGGAACTCAAGTAACTCGACAGCAAAAAAACAAATCATCCCATGAAATAAATTGGCAAAAGACCAGAACAGATGCCTTTGGGAAGCCAAAGTGGGAGGATTGCTTGAGCCCAGGAGTTTGAAACTAGCCTGGGCAACAAACACAGTGAGACTCCATCTCTAAGAAAAAACAATGATAATAATAATAACAACAAATCTGGTGAGGATACAATGAACAGGGAACACTTGAACACCATTGGTGGGAATATAAAGTAGTACAGCAATTATGGAAAAGAGTATGGGGGTTCCTCAAAAAACTAAAAATAGAACTAACATATGATCCAGGAATCCCACTGATAGCTATACACCCAAAAGAAAGGAAATGAGCATATTGAAAAGATGTCTAAACTCCCATGTTTATTGCAGCACTATTCACAATAGCAAACACATGGAATCAATCTAAGTTTCCATCAACAGATGAATGAAGAAAATGATGTGGTATACATACACAATGGAATATCATCCAGCCATAAAAATGAATGAAATTCATGAATGACCTTCTTTGAGTGCAAGAAGAAAAAACAATGAATGAAATCCTATCATTTACAGCAACATGAATGGAACTGAGGGTCAATATCTTAAGTGAAATAAGCCAGGCACAGAAAGATAAATGTCACATGTTCTCACTCATATGTGGGGGCTAAAATAGTGGATCTCATGGAGGTAGGGAGTAGAATGGTGGTTACCAGACGCTGGGAAGGGAAGGAGGGAGGGGGGAGGAAGAGAAGTTGGTTAATGGGTACAAAACTACAGTTAGACAGAAGGAATAAGTTCTAGTATTTGAAAGTATAGTATGGAAATTACAGTTAAGGATAATTTATTGTATATTTCAAAATAGCTGGAAAAGAATTGTAATGTTCCCAACACAAAGATAAATGTTTGATGACAAATATCCCAATTATCCTGATTTGATCATTACACACTGTATGCATATATCAAAATATCACCTGTACCCCTAAAAATGTACAACTATATCAATTTTAAAAATGCCAATTAAAAATTACAAAAAAACAACTGAAAAAAGGTTTCAAATAAATAATCTAAACTTTTAATTTCAAAACTAGAAGAAGAGCAAAATAAACCCACAGCAAGCAGGCCAAAAATAAATTTGAATAGCAGAAATTAATGAAGTTGACAAAGAAAATATAGAAAATGAAACCAAAAGGTTTGAAAAGATTACACTGAAAAATGCCAGCAAGAATGACAAAAAAGAGAGAGAAGACACAAATTACTAATAACAAGAATGAAAAAGGAATCATTAAAGACCTCATAGATGTAATAGGGGGATTCTATAAACAACTCTATACCCATAAATTCTAAAATTTAGATGAAATGGACTAATTCCTTGAAAGACACATACTATAAAAAACTCACCCAAACTCTTTCCTCCTTCTCACTACTGCACTTGACTAATCTTAAAATAAATGAATGAACGAATAGTAAAAAGTAAACTCACCCATGATGAAATAATGTGAAAACTGTATATATACTAAAAAAAAAAATCCATAGTTAAATCCTGAAAAAGAAATCTTAGTAAGTCGTTCAAAATGTCTGTTTGAAGATACTTCAAAAAAAGAGGATATATGAATGGCAAACACATGGAAAGTTGTTCAGTATCATTAGGCATTAGATGTGTCATTAAATGAGATATCACTATACACTTATTAGGATGACTAATAAATGTACTGACAATACCAAGTGCTGACAAGTATGCAGAGCAACTGGAACTCTCACACATTGCTAATGGGAATGTAAAATGGTACAATCTCTCTGGCAAACAGTTGGCAGTTTCTTATAAAATGAAAACATCCACTGCCTGTACTATCCAGGAAACCCATTCCTAGGTATTTTCCCTAGAGAAATGAAAACTCATGTTCAGACAAAAACCTATACATGAATATTTACAGCTGCTCTATTCATAACTGTCTCAAACTGGAAATAACCCAAGTGTCCCTTGTATCTATACACTCGAATATTACTCAGCAATAAAAAGGAACAAGCTATTGATATACAACAACATAATGTATTTTAAAGGCATTATGCTGAGTAAAAGATGTCAGGGTCAAAATATTACATACTGCATAATTCCAGTTAAATGACATTCTAGCAGAGGCAAAACCACTGTGATGGAGAGGAGACCAGTGGTTGCCAGGGGTGAGTAATAGAGGGAGAGCATGACTACAAAGAAGGTAATAACATAAAGGAGTTTAGGGGGTGATCAAAGTGTTCTACATCCTGATTATGGTAGTTGCAAGAATCTAAACATGTGTATACAAAAAAAGTCAATTTACATTAATTTTAAAAATAAAAGCAATTTTTTATCAAAAAGTAGATTGAAAATAAATCAGCAGAGCTTTTAACTCAAGATATCAAAGAATATTAAACAAGGGAATAAAATAATTTCAGAAATCAAGAAAATAATAAACAAATACCAGAGATTATCAATAAAATCAAAAACTAGCTTTTGAAAAGATCAGCAATCAAAAAAACTAGACAAACAATTGTTTTTTGTTTTTTGTTTTTTTTTTTTGAGACAGAGTCTCACTCTGTTGCCCGGGCTAGAGTGCCGTGGCGTCAGCCTAACTCACAGCAACCTCAAACTCCTGGGTTCAAGCGATCCTCCTGCCTCAGCCTCCTGAGTAGCTGGGACTACAGGCATGCACCACCATGCCCAGCTAATTTTTTTTCTATATATTTTTAGTTGTCCAGCTAATTTCTTTCTATTTTTTTAGTAGAGACGGGATCTCGCTCTTGCTCAGGCTGGTCTCGAACTCCTGAGCTCAAACGATCCGCCTGCCTCGGCCTCCCAGAGTGCTAGGATTACAGGCGTGAGCCACCACGCCCAGCCCAAACAATTGTTAAACACCACAATCAAGTACACCTAATCTCAAAAAAATGTCAATTTAAAATCAGTAATTCTAATCATATTAAATTATTAATAGCATAGAAAAACTATGTATTTGCATCAAAATGCCAAAAGATGCCAAAAAAAACTACCTGATAAAACCTAATACCACTCTTAATTTTAAAACAAAAAACTTTTTGAACTAGAGATAGAGATTCCTGAAATTTATGAGGATAGCCTATCAGAGACCTACAAAGATCCACCTATTGAGTGGAGAAACATTGGCAACATTACCTTTAAAGTCTGAAACACCATAAGGATGCCCCCTATCATTACTATGACTCAACACTGTAATGAAACTAGAAAAAGCTAGAGGTATGAATACTGGAAAGAAAATGGACGTTATGGGCTGAACTGTGTCCCGCTCCCCCAAATTCCTACCTTGAAGCCCTAAAACCACAGTATTCAGAATGGGACTATATTTAGATACAGGGCCTTTAAAGAAGTCATTAAGTTAAAATGAAACCATTAGGGTGGGCCGTAATCCTATGTGACTGGTAACCTTCTAAGAGGAGGCAATCAGGACACAGAGAGAGACATTAGAGGCATGTGTGCAACAGGGAGGCCATCTGCAAGCTAGGGAGAGAGCCCTCAGGAGAAACAAATCCTGCTAGCATCTTCATCTTGGACATTCAGCCTCGAGAAGTGTGAAAAAATAAATTTCTGTTGTTTAAGCTCCCCAGTCTGTAGTATTTTATTGTGGTAGCTCTACTAAACTAATATAGGACACATAGATCACCTACCTCAAGAACTCAAGATGACAATTAACTGAAAAACTAATAGAACTAAAAAGAGTATGGTAAAGCAGTCCAACACAGGATCAACATGGAGAAATCAACTATTTTCCTCCATATTAACAATAGCCAATGAGAAAATGTAATACATAAAAAGATGCCACTTTTCATAGGAATCAAAATAAAATACATAAGATTAAAGAAGAAATAAGCCAAAGAAGATATATACAAGAAGACATGAATAAATGGAGAGAGAGACTGTTTGAAGACAGAAAAACAAGATGGCCTGTTTGTAACTACTCATACCCGAAAGATAAATAGGGAAATCATGTTGATGCTGTCCAGAAGGTGTTCAACAATTTGCCCTGGCATATTGTTTTTAACCATGGTAGACTTTCTCACAACTACAGAGAAAGCCTTAGCAATACATAAAGATGCATAGACAAAAGCTAAAAATCCTACAATAGTGTCTCTTATCAGAGAAAAAGTAAATGGTTGCACTGTTTTCTACAAAATTAAGTTCTGGTGACAGGAGGCTAACTGAGAGAGCAGAAGTTGCAAAGACATTTCCTTATGGGTTCTTAAAAACGAAAAATCAGGCCGGGCGCGGTGGCTCATGCCTGTAATCCTAGCACTCTGGGAGGCCGAGGCGGGTGGATCGCTCGAGGTCAGGAGTTCGAGACCAGCCTGAGTGAGACCCCGTCTCTACTAAAAATAGAAATAAATTATCTGGACAACTAAAAATATATATAGAAAAAAATAGCCGGGCATGGCGGCGCATGCCTGTAGTCCCAGCTACTCGGGAGGCTGAGGCAGTAGGATCGCTTAAGCCCAGGAGTTTGAGGTTGCTGTGAGCTAGGCTGACGCCACGGCACTCACTCTAACCCGGGCAACAGAGCGAGACTCTGTCTCCAAAAAAAAAAAAAAAAAAGAAAAGAAAAATCGATAAAGACTAGGCCTCGGATCAGATTTTAATTTGATAAAGCTGGTATCTATTTTAAGCAAATGTCCTCAAGAAACAACATCTGGAAAAAGGAAACCTGAGTCCAGGGCTTAACATTATAGAAGATCCACTGACTGTGATGCTGAGTACAAATGCCAATGGGCTCTAACCGGGCAAGGATTATTATTAGGACTACTATTAGTTTGGTCAATGTTATGGCTTCAAAATCACACAGATTTTCAGAGCTATGGTCCCAATCTCTTGTTCTTATATGCCCTACTATTTTTAGTGTACAAATTTTCAGGACACAAGGTTTTTCAGGAATGCACATATTCAATTATAGCAGAAAGGCCTCTGATGAAAGATGTCGGTCTCCATAAATTAATCTACAAATGCCATGCAATCCTAATAAAATGGAATTTGACAAGCTGATTCTAAAATTCATCTGGAATAGAAAAAGCTCAATAGAAGCCTCAAAATTCTGGAAAAATAAGAAGTAGTGAGTTCATTCCTTGTTAAATTGCCTTTCCAGTGTTGCCGGGCAAAGCAGGGAGGGGAAGGGCTAGCAGAGGCTGAGTGAGCTGTTTCTTCTGCAAAGGCTAATTAAACGAAGTCCAGATGTCTTAACTGTAGGTCAACGGGACTGACTGCTGAAGGTAGGGTGGGTGGCCAAGGGAACTTGGCAAGTCTCTAAGATCAATCACAGCTTAGCTCAGACATGAGAGGCTTGCTGAGCATCTGTGCTCTCCTCAGGTCCAAACAAGGTCTGCAGAGGGGATTTGCTCTATCAGAAACAAGGCGTATAGCAACTAACCTACATGGTACTGTAGGTGAACAAATTGATTTTATGGAATGGAATAATTACTAATATATAACATGCAGTACTTACCATGTGCTGGGCAACGTTTTAAGTGCTTTATATATATTTATTTAACCCTCCAAACAACCTATGAGGTAGGTACTACTATCACAGAGATGCACAGTAAGGTTAACTAGCTTGCCCAAGGTCACATAGCTATTTAGACACAGAACTGGGACTAAAGTAGAAAAATAAATCCACATATATATGGGAATTTAGTTTATGACAAAGGTGAAACTTTGAATCAGGGAGATAATGATAAACTAGTCAATAAATGGTATTGGGGCAAATAGACTATCCATGTGGAAAAAAATAAATTCAGATTCTTAACCTCCCATAATTCATAAAACTTAATTCCAGATAAAGAGCTAAAATTTTAACTCCTATACAGTTTTAGGTGAAAATAAGAAGGCCCTCTTATTCAAAATATAAAATACAAAAAACTATTAAAAATTCATAAAGATAACTACATAAAAATTGAAATATTATACATGCTAAGAGGCACCATAAATAAAATTAAAATACAATAGTCTGAAAGAAAATATTTTCCAGAAATATCCAGAATATACAAAAACACTCCAACAAATCTAGAATACATAAAGAACTCCTACAAATCAATAAGAAAAACAAACATCCCAATAGAAAAATGGATGAAAGATTAAATAGATAATTCACAGAAAAGGAATAAAGAAGAGTCAATAAACACACAAAACAAATAAACAGAGACACCATCTTTTGCCATGGGATTGGCAAAAATTTAAAAAGCTGATAGTATCCACCACTGGTAAGGCTGTAGGGAAACAGGTATTTCTCAAACACTGCTCAGATACTGGCCCTTTTAGAGGGAAATCTGGCAATATTTACTAATATTTGCTTGCCCATACCCTTCAACCCAATAGGTCTATCTATTCTAGAGAAATATTAACTAGCATACAGGCACAAAAGGTTACTTACAAGAGTTTTCACTGTAGCACTGTTAGGAAAAATAAAACTTAGACAACCTAAATGTCAATCAGTAGCAAATGATTAAACATATTATATACATTTATGCTATAGAATACTATGCAGCAGGTAGATCTCTATGTATTGAAGAAGCAGATCTCCATGAACTGATGTTGAAAGATACCTAAGCAAGCTGCAGAACCACACACATTAAAGAAAACTGTACCTCTACCTACATATGTCTCTATATGGATGTAAACACAACAAAATGAAAGGTATACATCAAACTGATAACAAAGGTTATCTTTGGGCTCAAAGAGGGAAGAGTGTTAGTCAAAAGGAATTTTTCCTTTCTCTGTCTTGCTCTAATTTGGGTCAATGAGCATTAACCATATTTGTGTAATTTTTGAAAATAATATTAAAATTAAAATCCACATTAGTCACCTTATTACATGAAAAAGTGCTTTGCAGTACTCAATAAATAGTGGTTAAAAAAATAAGTCATCTTTTAAATGTAAAAAGCCCACTAAAAGTTCATTAAATAACTTTGCAAGGGATAAACTGGCTGACATAGAACACAAACAATACAGGTGATGGAAGT
The DNA here is from genome assembly GCF_020740605.2 of Lemur catta. Lineage (NCBI taxonomy): Eukaryota > Metazoa > Chordata > Mammalia > Primates > Lemuridae > Lemur > Lemur catta. The sequence goes on along the minus strand of NC_059155.1, from coordinate 55,096,196 downwards.
AAAATAGGCAAGAGGAAAAAAAATAGTCACCAGCAGTGAAGGTTGGACAGCACTGAAAATAGATGATAGCTAATTATAATAGTTACCATTTTTTGAGGGCTTCCAATGAACAAGAAACTGTGCCAGATGCTCTGTGCAAGCATAATCTCTAATTTTTACATCAACCTGTGAGATATCTCCATTTTACAAATTAGGAAAACATGGCTCAGAGAAACTAAGTATCAGGTGTAAGGCCAGGCCTTTCCTCACTACAGGCTGTTCTTTATTATTATTGGGATTGAGACTAGGACTGAGGGAACCCCTTCTGGCTTGGGCCCACATGCTTAGCTGCCCTTACTATACTCTGCATCCTTGAAGCACGCTCCCAAGCTGTCCTGTTCATCCAGACTGGCGTTCTCCTCCTCCTCGCTCTCAGTTCTCCAGTATGCTGGCCGCTTGATGGGCCGCTTCCCTGGGGTGCGCTGGGAAGCAGGACTGTTAGACACTGTGCCCAGCCCACTGCTGGAGCTCCCACTGCTTCGGTCCTGCCCCCCGGTCCACCAGGCCTGCAGGCTGGAGGTAGCCGGTGAGGACGATGAGGACTGCAGGTTGGCCATGCATAGCATGCCCTGGATGGCCTCCTGAGTGCTGGGAGAGGCTGGGGCCTCGCTGCAAGGGACAGAGGAAAAATGCTGAGGGAGTTTCTCTAGATGTCAGAAGAAACCAGCCATCAAAATACTCAGGGAGAAGGGGCAACAGCTGTGGGGATCAGGGTGCGAGGAAGAAGGGGAGAACCATTCAAAGTGGAAAAATTAGAAATCAAGCTAAAGGATCAGGATAGTATCAGATTGTTTTCATGAAAAGCCAGTCTTTCTTGCCTTAAAAGTCTCTCTACAGACAGCAGGCAAGGGGGCAAAAAGGGGGCACACCTCCCTCTCTGTTCACCCATGCTGCGTTCTTTTTTTTAACAGTTCGCCAAGAATCTTGCAGCCCCTCTTAGAAATTCCAAAGTGTCCAAAATTGATTTCCCTTGAAGTCTACACATCCTGTCACTGTCAAATCTTAAGTTCCCTAGGACAGGTTTAATGCCTGTTTTATTCTTTCAGCCCAAATGCCCTGGATAATTCTTTGTCCCTTTAAATGGCTCAATAAATATCTGACTGGCTAACCTAGCCCCTTGGGTGGGAGGTGGGTGCTGTCTGAATGAAAAGGGGAGACCAAAGCCAATACTCACGTGAGGGCAGCATAGTCAGGTCCCCCCACCTGCCTGCTGGCCTTGAGCAGATCAAGAATTCCACCAGCTCCACTCCCATTCCCAAGCTTGCCTTCAGCCCCTTCCACCATGTCCTCATCTGTTGTATAGTCCTCCTGTTGGAGAGAGAGCATATCACCTCAACTGCCCAGGGTTCATTCGGTATGGCCCCAATACAGAGTTGATAGTCTGACTCCTGATACTGATCTTCTGAGCACCAAGTATAGACCAAGTATTAAGCAGAATATTCATTCTTTCATCTGAATCTCCACAGCGTCTTAGTGAGGTATTATATAACTCCCATTTTACAGATAAGAAAACTAAGGTTCAGTGAAGTTAAATAATTCATGTAAGGTCACATCAGATACTCCAAATCAGATGTTCTTTCTGCTACATCACACTGCCTTTTATTCTACTCTATACTAAGGGACTTTTAAAATATTTCAACTAAATTGTAATCTTCCATTTATATGCTCAGCAGCACTTAACATACAATCTTTCACTTAATAAATATTTCAAGAATTGAAGGCATAGGTTGTCTTCCCCCTTCCCCCAACTAGAATGACAATCTATCTTCTGTCTCTGTGACCAGAATGAGAAGACGAATAGATACAGCGCAGGCTCCCACCTCAATGTCAAACTCAACTTCTCCTGGTTCGCGAACTCGGTTGGGGTCAGAGCAAGGTTTCGCACGGGGTAATTTCCGGGGAAATTCTAGAAAACAATGGAATACACTTATTATGAAGCTAAGATTAGCATTTGAACCAAATACCCAGAAGAAGGAAAATAAGACTAATTTTACTGGAAGTAATGACCATAGATGACTAATTTAGAGAGTTTAGCAATCAGCTGACAAACAAATCTCTAGAACAAAGGAAACAATGGAGGCCTACAGAGCTTAGTAAATCAGAATGTCCACAAGCTCAGGCATAAGGTCTTAAGTCTATCACAGGGGTCAAAAACTAATGCAAAATGGGCAGGGAAGGAAAGAGAAAGAACAGAGACATACTTGGTCTTATTATCAGGGTCGCTTTCTTTCCCAATCTTTCATCAATCTGGAGCTCATCATCTGAATCCAAGTCAAATTCGTCCTCCATCGCCTGTCCTGTCACCAACCTAGCCTTCTCTGCCTTCTTTGCAATCTTGGCTCGCCGAGACTTGGATAGGCTCTTCATCCTCTTGGTACTAGAGAAAAAGGGAAAGAGAACATAAAAACAAACAGTCATACATATTATTAAGATGACAATTTTCCCCAAATTCATCTGTAGAGTCAATGCAATCCCAATTCAAATCAAAATCCAGCCAGCTTTTTTTGTAAAAATTGACAAGCTGATAATAAAAGGTACATGAACATGCAAAAGACCTAACACAGCCAAAACAATTTTGAAAAAGAACAAAGGTAGAGGACTTATACTATTCAATTTAAAAACTTACTCTAAATCCATGGTAATCAAGGCAGTGTGACATTGGCATAAGGACAGACATACAGATCAGGGAAACAGAACTATGAGTTCTGAATACACCCTTAAATTTATGATCAACAGATTTTTGACAAAGAGGCCAAGGCAATTCAGTGGAGGAAAGGATGGTCCTTTCAACGAATGGTACTGAGACAACTGGATGTCCATATGCAAAGAAATGAATGTGGACCCTTACCTCACATCATACACAAAAATTAACTCAAAATGCATCATAGATCTAAAAGTAAAAGCTAAAATGATAAAACTTCTACAAGAAAACACAGAAAAATATCTTTGTGATCTGGGATTAGGTAAAATTTTAAGCTTTTACACCTCAAAAGAAACCATTAAGAAAAGGAAAAGAAAAGCCATAGACTGGGAGAAAATATTTGCAAACCATTTATCTAGCAAAGGTTTTATATCCAGAATATTTCAAGAACTCTTAGAAGTCAATAACAAAATAAGCCAATTTAAAAACAAGCAACAAGGCCAGGCACAGTGGTTCATGCCTATAATCCTAGCACTTTGGGAGGCCAAGGTGGGAGGATTGTTTGAGGCCAAGAGTTCAAGACGAGCCTGAGCAAGAGCAAGATCCCATCTCTACAAAAAAATAGAAAAATTAGCCAGGCATTGTGGTGCCCCCCTGTAGTCTCAGCTACTCAGGAGGTTAAGGGAGGAAGATCGCTTGAGCCCAGGAGTTTACAGTTGCAGTGAGCTATAATGATGCCATTGCACTCTAGCCCAGACGACTGAGGGAGACTCTGTCTCAAAAAAAAAAAAAAAAAAAAAAAAAAAGGCAAAGGGTCTCAACAGACATTTCTCCAAAGATGATATACAAATGGCCAATAATCACACAAAAATAAGCTCAACGAGGCCAGGCATGGTAACTCATGCCTATAATCTAGCTCTCTGGGAGGCCGAGGCAGGCGGATCATTTGAGCTCAGGAGTTCAAGACCAGCCTGAGCAAGAGCCAGACCCCATGTCTACTGAAAAAATATAGAAAGAAATTAACTGGACAACTAAAAACATATACATATAAAATTAGCCAGGGACGGTGGTGCATGCCTGTAGTCCCAGCTACTCGGGAGGCTGAGGCAGTAGGACTGCTTGAGCCCAGGAGTTTTAGGTTGCTGTGAGCCACGCTGACGCCACGGCACTCTTGCCGGGGCAATAGAGTGAGACTGTCTCAAAAAAAAAAAAAAAAGGAGCTCAACGATATTCAACATCATGAATCATTAAGGAAATGAAAATCAAAACCATCCTGCCATTTGTGACAACATAGATGAACCTGGAAGATATTATGCTAAGTGAAACAAGCCACGGGAAAAACAATATTGCATGATCTCACTTATATGTAGAATCTTAAAAAGTTAAACTCATAGAAGCAAAGTGTACAATAGTGGTCATTAGGGGAAGGTGAATGGGGTACAAAGTTTCAGTTATGTAGGATGGATAAGTTCTAGAGCTGTAATGTACGGCAAGGTGACTATAGTTTATACTGTATTGTAGGCCGGGTGCAGTGGCTCACACCTGTAATCCTAGCACTCTGGGAAGCTGAGGCAGGAGGATCGCTCAAGGTCAAGAGTTCGAAACCAGCCTGAGAAAGAGTGAAACCCGGTCTCTACTAAAAATAGAAAGAAATTATCTGGCCATCTAAAAATATATATAGAAAACAATTAGCCAGACATGGTGGCGCATGCCTGTAGTCCCAGCTACCCGGGAGGCTGAGGCAGGAGGATCGCTTAAGCCCAGGAGTTTGAGGTTGCTGTGAGCTAGGCTGACACCACGGCTCTAGCCCAGGCAACAGAGTGAGACTCTGTCTCAAAAAAAAAAAATACCGTATTGTATACTTGAAATTTCCTAAGAGAGTAGATCTACATATTCTCACCACACAAAAAAAATGGTAACTATGTGAGATGATGGAAATGTTAATTAGCTTGACTGTAGTAATCATTTCACAGTGTAGCTGATATCAAATATCAATCACATTGTACACCTTGAATGTATACAATTTTTATTTTTAAAAAACACACAAAAGAGATACCACTTTACATCCACCACAATGGCTATAATCAAAAAGACAAAAAAATAACAAGTGTTGGCCAGTATATGGAAAAACTTATGATTGCTGGTTGAAATGTAAAATGGTACAGACACTTTAGAATAATGCTTGGAAGTTTCTTAAAAAGCTAAACATAGAGTTACCATATGACCCAACAATTTTACTTGTAGGTAAGAAAGGAAAACGTCTGTCCACACAAAAACTTGTACACAAATGCTCAGAGCAACATTATTCATAATAGTCAAAAAGTAGAAGCAATCCAAATGACCATCAACTAGTGAATGGGTAAACAAAATGTGGTATATTCATACAATGGAATACTGTTCAACAATAAAAAGGAATCAACTAATGATGATACATCATAGATGAATCTCAAAAACATTATGGCTAAGTGAAAAAAGCTAGACACAAAAAGCCACATATTGTATGATTCCATTTATATGAAATGTCCAGAAAAAGCAAATACATAGAGACAGAAAGTAGATTAGGGCTTGCATGGACCTGGAGATGAGAATATGGACTGACTGCAAATGGGCACAAAGGATCTTTTTGGGGTGACAGAAATATCCTAAAACTGGATAATGGCAATGGTTGCACAATTATGTAAATTTACTAAAATTCATTTAATTGTATACTTAATGCAAGTTAATTTTATAGTACATAAATTATACCTAAAGAAATTAGTTAAAACCATATAAAGCAAATGGAAAAACCTCAAAAGTGGCTTATACAATCCTGTTACATATGGTAAACAATAATAACCAGTATAAACTGCTAGAATAAACATCATAAACAGAAACAAGTTCTTAGTAAATCAGTATACTTTTTTACAATCAGCAGTCATTTTATTGAATTGCCTTTTAGTGAATTGACTGTCATTAAATTGACGTGTTTTCTACATCATAGGGTTGTTAGGACAATTAAATGAGCTAATGCAGAGCCTGACACATGGAAAGTGCTCAGTGTAGCTAATATTAAAACAAAGTTCTCTGGGTCTCAGTTTTCACATTGGTAACAATAATAACAATACTTATTTTGGGGGTTGTGATGACTACATAAAATACTGTATGTAAACAGCTAAGAAACTTGGACACAGAGCAGATACTCAAGAAATGATAACTATTTATACCTTGGTCTTTTATTAACTTCTAATTATAAAAAATTTCAAACATTTACAAAAATATAAAAGTATAATGAACTTCCATGTACCTGTCACTCAAGTAAGTTTCCGCAATTAACATATACCCAGTCTTGTTTCATCTATACCTCACTCCCCACAAAACACTGAATTTGGAGAAAAGCCCAGAGATAAAATCACATCATCTGTAAATATTTCTATACTTTGACTCTCGAGGTTCACTTAACAGCAGCTTCTGGCAGCTGTGGCAGGTAATAAGAAGAAGCACAAGAAGGACTGGTGGGGGAGGGGAAAATGTCTCAAAATATCTTAGGACTCTCAATTTTCTCCGCCCCAGGAAACCTACCACGAGATCTGAACAAAGGCAATGTTCAACAGCCTCTTTAATCTTACTCTTTAGTAACTGGGTTCTCAAACCCCAAGAATAGTTCTGCTTTCAAAATCCACCCTGCTCTTACTTCCTTTTCCCTTATTTTCCATTCAGGTGGACCTATTACACTCTCCCTTGGGATCTGAAGACAACCTTTCCCTAGAAAGAGGCTATTAAGGTATCTTTGTTGTTTGTGTTCCTACATTGTTCATATTTGGTACTTGGCTCTTTTTTATTTTTATAATTTTCTTTTTTTTTTTTTTGGAGACAGAGTCTCACTCTGTTGCCCGGGCTAGAGTGCCGTGGCGTCAGCCTAGCTCACAGCATCCTTAAACTCCTGAGTTCAAGTGATCCTCCTGCCTCAGCCTCCCGAGTAGCTGGGACTACAGGCATATGCCACCATGCCTGGCTAATTTTTTTCTATATATATTTTTAGCTTTCCAGATCATTTCTATTTTTTTCAGTAGAGATGGGGTCTCGCTCTTGCTCAGGCTGGTCTCCAACTCCTGAGCTCAAACGATCCGCCCACCTCGGCCTCCCAGAGTGCTAGGATTACAGGCATGAGCCACCGCACCTGGCCTGGTACTTGGCTCTTGATTGCTGCTGTGTAGTGTTCTGTGTATCTAGATGATAATCTGTAATGCTTTCCTCTGCCTCAGCCTCCCTACATATTTCACCATTTCTGGCCATACCTACATCATCATCATCACCTTTTACCTCCATCTTCATCATCACATTTATAAGAGCTACCATTCATTAAACATTTACTATGTGCCAGGCCCTGTGATTAGCACTTTACTTACATTATCTCATTTAATCCTCCAACAACCCTAAGATAAATTTTAGCTATAGAATAGATATAATGAGGACACATGCTCAGAGAGGTTAATTTGTCAAGGTCACACAGCAAATATGTGTCACAGCTGGGATTTGAACTCAGAATCATCTGATTCCCAAATCCATGATTTTGTTCTAAACAGCTTCTATTTTATTCTTGTAGAAAGTGTTCTTTAAAAATTATTTTAAGAAAAGTAATACATGGTTATTGTACAAATTCCAATGCTACTAAAGTGAAAACCTGCTCTCACACCTCCCCTATCCTACCTTCCAGAGATAACCACTGTTAAAAATTTGATGTAACAAGTATAAAATATAAAACAAATATATTTATTTGCCTAAGTTTGTACAAATATCTCTGGAGGGAAAACACTGACATTGGCCATCCATGGGAGGGAAACAGGGGAAGAAAGATGGGTATGAGATTTTTTCACTGTGTGCTCTTTCACATTTTTTTATTTCAAACCTTATAAATTATATTTTTAAACTTTTCAAAAAATTAAAATAAATAGAAACAAAAAAGTCTGTATATTGCTTTGCCACACATGCATATACATAGGTGTGTGCACATGTTTTTAAAAATAAAAAGGGGGCCATGCATGGTGGCTTCACGCCTGTAATCCTAGCAGTCCGGGAGGCTGAGGCAGGAGGATCACTTGAGGTCAGGAGTTCGACACCAGCCTGAACAAGAGCAAGACCCCACATCTACCAAAAATAAAAAAAAATTAGTCAGGTGTGGTGGTGTGCACCTGTAATCCCAGCTACTAGGGAGGCTGAGGCAAGAGGATCATTTGAGCCCAGGAGTTTGAGGTTGCAGTGAGCCATGATGATGTCACTGCATGCTACCCGGGGAGACAGAGCGAGACACTGTCTCAAAAAAAAAAAATAAATAAATAAGTAAAAATAAAAATGGAACTATTCCTACATATTATTTTGTAACCTGATTTTTTTTACTTCAGAATATATCTTGGACATCTTTCTGTGTCAACAGACATTAGGCTGTCTCATTATTTTTAACAGCTACGTGATATTCCATTCTATAGATATATACCACAATTTACTTATCTAGCCTTTATTGATGAACATTTAGATGTTTCCAATTATTTACTATTACAAACAATGATGCAGTGAACATTGAACATTCCCTCTTTACACACCTTGTGCAAGGATTTCTGTAAATTAAATTCCTAAAAGTCGAATTGCAAGTCAAAAGGTATATAAAAAACTAATGCTTTTAACAAGTATCCTATACTACTACTTATTTCTACCAGTGGTTCTGACCCAATGACTTGCTGAAATTTCTATAACATTATGTAAGTGCTTTCTCAAGATAAGATTGCCAATTAGATTCCAGACCTCCCCCCTACCCACCCACCAACACCATCATGGTTCTTTGAACTAAGCAATGATAACTGATAATAGCTAAGTATTGCCCTGAATACAGCCCCTCCTGGTCCGTGTCCCAACCCTAGGTCCCAATTCCATGCCCTGTCTCAGTGGCATATTGCCACTGATAGTCCCAATATGTCTGTGCTCCTTCTTCCCACCTCACCTGCCATTAGACATCAATAGGGCCAGCGGGCTCTCATTCCCATCAAGGTCCAAGTCTGGCGAGTCATCATCTGAGTCATTCAAACAGGTACCAGTAATGTTGAACTGCGGAAGGAGGAAGCTCAGTTGTCACCTGCCTGGGACTCCCACGTGAATCAGGATGGCCAGTTCCCTCTGGTTTCACTGGTTGAGTTCACTGTCAAAACCACCTGAACCAAGGCCTTGTGCCATACTGCCCCCCGCCCCCACTCACAGGAGCAGGAGGTTGAGAATGTGTGGCTGGCTCAGGGGAAACCTATCAGTTTTGTGAAATATATTCCCTTAAGAAGCGGGGGGCGGGGGGACATCAGATGCCCATGGAGAGCACCACAATCTTGAGGCAACGTAGAACCCTAGGGGAGGGCTTTTCTCAAGGACCTATTCAAGACTCCAACGTGACACTCATACACAATGTTCTCAAATCTCATTTCCAGCCCAGCATTTGAAACTTTAGCTCAAGTGTCATGTTTTCTGAAAAGAGCTCCTGACCATCTTCCCTACCCAGATGGAATCAACCCTCCACTATGTCTCAAGGTCCCACATACACCTTTGATTGTGGCATCCACAATAGTTCACTGCACTCATTTGTTTTTATGTCTGTCTTTCTCACTAGCCTGTTAGCCTCTTGAGAGTTACATCCACAGCACCTATCACAGTGCCCAGCATAGAAAAGGTCTCAATAAATGCCTGTTAAATGAGTGGGACTGGTAGCCAAACACCAGGGGCCCTAAGGGAGGTGGCAGGAGAACAGGATAGCCTGTCCTTTTGAAACCCTGCTCTTCCAAGGGACACCCAAAAGGGTTGGGCTGAACTCATGGGCCAGCACCCACCTTTGCTTTCTGGGAAGAGCCTGTCTTCAGTGCCTGATGATTGTATATGTCCATGAGATTATAGCTCAATTGGCCAGCAGGCCCCAAGGCTGAACTCTCCTTGCCCTTTCGCTCTGCCTTCTTGAAGAATTCCTTGGGCTTCAGGCCTTTCTTCTTTGAACCACTTTTGGAGGGCAGTGACAGCCTGGACATGGACATTGAAGTGGAATGGGCTGGCCTGGTTAAGGGAATGGAGCCGGCTGGGAAGATCCTCTGCAGCCCAAAGATATTGCTCGTCTTCCCAACGTTCTGTTGGAAGATATCCTATAAGAGTGTTAGTACACGAGGGGAGTTAGAGCTTACTCAAGGGTTCTCTCAAAACTAAGAGCAGAGGTCTGTTCCTGGCACGGATGGTACTGCCATGGAAGTGGCTTACAGATGCTCCACATATGCACACCCTAGATTTTGCAAAATGAGTCATCAAGAATTTATTGGGTGGCATTTCTTTGCCCAGCCATTGATGAGTAAGGAGAAGACGAGCAAAGGAAAAGCCCAGCACTACTATCAAAATTGGAGAGAAAAGACTCCAAGAGGAACTGATATGAGACAGAAAATAATCAAGTACTAATCTGTGTGGTTCAAACTCTAAGGACTACAGGACTTGAGAGAAGGAGAGAGGTTCTAGTCCTAATTCTGCTACTACCTAGCTCTCTAACCTCAGGAAAGTTATCTGACCACTCTGAGGTTCTGTTTGCTCCGCTGTAAAATTTAAGAGCTACACTGGAAAGGTGGTTTTTGAAGATGTTTTGTGGCTCCTTTGAGCTTCTTGGGAGGAGCCCTGGGGACTGGAGGTAAGTAGAAGGCAGATGAGAGAAACAAGTGGAGCCCCAAGTCTCCTACCTTCATCCTATTCAAAGCAGCTATGCTTTGATTTGTTGTATATATTGGGCTTCCACATAAGATCTCACTTTTTAAAAAAAGATTCCACTGCTTTAAAACATTGGAACGCCAGTGGACCTGATATGATCTATCTCTAAGTCTTCTTCCAACCAGCCCAAAGTTGTGTGTGTACAAAATTGGTTTAAATGGGAAGAGCTGGAGAAAAGGCAGGTCTTTAACTAAATCCTGAAGGATTTTGACAGATAAGAGTAGAGGAAAATGAGGTAGGAGGTGGACACTGTAAGCTATGGTGTAGGCAGTGAAACATGCTACAAGCAGTGAGTCTGGAAGCCCAACTTCCCAGTAGCTCAATCTGACCACCCTTCAGCATGGATGTATATCCTGGACATTAAATGGAACTTTACAGCTTCTGAGCTAAAGGAAAGTTTAAACATCCCCAAGTCTAATTCTCCTCTGGTGCCTCTGCTACTTTACCATCCCACACCAAGTTCTCTCTTTGCTGTAAAGTCTATTAACAACAATAGCTCACATTTATTGAGTACTTACTCTGCCAGGCACTGTGCTCTACATACATTAGCTATTAATTCTAACAAAACTCTGAAAGGCTGGTGTTATCCCCACTTTACAGATGAGGGAACTGAGGCTCTGAAAGGCTTGCAAGTGACAGAGCAGGAACCAGAACCCAGGTTTCTCTGAGTCTCTTACCACTATACCTTACTGCCCAGGAACCAGAACCCAGGTTTCTCTGAGTCTCTTACCACTATACCTTACTGCCTCGTGGTATATGCCACCTGTTGAAACATGGCTTTGTAATCATCTTCAATCTGAGAGAACTGTCATTTTGCAGAATGTAGAGACTGAGTCAAAATATTAATAACAACAACAACTATAACCACCACCACCACCCACCACCACAACCCAGCATCAAAATTTATTGAGTACCCACTGTGTGCCAAGCACTATACTTAGCACTCAACCCACATTACCCACATTATCTTATTTAATGCTTTTAGCAATCCTTGGGTAGGTACAATTATCCCCATTTCAGAGATGAGGAAACTGAGACTTAGGTTAACTTTGCTCATGGTCCTCTACTAGACTGAGTTCTTTGTGGGCAAGCACTGTATTATTTATGTATTATAAGACACTAGCCCAATGTGTGGCACACTCAAAGCACATAATAATTATTTGAATGAATGAATGACTGAATAAATAGGATCCTTGGTGGGGTGTTCCCAACTCCTCCCTTGGACTCTCATGCCAAGCGCAGAGGCCTAACCTGCCATTTGAGCCTCAAGCCCTTCCCAAACACCTTCTCTCCCCTCCTATGCGTCTTACTTCCACCAGGCGGATCTCCCTGGCCAAATCTTTAATGAGCTGTACAGTCCGCACTGTCTCCGGGATCTCATCCTCATGGTCTGGCAGAGCCTGTCAAACAAGAGGCATGAGGAATAAACCCACACAACAACGGATAACTGATGTTTGACAAAATGTGTCAAGGCAATTCAGTGGAGAAAGGGTAGTCTTTTCAACAAATGGTCCTGGACCAATTGGATATCCATATGAAAAAAAAGACAGAACCTCAATCCATATCTTATAACACACACACACACACACACACACACACACACACACACACACAAAAAAAAAAAAAACCTCAAAATAGATCACAGACCTAAATGTAAAACCTAAAACAATAAACCCTTTAGACAGAGGAGAAACTCTGTGGCCTTCAGTTAGGCAAAGATTTCTCATCAATACATGAGTGGATTAATAAAATGTGATATATGCATACCATGGAATACTACTCAACTACAAAAAACAATGGTGATCTAGCACCTCTTATATTATCCTGCATAGAGATTGAGCCCATCCTTCGAAGTGAGGTATCATAAGGATGGAAAAACATGCACCACACGTACTCGCCATCAAATTGGTATTAACTGACCAACACTAAGTTGTTCACATGGTAGTAACACTCACTGGGTGCCAGTCGGAGTTGGGGGGGGTAAATTCACAACTAATGGAAGTGGAACGCACTGTATAGGGGAGGGACACATTTGTAGCCCTGGCTTGGGTGGGGCAAACAGCATTACATGTAACCAAAATGTTTGTACCCCCATAATACCCTGAATTAAAAAAAAAAACGATTTCTTAGGACACAAAAAGCATGAACCAGAAAAGAAAAGCAGATAAATTGGACTCAATCAAAAATAAAAACTTCTCTTTGAAAACCTCTGCTACTTCACCATTTCTGCTACTTCAAGACAAGCCACACGCTGTGAGAATATTTGCAAAACATATACCTGATAAATGACAGTATCAAGAGGTGTGAGGAACTCAGTTGTGGGCTTGGGCCACACCCCTCAAAAAGTCAAGGACCTCAGGGAGATCAATGGGGACAAACTGGCCTCCCTACTTGTGAGGACAGAACTCAGTGCTGAGCAGCTACAGGCCCATAGCTAACTCAACAGCAACCTTTTAGTTGGTTCTCTTTTAATTTATCTGCCATCTTTTTGAGTAACAAGATTTACGTTTTTATGTAGATCTCAAGCTTTTCTACTATGATTTTCCCCACTCACTTTTTATTCACTTCTGTATCCAGAGGGCTGATAAAAATTCCTCAGCATTTCCTTCTTGTTTCTCAGGGTTTAATTCTTCTTTCCTTTAACTCTTTTAATTTATCTGGAATTTATTTTGGTGGCTGGGAGGGGAACTGAGAACCGATGTGACCCTTCTGTATAACCTTAATGGCTCCCTCCCTCCCACAACAGGGTCTCTGGAAAGGTGAGGGAGCAAGTGCCTCCCACACAAGTTGTCTACACTTCACAAAAGACATCTTCCATGAGCATGGGCTCCTCAGAACTGTGTTCTATTGTCCTCCAGCTCCCTTTGGCCATGCTGTCTGGGGCTATCCCTCGGTCCTTGGGTCCATCCTGACCCAGGGCATGAGTGCTTAAAGCCCCATCCACCTCCCTTTTGGTGTTTCTGGGACACAGTCACTCTGAAGTTCACTTCATGGGAGGTGTCAGAGATGAAACTTAAGGTAGCCACACTTAAGAGGTGTAGAGAAACAGAATTACAGGATAAAGTCCAGGTATAGGTGAGCCCAGGGAGCAAGTGAAGGCCCAAAACATGAAGTCTAAGAATATCTGAGGGGAAGGCTGGCAACAAGAAATGGGGAGATTGCGCAAGTTAAGCCTGCAGTGGCTAAAAGGTCTCCTTTGGTCACTGTATGCAGGAGAAGGAGTATCTGAAATATAAGAGTATATATTGCTATTTCTTCTTTTTTTTTTTTTTTTGCACTTTATGGTTGTTTTTAAAAAACTCAATATTTTGAAAGGATACAATCCATTTACAAGGGTCAAAATCAAACTATATAAAAAGATATATACTGAAAAGCCTCACTCCTACCCTGTCCCTGCCATCAACCTCACCATCCCATCCCCAGAGGTAACCGCTTTCACTAGTTTCTGCATCCTCCAGATTGTGTATCTTCAGGCAAATACAAGCATATACAAATAAAATTATTTCCCCCCTTTTCACATATATAAGGTAGTATACACATGAATCTGCACCTTTACTTAACAAATTCTGGAGATCTTTCCAAATCAGTACATAGAGAGCTTTCTTACTCTCTTTTATAACTGTTTAGTATTTGGTTGGATAGATGGATATTGGTACATTTCTAAAAAACTATTTTGGGCCGGGCGTGGTGGTTCACGCCTGTAATCCTAGCACTCTGGGAGGCCGAGGTGGACAGATCGCTCGAGGTCAGGAGTTCGAGACCAGCCTGAGCGAGACCCCGTCTCTACTAAAAATAGAAATAAATTATCTGGACAACTAAAAATATATATAGCAAAAATTAGCCAGGCATGGTGGCGCATGCCTGTAGTCCCAGCTACTCGGGAGGCTGAGGCAGTAGGATCGCTTAAGCCGAGGAGTCTGAGGTTGCTGTGAGCTAGGCTGACGCCATGGCACTCATTCTAGCCTGGGCAACAAAGTGAGACTCTGTCTCAAAAAAAAAAGAAAAAGAAACAATCAAGAGATGAGGGACAGAGACTGATGCATACAGATATTTACTGTATGATTCTCTATAACTACCCCCCAAAAAAATAATTAATTAAAAGGAAATAATAAGCAAGTGGGTTAGGTATTCCCTGCAAAAGAATATCAAGTAACTATTAGTAAATGTGTGTGGATAAATTTGGTGACCCAGGAAAATTAAGATAAGCCAATAGATTCAGATACAAAATTGGATATACAGTTGACCTTTGAACAACACGGGTTTGAACTGCAAAGATCCACTTACACACAGATTTTCTTCTACCTCTGCCACCCCTGAGACAGTAAGACCAACCCCTCCTTTTCCTTCTATGAAGACAAGGATGAAAACTTTTATGATGATCCACTTCCACTTTATGAATAGTAAATGTATTTTCTCTTCCTTTTATGACTTTCTTAATAACTTTTTTTTCTCTAGCTTACTTTATAGTAAGAACACAGTATATAGCACATAATATAACATACAAAGTATGTGTCAATCACTATTTATGTTATTGGTAAGGCTGCTGATCAACAGTAGGCTATTCGTAGTTAAGTTTTTGGGGAGTCGAAAGTTATAGGCAGATTTTCAACTGCATAGGGAGGGGTCTGAGCCTCTAATCCCTACATTGTTTAAGGGTCAACTGCACAGTATGACAGTAATTATGTTTTAAAATGCATACTAAAAATATCAGAAGGAAACATACTCAAATTTTAATGGTAGTTCCCTTTGAGTATTAAAATTACAGGTGATTTTTTTCTTTCTTTATACTCTTCTATATTTTTTCTTTTTAAGAGACAGGGTCTTGCTATGTCACCCAGGCTGGAGTACAATGATGCAATCATAGCTCATTATAACCTCAAACTCCTGGGCTCAAGCAATCCTCCTGCCTTGGCCTCCCAAAGTGCTGGGATTACAGACTAGAGTCACCGCACCCAGTCCCTTCTGTATTTTTCTCAGTGTAAGTATGTATTACTTTTTATAATCAGAAAGAAGGCTTAAATTGTTATCCAAGGAATGCTAGCCCAGTTCTCCACTCTACACCCAGGAGCCCACAAGCTTCTCTGGTCTGTGTCTCTAATGCATCTACCAAATACCAGTCCCTATGGAGGGCAGAACTCTAGAAGAGATAGAGAAATAGGCATATTTACTTCTTTCTTTGTCCAAGCTCTAAAAGCCAAGTTCAGGGCTTTGCCACCATGGACCAGGTAGGAGGCAGGGTGCCTCCTGTTCTCTCGCAAACCTAAGGGGAAAAAGAGCAAGCAGAGTGTCAAAGAAGCCATGTAGAGAAGTAAAGGACTTGTTACCCTTGTTAGGCAACCAGAGAAAATGCTCAGGGTTCTGAGCATAAGTCTAGACGTTAGTTCTTCTAATAGTGTTCATTTACTAAGTACCTACTAAGTGGTAGGCATTTGACATTTATTATCTTATTTAATCCATCCTATGAGCCAGATAATATTATCTTCATTTTACAGTGCAGGAAACTGAGGCTCAGAGAGGCAAAGAGACTTGACCAAGTGCACACACCTAGTAAGTACCAGAGCCAACATTTAGGAATAACATTAATCGGGTGTCGGGCAGATGGGGGGGGAGGGGATGGGTGTATACATACATAATGAGTGCGATGCGCACCATCTAGGGGATGGACACGCTTGAAGCTCTGACTCGGGGGGTGGGGGGGACAAGGGCAATATACATAACCTAAACTTTTGTACCCCCATAATATGCTGAAATAAAAAAACAAAACAAACAGAAAAAAGTACCAGAGCCAAGACTGAGACCATGTCTTCTTAAATCTGAGGCCTGTGCTTCTTCCATTACATTACTCCCTCTTGGGTTTCACAATGAGAACACTCAAGAGGACCATGATTGCTATCTACTCAGATTTGAAGGGCCATTAATATAGAAGATTGATTAGCTATGTTCTGCCTTATTTCAGGGGGAAGCTATTACAAATAGGCAGATTTAGGCTCTATAAAGGCTTTTCTACTGAACTGAGCTGTTCAGAACAGGTAATGAGCAGTTAGTTATCCATCATCTGATTGAACACATAAGTGACAGTCTGTCTAGGTGGCAGAATAAGGGCATGAGGTATCAGATAGGAAACTGTACTTATTGGTTTCTGAGGTTCTTTGTAACTCTGAGATACTGATTCTTCCTGGCCAAGTCACCTTGAAGAATCTCAGGCCGGAGCAATGGACCTGCTCTATTTCAGAGCAGACCAGGAAAGAAGAAACCCAGCAAGCAAGTAGGCTTTCACCTGGGCTGATACCCAGGATTCAACAGGGTGTCAAAATGGTCAGGACTAGGCCTTATCCCCACGGGAATCACATCCAGGAAATTCTTAGACATTTCAGATTGAGTTTCTTATCTTAACTAGCGGGAAATAGGGATAATTGCACTGTGATCCAATTTTCTCAGCCACCCGTGCGAAATAAAAAGGTTAAAATCCATGCCCTGCCATGAGTTATGCTGAGTAAAAAAATGAATCTGAAAAGGTCACATATTATACGATTCCATTTATGTAATGCCTTTGAAATGACAAAATTATAGAGATGTAAAACATATTGGTAGTTTCCAGAATTTATGGATGGTGCAGGAGAAGAGAGTGGGTGAAACTATAAAGGGGTAGCACTAAGGAGATTTTCTTAAGGCTGTAATTATCACTTATTGTATACATTTAAAGTGTACAACATGTTTTGATCTACATAGTGAGGAGATCTTTGTGGTGATAGAACACACACACTCAGGGAAGCAGGGCAAAAGGGATAGTTGGCAAAGGGCTTCATACCTCGGAAGATGTCCAGGATATGCTTTCCCACATACCAACAAATGGTCTCAAAGTTGGGGAACTTGAAGAGGTCTGCTGTGCTCAGCCGCTTCTCAATCTCATAGGCTCTGGAAGGAGGCGGCATAACAATAAAAACAAGGATCCATTTTCTGAGTGCCTACTACGTATCAGGTATTATTTTGGATGCTTTGTATCTCTAATCTTCACAATGACCCTATAAGACCCTATTTTATACATTAGAAAACTTTGGGCTCAAAGGTTATATAACTTGCCCAAAGTCACATAACTATTAAGTGAGGAAAAGGTGTTAATCCTCAAACTGGACATCATCAGGAAACAGGATTCATCCTTTTCTGATTGTCTCCCCTCCTCCACTGCACTCCTCACTCCAAGGGAGAGCCCAAGGACTCTTAGCAGACAGGAATCACCAACTTGGGATCACCACAGCTTCAGGACTCACTTGAGCTGCATTTCAATGTTAAGGCTGTGTAAGAAGTTCCCTCCAAAGGCAAGGCAGTCCACAGGAGTCAGCACAGCATGGATCCATCCTGCAGTGTAACAAGGCAAAAATCAAAGCTGGCAGAGGGCCTTTCTTCCTCTGGACACCTCCACTGCCCACTCAGCTCAACCCCAACTCCTAAGAGCAGTTAGCCTGTCAGTGACTCAGAACATTCTGAGATCTCCCACTATCCCAACACTCAACCTGGCCTAGTAGTCTGCCATCATTATAACCCTGAACTGGACCAACCTATGGAGTTAATAACTACTACTTCTCTCCTCTCTACTTCAAAATCTTTCTGTTGCATTACTCATCCTCTCTCTTATCTCTAAGAAGGGCTTCACCTCCTTGCCATAACTACTCCTTCTAACTCTACCCTGGGTAAAACAAAAAGACCTTCTGTATTGGATGGACCTGGGTTCAAATGCTGCCATTTCCTAGCTAAATAGATGTTTTGCAGGTTGATTATTACCCTTGCCCTTGACCCTGTATCACCTTCTGGGACCTTCTGGTTTTTCTTCTTAAATTTCTCTCATGTTCATCTTCCTTTCTCCATCCATCCAACCAATTCTTTGGTTCAGAACCCTCATTATCTCTCATCTAGCCTATTGCAACAGCCTCTAAACTGGCTCTTCTATACCAGCTGTTCTCAAGGTGTGATCCAGGGAACCTTCAGGCTCCCTGAGACTCTTTCAGGCCAAAACTATATTCATGATCATATTAAGGTGTTCTTTGCCTTTTCCACCCTTATTCTCTCATGGGTGTACAGTGGAGTTTTCCAGACGATACATGCCGTGATATCAAACAGACTGAAAGCAAAAGCAGACCTGAGAATCTATTTTCTATTAACCCAGATGTTAAAGAGATTTGCAAAAATGTAAAACAACATCACTCTTCTCACTAAATGTTTTTGGTTTACAAATAATTTTCATAAAAATTATTTGTGCTAAAACATGTAATGGGCTTATAATATTTCAATGAATTAATAAATACTTTTAAATTTTGTTTTAATTTATATGGTAAATATTGATAAATATAAACCAAATAAAAGCCCTTTTGGGTCCTTAATAACTTTCTGAGAGTATAAAGGAGAACAAAGTGTTTGCAAATTGCTGCTCTATGACAATCTCAAATCTATCCTCCACATCCAATCCTAAGTGATATATCTAAAATAAAGATCTGCCCATATCATCCTTTACTTGAAACTCTTCGAAGAAATGTCTATCCATGAGAAAATGGATAAATTGTCATATACTCATACAATGGAATACCTTAAAGCAAGTAAAATGCACAAACTACAGCTACATTTATCAACATGGATCTCACAATCATAATGTTCAGAGGGAGTGGGCAGGAGGGGATGGGTATATACATACATAATGAGTGTGATACACACCATCTGGGGGATGGACATGCTTGAAGCTCTGACTCGGGGGGTGGGGGAAGGGCAATATACGTAACCTAAACATTTGTACCCTCATAATATGTTGAAATAAAAAAAAAGGAATACATCCAATATGCTTCCATTTGCATAACATTCAAAAACGTAAAACAATAATATATATTGTTTAGTGAGGCATATCTACGTGTAATAGAAGGATAAAATTCATGAGAATGATAAATACCAACTTCAGGGCAATGGTTAGCTCTGAGAGGGAAGAATGGGCACGTAAATGAGGAGAGGTATTACTTGAGGCTTCAAATATATCTGTAATATTTATATCTTTTTAAGTGAGTTATGAATACCTATTCATTATATTATTCTTTATATCTTTTGCTACACCTGAAATGAAATATTTCTTTAGAAACTAAATAAATAGGCCGAGTGTAGTGGCTCATGTCTGTGATCCCAGCACTTTGGGAGGCCAAAGCAGCAGGATCACTGGAGGTTCAAGACCAGCCTGGGCAACACAGTGAGATCCTGTCTCCATAAAAAAGTTTTTTTTAATTAGCTGGGTGTGGTGTGTGTGCCTGTAGTCCCAAGTTACTTGGGAGGTTGAGGTGGGAGGATCATTTGAGACCAGCCTGAGCAATATAGCAAGACCCTATCTCTATGAAAAATAGAAAACTTAGCCAGGTGTGGTGGCACACATCTGTAGTCCCAGCTACTTGAGAGGCTGAGGCAGAAAGATTGCTTGAGCCCAGGAGTTAGAGATTGCAGTGAGCTATGATGATGCCACTGCACTGTAGCCCAGGCAACAAAGCGAGACCCTATCACCAAAAAAAAAAAAAAAGGAAAGATATGAAATAAACCTTCATTGACCTATTTTTCAGCTTCACTCATCCCTACCCCCAGCCCTTGTTCTTTAGACTCTAGTATCCATAAGCTACTTCACACAGCCTCAGTTTGCTTATGCCTTTCTCTATGTCTGAAATGTCTCTCCTGCCTTTCCTTCCTTGGTCAATCCCTACTCTGGCTAGACTAAAAGTACTCTTCTCTAAAACTTTTGGCAAAGTTTTAGAGAAACTTTTCTCCAAAACTTTTGGTGAATACCTCTATTGGTGCTATTGTGGCTATTTAAACATTATATGCTAAAAAGGCTTATTGATTGTTTGTCCTTAGCACCTAGCCCAATGCTGGGGCACACAGCAGACACTTGACACTTGTAGAGGAACTACGAAATGTACCCAGTGTACGGGCATTTCTATCAAGATGTAAATTAATCTAACTCAAACCTCTAGTAGGCAAATTCAGTTCACCAAACAGTTATTAAGTGCCCAGTATAGAAAAGGCATTATGTTAGACCTGGCATAGGATTCAAAGGTGGGTGAACTAATGCCTGGGAATAGAAAACTATAAAAGAGAAAAGCAGATGGCGGTAGGGTTCAGGTGGGAATGGATGACTTGTCTCAAAATATATTAACCATTCTAGAAAACTAATGTAATCAAATCAATGATATTGATACATGAATAGACAGACCTGTGAAACAGAACAGAAAGTCCAAAATTATAAAATATAATGTTAGAAAGAGATGTTAGCATTATATAACAAGAATTTTAAAGGAACCATCATAAAAATGCTTTAATGAGCATTAGAAACACACCTGAAACAAAAAAAATGGCTAAAAACTTAACAAATTTGGCAAAAAACATAAACCTACACATTCAAGAAGCTCGGTGAACATATTCAGTTATAAAGCCAAAGAAATCTGTGCCAAAACACAACATTGCCAAACTGCAGAAAACTAAAGAAAAAGAAAAAATATTGAAAGCAGCAAGAAATGACAAATTATTTTTAGGGGGAAAAAACAATTCAAATGACAGCCAAATCTCATCAGAAACCAGGGAAGCCAGAAAGAAACAGCACAACACTCTTCAAGTATTGAAAAAAGAAGTATCAACTCAGAATTCTATATCCAGCAAAATATTCTTCAAGAATGAAAGGGAAAATTAAGACATTTACTGATGAAGGACAAGTAAGCAAATCTGTTGCCAGCAGATCTACCCTGAAACTCTAAACAGAAAAAAATGATAAAAGGAGGAATCTTGGAACACCAGGGGAAAAAAAAACAACAGATGATTAAAAATATGGGTAAATACAATAGAATTTCCTTCTCTTGAGTTTTCTAAATTATGTTCGAACAGGTGAAGCAAAAATTCTAACATTGTGTGATGTGGCTCTCAATGTATGCAGAAGAAATATTTAAGAAAAATACATGTGAGGCCGGACACGGTGGCTCACGCCTGTAATCCTAGCACTCTGGGAGGCCGAGGCGGGTGGATCGCTCGAGGTCAGGAGTTTGAGACCAGCAAGCGCGAGACCCCGTCTCTACTAAAAATAGAAATAAATTATCTGGACAACTAAAATATATATAGAAAAAAAAAAAAGGTCAGCCGGGCATGGTGGCGCATGCCTATAGTCCCAGCTACTCGGGAGGCTGAGGCAGTAGGATCGCTTAAGCCCAGGAGTTTGAGGTTGCTGTGAGCTAGGCTGACGCCACAGCACTCACTCTAGCCCGGGCAACAAAGTGAGACTCTGTCTCAAAAAAAAAAAAAAAAAAAAAAGAAAGAAAAATACATGTGAAATGTCAGAAAATTTAAGAAAATGGGAAGGGTAGAGGGACATAAAAAGAGGTTTCAACCTCATTCTTCAAACTGGTAAAAGATAAATATCAGTAGACTGTGACATGTATAATGTAACAACTACAGCAACCACTAAAAAATCTATATAAAAGCTGAACCAAAAAATTCATATGGAAATTCAAGGGGCCGAGAATAGCCAAAATAACCTTGAAAAAGTTGGAGGCCTGACACTTCCCAACTTGAAAACTTACTATAAATGTATAATAATTGAGATAGTGTGATACTGTAATAAAGACAGACTTATAGATCAATCGAATAGAATTCCAGGTCCAAAAGTAAACCCATACATCTTTGGTCAGTTGATTTTTAACAAAGGAACGAAGACAATTCAATGGGGAAAGAATAGTCTTTTCAAAGGGTGCTGAGACAACTGGATAATTACATGCAAAAGAATGAAATTAGACCCTTACCTCACACCATACACAAAAATTAACTCAAAATGGATGAAAGATCAAAATGTAAGAACCAAAACTATAAAATGCTTAGAAGAAAACATAGGCATAAATCTTTATGACCTTGTATTAGGTAAGTCTCTTAGACACCAAAAGCATAAGCAAAGAAAAAAATAGGTAAATTAGACATTAAAATTCATAACTTTTGGGCTTCACAGGACACTATCAAGAAAGTGAAAAGACAACCCCAAGAAAGAGAGAAAATATCTGCAAATCATATATCTGACAAAGGTCTAGTATTCAAAATATACAAAGGCTGGGTGCAATGGCTCATGCCTGTAATCCTAGCACTCTGGGAGGCCGAGGAGGGCAGATCATTTGAGCTCAGGAGTTCAAGACCAGCCTGAGCAAGAGCGAGACCCCGTCTCTACTAAAAAAAAATAGAAAGAAATTAGCCGGACAACTAAAAATATATAGAAAAAAATTAGCCGGGCCTGGTGGCACATGCCTATAGTCCCAGCTACTCGGGGAGGCTGAGGAAGAAGGATCGCTTGAGCCCAGGAGTTTGAGGTTGCTGTGAGCTAGGCTGACACCACGGCACTCTAGTCTGGGAAAGAGTGAGACTCTGTCTCAAAAAAAAAAAAAACAACCAAACAAACAAAAAAACAATAAAAAGGCAATTAAAGAATGGGCAAAAGACTCAATAGACATTTCTCACCAAAAAAAAAAAACAGATATACAAATGTCCAGTAAGTATAGGGAAAAATGCTCAACATCAATAGTTATTAGGGAAACACAAATCAAAACCTCAATGAGATACCACTTTACATCCACTAGATGGCGATAATCATAAAGACAGACAATAACAAGTGTTGGGAAGGATGTGAAGAAATCAGAACCCTCAATACACTGCTGTTGGGAATATAAAATGGTGCATGCAGCTAATATTGAAAACAGTATGTTGGTTCCTCAAAAAGTTAAACACAGAGTGACCATATGATCCAGCAATTCCCCTCCTGGGTGTATGCCCAAGAAAACTGTAAATACATATTCACACCACTACGTGTACATGAATGTGTATAGCAGCATTATTCATGATAATAAAAAAGTAGATACAACTCAAATGTCTATCAACTAACAAATGGATAAACAAAATGTGGTATATCCATATGATGGAATATTATTCAGCCATTAAAAAGAATGAAGTACTGATAAATGTTGTAACATGGATGAACCTTGAAAAGACTATGCTTGGTGAAAGAAACCAGACACAAAAGACAACATACTACATGATTCCATCTCTATGCAATATTCAGAAGAGGTAAATTCATATAGAAAGGATTACAAAGGATACAAAAGTGGTTATCAGGGGTTGGGAGGAGGGAAGAATGATGAGTGACTGCTAATGAGTACAGGGTTTCTTTTTGAGGTGATGAACATTTTCTGGTATTAGCAGTGATAGTTGTAGAACCTTGTAAATATACTAAAAACTGAATTGTACCCTTTAAAGTGGTAAATTTTATGTAAGTACATCTCAATTTTTCAAAATCACATTTTTTTTTTCTGGTCAAGTAAACCAGTGGGAGTGGACAAGGAACAAAGGAATCTGTAACTGGTTGTGATCAATTAGTTATAAATATCACTGTACTCGGACCAACCCAAAATCACATTTTAATTAATGAAAATGAAAATACATCAAAATTTGTGTGACACAGCTAAATCAGTGCAGAGAGGGAAATTTATAGCACTAAATGTTTACATTAGGAAAGAGGGAAAGTCTGAAATCAATAAACTAAGCTCCCATCTCAAAACTAGAAAAAGTAGAGCAAAGTTAACCCAAAGCAAGCAGAAGGAAGGAAAAATAAAGATAAAAGCAGCAACCAATAAAATTGAAAACAGAAAGACAACAAAGAAAAATCAATGAAACAAATGTGGTTCTTTAAAAAAATCAATAAAATTAACCAACCTCTAGCAAGA
The DNA here is from genome assembly GCF_020740605.2 of Lemur catta. Lineage (NCBI taxonomy): Eukaryota > Metazoa > Chordata > Mammalia > Primates > Lemuridae > Lemur > Lemur catta. The sequence goes on along the minus strand of NC_059155.1, from coordinate 55,072,010 downwards.
TTGACACGAAAGAGAAGGCAAAAATAACTAAGGATTGATTTTAGGAATGATACAGAGGATATCACTAGAGACTTGGAAGAAATCAAAAGGATAATAAGGAAATACTATGGACTCTACAAATATAACTTTAACAATTTAGATAACAATAGACCAATTCCTTGAAAAGCACAGGCTACCACAACCCATCTAATATGAAAGATAATTTGAAAAGCCTTGTGAAGATTAAGGAACTGAATGTTAATTAAAATCTTCCCAAAAGCAAATCTCCAGGTCCATGTGATTTCACTAGAGAATTCTACCAAACATTTTAAGATAATTTAACATGAATTCTGATGAAAGAAATCAAAGAAAATCTAAATAAAGAGGTATACTGTGTTCATGGAAAACCCAATCAGGTAAAGTTGTCAACTCTCCCCAAATTGAGACAAGTGGACTTTTCCAAAATACACATACTTAGACCCCACCCCAGACCCAAGAACTCATAATTGTAGGGATAAAACTCCAGGCATGTATTGTTTAGGAAAAAAAGTCCATCATCATCCCAAATCATTCTGATTTATAGCCTAGAATGCCAGCCTCCCAGTCAGTATCCTAGAGTCTTGGCTCAGAGTCCTGTTGTTCAACTACCCAAGTTGACATCAATCCAGCACAAAAGTCTATCAGCCTCCTCCTGGAACCCCTCCACCGGCAGCCTGCCAAGCAACCATGCTGTCCATTGGTCACCACATGAATTTTATTGAGGCCAGTTCTGAGCCTTCAGCTCATACGAAAGAGATATCCCACATAATCAGATCAATATATTATGAGAAAGGGTTGGTTATGGTGCCACAAGCTTCCTTCTTCTTTCTGCCCTCCCTGAACCCTCCCAGAGGGGCCCAGGGAAGACCTGTAGGAATGAAAAGTGTCTGTCCTTGCTTCACAGAACACTTGTAGCACTTGTCCACCTGGTCCGCAAAGAACATCTCATTCTGATTAGAAGAACTGCTCCAGCACTCAAAGAGAGTCAAATTGGCATTTGTTGGGCGGATCAGGTAGAAGATCTTCTCACCCTGAAACAAAAAGAGGTTGAAGTGCCAAAAATACCAAGGGTTGGCCGGGCGCAGTGGCTCACGCCTGTAATCCTAGAACTCTGGGAGGCCAAGGCGGGTAGGATTGCTCAAGGTCAGGAGTTCGAGACCAGCCTGAGCAAGAGAGAGACCATGTCTCTACTAAAAAAAAATAGAAAGAAATTAGCTGGAAAACTAAAAATATATACAGAAAAAATTACCAGGCATGGTGGCGCATGCCTGTAGTCCCAGCTACTCGGGAGGCTGAGGCAAAAGGATTGCTTGAGCCTGGGAGTTTGAGGTTGCTGTGAGCTAGGCTGACACCATGGCACTCTAGCCCAGGCAACAGAGTGAGACTCTGTCTCAAAAAAAAAAAAAAAATACCAAGGGTTCCCAGAAAAGTCCTTCAGGGGTACTCCAAAGGGCTATTCTCTCTTCCATGCTCCAAAACCATGGCAGTATGCCAGAATTCTTTCCCAAACTCATCCAAGAATCATTTTTATGTGGCTTTAGAAAATTTCAAAAAGGTCTTTTCGCTTTTTGTACTTTTAAGTTTCTATAAACTTGATAAAAACAATTTGAAAAGGACATTTCAAACAAAATTGTTCAAGTTAGGACAAATGTACACCAAGTGTTCCTATTTTAGATGCAATGACAAACGAAAAATGGCCTCTGTAGATGAGCAGATCAATACTACTAGCCTTAGAAGAATTTAAGGCCACATTACTTATGAGAAGAAAATTGAATGTGCCTTTAAATGCCATTTACAGAGTGTTTCTTCTCACATCTACAATCAAAGCTAATAAAAGTTTAAAAGTTTAGTAATCGCCCAAGGACTTCTGAAAGATTATATGTTAGGTGATTATCTGTTGGAAGAACATTTTATTTCCTAATTGTATTTTGCCTGGATAATCACCAGGCAGATAATTTGGCAAAAAAGAAACAAAACCCCAGTAGCACAAAAATATCCTCAAAGCTTAACTGGTTTAACCAATATTTCACAACAAATTTGCAGTGTAGAAAAGCAATAACACAAAAAATATCTATCGTACAACTGGAGAAATGGTAATCAAATCTGTAGATTAGTTAATATATTAATGTTAATTTCCTGATTTTGATAACTATACTGATTATATAAGAAAATGCCTTTGTTTTTAAGAACTACACACTGAATTATTAAGATAAAGGAACACTATTATCTGTAACTACCCTCAAATGTCCCAGAAAAAAAAATATGTAACCATTTTATTATGTTGCTTTAGAGAAAGAGAATATAATAAAATAGTAACATTTGAGGAATCTGGGTGAAGGGCACATAAGGGTTCTTCCCATTATTTCTGCACCTTTTCCATAAAAATGAAATTATTTGAAAATAAAAAAGTTAAATCTAATATTTTCTTAATAGCACTTTCATTTACATACTCCAATTTCTCCAGGATAAATCAATGGAACAACTAGTTAAGGATTTGAGATCATTTGGACAAGAGCCATGATCCAAGTTTTCTGTTTTTCCCTTGGCATTTCTGATAATAAAACTAAATAGTATAAACAATGGTGAAAAAATAACAAAAATAAAAATAAAAAACAAACAATGGTGAAAATCAAAACTATTTGTTTTCCAGACCTCAAAAATCCTTTATAGTCACTGACATGGAATACACTAATTACAAAATTATAACAATCACTAAAATGGAAACAATCTATAGGAATCCTGACTTTAAAAAGACTTCTCATATATCCTGTGTTAGCAGTTAAACAACTATATACAATGGTCAAAACTCATCAAACTGTACAATTAAAATGGATGAATTTTATGGTATATAAATTACACCTCAATAAAGTTGGGGGGAACTTTCTCATGTTATCATAAATTTCTGAAGTAAATATGAACATTTTCATACATGATGGTAGGATTATAAATTGGCTCAATTAAGAAGGTAACACCATTTGGAAGGGGTTGTTAAAAAAAAAAGAAGGTAACAGCTGGAAAAACCCAAGCCATCTGTTATTCAAAATTTTTTTTGATTAAGCATCAAAAATGTAAAGTACAGACAGACCATCATTAGTATATATGGTACATCTACCAAGTACTCAACCCTGATAGAGTAGTTATGTGGAAATATCACCCAAATAGAATCCAGGAGGCAGGTGGGCCTCAACAGCCTGTTTTGTGCTGCCACCTGACACATAAAGGGAGGCCCAAGACCTGGCTGCCTCCAGAAGCCATATGAATTCCTACCTTGAGTACATGGTACCAGACTGAGGTGCCACCAAAGTCAATGTGAAAGTCTGTATAGCTATCCCGCACACTCATAAGGCAATACTTCTGCACATTAGGTCTCTCAAAGACACACTCCTCCGGCCACAAGTTCTCGACCCATGACAGCTTTCGAACAATCTTGGGTGTTTCCACAAGGTTAGAAAGCCTAGCAAGGAAGGAGTAGAAAGCAGGTGTCAGCTGATTGGGAATTGAAGGTTGAAGCCTGAATAAAATACCCTACATTTCAGTGAGAGTCAGATAAGACAGAGAACAAGTTCCCTCCACAAAATCTCCAAAGGAACAAATAGGGCACTTATTTCTGTAAGACTGGTCAATATCCTCATTCTCCGCAGCTGCAGAAGTCCCAAGTCCCAGCTTCACAGCCTTCCCCAGTTGAAGGTGCTTATTTCCTCCACTAAATGCTCAAACTCTCCCATCCTATCCCAGTCTGCTCACTTGGCACTTGGTTTATAAAATTATCATACTGTCCCCATCTCAGTGTCTTCTTTATGAGAAACCACTAGATAAAGCTCTCAGGGCTCAAATCCAGGCAAAGCAGTGTTTCTTTGAAACATCTGGTTGTTTTTATCCTATGTAAAGCCACAAATCTTATAACATTGTACTGCACTCTTTGTTCTGACCTTCAAGAAATTCAGTGAAAACTCTACAGTCCATCTCCACCAACTGTCCAGACATTCATACATTCATTTTATATGCAGAGTACTCACCAAATGCATCCTACTTTGCCACTTTTATTCTCCTTTTGCTCCAATTTTCTTTTTTTTTCCCTCTCTGTATCTCTGTAAGCTACCTCAAATAGTCTTTCAGGATGAAGTGAGGTATTAATAAATATAGCTTTTTTACTTGCCCATACTATATTTGGATAACAAATATAGTTTTTAAAACACCCCCAGGTTTAACCTTGCATCTGAAAAACAGCAGCCAAGGGTCTTAATATTGTACTATAATTATGTAAAATGTTATCATTGAGGGAAAATGCCTGAAGGGTACACAGACCTTCCTGTATACTCTTTTCTAACTTCCTGTACACTCTTTTCTAACTTCTTGTGAGTCTATAAATTAAAAGTTAAAAATGTAAATAATCAGACAGTAAGCTTCCTAAGGGTAAAAAGCTACATTATGATTTCTTGGTATTTCCCACACTTCTGATCACAGAGAAGACTATATATCTATTGAGTTTGAGTCCAGACAGAACCATCTAAAGGTTATAATATAGCTTTCTTTTTCGATCTAAGAAAACTTATCCTTAGAGAAACTACTTGGGGGTAATTTTAGTAAATCTATTTCTAGGAACAGAGGAATTATCCTGGTAGTTAGACAGTGACCATGCCACAATCTAAATACTAGAAAAAGGTTAAAAAAAATGCTAGCCTAAGGTCTTGAAGGAGACAAAAATTAATTAAAATTAATTAAAACAGCTATTGTATAATTTATCCAATGCTAGAAACTGTGGAGGAAAACTATGACTCAGTTGTTATAATGTGAGCAGCTACCCTAGAAAGTATAACTCAGCTCTCCATCCCAAAGGAAGAAACCACCAGAAAGAAGGGAAAGGATATACACTCAGTATATCACAAGTTCCTGGCACTTTGTCAGGCTTTTTTTAACCCCTGCCCCTCTTACCTGGTATCTGAGAATTCCAAACTAATGACATTGAGGACTTTCTCCCTCTTCCCACTGTAATAATATTTCACAAAATCACCAAGTTTCATCTTGCAGTCAGCCTGGCGGGTCACGTCAATCACATCAATCTCTTTGTCAGAACCTGGAGCAAAGAGATAGGTTGTGCGCCAAGTAGTCCAGGGACTGGGGAAGACTCATCCCCTCACCAGTCCCTATAGTGGCCTTACACTCAAAGCTTCTCTCCTCAGACACTATAAGTATATGGTGTGTGTTTGGGGGGCAGGGATAGGAATCCACCACACTCTCCCTTAAACCTATGTGCTGGGTCTGGACCTACAAGGGCTACAGAAGTACCTGACACACAGCCTCACACATAGTACAGTCTATAATCTGGGCCCTGCTTCTCCACTCTTTCTCTTCTTCTCCCTAAAAACTCACGATTAGAAGACAAGTGGCATGTGAGTGCACCAGTCAAAGGCTTTCTTATCTCAACAGACCTCAGAGATACCATGATCCTTAGAATTCTCCGGGTAAAAAAATGGGGCTCAACATAGGATTATGTGGTCTATTAAAAGGAAAAGGAAGAGGAGACTAGGATTTTGGTTCTAGCTTTGCCAAATGACTTTGGCAAGACACTTAACCTGATTCTCAAGACAGCTATAAAGGAAATACAAAAGGTAGACTACTGAAGGGGAAGCGACATAGATCTTGAAGAGAGTGAACAATGTCACTGTTAAAAGGGGCTGTGGTGTCTTACCAACATAGTGTTCCACATCCCTCACAGTGAATGATGGTGAAGGCAGCGTCATCCCCAACCCATCCTTCTTCAAGACCAGGATGGGCACACTGAAGCTATTCTCTTCCAGAAATTCCACAGTCAGCTGACTTCCAGTGGGCTTCAGAATCACTTCATCTGAGCTGTAGGCAACAGGAGAGAAAGCCTGAGCCTAAGGCCCTGCCTACTAAAGGCCTTACTGGATGCTGTCACTCACTCAAGAGGTGGGGGTCTTCCTTAAGGGACCTAATGTGGGCTGGCAACTAAAGGCATAAACCTCATGCGCCAGAGAAGAAATGACCTGTCCAAGGCCAGAGGTCAGGCTACTGGCAGAGGTAGGAAAGATCCTGTCAATGACATGCTCTTCTTTGAATGACAAAGGAATAAATCAGTCAACAGCCTGCCCACAAAGAAAAGACAGGTCTTTTCTGACAAGTTTAGTGAATTTGTTCTAACTCAGAGCAGCATCACCCAGCTGAAAACACTGGCAAAAAAAGGTGGGCCAGGTGCAGTGGCTGGTGCCTGCAACCCCAGCACTTCGGGAAGTTGGGGCAGGAGGATTGCTGAAGGCCAGAAGTTTGAGACCAGCCCAAGCAACACAGTGAGATCCCTTCTCTTTAAAAAAAAAAAAAAAAAAAAAAAAAAAAAAAAGGAGCCTGAAGTGGGAGGATCACCTGAGCCCATGAGTTTGAGATTACAGTGAACTATGATCGTACCACTGCACTCTAGCCTGGGCAACAGAGTGAGACCCTATCTCTAAAAAAACAAACAAATAAAAAACACATTGGCAAAGGAAAAGACTGAGGTAGAAAACCCAGAAGACAATTTTTACAATCACTTTCTCAACACACATACTTAGTTAACTAGAAACAGGAGGTTTTTTTTTTGTTTTTTGTTTTTTTTTTTTGCAAAATCATGTTAGTGAAAAGATTATTTAACAAGGTGTGCTGAGACAAACATATTAAGCTCACTGTCTATTCTACTCTTTACATAATTCTAGATGGTCTGAGGATTAAACTGTAAAAAATGAAGCCATAAGAGCAGTAGAAAAACATGGGAGAGACAAGGCCCATGTCATTTAACTACATAAAAATTAAAACTTTGGCCAGGCGTGATGGCTCCTATAATCCCAGCATTTTGGGAGGCCAAGGCAGGAGGATTGCTTGAGGCCAGGAGTTCTTTTTTTTTTTTTTTTTTGAGACAGAGTCTCACCCTCTTGCTCAGGCTAGAGTGAGTGCTGTGGCGTCAGCCTAGCTCACAGCAACCTCAAACTCCTGGGCTTACGCGATCCTTCTGCCTCAGCCTCCAGAGTAGCTTGGATTACAGGCATGCGCCACCATGCCCAGCTAATTTTTTCTATATATATTTGTAGTTGGCCAGATAATTTCTTTCTATTTTTAGTAGAGATGGGGTCTCACTCTTGCTCAGGCTGATCTTGAACTCCTGACCTCTAGTGATCCACCCGCCTCGGCCTCCCAGAGTGCTAGGATTACAGGCATGAGCCACCATGCCTGGCCAAGGCCAGGAGTTCAAGACCAGCCTGGGCAACATAGTGAGACTCCATCTCTAAAAAAATAAAATAAAAATGTAGCCAGGCATAATGGCGTATGCCTGTATTCCCAGCTACTTGAGAGGCTGAGACAGGAGGATCACTGAAGCCCAGCAGTTTGAGGTTACAATGAGCTATGATCATACTACTGCACTCCAGCCTGAGTGACAGAGTGAGACCCTGTCTCTTAAAAAATTAAAATTTTTTGCAAGAAAGCTATTGAAAACCAGTAAGAAACAGTAACACCGTAGAACAATTATCAACAAAAATAGGTAGGCGTGGTAGCGCAAACCTGGAGCCCCAGCTACTTGGGAGGCTGAGGCAGGAGGATCGCTTGAGCCCATGAGTCTGAGATTGCAGTGAGCTGTGATGATGCTACTGCACTCAGGCCCAAACAACAGAGTGAGATCCTGTCTCCAAAAAAACAAACAGAAAAAAAAAAAGAGAACAACAACAACAACAAAGAAAAATTATCAATAGAAGCAGGCAGAGAAAAAAAAAGATGGTTTATAAATGTGCAAAAATCTACTTATCCTCTCCATAATTAAAGAAATGTAACTGGAAACAAGATATTTCACTTATCATCTTACCAGAAAGTCAAAAAAAGTTTGATAATAAACAATGCTGGGCCGGGCACGGTGGCTCACGCCTGTAATCCTAGCACTCTGGGAGGCCGAGGCGGGTGGATCGCTCGAGGTCAGGAGTTCGAGACCAGCCTCAGCAAGAGCGAGACCCTGTCTCTACTAAAAATAGAAAGAAATTATTTGGCCAACTAAAAATACATATATAGAAAAAATCAGCCGGGCATGGTGGCGCATGTCTGTAGTCCCAGCTACTCGGGAGGCTGAGGCAGTAGGATCGCTTGAGCCCAGGAGTTTGAGGTTGCTGTGAGCTAGGCTGATGCCACGGCACTCACTCTAGCCTGGGCAACAGAGCAAGACTCTGTCTCAAAAAAAAAAAAACACAACAATGCTGGCCAGGATACAGGGAAATCAGCATGCTCATAAATTGTCTGTCGGAGTGTAAAATGATATAGCCACTTTGGAAACAATTGGCAATATTTATAAATATTTTTAAAGCACATACTCTTTGATCTAACAAAATTTCACTTCTAGATAGTAAATCTACATACATACTCAACATGTGCAAAAACTTAAATACAAAAATATTCACTATAGCATTTTTCTCTAAAAATACTGAAATCAACTTAAATGTCATCAATAGAGGACTGGTTAAATAAATTGTACACCAAGCAATGCCATGAAAAAGAATAATATCTGTATGCGCTGTTATGGATTGATCTCCAAGACACATAATTTAGGTTTTCAAAAAAAGCAAGATGCAGAACAATATAGTATTTCCATTTATGTCAAAAAAAGAAAAAGAGGGATACACAAATACATATATGTTTGTATACGCAAAAACTATTTCTGAAAGAAAGCACAAGCAATTTGTTGACTTTGGAGAAGGAACCTGAGAGGTATGGGGTAGAGAGGAGACTCACTGCCTTTAAATAAACACAAAAAACATTAAGTTGAAAAAACACTTAATCCAAATAACACTTAGGTTACAGAAAATCTGAAAATGGACCAATGAATTAAAAAACAAACAAAAGAGTGTTTTATTTATTAATTTTAACTCATTTTTTGTTTAATTCAAATAATTAATTTTTAACAAGGCCAGCTTAATAAAAAAAGAAGAAACCTCTTTTTGACTATAAAACCACTCAAATTATTTCTATTTTAAAAAAGAGAATTAAACTTTCTGATCTTTAAGAGTCCTTCTAGTTCTAGCATTCCTTGGGAACATGTAAGTATCTTCTCCTGACTTAGGAGAACACTGCCTCCCAACTACCAAAAGTTTCTCAGAAACTGACCAAACCAGAAGTTCCTTCCCCAGAGGGAATTCGCAGAGCCCTGAAGATACTCACAGAACTGGGGGAGGGACCTAATGGGACAGCCAGTGGGAAAGCTGGGAAGAGAGTGGTCCCAGCCTCCCAGAGCCCTGGCCTTCACAATCCCTTGGGGACAGGAGTCCTCACCTGTCAAAAGTCCTACTCCGGAGCTCTCGAATGAACGTAGGGCTCCCAGTCTTCACTGGCTTCCCCTTGTGTGCATCATGCCCTTTTGAAGATCCACGGCGCTTTTTCACTAAGTCAGAAAAAGACATGAAATCATGAGTCAGAATGACCATGAGCTATTATTCTAAGAAGAAGCCTCAGCAAATCCTTCTTCTCATCCAATCTAACAACCCCTCGGAGCATCTGGAGTGAACGAGACCCTCACAGATTCAGGAAAATTCCTGGTGAAGATGGGTGCTGCCTCTAGACAATCCTTAGGAAGGGAGGGACTAGCACTCTGGGAGGCCGAGACAGGAGGAGCGCTCAAAGTCAGGAGTTCGAGACCAGCCTGAACAAGAGCGAGACTCCGTCTCTACTAAATACAGAAAGAAATTATCTGGACAGCTAAAAATATATGTAGAAAAAATTAGCCAGGCATGGTGGCACATCCTGTAGTCCCAGCTACTCAGTAGGCTGAGGCAGAAGGATTGCTTGAGCCCAGGAGTTTGAGGTTGCTGTGAGCTAGGCTGACACCACAGCACTCTAGCCCGGGCAACAGAGTGAGACTCTGTCTCAAAAAAAAAAAAAAAAAAAAGGGAGGGAGGTGAAGTTATGCACTTCTGCTGTCTCAGTAGGGCAGCTTCTGGCCTGCCAGGTCTGCCTGCATAAGCTTCTGCTATTTCCTGAGAAAGAATCTGAAGCACTCAGGCAAAGGCAGTCGCCCTCCCATGCCTCTTTTGCTTTGTCTCTCCTCTAGACTGTCTTCTCTGGGAAACCCTAAGATCTACTTACTAATGGAGGGCCCATGTAAAACCTCGCAGTTGGGGCAGTGGTAGAGGTCAATGTCAGCAGCCTTTTCCTCTTCAACGCCAACACAACTGGAAAAGAGAAAACCAGTCAGGGTTTATGGAAATTTTATTTTTTTTTTAATAAAGTCTAGAACAGTGCTGTCCAGTACAGTACCTATTAAGTACATGTGGCTACTTACACTTAAATTCATTAAAATCAAGTACAATTTAAAATGTAAGTCCTCCATCACACTAGCTACAATCAAGTGCTCAGCAACCACATGTGGTTAGGGGTTACCGTATTAGGCAGATTTTAAAACATTTTCATAAATGCAAAACTTCTGTGGGACTACACTGGTCTAAAACAATGATGACAGTGCTAAATGTACACACAGTAAAGTTTCATTAAGAGTGAGAATGGTCTGGAAGAGACTCTAGAGAGGCACCATCCAATAGAAATAGAATATGAGCCAAGTATCTAATTTTAAATGTTCTAATAACTATATAAAAAGGTAAAAAAAATAAGTGAAATTAATTTTAATAGTTTTATTTAACTTAGTATATCCAAAATATTACTTCAAAATATAACTCAAATTTTAAACTTTATTGAGATACTTTATTAGATGAAGAGGACTAAAAATAATATTTTATAATCAACAGCAGCTCTGAGTAAAGGATTATAGGTAATCATTTTTCTTTTTCTTATCTGTATTTTGCAAGGAGTTAGCTACATTCCCAGCAAAAGTTCGGGTCCCTCAGACAGGGGTTGTCGCAAAGGATGAAAAATAGTAGGAAACAGAAATAAAAATAATACACAGAGCCAAAGATATAGTTTATAAAGATTTATGAAGATAGATAAAGCAGGGATAAAGATAAAGCATCTCTTCCAGCGGAAATGCAACCCAGACTGGTTTTACACAGATAGGGGTTTTTGGTTGCCAAGAGCAACGAGATTTACATAATAATAGGTAGTTTGGTTTAGGGTCAAAGCCTTCTAAAAGGCTACTACAGATCCTTTAACTAACTCTATCTAGGTGAACAATCAGTGATAAAATCTTCTTAGGGCAAACTTCTAAGTTTTATGATAAGGCTATTACTTTAGCAAAAACAGAGACATCCTGGCTCTGGTAATTGTATCTTTAGAACAGATTTTAGAAGTCAACATGAGCTGTGCCTTATGCTATTTACTTTAACCGCATGGTTCTGTCTGGGCTGGGGCAGCATCTTATGATCAGCTCGCATCTCCGGCGGCCTGTCTCTGTTGATCAGCCCCAAATATATGTGGCATTTCTATAAATCAATATTTCTTAGGCTCAACAGTATTTCTAATTTTCTACAGTGAGCTTGTATTATTTATTTCATATTTTAAAGACTTAAGAATTTAATTTTGAAAACTTGAGTTTGCATGTATGTGAGGTGGTAATCTCACAAAATTAAACTCTTCCCCCACCAAGAAAGGCATCAGCAACCCTTCAAATAACTTCTGGCTAAGATTAAATTCCTAAAATCTTTGGTCGGCCACACATAGCAGGGAGTATAAAAATAGGGCAGAGCTCAAATTGTTTCAGCCAAGACCATGCTCATAAACTGACTTCCTGGGATTAGGACGCTACCATCTTCTCCACTAATAATCCTATGTAAGTAAACCTGTAGCATATCAATAAACAGGGGATATCACCATCGACTTTGTAGGGCTTTTCTGTAAGGACTCAATCAAATAATGCATATAAAGTGTGTAGCACAGTGAGCACAGTCTGGTACACAGTAATCAATAAGTGATAGCTAATGTTATTTTTTTTTACCCAATCCAGACCTCACCCTGCACCTGCCTAAACCACTCTGCAGCATTAACTCACTTCCCTGAGCTGCATGCTTTGTCTCACACCTCTGTTCCCCTTGGACAGTGCTCAAGAAGGAAGCCCTTCCAGTCATCTCTCTCTCCTGAACATTCACCCCATATGGCTATGTGCTTTCTCTACCCCAAACACTCACTGCCCATCTCCTTTCCCAACTTTTCTGTCATAACCTCAGCAATCCCACCCCTTGGTAAACTGCTCTACATATGTATGCCTTTCAACAAACCCTCCTTCAGTGAGAAAACCATCTTCTCTCTACCAGTGCCACTCAAAGTGCGTTCCACGGACTAATGCTGGCCCATGAACTGTTTACTACAGGTCTGTGATGAGTACAGAAAGGAAGAATATGCATCACTTTTATGTAAAAGCTTTTATGGCAATTTGGCAGAGTAATTTTATATCCATTCAATTTAATAATAAAAATTGGGGGCTTACATTTTGTATGGCTTTTTTGTTCATACCATTTTTCTCATAATTCATTTTTTATTTCATAAAATAAAAAATGTTATAAATTGGAAATAAAAAACAAGACCCTGATTGCTCGCCACAGAAAGTCTAAGCAGCCGTATGCTACAGACCTATCTATCTGTACATTCTCCCAGATCCTCATAACTCAGGGCTGGGTTGTCGGTAGACATCCCCTTTCCAGTGAGACTTCAAAATCATCTCTCCTATACCCTTGTGTTAAGAGCTCCCACTACTCTGAGTTTTATACCACCAGCCATACCATTTCCTACTCCTCCTCATCACTGCCAGATACCCATCTCCACAACGTATCCCTTTACTCACTGAAGCACCTGCTCACAGATTCCTTTCCAAGTCCTGCCAACATCCTACATGAGATCAGTATCAATGTGGAGGTCCAACATCCCAGGTACTTAATTCTTCGACCTTCTCATCTCCAGAGACTGTTACCTCCACTCCCATTTCAACTACCAACTCTCATGACTACCCTTAAGACCCTGTCAACAACAGCAACTGCTCCACCTCTGGAATACGAAATTCACACATCACCCTCTCTGACCACAAGTGTATCCATCTAGCTCTCACTCATTTACACTTGGTTCTTTGCCCTCAAAATCCCTTGATCTTCCTACTTGTCACCTATTCACCAATTCTTGACTTCATCTTTCCCTATCTAGCTGAGATTCCAGTATTCCTCATTTCAAGCATTTTCTTACAGATATCCTCACAGGCCCCACTGACTTTTATCCCCACATGCAAACCCTAACCCTGGCTCAATCCAATTACATAACACTGGACCACTGGACATGGCTGGAGAGAAATCACTCATTGGATTGGTGCTACAATAAATTCACACTGTCCAAAGTATCTGGATCCTGCTGCCTGACAATCCTCCTATAATTCCCTGTTCAGCTCTCTTTACCATTATCCACAGTGGCTATTTCATATTTCTGACCCCACTACCTCCCTCTTCTCTCTCAGCTAATTATCTTGCTTCCTACTTCTTAGAGAAAATGAAATAATCAGATAGAACTATGCCAACTTCCTACCACCAAATCTATCTTCTCCTGCACCCATCCTTTCTTCCTGTTACAACAAAAGTACTATCTTTCCTTCTTTCTAAAGCCATCTTTTCCACCTGCGTCACATCTTTTCATACCTTCTTAATCAATTATCCCTTCTTTCCACAGTATCTTCAACCTCTCTCTCTCTACCTTCTCCTCACAGTAACATTTAAACAAGCACACTGATCTTTACAACTAAAAAAGACAAGACCCACTCACCCCCCTTCCCTCCTGTTTGCCCCTTCACAGCCAAACATCTTTGTTTAAACCTACACAGCTTCATAATGACCTTTTTAATGAATAGGTAATAGTTGTATATTGTATAAAACTGAAAGGTACAGAAGTGTATACAGTGAGAAGTTTCCCCTAGGGGCCCAGCAGTATCCAGAGGTGTTCTATCAGAGGTAAACCTATAAAAAGAACTTAAGGGTTGCTATGTGTACTTTCTCATCCTCTTCTACAGTGTAAATTTAGTTTCCACCTTCTTTAAAACAGATATTACTGATGTCCTGACCCCCTTGTTGATACAATACAATAGGTACTTTTCTCCTTTATCTCGACCTTTTAGCAGCATTTTCACACTGCTGACCCTGTACTCTCTCCACTTGAGGTGCTCTCTTCACTTGATAAGCTCTCTACCTTTGACTTCCCTAGCACTCCATTTGCCTGGTATCCTTTCTTCAGCTGACATTTAATGAGCTAACATTTAATGGGCATCTGCCAGGCTGTGATCTAGATGCTGGTGAGACAAAGACACAAAACAAAGCATACAAAAATCCCTGCTCTCATACAGCTGAAGTTCTAGTGAGGGTATCAGAGAAGAGACAAGATAAATCAATGTAATCAGTGCAATACACTGTATGTTAGATAGTGAGAAGAGTTAAGAGGAAAAAAATAAAGCAGAAAGGGGAATATACATGTGTGTATATATAACACACATACCACAATACCACACACACACACACACACACACACACACAGGGGGCCAGAAAGAATGGTAGTGGTACTAAAGTATCAGGTAGGGAAGCCAGGGAAGAACTGACAACATGACTATTGAATAAAGAACTGAAGGGAATAAGGGAGCAAGCCATATGGCTATGAGAGAAGAGTATCCCAGTTTGAGAGAACAGCATGTACAAAGCTCTGTGGCAAGAACATGCCTAGACTTAAAGGAACAGAGAGGAGGAGAGTGTTCTGAAGTAGAGAGCTAGGAGGACAGTAACAGGTCAGAAAGGTAATGGGCTCATGTAGTACGGTCCTGTAGGGTACCGTAAAGGACTCTGGCTTTTCTTAGGGGAAGACTAGGGAGCCACAGGAGGATTATGAGGAAGGATATGACGTGACCTTAATTATATCTCTGGATGCACCTCCTGTTTCCCAATTAACTCTTTTTCTCCTGCCCAGTCCTTAAATGTTGAAGTTTCTTAGGTCCCCTTGCCTGGGCATTCTTCTCTCCTCACTCTCCCTCATTGATTTCACTCACTCCCAGGGTTCCATGTACTCTCTATGTATTCATGACTCCAAGCCAGATCTCTCCACTGAACTTTAGACCCTTCCCTCCAAATGTCTCCTGGGGAAGACATTTCTACTGGATAGCCCACTTACATACTTCAAATTCAACATGTCCAAACTCAATTTCTCCCCCTTCAACCTCTCTAAGGTTCGCTACTTGAGCAAATGACTCCATAACCTCACCAGGCATTCAAGCCAGAAACCTGGCTGCCATCTTTGATTCACCCCTCCCCCATACCCTGAAGTAGGCATTCTACCATCAAGTTAAGTACACAGAGTTTACGGCCAGACTGTCATGGGTTTGCATCCTGGCTATGCCACTTGCTTGCTTGTGGGATACTGGACAAGTTACTTAACCTTTTTGTGCCTCAGTTTCCTCATCTGTAAGATGGGCATAAAACTATACCTACTTCATTAACTTGTTATCAAAAGTAAATGAATTAATTTATATAAAGTATTTACAACAGTGCTTGGCACACAGTAAGTGCTCCATGTATGTTCATTATTATTATCCAAGTTATCACCATGTCCTACCAACTCTATCTCCTAATTAGCTATCAATTATGCCCTTCTGTCACCCTTCAGTCCCTGTCCTAATCCAGCCCTCCTAACTGGGTTCTTGGCCACTGTTCTGTCCCCACCCAACTGGTCCTCCACACTACAGCCAAAGTGATCATTTAAAAACACAAACTTGTTCCGTGAACCCATGCTTAAAACGCCTCGCAGGCACCCTATTTTTCTTAAGGTAAAGCATAAAATACCTTGCCTCTCTGGCTGAGCTCACCTCTTACCCCTCCCATATAGCATCAACTACACAATTTGTGGGGCCTAGTACAAATGAAAAGTGGGAGCCCCTTGTTCAAAAAACAGAAAAAAAAATCTTTTTCCTTCCTTCCATGGCCTCTCTCTCTCAACTTACCACGGGACTTTTATATGCTATTTACTGTCACGCTCCCTTGGGTATGGGAATACTCAAGGAACAAGTATAGACCCTCTTAGATGCCCTGGGATGACATGGTGATTCAGTGTGCAGGGTGCATGCACCCAGCCCTGACTCTCTCCACACCTGCACCTAGGCCCAGAGCCCCAGGCAGCCAGGCAACCAGCCAAGAACCTGTTTGGGGAGGCAAGAAGGCAGCAGGAGGTAAAACCACACACGACCCAAGGCTCAAAGTCCCCAACACACATTGTCCCATCACATACAAAACACAAATTCAAAGGTAAGAAGTTCAAGACAACCACCATAGAGCATTAAACCTCAAGCACAGGGCCCCATGTGACTATAGTGGTTGCACGCCCATGAAGGCAGCGCTGCTCTAAAAAGCCAGTTGGGTTCTCAGTGCCATGCTCTTTCTAGCTTTGGCCTCTGAGTTCATTATACATGGCTCCCTCTGCCTGGAACATTTCTGCTCTTCTTCCCTGCTGCTGTGGCATCCCACACACACTATCCCTATTTCAGCACTCACCATGCTTACTTGCAATTGCTCACCTCCTTGCTGTCTGTCCCCGCCACATTTGGCAGACAATACATCAAAAGTCCTCACCTTTTCCATTTCCCAGTCTTGCTTTACTTATTATTCAACTCAAGTCAACAAACATTCATTGGGCTAGATAACTCCTCATATTAAGGAGAGAGACAGACGAAAATCAGGTTTCTGGCTGTACTGTCTCAGTACTTATCACCTGGGACCAAAGGTGGTAAATGCTGATTTGCTCTGAGTGGCTTCCTCAGTGAAAAAGACAACTTTTATAGCACCAGTTCTCAAGATTAAGATGAATTAGTCCCAATGTGTACTGTAGAGTCTAGCACATAGTAGGCACTCAATTAATATTTATTAAGCATATGAGTGCATAAATTCAACAAATATTGACTGAGCATAGACACTTCCCTCATGGAGTAAACATTCTAGAGGAGAAGACAAAGGCACTGTCAGAAGAGTTTCATGGGTGGTATATAAAGTAAAAAAAAGCAGGTAAAGATGGTGAGTGTATGACTGAATTTGAAGCCTGCATAAAAGGAATTATGAAAAAAACTAAGCTACAAACTTTACATATGTTATCACATTTAATCTACACAACAAGTCAGGGCATTCTGTACAGTATTCAGAGACACTAAAGCATAGAGGTTTAAAGTATAGACTTGGGGCCAAGTGTAGTAGTTCATGCCTTTAATTCTAGCACTTTGGGAGGCCAAGGCAGGAGAACTGTTTGAGGCTTGAGGCCAGGGGTTCAAGACCAGCCTGGGCAACATAGCAAGACCCTGTCCCTATAAAAAATAGAAAAATCAGCCAGCCATGGTGGTACACACCTGTAGTCCCAGCTACTTGCGAGGCTAAGGAAGGAGGATTACTTGTGCCCAGGAGTTTGAGGTTGCAGTGAGCTATGATGATGCCACTGCACTCTAGCCTGGGGAACAGAGCAAGGCCCTGTCTCAAAAAAAAAAAAAAAGAAAAGAAAAGAAAAGAAAAGAAAAGAAAAAGTAGAGACTTGGGAGCCAAACTGCCTGGGTTTGAATCTCACCTCTTTTGCTAACTAGCTATGTGAACTCAGGCAATTTACTTAACCTCTCTGTGCCTCAGTTTCAGCATCTGTGAGATGGAAGTATTAAGAGTACTCACTTTACATGGTGGTTATGAGTATTAAATGAGCTTAAATAGGTAAAATAAAGTACCTGGAATATGACAAGTACTAGCTATCAACACCACCCTTAATATAATTCTAATTTAATAGATGAGAAATCTGAGTCTGAGTGATTAAGTAAATTGTTCACAATTACAAAACTAAGAAGCAGCAGAGCAGGATAAAATTCAAGTCTTCATGACTCCACTATACCACTACACTATATAACCAGAATATAACATGCAGTAATTAGCAGAGTCAAGTCCTATAAAAACATAAAAGTAGGCACTAAATTCTTCCAGGGCTGTGGAACTGAGTGGGAGCTGAGGGCTGGAGAAGCCTGAGAGGTGATGAGGCTACTCAAGATCCTGTCTGGTTTCTTATCTGTTCAACTTCTGCTCTCTGAGGTTGCCCAAGGAGCCAGGTACTGTCACCACCTGTGCCCCAGGGAAAGCCAATATCTTCGTTCACAAATAAAGAGGAAAAAGCATATTTCACCTTCCTTCCTTTGTTCAAAAAATATCAGAAAAATTCAAGTCAATTTCTGATTTCTTGTAACAGCCTTGACCAGACAAGCACAATCTATAAAACCAGAAGCTGAGGCATCTACCATTCCCATCAGTCTGTTCCCCTATTGAGGGTTAGGGTCGAGACCTGAGAACCCCAGGAGTGGGACAGGACTTTGCCAAAGAGCAACCTGTGGACATGTCAGTTCACTGAGCAAAAGCTGCTGGACCTTGAGGGGGACATTCCACTGATCAGGGAGGGATGTCTGCAAACGGACCCGACCTTGAAGCCTGAGGGGCTACAGCCTGGATGTCTGCAAAGGGCCCCAGGCTTGTAATCCGAAGGTGGCTTTGTAATCCAAAACTGGAGAATATGATCAAAGGATGTCAGCCCAGCAGATAAGAGCAGTTTGCTATTCTATGCCTGAGGCAATGTTCCTATCCCACTCCTGGGGTTCCTCATGTCTCAACCCCTAACCCTCAACATTCCCCTACCGCCTACTCCAGGTACAGGACACGTGGAGGGGTGCAAAGGACACTGAGCAAGTTCCAGTACACCTGGGAAGTTTCTCCTTTGTCTACCCAGTCCCTGGCACAAGTCTGTCATATAGCAGGCTTCACTAAACTTTGGATGCACCAACAGAACCACTTCATATGCACTTACATGCACACAAATAGGCTTTTATCTCTATCTCAAAAAACAAACAAACAAAAAACCCTCAGTCACTGCCCTATTAGTCTGTTCCCCTTTATACTAAACTCCTCAAAAAGGAGTCATTCTTGAGTCCTTTCTTTCATAACCCCAATCCAATCTATCAGCAAATCCTTTATCAATACATATTCAAAGATTCAAAGTCCAACTACTTATCACCAATGACTCTGGTCCAAGGCACCATTGCCTAACTAGATCAGTGTTTCTCAAATTTTAGGGATCATCAGAAATATCTGGAGGGCTTGTTAAGACATGGATTCCTGGGCCCAATCCCCAGAGATCCTGACTCAGTAGGTCTGTGGTGGGCTTATGAATGTGTATTTCTAACGAGTTCCCAGGTGATGATGCTGCTGGTCCAGAGACCACACTTTAAGGAATAATGATCTACAGTAGCCCCCAAATTCTCCCTGCTTCCATTTTGTTCCTCACTTTGAGTCTGTCTTCACAACAGCCAAAACTAAATCAGATCACAACTCTCCTTTGCTCAAAACCTTCTGTGGGACCTATCCAGAGTAAAAACCAAGTCCTTACAATGGCCTATAGGGCCCTATAACTGTGGTTGGTTCTCAAACTTTAGCATGCATTAGAATCATCTGAAGGGCTGTTAAACCATAGATTCCTGGGACCCATCTCCAGAGTTTTTGATTTAGTAAGTCTAGGGTAGGATCCAAGAATTGGCCTAACCAGTTCCCAGATGATGCTGGTCCTGCTGGTCCACAGACCACATTTGGAGAATCACTGCCTTACATGATCTGTGCCCCACAACCCTTAAACTCAGCTTCTACTATTCTCCCCTCACTCACTCTGTTCCAATAACACTGGCCTCCTTGCTGTTACTGAAATGGTAACATGCCAGGCCTATTCCCCACTCCGGCCCTTTATTTCCTCTACCTGGAACACTCTTCCCCCACTTACCAGTATGGTTCCCTCCCCTTACTTTCCTTCGGGTTCATATGTAGCCCATTTGTAATCACCTTATATAAAATAATCATGCCTTCAACCCTGGGAGTGACACTCCTTCTCTGGCTCACCCTGCTTTAGTTTTCTCTAGATCATTTACTATCATTTGGCACACTGTACAACTATTAGTTTAGTGTCTCATGTTCCCGGTAGCTCCACCCCCCCCACCCGTCCAGAACGGGCACATAGCACATATCTGTTGAATACATGAGTGTATAAATGAATGAATCCATCTTATTTTCTAGTCTAAGATTATCTAGAAGTCACAGCCTGTGTCTTACTCATCTCTCTCTCCCACAGTTCTTAGCTTACTCCTTGGCAAACAGTAACTATTCAATATTTATTGCATGAATGTTCTAGATGACAGACAGATATGAGTTATCTACTATGCCAGGGACTGAGCTAGATGCTTTACAGATACTTCTTAAGCCTCACAACAGCCATATGAAATAAGGATTATCTGTATTTTAAAGCTGAGAAAAACGGAAGCTTAAGAGAGGTGAAATGACCTGCCCAAGGTCACAGAGCTAGTAAATGGAAGAGTTAGGATTCCAGGCCAGGTTTCCCTGACTCCCAGGCCTTGTTTTCACCACTGTGCATCACTGTCTCTGTTTCCAAAACAAACTTTCATTTAGCTACCATAAGTCAGTGCTGGACATCATGCCTACAGACCTTCCATTGTCTCCTGAATTTCCATGGTACCCCTCTCAAGGACACTGACCACCTATGCTTTGGTACATATTTGCCATCCCAAACTCGTTTCAGGTGGGCTGGTGCAAAAATTATGCTACCCCAGTGGTGAAGGAACAGTTCGGTATCTTGACTGTGGGGATTACATGAATCCACAAATGTGATAAAAGTATAGAGAACTAAATACACATTCACACACACAAATGAGTGCATATAAAACAGGTATAAGATTAGTAAATTGTGCCAATGTCAGTTTCCTGATTTTCACATTGTAGTATAGTCATACAAGATGTTACCATGGAGGAAACTGGGTGAAGGGTACACAAGACACCCCTTCCCAACATATTTTTTGCAGCTTCCTATGACCCTATAATCATTTAAAAATAAAAAGTTATTTAAAAAAATTATGCTACTCCAAAGAGACATCCTATGAATCCTTACAGAGCACCCTGTCCTTTTGACCCTTCTAATTCCACAAAACCTTCTCCAGGGTAGCAATTCTGTAGCCCAAACATTGTATCTAGAAAGCCCTGAATATGAATGCTGAGACTCCTCTTCCCTTTGCCACACACTCCCAAAGCTATGGGTTACCCTTTTGCTGCATCAAAAACAATGGTGTTCCACTTTAACCTGATTTCACTTGGAACAAAAATGTGGAGCATGTATGAATTTATAAACACTGACTTTCCCTATCATCCACAATTTCTAACAACCTAACCTAAACAGTGCTTTATACTGTCTATAGTTCTGTATTCTACAGTAAGAATCCAAGAGACCCAGATTTGGCTTGTGGTCCAGCAGTTAACCAGATATGTAGCTTTGGGCAAGTTATTTAACCTACTGGGGGAAAACAGTAGCTTCAAAGAGCTATTGTAAGGATTAACCAGTCACTTCTGCTTCTGGAACAATGAGGAGTAGACTTACTTGCCCTATTTCTGCCATTAAGTACACTAAAAACCTTGGACATTATATATGAAACAAAGTAAGAAGACTGAAAGGTGGAAAGATGGTAGACCAACTAGGGACAGCAGGATCCACCCACCTAGCAGGTGTGGGTGTCACCAGAGACCAAGTGGGGAACCTGTACTTTCTCCCCCACCTGGTAGTAATAAAGTAGTATCCCTTTCCTGCCACTGGGGTGCAGTATCTGAAGAGGCCTGCAAAAACAGAAGTCTTAAATAAAATACAGAGTCTCATAACATAATGTCTGAAATGTCCAGAATATAATTAAAATAATCACTTATCATATCAAGAACAAGGAAAATCACAACTTGAAGGTAAAAAGAAAATCTATAGATGTCAACACTGAGATGAGACAGATGTTGGAATTATTTGACAGGGATTTTAAAGAAGCAATCATAAAAATGCTTCAGTGAGCAATTATGAACATGCCTGAAACAACATAGCAAGCCCCCATCTCTACAAAAAATATTTTAAAAATTAGCTAGGCGTGGTGATGCACGCCTGTAGTCCTAGCTACTTGGGAGGCTGAAGCAGGAAGATCCCTTGAGCCCAGGAGTTCAAGGTTACAATGAGCTAAGATTTTTGCCAACAAAAAATAGAAAGTCTCTTCAAAGAAATGGAAAATATAGAAAAGAACCCAATGGAACTTTTAGAACTGAAAAATACAGTAACTTAAATGAAAACTCATTAGACAAGCTCAACAGTAGAATGAAGACAATAGAGCAAAGAATCAGTAAATTTGAAGATAGAATAGAAATTATCCAATATGAACAGAAAGAAAATAGATTGAAAAAAATGAACACAGCCTCAGCAACTTACAGGACTACAACAAAAGAGAAACCCAAAGAAATCCACACTGATACACTAATCAAACTACTGAAAGCAGTGAGAGAGAAATAACACACTACCTAAAGGAGAACACCAATCCAAATGACAAAGAATCTCTCAACAGAAACCACGGAGGCAAAACGGAAGTAGCAAAACAGTTTTCAAGTGCTGAAAGAACTGGAAACCCAGAATTTGATATCAAGTGAAAAGATTCTCTAGGAAATCAAGACATTCCCAGATGAAGGAAAACTAAAAGTATTATTGCCAACAGACCTATACAAAAAGAATGGGCAAAGGAAGCTATCTAAACAGAAAGGAAATGATAAAAGGAGGAATCTTGAAACATCAGGAGGAGAGAAAAAGGGAAAGAGTAAAAATATGGGTCAACAGAATATACTTTCCTTCTCTTCAGTTTTCTAAATCATTTTTGATGGTTGAATCAAAAATTAAAACATTGTCTGATGTGGTTCTCAATGTATGTAGAATATTTAAGATTAATTACATTATAAACAAAGCAGCATAAAAGCATGTAAAGAAAAGTAAAAGTTTCTACTCTTCAAAGTGGTAAAATGTCAACACCAGTTGATGGTGGTAAATTGTACGTAAAATGTAATACTGGAAAACTATACAGAGACAGACTCAAAAATACTATAGATAAATCAAAATGGAATTATTAAAAAAGGTATAAGTAACCTACATGAAGGCAGGAAAAAGAAAACAGAGGCACAAAGAACAGAGGTAACAAAAAGGAAAGGAAAAAAAAAAGACAGGCTGGACATAGTGGCTCATGACTGTAATCCCAGCACTTTGGGAGCCTTAGGTGGGAGGATGGCTTGAGGCCAGTAGTTTGAGATCAGCCAAGGCAACACAGCAAGACCCCGTCTCTACAAAAAGAGGAGCAAAATTAGCCCAAAGAAGGAAGGAAATAATAAGGTGCAGAAATCAATGAAATTGAAAACAGAAAGACAGAGAAAGTCAATGAAACAAAAAGCTTGTTCTTTGGGAAAAAACAATCAATAAAACTGACAGACTTCTACCAAGTCTGACAAATAAAAAGACACAAGTTTTTAATATCAGAAATGAAACAATATATTACTACAGAGCCTGCAGATATCAAAAGGATAATAAAGGGAATACAATGAACAATTCCACAAACATAAATTTGACAACTTAGATTAAATGGATCAATTCCTTGGAAAATATAAACTATAACACAGCCAATATAAAATAGATAATTTAGGCCGGGCGCGGTGGCTCATGCCTGTAATCCTAGCACTCTGGGAGGCCGAGGTGGGTGGATCGCTCAAGGTCAGGAGTTCGAGACCAGCCTGAGCAAGAGCGAGACCTCGTCTCTACAAAAAAAATAGAAAGAAATTATCTGGCCAACTAAAATATATATACAAAAAAATTAGCCGGGCATGGTGGCACATGTCTGTAGTCCCAGCTACTCGGGAGGCTGAGGCAGTAGGATCGCTTGAGCCCAGGAGTTTGAGGTTGCTGTGAGCTAGGCTGACGCCACAGCACTCACTCTAGCCCGGGCAACAAAGCGAGACTCTGTCTCAAAAAAATAAATAAATAAATAAATAAAATAAAATAAAATAGATAATTTGAATAGTCTTATAACTACTAAATAGAATTCATAATTTTTAAAACTCCCAAAAAGATTAAATAAAGATAATTAGGCAAAGTGCTTAGCATAATGACTGTTACATTAGCTAGTGCTCAACAAATGACAGCTATAACAATTTTATTTAAATCATCACAACCTCTCAGGGAAACTGAGGCTTCACAGAGATGAAATCCTTCGCTAATAAGTAACAGAACCAGAATTGGAACCCAGATCTGAAACCAGTGCATTTTCCTCTAGAGTTTAGAATCCACACCACAGCCACCCCCTTGGGGATGTGTCAACCAATACTTCTTTCAAAAACAGGAAAACTGTAAAGGAGTGAGGTTTTTTCCGTCAAACCCCAGACCAATAAATGTTTCCCGACTAGTTTTCCCCAATGTATGGCAATGATTCTCAAATGTTAGGGTACATCAGAATTACCTGTTTAAAATATAGATTGCTGAGTCCCAGCCCAAGAATTTGAACTTTTAACAAATTCCTAGTTGATGAACCACACTTTGAGAATGACTAGTATACAGTAATGATATGTTAGCCCATCTGTCCCCCAATATCAGAAGCTATCACACTCCAAAGAAGGGGAAGGAATCGAGATAGGATAATATTCTAAATCAGTGATACTGGAGGGTGGGCCCTGCTCACCTACTGAATCAAACACTGTGGCTGGGGCTGACCTATCTTGTGTTTTAACAGGTCTTCCAAGTGATTCTGATGCACACTAAAGTTTGAGAACCACTGTTCTACAAATCAAAGTGTTTTTGTAAAACCTAGCTTCTTACAGGAGGAATGAAGCTATACCATATTTTTTCCACTTTTGAGAATCTGGGCTCTCGGATCAGATAATTCAAAGTTGAAATCTACACTCAGAAAGTCACTTAACTTCCATGAGTTCCAGATTCTCATCAGAAAAATGGAAGAGTTGCCTCCCTTCCTATGACCTTTCCAGGAAGTAACTTGGCATTACATTCCATAATCCCTAATTGGACTTCAAGAAATCTATACTATGGAAGTCACTAGAGATGTGAACAGATAGATTTCTATCACCTCTAGACATTTGTGGATTTAAAATTTGTAGGCTTAACTATTATAAGCATGACAAAAACTATCAAAGCAATCTTTAGTAATTTCCTTTTTTTTTTTTTTTTTTTTTGATGAGACAGGGTCTTGCTCTGACACCCAGACCGAAGTGCTGTAGCATGATCATGGCTCACGACAACCTCCAGCTCTCAGGCTCCAGTGATCCTCCTGGCTCAGCCTCCCAAGTAGGTGGGACTACAGGTGTGCACCACCATGCTGGGCTATTTTTGTTGTTGTTGTTGTTGTAGAGACGGGGTCTCACTGTATTGCCCAGCCCGATCTTGAACTCCTAGCCTCAAGTGATCCTCCTGCCATGGCCTCCTCCCAAAGTGCTAGGATTATAAGAGTGAGCCACTGTGCCCAGCAATATTTAGTCATTTTCAATTGTGCTGAAGTACAAACTGAAATGGAGCACTGTGAGCCTGTTGTGCAGTGTGTGTGTGTGTGTGTGTGTGTGTGTGTGTGTGAAAGAGAGAGAGAGAGAGAGAGAGAGAGAGAGAGAGAGAGAGAGAGAGAGAGAGGGAGAGCGAGCAATGCACTGAGTAAGCAAGAGTACCCACCCACCAAGGACCTGATTCTCAGCTAGCTTTCTTGTTCCGTGGCAGCCCATAAAGAGAAGCATGACAAGAGATAAAAAAAAAATTCTGGTTTGGAAAAAAAAATTAAAGCAGTTAACTTGTTTCAGAGTGTGCACAGAAACACAGGACTCACTGCAAAAATGTGATTAAAGAGGGGCCTGGCCCATAAGCCCATTTCCATATTTGTAGGTTTGGAATTCTTAAGAACCTCAATGGTGCTCCTTGTAAATGTCAAGTATCTACTGTGCAAAGATGTTCACCACAATGTTTTTCTTTTTGTCTTAGCCAGCACTCATATCAAGATGCAAAATATTTCCAGAACCCCCAAAGTTTCCTCACATTATTTATAATATAAAAAGTACAAATAATGTAAATGTCCAACCATAAAAGAAATGACCAAATAACCAGTGACACATATATATGGTGGGATATCAGAAATCAGGTTTAGCTGAATCTTTGACAACCCGGCAAATACTCACATTAGAATGGTAAGTAGGAATGGTAAGTAGGAATAAAGAAATAGGTTACAAAATGGTATTTATAATACAATCCCATTGTGTGAAAATATGTTTATATTATAAGTCAAAAGACAAGAGTCAACGCAACAAAAAATTTAACAGTGGATTGTGCCAGTGAGTAGACTCACAGGTGACTTTTATTTCCTTCTTTATTCTTTTTCTGTATTTTCTATAATGAGCATGTCTCACCTAAATAACCAGGGGAAGTTAACATCTTTTAAAAGAAAAATATCAGCCAAATGTGGTGGCTCATGCCTATAATCCCAGCACTCTGGGAGGCCAAGGCAGGAAGATCACTTGAGGTCAGGAATTCTAGACCAGCCTAAGCAAGAGTGAGACCCCATCTCTACTAAAGATAGAAAAATTAGCTGGGCATGGTGGTGGCACACACCTGTAGTCCCAGCTACGAGGGAGGCTGAAGCAGGAGGATCACCTGAGCCAAGGAGTTTGAGGTTGCAGTGAGCTATGATGATGCCACTGCACTCTACCCCGGGCAACAGAGACTGTCAATCAATCAATCAAAGAAAATATTTAACTGTCAGACTTGAATGTAAATTAAATAACTTATGCAAAGTCCCTGTCATGGGGTCTGGCACACATAAGCACTCAGGAAACATTCATTCCTATTCCTTGTTCCCAGAGTAAGGAGTTAGGGTATATATATTGTAGGCAGGAGCCCATTTTCCAGGTCTGAACCTACCTATACATTTCCTATACAATCCAAAGTAAAGGCCATAGGCAATAGATTTTTTTCATGAAGACTCATTCATTCATTCAAAAATATACTCAGCACCTATTATATGTTTAGCTAGGTTCTGGGAACAGCAAAACTGAAAAGATGACATGACATCTCTGCCCTCAGGGAGCTCTGGCTCATAAGTGACACAGACATATTTATAACTATGATATGATGAAATAATTACTTTTTAATAAGGATGCACACAAAGTGCAATGGGAACCCAGAGGAACGAGAGCTTTCACAGAGGAGGTATTCTGTGAGTTGTAAAAGAGAGAACATTAATGGGAATAGCATGTGCAGAGACAAAAAGGCATAAAGCAGTATAAAATTTTCCCAGAACTATAGGTAGTTCAGGCTTGTTAGGACATAAAGAACAAGAGAGAAGAGTGGTAGGAAATGAGACTGAACAAGTAGATCACAAAAGGTCTTGTCTGTCACATAAAGGAGACTGAATTTTACCCCATAGGGGAACCACTGAAAGAATTTTAAGCTGAGAAGTGACTTGATCGGCACTAGCAAAGATGCCAGGAATCCTGAAAGACATCTTAATCCCCCACGTATTTTCAGGGCAAAGGAGAAGGCCCCACCCTCTAGGTTTGTCCCCTCTTAAATAACATGACGCAGTAACCAGAACTTTGTGCCTGGCACACAGTAAATATTCAATAAAGATTGGTTAAATATGAATTTGGATGCATTGCATGGGGGTGGTCCCTGCTGAGGGCAGGATTTTGGCAGCATCAGCACCTTTAGTTTGTCTTGAGCATAACAGGAACAGCTTCTCTGGAGGAGACCAGTAACAACTGAAAATTCTAGAATCTAACATACAACAGGAGAAGGGCACCATATACTGTTTTGTTGTACTCCAGCGTACAAAGCCCTCTTAAGGCTCTTTCCATAGCTGGGATTTAAATCCCAATAATGGGACATTATAGTTGTATTCCAGACACTAATGTTTCTGGAATCCTGGGTGACAGGTGCTCATGTGCGCACATGGTTAACTGAAGGGAATTTTTAGTGGTTTCACTCATGCTGCTTTACCCAATATCTATTAAATAAAAATACTGTTATCTATTAAATAAAAATACTGTTGCATTTCTGAGTCCATTTATCAAGTGCATGCAAATTGCTTTACGCAGTCAGGATGGATGAATTTGATATATTTTATAGGTGAAGACAATGAAGCTCACACAGGCAAAGCAACTTGCCCAAGGTCAGTCTGATAGTAAGTTGCAAAGCCACAACTGAAATCCATGTTTGTTGTACTTGAACATCTCAAAAATGCAGTACTGTCTCCCCCAAAGCCAGTGTCTGAGGCAAAACAAAACTGCCAGAATACAAAAATGATACTTTCTTTGTAGCTGGGAAAGAAGGGGCTTATAAATCTAAAATTATATATATTCAAAAGAAGGATGCAAAGAAGAAATACGGAGGGGAAAACAGAGAAAGAGGAGAAACCAGAGGCCAATGTTAGCTAGGCCCTGGTCTGCAAGAAGGGATGGAAGAACCTGGATCTGGGAGTGGGGTTGGAATTAATTCTTTCGGGGTGGGGTGGGGGTGGGGAGGCAGTTCCTGACCTAGAACCTAAAAAGAGCTGAGAAAAGGAGAGAGCGAGTGAACACACCTGACCACTGCATCCCATCCAGCCCTTACCTGCCATGAAACCAGTCCTGGCACATGTCACACTCGATCATGAAGCGGGTCACATCATAAGGCAGCCGGCAGAGGCAATACACCGGCACCGAGGCCATCTTCGCCCGGCCTTGGAGGGTTCCGTGGCGGGCCAGGTTCGTGGTGTGAAGAGGGGTGGGAGGCAGCGGCACGCGTCCTCTCTGGATGACAGCTGGGCACAAACAACACTTTTTACAGAGTGAATCAGGCCCCCACCCGAGCACCAACCCTCAGTTCTCGAATGGGGAGTTAGTGCCGCTGGGATGCAACACAGCTGGTGTGGCTGTAGGGGGCAACCGGAGAAAGTCCACCGGCCTTCAAAATTTCTGTCACACGTAGAGAACCCAGAGCTGTCGAGGCTTCCCCCACCCCCTACACACACCCACCTTCTTCAGCCCCGGAGTCAGAGATAACTTCTTTCCGGGTTTCAGGGAAATATCTGAAGGCTTTTCGGGAAGCTTCTTTAATCCCTCACTGAACCCTCTCCTTCTGTGCCTCTCAGGGCTCCCTTCATTATGACGCAAATCACAGCTCAAGAATGAGGCTGGGGGTACCTCAAGAAAACACCCACCTCTCGCCCCCCCAAATAGGGATAACCAGAGAGAGATGAGAGATCCTTGAACTGCTCAGGTTATTCGAAAATTACCTCAAAGCCCTCAGAAACAAGGCAGAAAAGACTAGGCGCCCAACTCAAATCACAGTTCTGGGGTCGTGTTCTAAGAGTTTAAATGATCCTTTCCTTCACTCTCAATAATATCATTCCTTCCTCGACCATCAGGAGTCTAACCACCCACAAAACTGAAATAAATCTCAATTTCAAAACTGATCAGCTCGTCCTCTACTTCAAAATGACAGGGTTCTCCATGTATCCCTAAAACTAAAAAGGGTATCTTCAAAACCCCTAAAACTGATTAGAATTTCTTCACACTCCCGAAACTAAGCAAAGATTTTTTTTTCACCGCTCAAAAACTGTCAGGCATCTCCTCACAGCCCCCTTAAACTGAAGAGGGCTCCCCAGTCCCCCCAAATTTTCAGGGATCTCATCCTAGATACTGAAGCTGAGAGGAATATCCTTGCAGCCCCCGAAACTTACGAGAATCTCTTCACGCCTCCCCAACTGACAGGAACCTCCTCACGCCCCAAACCTGACAAGAATGTCTTCGGTCCCGAATCCTACAGGCACCTCCTCCTGCCCAGAGCTGCAGGGACTCCTCACACCCGCGGAGCTCAGTCCCAGCGAGAAGCCGGCGGCCGGGCTGGCTCCGGGGTAGCGCTGCGCCTTGCTCAGCGGAGGCTTGCCGGGCAGTTCCGGCCCCAGGGGCGGCGCGCGCCGAATTCTGGGATCGTCACTCTAACGCTGCGAACCTAGCTTGCCTTCCCCTTGAACCATCCGCTGAGTCGAGCGGCGCCAGCCGGCCGGCGGTGCTTCAGGGCAGGCTTCTCCACAACACTCCCCGAGCCTGGCCGCTCGGGCCTAGTCCAGTGGCCGCCTGGCGAACGAGCAAGTGGCGTCGTTGCTGGGCTGTCAGGAGATAGCCGCAAGCAAACCAACGAGGAAGGAGATGAACTGGCCGCCAGATCCGAGAAAGACGGCCCGAAAAGTCACTGGGAGAAGCCCGGGGGCGGTGGTATGCAATTCAGAGTAGTTAATAAAGTTTATTCAAAACAACGAGGAAGTTGAGACCGAGAGGGGAGGAGAAATATGGGGTAAACAGCCACCATATTGAGAGTGGCGCCACTGCTACGGAGAGCACAGGCGACCTCCATCTTATGAGGGCCGGGCACGCGAGGTAAGCGCGGCGGAGGCTGCGAATTGCGAGCCGCCGGCTCCCCGTGACGTCATCGGGGGCGGGGCGCCACCTTGAGAGAGGAGGGCGGTGCTCAGCCGCCTTTGCACTTGCTCATCTCTTCAAGGTGCCCAATTGCCGCTGAAGACCTTGAGCCGAGAGGCGGGGAAGCCGCCATCTTAGGCGAGGCAGACGCTTGGCTCCATTTTCCGTGGGGCCAGAAACTTCCTAGCCTACCCCCTTCTCGGATCAAACTGGGAGTTAAGCAACACTCACACGCACACTCCTCCTCCCCAGCCTTCTCCTCCTATGAGAGGAGGTGAACTCTGTGACTCCATACTGCAAAATTAATAGGTGGTGGCGGGGGCGGGCTTTAGTCGGGGTAGCTGGGGAGTACTCACTGCGATTCCCGTCCATTAAACACCTTCAGCCGGCTAGGCTCTTTGCCACGGTTTCCGGGTCCTTTATTCTTGACCCTGTGAGGGAAGCTCTGTGATTATCCACAAATGAGGACAACGGGCTTGGAGAAGCCAAGTGATTTGAGTTTCAAAGCAGGGAAATTGAACCTCGCGCCCCGTACACAGTCCCTCAGTGTAGTTCCTCGATAAAGATTCTGCCACCTCTCAGCTCCCCATGAACTAGCTCTTTGACCCTACTGTTTCACTTCAGTTTATACACGGTTCAAGGATGTCCATGCACCTGTTCCTCAGTTTTCTGACTACGGCCTGAGGGTGGGGTGGGAGGAGAAATTGACTGAGTGGAGCTGACACACCAAGATGGTGCTGATTTTTCTCGAATGTTCTAGAAATTTCTCTAGGGGTTCTCTTACTATTTCACCTTCTTTAAGGGTTCCAGTGCTTTCAAAAAGAAAACGTGTGGGGCACACTGATTTCCTAATCAGTGATGGTAGGTTATGCCCTGGGGATACAATGATAAAAGGAGGGCCTCTGCAGTGGGAAATCACCACCAGCCAATGGCTGGGGATAAATTGCAAGTAAACGTTTGGAATACAAGACCTAATTAGCACACAAATACCTCCTGCCAAATTACCTTTGCAAAGTGCAAAATGAAACTAAGAAAAAGCCTCCTCAGAAGCTGTAAGGAAGACTTCAGAGAGACTTGGAGGCCATATAAAAGTTCACTAAAACAAGCAAGAATATTGTACACAAAAGGATCGGCATGTACAAATGTCTGGAGGCACATGGGAAAACATTTAGTAAAAGAACTTGAATTTTGTTGAAACAAAGAGAAAGGACAAGAGTTGGGTAGGAGGTCAAACTGAGTGAGGGGTCAGATCACGAAAGATTTCAAAATGCAAAAGAGTTCAGATTTTATCCTGTAAGCAATAAGAAACCACTGACGTTTTTTGAGCAGGAGTAACTGAATCACATTTGTTTCTTAGCCAGAGGAAGGTCCAGGTTTAGTGGGACCTGAACCTTATACAGTTTGGAGGAGGAGCAGTGAGACTTCTTTTAGACTTACAAATACAAAATTTAGCAGTAAGAGTATTTCTAGAAGTAATCCCTACACCTAGGTAATAACTATGAATAGAAGTGATACAAGCCACTTATAAATGTCCCATGAAACCCAAACTCAATGTATCCCCTAAATCAACTTCCCCTTAGGTGGATCTCAAAAATGTCTGAGGCAGCTCCAACACCATCTAATGCAAGGGAAGGAATGACCAGGCTCTCAGTGGAAAGGGACAGCAGTTTGAACCAATTGTGGTTTGAATATATTTTGTGAACTTTATAAAACGTATGACCATGTGACCACATAGCAAGTGACAGGTCCTGCAGCTTAAGCTTTCCTAGCTTCACAAGGAGGCAGGAGGGAGGAGGCTGTTTCACTATTCTGGATAAAAACATGAGGCCTGAACCAGGATATTTGCAGAAGGGGTAGAAAAAAAGCAGATAATTTGGATATTTTGGAGGTTGAATAGGTGGGGCTTGGAGACTAATTGAAAATAGTGGATGAATGAGTGAAAGGGGTGTGAGTTCACTTCTGGGTTGAGTGTCAGATTGGACAGGTGCCACTGAATGAGCCTGGGTACAAGAAGGAAAAGCAGGTTTGGTGGGGAAGAAGAGAGTAAGTTTAATTTGGAATATGTTGACTTTGTGTGTGTGTATAGAACATTAGTTCACTCACAACAATTCTTTTTTTTTTTTTTATTTCAGCTCATCATGGGGGTACATAAGTTCAGGTCATATACATTGTCCATGTCCCATCCATCCCCCCGAGTCAGAGTCCCAAGCGCGTCCGTTCTCATTCTCCAGACAGTGCGCCTGGCACTCATCATGTAGTCATACCTCCATCCCCTCCCCCCCCCACCTCCCCGGGTCTGCACCTTCAAGCATGACCATTCCCCAGAGGGTGTGCAACGCACTCATCATGTAGCAACAATTCTTTATTGATCTGCTATGCACCAGGCACTGCTGTGCTAGGTGCTGAGGATGTTAAGGTTCTCCAGGTAAGGTGCTGGCCTTCATGGAGCTGACATTCTACTGGGGGAATCAGTCAGTAACTAAAATTTCATTCACATATTTTTTGAGCACCTACTATTAGGCACTAGGGAGTTAGGGGTAAACAAAACAGACAAGGTCCCTGCCTTCCTGTGACACATTCCAGCAAGGGAGACAGACAATAAAATGAGGCAAATAAGAGAATTTCTGATTGCAGTGAGTGTTATCAGGAAAATAAGACAAGTTATGAGATAAAATAATTTGGAGGGAAAATAGTCTATTTTAGATAGGGTAGTCAAAGAAGGCCTCTCCAAGAAGGTGACATGTGAGCTGAGGACTGAATAACCAGAGCTAGGCAGAAACTAGGTCAGAAGGAATCAAAAGCCCAAAGGCTCTAAGATGGTTGTGGGAGGGCTGCACAGGTTACAGGTGGTGGTTGGGGTGGAGTCTCCAAACATGAATAAGAGATCCTGTACGTACCCTTAAGAAATATACGCTCTAATAAATTAACAATAACAAGGCTGGAAAAGGTCAAACCTAAATGCTACCTAGAGGCACGAACAACCTGTGTGGGAACAAAGAAGGAGCCACAATTAATTCAAATATTCAGTGAGTGTGTCAGGAAAGGGTTCACAGGAGGTAACATTTGATCTAGATGTAGTTAGTGGTAACGACCCCCACTCCTAAAAGTTCCTCCCCAGTATCCTTGAGAGGTGGGGGGTGAGAAGCTAAAGAATACTGGGAAAGGCAAAAGTGCCAAGGGGGCTGACGCCCAGGCAGTCACATTTGCAACAAAGGACGTCTTGGGGCTTTCAAGAGTGGGAGGCAGCCAGCTGCCAGAACTGGCCACCATAGCTCCAGGCTGCCCTGGAAACTTTAATCCCTTACCCCATCTTCCACTTTAACTGGAAACTTACAAATGTTTCCTGTTGTAAACATTTTTTAATTACATACATAATGGTAAACGCATTCCCATTGTAAGCATTCAAAACGCTAGCTTGAACTTCCCCCTGACCCCACTCAATCCCTGCTTATCTCCCTAGAGGTAACCTCAGGGGGATCTTTTCCAATTCCTTTATCTGCAAAAAATGTACATACAGCTATTGAGATGAAAAGGGTCCAGGCTAAAATGAACAATAAAATACATGAAGAGAAAAGGGGGAGAAATAGGAGGAAAATTACATGAGGAAAAACAGGCTTGCTCCAAAAGTATAAGTATTAGTGAAAAAAAAACACAAAATAATGACAACATTATCTGAGAATTTATTGTGTGCTAAGCACTGTTATAAGCTCTTTACGTGCATTAACTCAATCCAGTTAACAGCAACTGTATGAGGTAGGTACCCATATTATCCTGATTGAATGAATGACATAGCTGAGTATAGAGACTTTAATTCACTTGCTCAAGGTCACATAGTCAGTATGTATACAAGCTGGGGTTCCTAATGATGCAGGTCCAGAGTCCAGGCTCTCAACCAGTCCATTATACCACTGGTGTGGATTTAACAGCGATTGGTGTATAGATGTAATGGGGGAAGTTAATCAACAGTTCTTTGCATAATTTGAATCACAAAAGCAAAATATGGTTTGCACACCCTTGAAATAAAAACTAGCAGAATGATGCACACTAACCCACACTTCCCAAACCAGCTTCATAGGTGTGCCACCTGCACAGAGCTCTGCTCCCAGAAGGAGCCTTGGGCTTCATTTGAAGCTGTCTTGAAATTCTTAATAATTTTATCTTTGAACTTGTGTTTTATAAGTGTAGTCCAATGTGACAATGGACCATGCAGATGAGCAGAAGAGATATGCTAAGTGGTAGCACACACAGCCTGTGGGCACTGTAGGCAATGTGCGTGCTGAGCAGTTGGCCAGGCCACCTGGTATGCATAAACACATCTGGGACACTCCAGGGCACCACAGGGCCTAGAGGGAGACATAAGGCCAGCAACAATGGTAGCAGAAGCAGCAGTGGAGGTAGCAGTGCCCATAACCTTGGGAGAAAGAAAGGCCTCTGCATAGGGACAATGAGGGGACCTGTAGTGAGAGGCAAGATTGTCCTACTCTCATCACAGCCTGTCCCTGCAGGAGCTGCAAAAAGAAACTCTTTGGCCTGCACACTGGAGGCAGGAACTGCTAGCACTAAGGCAGTAAACTTTGGCAGGAAATTGTTACAAAATAATACAAATAATACAAAACCATACCCGTGGACATTGCAGAATTCTTTTAAGAGTTTAGAACTTCTGGTTTTGAAAACTGGTGCAACACTGCAAAGCAAATATCCAAAGGCTTAGAAATAGAAATTAAAATTAGAGATTTTGGCCAGGCATGGTGACTCACGCCTGTAATCCTGGCACTCTGGGAGGCTGAGGCAGGAGGATCACTCAAGGTCAGGAGTTCGAGACCAGCCTGAGCAAGAGTGAGACCCTCATCTCTACTAAAAAAAATAGAAAGAAATTAGCCGGAAAACTAAAAATATATATAGCAAAACTTAGCCGGACATGGTGGCACATGCCTGTAGTCCTAGCTACTCGGGAAACTGAGGCAGGAGTATCACTTAAGTCCGGGAGTTTGAGGTTGCTGTGAGCTAGGCTGATGCCACAGCGCTCACTCTAGCCCAGGCAACAGAGCAAGACTCTGTCTCAAAAAAAAAAAACAACTGTATTTTGAAACAGCTTATCAGAAATTGATCCCAATGTTCTCACGGCCTACAAAATACTTTCAACAGCACTAGTAACAGTTGTATCAGCAGAAAAATCCTTTTCAAAATGAAAAACTGTTAAATATTATTGTTTTTTGTGACTGATGTTGCTTTCAATCATATCAGTTAAAAATGAAGTTGCTAAAAATTTCGATGACCGAATAATTGAATTTGCAGAAAAGCAAGCCAGAAAAATCTTTTTTTTTCCCCCTAAAACAGGGTTTTGCTGTATTGCCCAGGCTGGAGTGCAGTGGTGCCATCTTAGCTCACTGTAACCTCTAACTCCTGGCCTCAAGTGATTCTCTCGCCTCAGCCTCCCAAGAAGCTAGGACTACAGGTGCACAGTGTGCACCACCACACCCGGCTGATTTTTAAAAACTGTTTTGTAGAGAAGGAGTCTCAGTATGTTGCCCAGGCAGATCTCAAACTCCTGGCCACAAATAATCTTCCACCTTGGCCTCCCAAAGCACTGGGATTACAGATATGAGCCACCGCACCTGGCCCAGAAAAATCTTATGATCAAGATACCACATTAGGCTGGGCATGGTGGCTCACGCCTGGATCCTAGCACTCTGGGAGGCCAAGGTGGGAGGATTGCTTGAGCACAGGAATTCGAGATCAGCCTCAGCAAGAGCGAGACCCCCATCTCTACTATAAATAGAAAGAAATTAGCTGGACAACTAGAAATATATATAGAAAAAATTAGCCGGGCATGGTGGCGCATGCCTGTAGTCCCAGCTACTCGGGAGGCTAAGGCAGGAGGGTCGCTTAAGTCTGGGAGTTTGAGGTTGCTGTGAGCTAGGCTGACGCCACAGCGCTCACTCTAGCCCAGGCAACAGAGCAAGACTCTGTCTCAAAAAAAAAAAACAACTGTATTTTGAAACAGCTTATCAGAAATTGATCCCAATGTTCTCACGGCCTACAAAATACTTTCAACAGCACTAGTAACAGTTGTATCAGCAGAAAAATCCTTTTCAAAATGAAAAACTGTTAAATATTATTGTTTTTTGTGACTGATGTTGCTTTCAATCATATCAGTTAAAAATGAAGTTGCTAAAAATTTCGATGACCGAATAATTGAATTTGCAGAAAAGCAAGCCAGAAAAATCTTTTTTTTTCCCCCTAAAACAGGGTTTTGCTGTATTGCCCAGGCTGGAGTGCAGTGGTGCCATCTTAGCTCACTGTAACCTCTAACTCCTGGCCTCAAGTGATTCTCTCGCCTCAGCCTCCCAAGAAGCTAGGACTACAGGTGCACAGTGTGCACCACCACACCCGGCTGATTTTTAAAAACTGTTTTGTAGAGAAGGAGTCTCAGTATGTTGCCCAGGCAGATCTCAAACTCCTGGCCACAAATAATCTTCCACCTTGGCCTCCCAAAGCACTGGGATTACAGATATGAGCCACCGCACCTGGCCCAGAAAAATCTTATGATCAAGATACCACATTAGGCTGGGCATGGTGGCTCACGCCTGGATCCTAGCACTCTGGGAGGCCAAGGTGGGAGGATTGCTTGAGCTCAGGAGTTTGAGATCAGCCTCAGCAAGAGCGAGACCCTCATCTCTACTATAAATAGAAAGAAATTAGCTGGACAACTAAAAACATATAGAAAAAATAAGCTGGGCATGGTGGTGCATGTCTGTAGTCCCAGGTACTCGGGAGGCTGAGGCAGGAGGATAGCTGGAGCCCAGAAGTTTGAGGTTGCTGTGAGCTAGGCTGACGCCACGGCACTCTAGCCCAGGCAAGAGAGTGAGACTCTCTCAAAAAAAAAATGACATCACATTAATAACGTATTATTTTTTATTGTATTATATAAAAGTATGACCAAAATATTCTTGTTCTGCAATTTATAAGTGTATATCATTATTCATGCATCAGTATTTCCCCTGATATAATTTATTCATAATATTTTTAAAGGGAAAAATTTTATATTTCAAGATCTTTAATTGAACTTTCCCCTTCTTCCCTGTTTTTTTTTTTTTTTAAGGAAGCAGGGAGGAAGAGAAGGAAGGAAGTCCCCTGCTTTTTGAACAAGGGGCCCTCCATTTTCATTTTGTACTGGGCCCCCCAAATTACATAGCCGGCTCCCACTTCTGCTTGGTGGTAATTTAGAGGTGAACTGTGATTGCAGCCACTCAAACAGCCTCAGTGCTCTTACCAAAATCCTAACCACTGGGAGTGGGGGTGGGGTGGGTAGAGGCAGGATAATAACATAGAAATATGGAAGTTAGTGTGGATATTTGTCATTCTCACATGAACATAATATGTGGCCAATTGCTTTCTTCATTGGACCGTATGTCTTGGAGATCTTTCTACCAAAAGAAAAAATCAACCTTCTTTTTGACTACTGCAGGGAATTCCATCATTGGGGAGGGAGAGGGTCTTAATTTATTTCTCCACTCTCCTGATGGATATTTAAAATGATCTTAATTTGGCCATGCCAGGTGGCTCACTCCTGTAATCTCAGCATTCTGGGAGGCTGAGGCTGGAGGATCGCTTGAGCTCAGGAGTTCAAGACCAGCTTGAACAAGAGGCAGACCCTGTCTCTACTAAAAATAGAAAAAATTAGCTGGGCGTGGTGGTGCACGTCTGTAGTCCCAGATACCTGGGAGGCTGAGGCAGAAGGATCACTTGAGCCCAAGAGTTTGAGGTTGCTGTGAGCTAGGTTAATGCCACAGCACTCTAGCCTGGGCAACAGAGCAAGACTCTGTCTAAAATAAATAAATAAATAAATAAAATGGTCTTAATTTTTCACTATTACAGGGCCGCAGGGAACATCGTGGTAGGGGCCTACTTGTGACCATGCATGTCTGTCTAGGTTCCCACTCAAAAGTGGGTTACTGAGTCATGGAGTATGGATATTTACAATTTTAATACATACTGCCTAATTGCCCTTCAAAAGCACCATGCCAACTTTCACTCCCATCAGCAGTGTATCTTCACATTTCCTAAGACTCTGTCCTTTAAATTGTTTGCCAATCTGATTCATGAAAAATGATAACCTGTGTTCATTTGTTTTTTAATTTGCATTCCTCCATCACTAGTGAAGTTGAGAATCTTTTCATATGATGTTTATTGGCCCATCCTCTGTGAACTGTTTATTTGTAATCTTTGGCTATTTTTTCTTTTCTTTTCTTTTCTTTTTTTTTTTTTTTTTGACACAGAGTCTCACTCTGCCGCCCGGGGTAGAGTGCCATGCCATCAGCCTAGCTCACAGCAACCTCAAACTCCTGGGCTCAAGCAATCCTCCTGCCTCAGCCTCCTGAGTAGCTGGGACTACATGCATGCGCCACCATGCTCAGCTAATTTTTTCTATTTTTAGTAGAGACAGGGTCTCCCTCTTGCTCAGGCTGGTCTAGAACTCTTTTTTTTTTTTTTTTTTTTTTTTTTGAGACAGAGTCTCACTTTGTTGCCTGGGCTAGAGTGAGTGCCGTGGCATCAGCCTAGCTCACAGCAACCTCAGACTCCTGGGCTTAAGCGATCCTACTGCCTCAGCCTCCCGAGTAGCTGGGACTACAGGCATGAGCCACCATGCCCGGCTAATTTTTTTGTATATATATTTTTAGTTGGCCAGATAATTTCTTTCTATTTTTAGTAGAGACGGGGTCTCACTCTTGCTCAGGCTGGTCTCGAACTCCTGACCTCGAGCGATCCACCCGCCTCGGCCTCCCAGAGCTAGGATTACAGGCGTGAGCCACCGCGCCCGGCCTGGTCTAGAACTCTTGAGCTCACGCGATCCTCCCATCTCGGCCTCCCAGAGTGCTAGGATTACAGGCATGAGCCACCGCACCTAGCCATAAGGCAAAAATTATAACACTGCATTGTGTAGCTTATAATGTATGTAGATATAATATATATAACAATTATAGCTTAAAGCCTGGAAGAAATTAATAATTGAGTACCATAAGCTGGGTGGCTTAAAACAACAGAAATTTATCACCTCATAGTTCTGGAGGCTAGAAGTCCAAAATCAAAATGTTGGCAGGGCCATGCTTTTTCTGAAGGCCCTAGGGGAGTAATCTTCCTTGACTCTTTCTAGCTTCTGGTGGTTGTAATCTTTGATGTTCCTTGGCTTGTAGACGCATCACTCAGCCTCCATCATCACATGGTGTACTCACTCTTGTGTGTGTGAATTTCTCTCTTCTTGTTACGATCCCAGTCATTGGATTAGGTGTGACCCTGATATAGTATGATCTCATTTGAATGTGATTACATCTGCAAAGACCCTATTTCCAAATAAGGTCACAATCACAGGTTCTGGGTGAACACAAATATTGGGAGGATGCTATTCAACCCAATACAGAGTGTCATATTTTAAAAATCTGCTTGACTGTGTCTGGAGTAGAGGCCCAGCATTCCTAATTCTAAAAATCCTCACTGACTTGACAAATGATATCAATGTTCACCTGAAAAAGTAATAACTAGAACATTTCTAAAAAAAAAAAAAGGAAAGTGATATAAAACTAGTTCTGTCAGATATTTAAAATACTACAAAGCTAAAATGATTAAAATAGTTTAGTATCAGAAAAAATTAAATCAATAGAATAGATTCCATAAGTAGACCCAAATACATAAAGTGATTTCATTTATGATAAAGGTAGCAGTTGAAATCAGTGGGGAAATGAGGGCTTATTCCACAAATGGTGTTCAGATAACTGGCTATTTGGTGGTAAGGGGGTGGGGGGAAGTATCCTCATCTCACTCCTTATACCAAAATATAATTCTAGATGTATCAGAAGTGGAAATAGAAAAAAAGTGAAAATATAAAAATTTTCAAAGAAAATATGAATGTACTTATTTGTACTCTAGAAATGGGGAAGGCCCTTTTAAAGCACAATCCCAAACCCAGATGCTATAAAGGAAAAAATTGATGGATTTGACTGAATAAAAGTGAAAAGATTTGTGAGGCCAGAAAACACCATAAACAAATCAAAAGATTGGGCCAGGTACAGTGGCTCATGCCTGTAATCCCAGCACTGTGGGAGGCCAAGTCGAGAGGATTGCTTAAGGACAGAAGTTCTAGACCAGCCTGGGCAAAATAGCCAGACACCATCTCTACAAAAAATGAGAAAAATTAGCCAGGCGTGGTGGTGTGAGCCTGTAGTCCTAGCTACTTGGGAAGCCGAGGTGAGAAGATCACTTGATCCCAGGAGTTTGAGGCTACAGTGAGCTATGACAGCACCATTGCACTACAGCCAGGGCGACAGAGTGAGATCCTGTCTCAAAAAAAGAAAAACAAATTCACTAGAACTGGGAAAACGTATTTGCAACATATATGACAAAGGGCTAATTTCTTTAATTTACAAAGAGTTCAGAAAAATCAATATGAAACAGGCAAAACCCAATAGTAAATCAGCTAGGGAATAAGCAAGTAGTTTATAGAGAAAGACATACACATATCAACAGAGATTTGAGATGTTCACCCTCATCCATGATTGAATGGAAATCAAAACAATAAAATACCATCTTCGCCTGTCAGATTGTATGATTATATGCAGAACTAGTGAGAGTATGAGGAAACAGAAACTTTCACACACTGCTGCTGGTAGGACTATAAGCAAGTGCAACGTTTTGAGGGTACAATTTGGCAATATATATCAAAATAGAACACGCACATATTCCTTAACTAAATGTTGCAGGCTTTGCTAGTGCCTTCCCAGCAATCATTCCCACTTTTTCCTTCCTAACAATTCCTATATCTTTATGTGTGTATTCATTCTTTCCACTCATAGCCCATGTATTTTGGGGTAAATTGATCCTAATCCCAGTTCTTCTGGTCACAGACATTATTACTTCAGGGGAGGACTTGTGACCTATACAAGCCAATTAGGGTGAGCCTTGGGAGTCCTGCTTGGAATGCTGGGTCAGAAGTTTTCTGTTTCCTGTTGGACTTAAAGGAAGAGAATCAGCCTCCATCGCCATTGGCAGCCATCTTATGGCCACCTTGGCTACAACATGGTTTTCAACCTTAAGCATGCATCAGAATGACCTAGTTTGTTGAAACACAGATTGCTGGTTTCCACCCCCAGAGTTTCAGATTCTGTAGCTCTGAGGTAGGAACTGATAATTTGCATTTCTAAGAAGTTGCTAAGTGATGGTGATGGTGAAGGTGATACTGCTGGTCCAGGGATGAAGACAGAGTGATGGGTCTACACTTAGAAAACTGCTTGGAAAAAATATGGACTGCAGAGCAGAAAGACTGAAAGAAACTGAGTAGCTCCAGCTCATCCTACTGCTGGAATTGTGTTTTGTTACCTGCAACCAAAAGCATCCTAACCAATACACTGGGCAATCTTGCCACTAAAAATGTACTCTGTGGATATCTTTGTAGAAGTTCACCAAAATATATATGTACATGGATGATTACAGCAGCATTGTTTGTAATAGCTAAAACTGGAAACAATCAAACCACTGGGAATTAATCCATCTAATGGAATAGTATCTAGTGTTAAGTATTAAATATTTTGTATATGCTATTAGAGAAATATCTCTAAGATAAGTATAAAAAATCATGATGACAAAATTTTATGCTTTTTAAAAAAATAGTTAAATATATGCGCGTTTATGCTTAATTATTTCCTAAGAGGAAGTCATGATTTAAAATGGTGATATTTGGGGGTGTTGGGATTGAGGTGGTGCTATAGGTTTTTTAGTCTTCACTGTGTGCATTTCTATTCTGTTTGAATTGTCTAACTTTAGGTAAGTTTTCCTTTTTAAAAAAAGAAAATATCATTTGGAGCTATCTGGGCAAGACATAAGCCAATTTTAATTTCCTTCTTTGTATTTCTATATTGGAAAAACAACTAATAAATGTAATAAATCATGATAAGATGAATGGAAAAGTAAAGACTTCTCAGGTATTCTGATGTGCAGCCAGGCTTGGGCGACACTGACATGGGGTATAGGTTATAAGCTGGTGAAGACTTTCTGCATTTCTAAGAGGCTCCCAGGTAATGCTAATGATGTTGAACCACTGATCACACTTTGAATGGAAAGAAAAAAAAAGAGGAAGTAGGAAGAGGGCAACAGGGCCATGAAGATGAACAAGGAACAGATATGAGACACTGCAGAAGTATAATGATTGGGCATGTAGGATAAGGAAAGAATCTGGGATGACTGAGATTTTTGTCCTGGGTGACTATGAGGATGATGGTGACATTAACCAGAGATAGAGGAAGCAAGCTGGAGAAGGAGAAGGTACAGGAAACAATAGAGGAGTGGGAGTAAGACTTCATATTTAAACATATTAAATTGTGATTTATCTAGGAGAGTATTATGTGGATTTTTCCAGCAGTCCATTTGTGCTCTCCTTCTGGAGCTCAGTAGAATTCAGTTAGAGGTTGATTTGGGAATCATCTCTATAGAGGTAAGAGTTGAAGCCGTAGCTTAGGATGAAACTGACCAGGGAGAAAATGGCTGAGAGAACAGAAATTTTGGGAAATGTTAGTTAATATTTTTTTTAAGAGACAGGGTCTTGTTTTGTCCCCAGGCTGGAGTGCAGTGGTGCAATCGTAGCTCACTGTAACCTTGAACTCCTGGGCTCAAGCAATCCTGCCTCAGCATCTCAAGTAGCTTGGAATACAGGCATGTGCCACCATGTTCAGCTAATTTTTTAAATTTTTTGTAGTTTCTCAGGCTGGTCTCCAACTCTTGGCCTCAGGCGATCCTCCACCTGGGCCCCCTGAAGTGCTGGGATGACCAGGCCTGGCCCAGAAATGTTAATCTTAAGAGACATGCTAAGGAAGGAAATGAAGAAGTAGTCAGGGAGGCAGTACAGAAGACTAGATACTCTGAAGGGTCCTCCAACTACAGGGCAACTAGATACTGCAGAAAACATAACTTTTATTGCATTGCTGGATGTGTGAATTAACAATTGCTATATCACAAACCATCCCCAAACTCTGTGACTTGAAATCATTTAGCATTGCTCATGAGTCCATGGGTTGGTTAAATAGCTCTGCTGATCCGGATTAGGCTTAGCTGATCTTGTGCAGGTTCACTAACGTATCTGTGGTCTTCTGGTGAGTTGGTTGGGGGCTCACAGGTCTAGGGTGGTCTTGGCTGCAATAGCTGGATAACTGGGCTTCTCATCCTCCAGAAGGATAGCCCAGGCTCACTCACATGGTAGTTCCAGGGGTCCAAGAGAATGAGTAGAAGCACGCAAAGCTTCTTGCGGCCTAGGCTCAGACCTCACATAATATCACTTCTGCCACAGTCTGTTGACCAAAGCAAAACACAAGACTAGTCCACATTCAAAGAGTGGAGAAATAGATACCATCTCTTAATGGGAGGAGCTGCAAAGGGCATAGATACAGGGAGATGTAAACAATTATGGCCATTTTTATAATCAGTCTATCTATCAATAATTTATCCATCGTCTATTTACTAGAAGTAAAAGGAATCTTCAAGAAGCAAACAAAACAAAACAAGCAAACAAACAAAAGCCATGACAACAACAAACCCCAGTGAGCTGGTTGGAATGAGCAGGGCACTTGATGACACTTCCAAAACTAAGATAGAGGTATTTCCTTGGAAAACTGAGGTGCTCTTACTGGAAGAAATGAGGAAAGGCCACTGGTCATGTAGGAAAACAGCTGCCTCAGAATCCAAAATTCATTTGAAAATTCTAGAAATACTTTAAGATGAAAAAGTCTTTTTCTGGTTCGTGAAACCAGTATGCATATGGGGCAACATTTAGGAGTTTGACCTGGGACTCAAAACCAGTATGTCATCCATC
The DNA here is from genome assembly GCF_020740605.2 of Lemur catta. Lineage (NCBI taxonomy): Eukaryota > Metazoa > Chordata > Mammalia > Primates > Lemuridae > Lemur > Lemur catta. The sequence continues at coordinate 55,027,823 of NC_059155.1, read as the reverse complement.
TCTTCCTAATGTATTGAAAATGTTTTCACGTCCACTAGCTGTGTTATTCTCAAAACTACCTGTAAGAGAGGTAAGGCAGTCATTTTTATTCCTATTTGATATGACTTTTTAAAACAATATTTTCACTATCTCATAAAGGTGAACATTAGCATGCCTGACCAGCAGGAGACATGTATAAAACCATTCATTTCAACATTAATGGGAACAACCCATATTTCCATTGGACAGAAAAACGGGTAGACAAACTGTGGCATTTTCACACAATGGAATACTATACAGAAGTGAAAATGAATTAACTACAGCTACATGCAACACATCTGAGTCTTAGAGAAATCAAGTGAAAAAAGGAAGTTACATAAAACTACATAACATTTTATAAAATTAAAAAGGAAGTAAAATAATATGTAGTTCAGGTATAATTACATATGTCATAAAAATATTTAAAAAGAAAATAAAGGGCCGGGCGCGGTGGCTAACGCCTGTAATCCTAGCACTCTGGGAGGCCGAGGCGGGCGGATTGTTTGAGCTCAGGAGTTCGAGACCAGCCTGAGAAAGAGCAAGACCCTGTCTCTACTAAAAAATACAAACAAATTATCTGGCCAACTCCTGGGCTCAAGCGATCCTCCTGCCTCAGCCTCCCGAGTAGCTGGGACTACAGGTGCTCGCCACTATGCCCAGCTAATTTTTTCTATTTTTAGTTGCCCGGCTAATTTTTTTTCTATCTTTTAGTAGAGATGGGGGTCTCGCTCTTGCTCAGGCTGGTCTCGAACTCCTGAGCTCAAGCAATCCTTCTGCCTTAGCCTCCCAGAGTGCTAGGATTACAGGGTTGAACCACAGCACCCGGCCAGTTTAAGATAATTAACTTGAAGGTTGGTTTGTGTTTTAGACAACTGAGTAGAAAGTAATGTCATCATGGAAAGGAGCAGACTTCAGAAGAAAGGATGGGGCTGGGTGCAGTGGCTCATGCCTATAATCCTAGCACTCTGGGAAGCCGAGGTGGGAGGATTGCTTGGGGTCAGGAGTTCGAGACCAGCCTGAGAAAGAGAGAGACCCCCCCCCACAGCCATTTCTACTAAAAATAGAAAAAATTAGCTGGGCATGGTGGCACAGGTCTGTAGTCCCAGCTTCTCAGGAGGCTGAGGCAGGAGAATCACAGGATATAACCTGTGATCTAATGAATCCATTTCTAGTAAACTATCCTAAGGGAATGAACCATCAGATATAGGCAAGATTTAACATGTGACTATCTTTGTAGTATTATTTATTTATTTATTTTCATAAACATGAGGTATTTCAACGTGCTATAAGATGCAGCACTAAATATATACATTCTGAAGAAATTAAACACAGAACTTTGCATTTACCCAGTTCTATGCACCAAACATGAACAAATACATTAACAGGAAGAAACAGACTAGGAAAAAGGCATATATATATATATATAGTAAATTTTTTTACAAAAGTTTCTTAGTTCAAAAAGTGATACTTTAATATCTGCTCAAAACTTTCACGACTCATTTTCATACGAAAATATAAGTATCAAATTTAGTTATGTATCAGCATCATATGAAAGTACACAGGCAGTGTAAGAATTAGTACAGTACATAACAGAGATTAACAATATATTTGTATACAAAACATGCTCCTGAAACATTGAGGTATTATTACAGTACTTAGGTATGAACTTCAAGTCTAATACTGGCTGCAAAAACCAACTCTCATGACCCAGGACATATACGAAAGGCGGGTGTGTCAATGGTATTTACAGAAAGGTTCCCCAGGGGTATCAAATGGCAAACCCCTTACATGGCATCTGCTGGAACGTAAGCACCATTTTATTTATTTATTTATTTTAGTCTGTGCAAGCATCCTTTAATGTTTACAGCTGCAAATATCAAACACATCTTCCAGCTTAGCACTCTCTCTTTGGCAAAACTTGTGTGATGTCAGGCTCTGACTTCCAGTTGCATATCTCCACAGATACAGTTAACCCACAACATATCTACTTTAGCTTATTTATGACAAACAGAATAAAGAAAAAGTCCACAGGGTTCTCATTCACAATATCTTTAAAAAAGCACATACGTTGTAAAAATGCTATTTCTAAAGAGAAGTAAACAAGAAATGTTTAAAATATGCAAAACAAAAATAACATGTGCAAGGTCTACGTACTAATACTGCTGGCCATAAGTACCATTTTAAAAGAAGGGATGACTTTCTGTTGTTTATAACTTGGAACAAACAAGGTGACTTCAACAGTCCCAGAGGCTCCCAACTGTAAGGAACTCCCATCCCTGTCCCGGAGGTGAGGTGGAGGAGGGAGCAGCGCCACCAGCATACGGAGACGCAGGCTCTCCAAGGTCCTGGCAGAACCCCACTTGGGTGGTCCTGCTCCCCACCCAGGGCCAAACTCGACAGGGGACCGATCTGAAAGTAAAGCAACATTCTTAATGTCAACACAATGTTTGTTTAAAAAAAATCAAAATGTGCAAAGTGGCAGCGACTGTCCAGTTTTGAGAAGCATTTAGCAAGACCGAGCGCGTTCAAGTTTCTTTAGCAACTGCTGCTGTCTTGCCTGCAATTTTTCCTTTTCCTGCAAAAGCCGCTGCTTTTTCACCTTAAGGGAATGGACATACTCAGTGGCCTTTTTCAAAATGACCGCCTTGGTGGCCTTCTCGTTGTTCACCAGCCCCGGCACGTGGTCCCTGAGCGTGAGGAAGCTGGACCGCAGGTAGCTGCGGCGCTGGCGCTCCAGGATGCAGTGGTAGAGGCGACGCTTGCTGTCCTCCAAGTCAGAGTTGAGGGGGCTCAAGCTCACAGCCTCTGGGGGGATGATCCTCTTGAGGCGACATCGGGACACCTCACTCTTAATCTTCTTTTGGGGCGGTGCATCGTCGCTCTCCACACAGGGCGACGGGGCGGCATAGTTGTGCTGCTGCTGGTGGATGGGCAGGCATCGTTTCCGGATTAGCTTTCCGGACTGAGCCCTCCCGGGGCCCAACGCTGCATTCTTGGGACGCGTGGTGATGGGGAATGTGGTGTCAGCCTCGCTGTTGGAAGACGAGCGCTGCATTTCCACGGTGACCACATTAATTTCCTCCTTTTCGTCTTCCTCTTCGTCATCTTCATCATCTGAGTCGCTCAGACTGTCCTCTCCGGAAGTGCTGAGGGCGTTATGGTCGCCGCCGCTGGCCGGGCGGCCGCCTGCGCGCGGAGGGGAGGCCACCGGGGCCCCGGCTGGGGCGGCCGCACTCGCCCCCGAGGCGACCGCAGCGCCCGCCGCCAGGGCACTGGCCGCGGCGGCGGGCGCGGACTCCCGCTTGTTCCCCAGGAAGGGGAAAACCACGGCGGGATTCACCCATTCGGCTGCCGGGTGGGCCAGCTCGGCGGGCAGGGTGGCCCCGGGGCGGAGGGCTCCCGCAGCCCCGCGGTGCCCGCGACCTGCAGGGCTGGCGGCGCCCGTTCCCGGGGCCGGGGCGGCGGGCGCGGGCGCGGACTCCCGCTTGTTCCCCGGGAAGGGGAAGACCACGGCGGGATTCACCCATTCGGCTGCCGGGTGGGCCAGCTCGGCGGGCAGGGTGGCCCCGGGGCGGAGGGCTCCCGCAGCCCCGCGGTGCCCGCGACCTGCAGGGCTGGCGGCGCCCGTTCCCAGGGCCGGGGCGGCGGGCGCGGGCGCGGACTCCCGCTTGTTCCCCGGGAAGGGGAAGACCACGGCGGGATTCACCCATTCAGCTGCCGGGTGGGCCGGCTCGGCGGGCAAGGTGGCCCCGGGGCGGCCGGCTCCCGCAGCCCCGCGGTGCCCGCGACCTGCATGGCTGGCGGCGCCCGTTCCCGGGGCCGGGGCGGCAGAGCCGGCGGCCGGCGGCCCGCGGCCGTGCTGCAGCTTCTCACTCACCGCGCGCCCCAGCTTGTCGCGGGCTGAGAAGCCGCTCCACATGCAGTCCTGGAGGATGACCGGGTTGGGGGTGAGGCCGCCCAGTCCCCCCAAGCCGAATGGGTCCTCCTCGGCCGGGCTGCCCCACATGTCCTGATCGGTCAGCACCATCTTGGTGGTCCAGTACGAGGATTGCGGGCTGGGCTCCGTGAAGGCACGGCCGGGCGACAGCGGGGGCGTGGGCAGCAGCTCAAACTTCTTCCAGATGTCCTTCCCTAGGGGGGTCGAGTCGGGGCCGCCGAAGTAGAAGTCATCTTCGTCCGGGTAGAAGCAGAGCTGCAGGGAAGCAAACTCGAGGTCTGGGTTCTTGCAGGTCATCCCCGGCATGGTGGACGCGGAGGAGCTCGGCATCAGCTCGCCTCCTGGCTGGCGACTGCAAACTTCTTTCCGCTCGGCTCCTTTTAATACTGGGGGCGCTTCCTTCCCGTGGGGGGCGCGGAAGGCGGGGGCCGGCGTCAACCTCCAACACTCCCGCCCACTGTCGGGATTCCAGAGGCGATTCTGCTCGGGTGTCTCCGGGTGGGCCGGGGGGCGGGGGGCCCTCAGGTGGCTGCAGTCTGTGTGCGCTTGCGCCTGGCTAGTGCTCGCTGGGCTCCAACCCAGTTCCCAGGAGCCCCCCGCATCCTCCCTGCGCGTCCAGACAGATGACTGTCACAGGCTCTATCTTTGTAGTATTATTTATAATAAAAGAAAAAGTATAAATAGTAAATTACAGGAATGTTTAAATAAATTGATATATCCACATAATGAACATGCAGTCATTAAAAATCATGTTTTTGGGCAGGGCATGGTGGCTCACATCTGTAATCCTAGCACTCTGGGAGGCCAAGGCGGGAGGATTGCTTCAGCTCGGGAGTTCTAGACCAGCCCGAGCAAGAGGGAGACCCCATCTCTACTAAAAATAGAAAAATTAGCTGGGCGTGGTAGCACATGCCTGTAGTCCCAGCTACTCAGGAGGCTGACGCAGGAGGATCGCTTGAGCCCAGGAGTTTGAGGTTGCTATGAGATAGGCTGACACCGTGGCACTCTAACCTGGGTGACAGAGTGAGACTCTGTGTCAAAAAAAAGGATGGGTTCAGTTTGGGAAATGCCAAGACAAGATAAAAGTGCCTTTAGAACATCCAAATAAAGATGTTAACCAGGAAGCTAAATATGTTCTTCCTTTTGGTGATTCTTGTACTGGGTCTCTTGTCCTGATATTCTGCAAATGGACTTCTAAATCTATGTGTAATACTCTGGATTGAGACAAGTATATCCCTCATTTGCAGAAAGAGATCCAGAGATGGGAGAAGAAATCAAACTTTACACACCCAAAATTATTTCATAATTTTTTTTTACTAAAAGAATAGATTTTTATTAAGCACTGTAAGTTTCTTTCCATCAGCATTAACAGAACAACAGACCAATTTCCATCACAGAAAAACTCCTGAAACATTCTCATTCCTTTCTGAAACACTTCCATTAACTCCTGCAGTTTCCCCAAAGAAGCATCCATTCAAACTTACATTAATAAACTATGGAGCTTTTGTGGTGAGGTGAGCCAAAAAGGCAGGGTATTTGGAATCTGGGAGTGGGAAAGAGAAATACATATTATCCATCCACTAAACACACTGTCAAGAGCACAGGAGAGAAGATAGTAACACAGGAAAAAACAATGAAAGAATTTCTTACTTTTGTCATTAACATTATCAGGGAGCACTAAAAATCACTGATTCCTTGCAGTTAAAGTTTCTTTACCTAGTGTGTTATTCTAAAAATAGAACAGAATAGAATAAAAGGTAGGAGGGGAAGTGCCTTCTGGGAAGTAATTAAAATAAAAAGTCATCAGATTTGGCAGGGTTATGAGAGATTAATAAAATGAAATATTTAATTTGCTTCATTTACATGAAAATTCACTAGTCATTAGTTACTACCAACATAGACAAAAAAAGCATCTATAATGGGCAATGTCAAAAGCTGAAATGGGCACCCTAGCACAGGGGATATTTTACTGTTTTTAACTTGGAAAAGATGATTTTGTAAAAAATTACATTATTTTCTTAGAACATCAAAATAACCTCTGACAATATTGAAGATAATTAGCAGTAATAGGGGAATAGGCACACTGAGCTCTCTACCTGCACCAGCAGACTACTGCAATAAGCCAAAGGAAAAGAAAATAGAAAGTCAAAGAAGATGCCAAAGTCACAGGAGGGAGAAAAATACAGGGTGACACACAATGGAACAGTGAAAACTCACGCCCCAACCCCAAACCCCAAGCATATTTCGCAAATATGCACCAGGAAGTGAACAAGTATAATGATTAAACCTTAGTAGAAGTATACTAACTACTTTAAACTGTGGTCTACTTGTATTGTCATTTCAAAGGGGGAGGGGTCTTAGAAGCTGAAATGGTAGCATTTACATGCCCACAGGAGCCTTCTAAGGTTCCAAAGGACTGAATCACCACAACCAAACAGCTACCCCCACATTCCTTCTACCCTATATAAGGATCCCTGCCCCCCACCCTCCACCTTAACTACCCTCCCTAATACCTTGTGGGCTGTTTTTCTTAGTGATCAAAAAAAGTTAGTGTGACTTGGCCAAAAATGTCAGAAAATCAAGATGGAGACAAAAATTAAATGTCACTAGCCAAAGCAAGTACCACTTCTTGGGCTTTTAAGTCTACCCGAAGTCCTACTGGCTCAGAATGAAAATGATACGAGTGAGCGTAAGTTTTTCAGGCCTGGTCCAGACCAGACTGGCCACTGAATAAGGATAAGGAGTTATAACCCCAAGACACACCAGCAGAAATCAAGAACTGCGAGTCCTTGGGGATCAGTGGCTATACACAACCAGGGTGATTTTGCTTGTGGCCCTATAAGGTAAAGGGGTCATTTCTGGGGGTTCCCATATGACTTTGTTCAAGAGAGGCCACATCACTGTCAGAAATGGAACCTCAAGTGAAAGATGACAGTCTCTTCAAGTGACACAATAAAGATCAGGCTCCACCTTCCCCAATTTGTCTTACAACTAGAAAAAGTTCATCTCCCAGTAATGAACCTTAACATTTTCTGGCTTTTAAGTTGTATATTTTGTCAGATAAATTAAAATCTAGGAATATGGCCATTTATAGTTCTTTCTTGTAAGCTTCCAAACCCAAAATGCTGAATCCAAATAAAAATCAAGATTGGAGGTGAACTACTTGTTTCACCCTGGGCCAGGCTAGGGGAAAGTAAAGGTGTGTAGAAGGGAGAAAAGCAAGGTGGAATCATCCAGCTTTAGTAAACTGGAATCATCCCTGTTAAAGCAGCAATTTTACTTCTCACAGTAAATTCCTACAAAATAAGAAATCTTCTTAATGCTGTGAGAGTTAACAATACTGTCATCTGATTGTGTCAGATAAAGATGCACAGAAACAGCAACTGAAAAAAATACCTTACCAATTAACTCCAAGTACTTCCTACTAGAAAATGGATATATATATATCTCGCAGCTCAGTGACTCTGGTTACTTTCAGAGCTCCAAAGGATTCATCCCTCTGTGGCTCCAGAAAGAAAATTCCAAGCCATGTAAATTTACTACTAATTCCCTCCTTTACTGGATATAGAATCCTAACCTTCAAGATGTTATGAAAGTTTGGGTAGATCCAAGAGAAGAAGGGGGACCAAATTAGGGGAGCTGATTCCAAAGAGGAATAAAATGTATACTTTTTGTTTGTATCTATCTAGGTATACACTCTTGTCGTCCCTTGGTTTATGTAAGAAGTATCTAGCCAGGGAGCAAGGCATTCCAGGGCTCCCTCTCCCTGTAAATTGTGGGTTCTCTTAAACTGGGCCAGACTAGGATTAAATAGTCCGAGACTGATTTCAATTTCCCATGATAAGGTCATTATAGGTGGCCAGTGAGCAAACAGCCTTCTGGTTGTCTGGGAAAAAATCTCCAAGGACCTGCAGTGGATTAAGGTGCATGGGGTTTTTCAAAAAGAGAGAACCCTGCTAGAAGTTCAGTCAGTTGTATTCCAGTAGAAATGGTACTTCTTGGGCAAGAATATCACAAAGCCCAACAGGAGGTGTGTGAGGCCAGAAACCTCAATTCCTGAATGAAGACACCATGCTAATTTGTTGCAAGCCATGTTTCCATCCTTCATACTTAGGCTGCCCAAGGAAGGAAACTGGAAACGCAAGGTTGTCTCAAGATTAACTCCAGCAAGGAGGAACAGCCTCTTTATCCTGGGCAGATACTGGCCACACAGGGGGCTGAGAATCTTTTACAGAATATGTCTCAAGGCCCAGGCCAGAGTCCTCTGAAGTCTTCCTTGCAAAGCAAATGAAAAGATCCGGTAGTCAGAATGTCAATGAACAAATGAAACAATCTAGGCATGTAAAATCAAATTGTCACTTTCCTCACACTTCCCTATCCCATCTTTCCAATTCTAGTCCTCTCCCCTTCGGGGATTCATGTCAATCAGTTCTATCCTGAAACCAATTTGACCCTGGAGTTCTGGAAGAGATTTCCTCCCAACTGGCTGAAAGCCCTTTCAAATAAATGGTAGTCACCTCCCATTCCCCCTTTTCTCTCCAAACCTTCATAAGGAAATGCCTAACTCTTCCCAATCCCATTCCAACCTCCTGTTTTCACCATATGGGATGTGAGGGTTCTGTTCGAGATTAAGCTTATAACAACCTAAGTGTTTGTTGTTCTGAACAGGCAATCTCTGGAAAGTACTTTTTGTCTGATTTAGAGTAGCCCATCTTCTTATAATTGTGATGGGCTGTGACTTAGTAAGGATTTCAGATTTAAAGCGTGGTCTTTTGAAACCCACCACTCCATAGCAGTGGAAGCATTTCTGGGAAATTCAGTAAATCCTCTGGGACATCACCATGTATGTATGTATGTATGTATGTGTATACATACACATATGTATACACACACATACACACACACATATATATATAAAATATGTATAGATAAATAGATCTGTCTCTTTATATAAAGGGTATGTGTATGCATATAGAGAGATTCACGTATTCATATATACACCCACACACACACCCATAAACACACACACACACACACACACACACACATACACACACACAGTCTTTTGAGTCCCTTTCGTACTTCAATTTCACTACACTGATTCCAACCCTTTCAGGGTGTGGGCAGTAAGGAGTAGGAGAACCGCACCACATCTTCTATTTTACAAACAATGACTGGTTGAGAGGCAGGAAAAATCTGCCCAGTACTTTTCTGACTCACTTGAATCTCCCAGTACAAAGGCCATTGGTAGTTTAAGTGTATAAAATAAAAAATAAAATAAAATAAAATAACCAATACTACCTTACTTTCCTGAAAACATCTACCTATCTGATTGTCAGGCCAGAGCTAGAGGTGGTGGTACAAAATCCTGGGGTAGGTGGGCTGGGAGAAAGAGTGAGGAGGTGGTGGATACTAATGATATATCATGGCCTTACCACTTCATAGAGAAAAAAACAAGTCAGGAAGCCATGATAGCTGTCCCCACAACCCCGAAGTTTCATCACGTAAATATGCAAATGAATATGGTGATAAATACTCAGAAAACCAAAGCTGGAACTTTTCTATAAGACCTTACGTGATGACATCCAATTTCTGACAGTTACTACCTTACTAGGCTCCCAGGGGAGATAAAGAGAATATCTTTAATTTGAGAATAGGAGCTAGTCTTGTTGCCATTGATCTTTGACCAGAACTTCCCCATAAACAGACCACTAAGTCTGGAAGCCCAGAAAAAGATAGAGAAGGGGAAAAGATGGATACAATAAGATAGCCCATCCAAATACTGGATAAATCTAAGGTGAGCATTTATATTCTCCTCTAACTTGGGCCTAGAATCAGAAAAGTACAGGTTTTCCCATCTTCCTGATCTGGTGAAGCCATCTTCAGTGTGTCATTCCTCTTTCCGTTGTGCCACAGTTTCTAGCTTTTGCTCCTGTAAGCGGTTCTTCTCCCCATTCTTCACAGGGAGGTAGCGGTTATCATTATTACACACGTTGCTGTCTCTGGATAAGGCACATTGTGATGGGACTGGAAGATGATGATCACTCTTCTCTTCCTTGACCAATGTGCCATTGTTTCCGTTTACCTGTGAGCGAGATCGACCTTGATGAAGCTCCAGGGATTTAGAGACTCCATCTGAAAAGCTCTGTCAAAAACAGAGATACTCAGTGGAAATGGTAATCCCAAACTGGCTGACCCTTCCTAAGCATGTTCATAAGCTAGCCTGAAGAAGCTGCTTCAGTTCTTCAAAAACACCAGAAAACCTAAAGCTTGTTGATACCTAGTCTATTGTGATACTGTCCTGAGAACTTACGGTGACAACAGATGGACTCAACTATAATTCAATGGCAATGACATAGCTACCGTTCACAAAGCTTTATGTTTTTCTAATACTTATAGGGACCCTAAATGGTAGATCTTATGATGCCCCATTTACAGATGAGGAAACTGAGGCTCAGAAAGATTAAAGTAACTTGCTCAAGGACACCTAAATAGAAAGTCATAGGGCTAGGATTCCATTCCTGGTGGGTCAGCCTCTAAAGTCCGATGTAGATGTGTAAGTGAAAGGAAAGAAACATAAGAGATCTATGTGCAACATTCCACAGAATCCTTCATAACTAAAAATAATCACCTGTTTTTCTTTTTTGTTGTTGTTTTGGTTTGTTTTTTAATTTTTTTCTTTTTTTAGAGACATGGTCCCACTCTGCTGCCCAGGCTGTAGTGCTGTGGTGTGATCATAACTCACTGCAGCCTCAATCTCCTGGGCTCAAGCGATCCTCCTGCCTCAGCCTCCTGAGTAGCTGGGATTATAGGCACACACCACCACCACATCCAGCTTGTTTTTCTTTTAATCCCAGGAATGTGACTGCTAGTGCTAATGATATGAACTCTGTAACTCTACAGTGTAGTACTGGCTCTCAATAAATGTTATTAGGAATAATAACAGCTTTTGACTACTAAGTGGTTGGACATGCTACATCCTCTGTTGTTCCTTTTACAGATAAGACAACTGAGGCTCAAAAAAGTAAAATGACGTTAATTTAATCCTCATAACAACCCTGCAAGGTAGATACCAATTTCTCCAATTTTAAGGATGAGGAAACTAGGGCACAGAGAGGCTAGGTAATTTGCCCAAGGTCACCGAACTGGTAAGTGGCAGAGCCAGATTCAAAGCTAGATCATTTGGCTCCAAAGTCTGTACAACATGGGGGCTACTATGAAGTGCTGCCCAAGAACCTGGAAATAAGATGAAACAAGTAAACATTCACACAATGGATAGAATTAGCCACCTGAAGGAGTCAGTAAAGAAATCAAAACACTACAAATAAGTGACTTAAGAATTTAAGAACATATAAAACTCTAATGGCCTAGGAATAAGCCCAGGAAGATAGGACTACAATGTAAGCAGATTTAATAAACTGGAACAATTAATTTTCTCATACTCTGAAAAAGGGTGACTAAATAGAAAAAGGAAAGTCAACAAGGAAGTCAGCAGTATCTCTGTCCAGGGAAGATGCCTTAGCTAAAATCAAAGTCAACATGAGGATTTCCTTGGCCAGGTTACCCATAGAGTAGACAATAGTATTGGCAGCAATCTTAGCTAAGAGAAATTTAATATCACCTACCATCCCTTGTTTTCTGTTTTTTTCCTCATCTGTAAAATAGAGAGAATAAGAGTATCTACTATACTACACAGGTTCCTGTAAGAATTCAAGTGAGATGGTCCATGTAGAACACTTAGAACATGTTGTGTTTGGCACACTGTAAGAACTCAATACATGCTAGCTAATATCATTGTTCTGATTCCATGCCCCCAAGCAAACTTCTGATACTATGGCATCTCTTACAGCTTGCCCTTAGAGAAAGAAAGTTCCAGCAGTAATGGTTTAGAGTATGCGCAAAAAGTCAGCCAGACCTGAGTCTGATTCTTGCCTCTAACAATTAGAGACGTTAAACTGTATTGCAATCAGCACAACACAGGGCTTTGGAACCAGTTAGCTCTGGCTAGAATGTCAACTGTGATAATGACTTGACGGATAATTTGGGGCAAGATGCTTCATTCTTCTGAGCCTCAGTTTCCTCCTGTTTAAAATAGGGAATAATAAATACCTCACAGGGTATTTATGTGGTTTCAATGAACTCATACATTTATAAGAGTGACTAGAGGTTGGTTTGAAGGTAGTTATCTCAGTTGATTGTTCACAGTCAGTTACAGATAGAACTCCTTGTTCTACTCTTTCCCCCCTTCTCACTACTGCACTTGACTAGTAAAAAAAAAATGATTGGAGAAGAATAAGTGTACAATATATTACAATGATTATTTCTTAATTTCTTCTTATCATAAATCAGTACTTTTTCTCTTACTCCCCTCCCCCTTAGCCATATCCACATAGCTATTTCTGTGATCTTGGTTAGTGTGAGTCAATCACTGAGATGTATCTACTCTTATTGTACCAGAAATATCAGGTTTTTCAGACCATATGCCTGATGATCAGACCCTGAATCTGATGAGCCATGAATTCACCAAGGCTGTATCATTTTATGGGAAACTACCTGGGTGGACTATCTTTCCTCCTAGGTGCAATCCTTTTTACCTTACTGAGCAGCTTCTAGAAAAAGCTGAGAAGCTTTGAAAAAAGGACAAAGTCATTGCCCTCTAGCTTTGGAGTGCATTATAAAATGCTTTGTGTGGGGGACTTACCATTCTAGTTCCATTTTTGGCTTAAAATAACATTAGAGCAAATTTATCTTCTTTGAGAAAACATTAGATAATGGTGGGTAACATGGATATAGTGAGGACTGGCTGTATACAGGAGAGCAAATTTAGGATTGAGAGCTGATGACAAAATTGCCTAGGATTAGAGACTACATGTAAAATGCCTAGAGCGTGCCTAGTAGAAAGTAGGTACTCAAGAAATGGCTGTTGCTATACTATGAGCCCAGTGGTTTGAGTCCAGTATAAGAATGTGGATCACTACAAGACTAGGTTCACATAGTCTGTATTTGGGGTGGGGGAAGGGGGTGTGTCTAATGAGGACCAGTGGGAACCGTAAAATAATTCAAGGCATAGATTACAAGAAAATTTAAGACCTTTGCGAGTCATGAAGAATAAGCAGAATGGTGATGCTCCCCCCGCTCATATTCAGCAAAGGCAAAGCCCAATTTTCCAAGCATCTCTGGTGGCTCCTCAGAAACTCAGGCAGGCTGTAGGCAATCTCACTGTTAGTTTCACTCTGGCCCCTTTCTGGCTGCATGTAGCACATACTATGCTAGGTATAGGTCTTTGGGACACAGTACCTGGTTTCTATCTTGTAGCCTCACTCAGGGAAAAGGATAAAACTCTGCAGCCCTGTGGGAACAGCTCTGGGCAGGCTAACCGTCACTAGACCACTAGAGAGTGGGAGAATGAAGTCAAATGCCTGGAGAAGCTGTGAAGCTCCCCTGAGCAGCTCAAGTTTCCATGCCTGACCTGATCTCTTGCAATTTAGCTGAAAAGGCAAGAGGCTTCAAACAGAAGTGAGATAATCTCAAAAAAGTACTTACTTGTTTATTTCCTTTTTTGTGTCCTTTGGATCCTCTGCCAGTCTGTTCTTTTCCATGCCTTTAAGCAAGTGGGAGAAAAAGCGATCATGAGAAACATATAAAGCCTACATCCTCATTTTCACTTGGTTAACTATTCATCTCCTCTAGAAAGTTTGACCCTCTTAAGTTAGATGTCCTTCCTCTGTGTTGCCACTGTAACCTTCTATCTCTGCCATTTCTACATGATACTGAACTGAATTGTTCTATGTCCCATGTCCTCCTCTAGGGCAGAAATTCTTTTATCAAGGCAGGGCATTTTTTTTATATGTTTGCTAAACTAAACTGAAAACTGGCTTTAAAAAGGGAAAGTTAGTTAATGCCTTTACCTTAATAGAAGGATTCAATGGCTGGGCATTTTCCCAAGGGCACCTTGATTGATACCAACCTGTTTGAATACATACCCCTTTCCTGGCCCACCGACAGAAACCACTTGCATGCCAAAGGATCCTCGGCCCCTAGACGATCTGCTGCCCGCCCACTGGCCCACAACCATCCCAGCAATTTCTAGTTTTCCTCCTTGAGGTGGGATTGGATGGAGACCTGGCAAGAGAGGAAGAATATCAGTAATGAATGGTAAGTACAAGGTAGGACAAGAGGTGGAACAAAAGATCCTACAGCCTACCTATTCTTCTTATTTTCATTTCTCTCTGAGAAAAGATTCTGTGATAACAATAAGGGGTTATGATTGAAGTGAATTTAGGGGGAGGAGTTTGAAGATCTGTACATATCTACTTTAGCAAATGGGGTGTGGGTGATTAATTTTTTAACTACCGACTCTGGCATATAGTAGAAATTCAGTATTTGTCAAGATAATAAATGTCTTAAAATCTAGTTATTGGAAATTATGGGCCAAAACCACTTTTGATACAAATATGCATCACTATACACTGTATGACTAGCCAAACAACCAAATTAAACAAAAAATAATGAAACTAATAGTAATTTATAATTAAAAAGCAAGAACAGGTAGAAACCAGAACCAATGCAAGACAAGATGGCATGATGGTTCCTTAAAACAGAGGAAATTCCAACTATGTGTGTAAGCTTACAAACACAGTCGAGTTTTTGTAATTAAGCACAAAAATAAGCGTTCATAGAATAAGGAGTCCTAGTAGGCCTTTAGTTTTAGTTTATGGAAAGAAACCAAATGTTAATAATCCTTAACTCATTTAGCGGGTTGTTAGTAAAGAGCTCTTCGCTTATATAAAAATTTAGAGTCCAAGGAACTAGGGTGATAGCCATTCCTAAGAGGGATAAGAAACATTTGCATTTGGGGATCCTTCTGTGGCCTTTCAGAAGGCAGAGGCTCCTCATGAACCACCAGTAACTGGAGACAAAGCATCACTGGTAGCTGAGGCACTGGTGACCTTTCGAGAACTTGGCCTTAATTAAGACTGTCTTCTGAGATTTACATAATAAAATCAACACGTAAAGAATCAGAGAAGGGATCTATAAAGTCATCTGAAAGGGATGAAATGGCTGGCTCCCTGGATGTAAGACTTGATCATTACCTGACTGAACAGGGAGTTACCAGAGTAGATTTTCATGCTGCTCATCTAAGCCCAGTCTTGAGCTAAACACCCATACTGAATTTTATGACACTAAAAAACTAACTTCAACTTCCAGCTTTATTATTTTTAAAGCAAGGAGCAATAGACAGCAAACCTTCAACCACAGCAATGACACCCTTACCCAATCACAGAATCTTGCTATTTCATGTTAAAATGTCCCCATTAAAATATCCTGTTTCACCAGGGACATGTTTGAATTATCAGGATAAGTATCTGAGCTACCTAAGCATGACTATCTATTCATGGTTAAGTGGTAGCTCAGGTGTCCCCACAATTTATACATATGTATGTACGTATGTATTTGTGTATGCGTTTGCGTGTGTGCATTTGTTTTCCTCACTAAACTGCAATCCTTTGGGGGCACGGTCAGTGACTTATTTCTCTCCACGCTTCTACAGCTGAAGGAAGGAAAATGTGTCAGGTCTACCCCCAGAGTGGAAATGGGTACATCAAGCTATAGTCATTTGCCAACATGGGCCATTTACTCCCATTGCTCTTTCTGCAAGCTCCTATGTGCATCTGCCTATAGCGGAAGGAATGAACTAACAGCAATCATGAAGATTCAGTTCATATGAGTTATAGTTCGCAAAAGTAATAAAGTAGCTTCTGGATTCCCCATCAATCACTTCATGAGTTTGGTTGGTGACAGTCAAATCCCTAAGGACCAACCACCTCTATAGAGAGTGGTCTGGGAAGTCAAAATGGATATAATCTGTCTTCACACTACCACTACATGGCACAGAAAGTATTAATAAATGATTATAAGATATATGTGAAACTGTTGCTTCTGTATCTGGCAATAATTACTGGATGGGTTATTATGAAATAAATCGAGGATGGCAAATACCTCATTCTTAGGTACTGACCTGAAAAGCCCCGGCTCCTTCCTTGAGGAGGAGGTGGCATGGAGCCCATGGCTCGGGAATACAGTGAAACAGGGTAGAGAGAGGGCACCATGGGAGGCACAAAAGTAGGTGATGGAAGTAGAGCAGAAGGCGGTGGATGATTCATGTTGACTCCTTCAAGGATACTCTGTCTCATCTTTTCCACTTTGGTTGCCAGGTCAGCCTTCAAATGAGGAGTAGAATAATAATAACAGCTGCCACATTTTGAACTTCTCCCATGTTTCAGGCATGGTACTGTACTGAGCAATCTAGGTACAGTCTCACAATTCTATTTCCATTAAGGAATTGGGGCCTATAGTTAAATGGTTTAAGGCTACACACTCAGGAAGCCTATCTGGCACTAAAACGCCCACTCTCCACATGACATCATATTAGCTCTGACCAAGGCTTGTGAGGTACATTGACTAAGTCAAGGAAGATAAACATAACAATAAGGATTTACTAATGGTCTATTACATGGCCAGCATTGGGCTGGGACATTTTTTAAAGGAGAGGTAACAGAATTAGGTAAAAGAGAGAACAAAAATCTGACAAATACAAAGCCTTTTAGCTTTCTCCCCCATACTCAGGATCGGAGACCCTGAGCTCTGTCCAGGATAAGCCCATACCTCTAGTCTAGAGGTCAGCAAACTCCTGAAAAAGGATAGACAGTAAATAGTTTAGGCTTTGTAGGTCATAATGTCTGTCACACTTACTCCACTCTGCCATTGTAGCATGAACGTAGTCACAGAGAGTATGTGTGAATGAATGTGGCTGTGTTCCAATAAAATGTTATTTACAAAAACAGGGGGTGCGCTGTATTACGAAAAACAGGCTGGGTAGTTTGCTGACCTCTGTTCTAGTCCCTCAGTTCATTCTCCAGAAAATGGATAAAGGAGTAAGTAAGATTTCCTTTCCCTTGCCTTCTCTCATCTTTCCCAAGGTTTCATTTTAAAAAGTCCCCTGCTTCTACTCTGTCATCTACTTTACTATCCTCTTCTAGTTCCAAATATAGTCCTTTACAAAAAATATCATCATTTGTAAAAGGGACTTACAGTTTTTGTAAATAAAGGAAATGAATTCCTTTACTCTTGTTAGAGGAAAGGCATCTAGTATACCTGAGTATTCCATGGGGAAGAAATACTTGGAGTAAGAAAAGGGATAAGAAAACTTCAAGCTCATAAAAAACTTTCCAACATACGATTTTATAACATGTACGTACCAGACTATGGGCCTTTGGGACCACTGTCGACTAAGTTAGGTTCAGGTCAGATACATTCTCCTACTTTTACTCCCTCCTTCCCCAATGTCTCTGCTCTTTTCCCCTCCCTGCTCATTCATCTCCACAGCAAATCAGAACTGGCCCTTAGCAGCTACCCAACATGCTAGTACCTGGCCATCACAGAGCTCAACCAGGGATACTCGTTCTCGGCCTGCTTTAATTAGCTTGCTCTGAAACAGCTTGCCATCGAAGTAAATCCAGGGGCAGCAGTGCTCCCAAGGGACTGGCTGGCCACAGGCATCATTAGCGAACAGAGCTGTGTCGACCCCACTCATGAAGAGGGCAGCAAGCTGGATCCCTCGGGCATCCAGTTTCTCAATCTGAAATCATCACAGAGGAAAAATTACTACTAAGAAACTACTGTTAATAACATTTACTCTTATTCCTGTCATGTTGATTCTTCCAGTTAAATTTGAACATGTTGCCCTTCAGTATAGACATTTGAGTGCACAAATAGCTTTTATCCATGTCTTTCCATGAGATGATTTGAAAGGTACTCATCACAATATTAAAAAGATACCTACTTGAGATACCTTTAATTTTTGCCTATCAAATTAGAAAAAATTAAAAAAGTGAAGAATGAAAGAATACTCAATGCTGATGTAGATGCAGTGAAATAAACAGGAGCTCATATAAATCTGGTGAGAAATGTATATTACAATTAAACAATATGTGTTAAGAACCTTGAAAATGTTCACATTTGTTGACTCAGAATTTCTACTTTTAAGAATTTATTCTACAGAAATAGAGATGTGAATGAAGCTCTGTGCATAAAGATGTTAATTATAACATTCTGCATAGTAGGGAAAACTGAAAATAATATAAATCACCAACATTATAATAATTAAATAATACATCCATATGATAAAGTATTATTTACTAAATTTTTTTTTTTTTGAGACAGAGTCTCATTCTGTTGCCTGGGCTAGAGTGCTGTGGCATCAGCCTAGCTCACAGCAACCTCAAACTCCTGGGCTCAAGAAATCATCCTGCCTCAGCCTCCCAAGGAGCTGGGACTACAGGTACTCACCACCATGCCTAGCTAATTTTTTGTTTCTATTTTTAGTAGAGATGGGGTCTCGCTCTTGCTCAGGCTGGTCTCAAACTCCTAACCACAAGAGATCCTCCTGCCTCAGCCTCCCAGAGTGCTAGGATTATAGGTGTGAGCACCGTGCCCGGCCTACTAAAATTTTTTAAGACGTAGAAAACATGTGCTACGTTAAATGAAAAAACATAATATATAATTACATAAATAATATCGCAACTACATAAAAGTGCATGATAAAGACTGGAAGAAAATTTCCACAGTGGTTATTTCAAGTTGGTGTGTTAGAAGATGGCTTTAACAGGAAAAGGGGAACTATTTGCACCTCTCCTAGGTGTGTACTAGCATTAGCAGCTGCTCTAGGACCAAGCGATACTACATTTACTGCAAATAGGAACCACTCACTGTCTTATACTCTTTCATCTTTCCCTTAGTTGACCTCACTTCAATTAAAATTTTGCAAGTCTTATTGAACTTGGTCTTCTCCTTTACCCTAGGGCCTCAAGGGAGCATGGCTAGTGAAGTCAGGGGAGAGGTGTTCTGCATTAATAGCTATATTTATTGAGTACTGGGTACTTAAAATAAGTCAGAAACTATTCTTTTTTACAGATTATTTTACTTAACATCCTCATAATCCTACAAGTAAGGAAACTGAAGCTAGACAAGTAACCTGCCCAAGGTCACATAGCTAGGAGGTAATGAAGCCAGGATTCAAACTTAAGGCAGCCTAGCTTCAGATGCTATCTTCTATACTACTATGTTCTACTGCCTTCAGTGGGTGGATTTTCTTCCTTACGCTTTTCTATACTTCCTCCTAATTTCCAATACCTATTATTAAAAGGGGGAGTAGACATTTACTCAGACAAGCAGAGGATACCAGGATAAGTTCCTTGTACTGTATCTTGTAGGAGTTAGAAACATTACCATGGTCTATGGGCCATGATTTATTTGCCTTGCACAATATCTATCTTTTCTGTCCATTCTCATCTATCAGTATGGGAGCAATATAGCAGGCACCTCGTGGTTTTATTAATAGACATAAATATTTGGTTAAATTAAATCAAACACTTACATGCAGAACTTACTCTTCTCCCCAGCTCCAGGAAAAAAAGGCCTAAAGTAGAGCTATAAGCTCATAAAAGAAATAATTTAAATGAGGGTGGTTCAAATCACCTTGAGTTCTTGGAGTTGATCTGGTTCGTAAAGCTGGGTAGACACTGCCTGTGCAAGGAAGGTGTCTAGCTCATGGCGATGCAGGATTCGGCCACCAGGCCACTGAACCATGTACCTAGAAAAATAAAAGCATTGTTATTAGGCCACAAAAGTACATTTATTCACGTCAAAAACACTTACTAGCTAAGAACCTATCATGAGCCACACTCTAGTCTAGGTTTTGGCAATTCCAACGAATGAAATAAAAAGAATCTCTGCTTTGGTTACCTACGGTCTGAGTGGTAGAGGAGACAGGCATGTGCATCGACAATGACAGGACAATATGGTAAGTACCAAGATAGAAGAACACACAGGGTGCTATGAGAGCACAGAAGAGGGCCACGACTATAAGGGTGAGGGAGCACATCCTGAAAGAAGTCAGCGGGAGCTCAGTTTCAGATGGCTCATAGAATTTAGTGAGACAAAAGATGAGGAAAGGATATTCTAGGTTAAGGGAAGAGTATGTGTGAAGGAATGGAGCTATGGTTCAGCATGATACACAGGTTCCATATTGCTGAAGCTAAGCATGTTTGGAGCGACAGGAGGTGAGATCAGAAAGTAGGCCAGATCCTGAAAAGTCTCAAAACCAGGATTAAAGCATTTGGACCTTCACACTGCAATTGTAGGAAAACATTTAACCAGCAGAGTGATATTGATTGGCTCAGAGGGGAAGAGACAAGGCGTGGATATCATTTGGGAGGTGACTACAGCAATCTGTGGCCAAAGAAGAACTGAACAAAGGCTGAGGGGATGGAGGAGAACAGGGGACAAATATGAGAGCTATTAAGGAGATAAATCCATAGGACCTGGTCATGGAATTTATGGGAAGAGAGTGAAGAAAAGGAAAGAGTCTAAGACTTAGAATTCTGGCTTGGGCATATGGCTAGATGACATTGATGAGTACTTGAGTTGAATGTCCATGAATTGACTATGCCTTACTCTTCTAGATACTGAGAATGCAGAAAGAGGAAGGGGGAGGAGACGGGTGGGCAGGGGAGAGGGAGAGAGAGATGAAAAAAATACATCAGTACAAAGTCTATGCCCTTAGCTCTCTGAAGGCCCACAAGACAATGAGCCTGTTATGGCAAGTGTTATAGCGAGTGGTCCTGAGGACAAACTGAGTGGCACACGGAGAGTCGGAGAATTAATGTTTATTTGCCGGCAGGCTCAGAGGGGTCTGGCCACTAAATTTTGAGCCCTGTCTACTCAATTTTTTTTTTATTTTTATTAAGTTGGGGTGATCTAAGGGGAGGGGTCTCAGGTGACATTATCTGCCAGGTAATAAGTTTAGTGTCTGCTCCAGGTAATAGGATTACTGTTATGTTGATGTGTCAGATGTGAGGTTAGTGATATGTTAATGTACCAGGTGTTAGGTTAGTGTCTTGTATTAGGTAATTAGGTTTAGTGTTATGCTGATGTGTTAGATGTTAGGTTACTGATATGTTAATGTGCCAGGTGTTAGGTTAGTGGTATGCTAATGTGGGCCTTCCGTGAGGGGTGGGGGTCTCAGGTGGCTGCTGTGTTAAGTAATAGATGGGTTTTTTTTAATTATTTTTTTCTTTGATGTCTTTATATGTTTATTATAGGGCATCATTTTCTAGTGGGTGATAGCTTCGTAAGGCTATTATGTGAATTGTTGTTTTTTGGGTTATAGTTGTTTTTATAAATTTAATAATTGTGTTGAGTATGTAGGGGCTTATGGTGAGAAGGAGAAGAATAGTTATTAGTGGCCCAGTTAGAGGTAGTAGTTATGAAGTTTATTGTTTTAAGTTGAAATTTTAGTTTTGTTTTAATTTTTTTTTTGGATTTTTTTTTTTTAGTTTTTTGATTTTTGTGGTTATTATTTCTGCCTGGTTTATATAGTAGTAACATTTTTTTTATAAGGCCTTTGCCCATTCTTTCATTTTTAACCTTTCCATCTTATTTTGTTGGCAAAATGTAAAGCAAAAATAGAAGAAAATAAATGCAATTACAGTGGGAGACTTTAATATACCACCGTCAAGCTATGACATGTAAAATATACCGAAAATAAGTTTAAAGCCACAGAAGATTTGAATAATATTAATATGATAAATAAGGTTTAAATGCTTGATTGACTTTGTACAAAGAAAATATTTAATATATTCTTTTCAACTGCCCATGTGAATTCCCATGAGGTCTAGGACCTTGCTTGTTTCCCCTTGTTTGTCATCGTTATTTCTTATTTATTATTGTGGGGAGTTAGCTATGCTCCCAGCAAAAGTTCAGGTCCCTCAGACAGGGGTCGCCGCAAAGGATGAAAAAATAGTAGGAAACAGAAATAGGCCAGGCGCGGTGGCTCATGCCTGTAATCCCAGCCCTCTGGGAGGCTGAGGCGGGTGGATCGCCCGAGGTCAGGAGTTCGAGACCAGCCTGAGCGAGAGCGAGACCCTGTCTCTACTAAAAATAGAAATAAATTATCTGGACAACTAAAAATATATATAGAAAAAATTGGCCGGGCATAGTGGTGCATGCCTGTGGTCCCAGCTACTCGGGAGGCTGAGGCAGTAGGATCGCTTAAGCCCAGGAGTCTGAGGTTGCTGTGACCTAGGCTGATGCCATGGCACTCACTCTAGCCCGGTCAACAAAGCGAGACTCTGTCTCAAAAAAAAAAAAAAAAAAAAGAAAGAAAGAAAGAAATAAAAATTATACACACAGCCAAAGATATAGTTTATAAAGTAAAGATTTATGAAGATAGATAAAGCAGGGATAAAGATAAAGCAACCGAGATTGAAGTTTTACAGATACTTATAGCACAGGTACAGGTTTTCAGTTGCCAAGGGCAATGAGCTTTACATAATAATAGGTAGTTTGGTTTAGGGTCAAAACCTTCTAAAAGGCTATTACAGATCCTTTAACTAACTCTATCTAAGTGAACAATGAGTGATAAAATCTTCTTAGGTCAAACTTCTAAGTTTTATGATAACGCTATTACTTTAGCAAAAACAGAGACATCCTGGCTCTGGTAATTGTGTATTAGAACAGAGATTTTAGAGGTCAATCTGAGCTGTGCCTTATGCTATTTACTTTAACCGCATGGTTCCGTCTGGGCCCCGCTCCGTCAAGGCTCAGGCAGCGGCTCGGGCAGCATATCTTATGATCAGCTCTCAGCATATCTATTTGATCTTCTCTCAGCATATCTATTTGATCAGCTCTCACCTCTGGCGGCCTGTCTTTGTTGATCAGCTCTGGCATCCTGTGGCTTTGTCTTTCAAAACAGGTGAGAGCCATAACCAGATTGCTACTGACCATTGAGAGGCCCTCCTGAGGAGAGGCAACTTTTGATATGTGAACTAACGTTTACATTTTCCTTTAGGGTAAAGCCTTGCCAGACTTCTTAAATCATTTCTGTCTCTAAAAATATATGGGGCATTTCTATAAATCAATATTTCTTAGGCTCAACATATCATGAACTATCTAGCATAGTACATGGCATAGAACAGATATCAGCAAATACTTATTGGAGGAGTGATTGGATGCATCAATCAGGTCATGTCAAACAAAAAACAAAACAAAAATCAACAAAAACACATCCTCCAAAGCAGAATTGTACCAGTCAAATTCTGACCACTGTGCAAGAAAACCTGACCTAAAGGAGCTCTTAAAAGAGTCAAGTGTGGGATACAGGCAAGCTACAGAAAGACTAATACAACACAAGGGTGTGATTTTATGAGTTGAACAGATTGTTATGGGTGCTCTGAGAGAGCAACTGAATTTAACTGGGAGAATCAAAATAGGCTCCACAGAAGAGGGAACATTTAATTTCCTAGGGATTGGACATTTTTGTATGGTTTATACTTTAATGTTAATTTGTAATTTTAAATGTCACCCTTATCTTAATATAGTGTGTGGCAGAGTGAGTGCTCAATAAATGTTTGCTAAACAAATGAGCCAAAGTCAGGACATTCAAAAGGAAATACTAGCTCCATTTTTGGACCAGCACTGCTATTCAACTAGTCTTGAATGAATTATGAGACAGAGTGTATGGTCCAATGAGTCAGAGGAGTAATAGGCTCAGAAATGGGCCAGCAGAAAATAATAATAATAATTACTAAATCAACCAATATTTAGTGATGTTTATCATGTGTGATTTTTGGAATTATATAACTCCAGTGTGGATTTTCTCTGGGAAAACTATAGTGTTACTTATTTCCCAAGGAACTTCCTCAATCTCAATGACAATATAACATTTTTATTATTACTATTAGTAGTAGTTATATTATTATACATACTATATATGAGCATTATATATTCTATTATAATATATGCAGCACACTATAAGTTATGCACATGAAGAACATTTACTAAAGGCCTCTGATATTTTAGATACCTTGCTAGGAACTTTATATACATAGAATGTAGTGACAAAGAATACAAACTTGGAGGCTGACATCCTTTGTTCTAATCTAGGTTCCACTACTCCTTTTCTATGTGACTCTGGGCAATTGCTTTAACCTCTAGGGGATTTAGTTTGCTCATATCTAGAATGGGGATGATACTACCTACATCTCAAAAGGCAAGTAAAATAAGTAGAGAAAGCACATAAAAACACTCAGCAGGCACTCTTGGTTACCATTTGAAACTGAACCAATTACAGTATAATCCTTCCTTTAAGATTTGGTGAAGCTCTCCTTTCATCATGTATTAAATTCTCATACATACAAAGGTCTGTTTCTACCCTATTTTCCTATGTTTATTTCTCACACCAGTACCATACTGACTTAAATTTTAAATATGCTTTAATATTTTTGGTAGTCTCCCTTTTATTCCACATCTTTTAAGTAACATTTATAAATTTAGGCTATATATGAAAGTATATTACAAAAGTTCAAGTTCATTCTTATTTATAAAAATGTCAAAAAAGCAAAAAAGTGTAAAGAAAATGAAAAATAAAAAATGAAATAATTCATAATCTTACTATTCAGATAGAACCACTGTAAAGGTTGTTATGATTTTGGCTTCTTCCTAACATCTCAATTCTCAATTTTCTCTTTCATACTATATACAGGGCATTGTAACTTGCTTTTCTTTCTTTCTTTTTTATTCTTTTCTTTTGAGACAGAGTCTCACTCTGTCGCTTGGGCTAGATAGAGTGCAGTGGCATCATCAAAGCTCACCGTAACCTCAAACTCCTGGGCTCAAGCAATTCTCCTCCCTCAGCCTCCTGAGTAGCTGGGACTACAGGCACGTGCCACCATGCCCAGCTAATTTTTTCTATTTTGGGTAGCGACAAGGTCTCCC
Source organism: Lemur catta (assembly GCF_020740605.2). Lineage (NCBI taxonomy): Eukaryota > Metazoa > Chordata > Mammalia > Primates > Lemuridae > Lemur > Lemur catta. Next base: position 55,003,033 of record NC_059155.1, on the reverse strand, counting down.
TCTTGCTCAGGCTCATCTCAAACTCCTGACCAACCTCAGCCTACCAGAGTGCTAGGATTATAGGTGTGAGCCACTGTGCCCAGCTCAAAAACATGATTTTTAATGACTGCATGTTCATTATGTGGATATATATTAATTTACTTAAACATTCCTATAATTTACTATTTATACTTTTTCTTTCATTATAAATAATACTACAAAGATAGTCACATATTAAATCTTGCCTATATCTGATCATTCATTCCCTTAGGATAGATTCCTATTAGTGGAATCATGAGGTCACAGGTTATGTCCATTTTGAAGGTCCTTAATACATATAGCAAAAGTGTTTTACAGACTAGTTTCCAGACCAGTTTCCAGACCCAATTTATACCCTATTTCCCAGAAGTATGTCAGCATGGATTGTTATTGTTAATATTTGATGATTTAATGGACAAAAATAAGTCCCTCATATTTAAATGTTTCTTTTTCTTTTTTTTTGAGATGGGATCTCACTCTGTTGCTTGGGCTAGAGTGCAGTGGCATCATCACAGCTCAAACTCCTTGTCTCAAGCAATCCTCCTGTCTCAGCCTCTCAAGTAGCTGGGACTACAGGCATGCACCACCATCCCCCACTAATTTTTCTATTTTTTTTGTAGAGATGGAGTCTTACTATGTTGTTCAGGCCGGTCTCAAACTCCTGGCCTGAAGCGATCCTCCCACCTCAGCTTCCCAGAGTGCTAGGATTACAAGCATGACCTATCATACGCCAGGCCTAAATTTGTTTCTTTGCTTGTTAAGGGTGAAGATACATATTTTTCCAAACACTCACTTACTTCTATGACTAGTCTATGTCTATCATAGACACATTAGTTAATTTGTCTGTTCTGTCTATACCTCTTTCTCAGATAATGTAAAGCCATATCTTTATAATACTGACAGCTATTTAGACAAGTGATGGACAGCCCAAGTCAAACCAATCCATGGCTTGCCAATCCACATTTTGAGAACGTGACTAAGAGATGCAGACACCAATCAAACACGTACGGAAAGAGCTATCTACGCAGGCCCATGAGACAGTGGGAAGTGTCTGTTTCTGCCTTTCCAGGACCATTCCCTATGTGTACCACTTTTTTTGTCCTTGCATGACTAGGAGACTACCTATTATATATTTAATATAAGATAACTAGAGTGGCCTCTGTTTCTTTTTTTTTTTTTTTTTGAGACAGAGTGTCACTTTGTTGCCCGGGCTAGAGTGAGTGCCGTGGCATCAGCCTAGCTCACAGCAACCTCAGACTCCTGGGCTTAAGCGATCCTACTGCCTCAGCCTCCCTAGTAGCTGGGACTACAGGCATGAGCCACCATGCCCGGCTAATTTTTTTTTTTTTGTATATATTTTTAGTTGGCCAGATAATTTCTTTCTATTTTTAGTAGAGACGGGGTCTCACTCTTGCTCAGGCTGGTCTCGAACTCCTGACCTCGAGCGATCCACCCGCCTCGGCCTCCCAGAGCTAGGATTACAGGCGTGAGCCACCGCGCCCGGCCAGGCCTCTGTTTCTTATAAGCAAATGGGTCTGAAGAGAATGTCATTTACCCATTTGGAGTTCTGGTAGCTAAGACTTTATGTATTGAGAACATTAACACAGTGTCCTAACTGTTGCAAATATTTCTCCACTTTGTGATTTTTTTTAAATTTTATGTATTTTGGCACAAAAATATAGTCAGTTATTGATCTTCACCTTTTTATTAATAATCTTCACTTTTTTGAGGTAGGGATGTCTTCATTTTTTTTAACACTACTCACTTTTAAAATAAACTTTTTATTTTGAAATAATTTTTTCTAATTTTATTTTATTTGTTTTTGAGACAGGGTCTCACTCTTGCTCAGGCTGGTCTCGAACTCCTGGTCTCAAGCAGTCCTCCCGCTTCAGCCTCCCAAAGTGCTAGAATTACCGGCGTGAGCCACCACGCCTGGCCTACTTAGAATAATTTTAGCATAGACAGAAACTTATCCTAAAAAGCTTTACTGAGGTCTAATTTACATACCATAAAATTCATCCATTATAAATCCATCACAATTCAATAATTTTTAGTAAATTCACAGAGTTGTACAACTATCATTACAATTGAGTTTTTAGAACATTTGCGCTGCTCCCGAAAGATCTCTCATGACCATGGGCAGTCATTTGCCATTCCCACCTAAAGCAATCACTAACCTACTTTTCTATCTCTATAGATTTGTCTGTTCTGGACATTTCATATAAATGGAATAATAAAATACATGGTCTTTTCTGTCTGGCTTCTTTCCTTAGCATAATTTTTGTTTTAATTAAACTTTTTACTTTGATATTATTGTAGACTCACATGCAGTTGTAAGGAAATAAAAGGGAGATCCCTTGAATACTTTACCAAGTTTTCCTAATGGCAATATCTTGCACAACTGTAGTACAATATCACAGCCAGGATACTGACATTGATCCAGTCAAGATATAGAACAGTCCCATCACTACGAGGATCCATCAAGTTACTTTTTTGGGGGGAGGCGGGGAGGAAGGAAAGAAACATTTTATTACTTTGCCAGCAAAGGAGGTGAATGTAGACTCCTGTCTGAAATGCCATCATCCTCCCAATAAGCAGAAATACAGCGTTTTTAATCCAGGGACCTCCACCCAGGACCTCCCTTTACCAGGTCAGAGTTGAGCCATCTCCTTTAACACAAATAACAAAAGACTTACCCTGCCCCTCCCAACCACTGGCCTGAAGCAAGGATGCAGGATTTAGTTCTCAAAAAGGAGTGCGGGATGTGTTAAAGAGACAGAAAATATTTTTGCTGTTTTTTTTTTTTTTCCAGGCCATTCCCTCTGTCACGTATTTCCCACTCTCACTATTTCCCTTCCATATCTATGGGAGAAAGGGTGACTACTCTGTTACTACATATCCCCCCTCCCCTGTCAATTTTACCCTTCCCTATCTACGGGAGGAGGGGTGACGTAGTCATGAGAGCTACTTCCCTCTGAGACATCAAGTTATCTTTTGTAATCACATCTATCTCCTTACCCCACTCCACTCACATTCCTAATCCCTCGCAACCACTAACTTGTTCTCCATTTCCATAATTTTGCTATTTTAACAATGTCATATAAATGGAATCACATAGTATATAATCTTTTAAGATTGGGTATTTTTTTTACTTAGTATAATTCCCACAAGATTCATTCATTTTTTTAATCAATAGTTTGCTGTTTTTTATTGCTGAGTAGAATTCCATGGTACGTACAACAGATGAACCATTCATCCACTGAAAAACATCTGGGTTGTTTCCAGTTTGGCACTATTAAGAATAAAGGTGCTATGAACCTTCATTAACAGGTTTCTGTGGGGACATAAATTTTGATTTCTCTGGTGTAAATGCCCAAGAGTACAATTGCTGGGTTGTATGATAGTTTTTAAAGAAACTGCTAAATTGTTTTCCAAAGTGGCTATACTATTTTACATTCCTATCACTAATGTATGAGTGATCCAGTTTCTCTACATATTCCCTAGCACTGGGTTTTATCACTGTTTCTTATATTTGCCATCCTGAAAGGTGTGTAGTGATAAGTCTTTGTGGTTTTAATTTGCATTTCCCTAATGGCTAATGATTTTCAACATCTTTTCATGCATTTATTTGCTGTTGTATATCCTTTTCAGTAAAATGTCTGTTTATGTCTTTTGCCCATTTTCTAATTGGATTATTGGGGCTTTTTCTTACTGTTGAGTTTTGACAGTTCCTTATATATTTTAGATACTAGTCCTTTGTTGGACATTTGGTTTTCAAACATTTTCTCCCAGTTTGTAGCTTATCTTCTTTACATGGGATTTTCTTTTTCTTTCTTTTTTTTTTTGAGACAGAGTCTCACTTTGTTGCCCGGGCTAGAGTGCCGTGGCGTCAGCCTAGCTCACAGCAACCTCAAACTCCTGGGCTCAAGCAATCCTCCTGCCTCAGCCTCCCGAGTAGCTGGGACCACAGGCATATGTCACCATGCCCGGCTAATTTTTTTCTATATATATTTTTAGTTGTCCAGATCATTTCTTTCTATTTTTTTCAGTAGAGACGGGGTCTCACTCTTGTTCAGGCCGGTCTCGAACTCCTGACCTCCAGCGATCCTCCCGCCTCGGCCTCCCAAAGTGCTAGGATTACAGGAGTGAGCCACTGCGCCCAGCCTTACATGGGGTTTTCAAGGGCAAATATTTTTAATTCTGATGAGGTCCAATTTATCATTTCCTATTTTATGCACTGAGTGTTTGGTGACAAGTCTAAGAACTCTTTGCCAAGCCCTAGATCTTGAAGATTTACTATGATTTTTTCCCCTGAAAAGTTGTATAGTTTTGTGTTTTGAGTTAATTTTCTGTATAAGGTGTGAGGTTTAGGTCAACGTTCATTTTTTTGCCTATAGATGTCCAATTGCTCCAGCACCATTTGTTGAGAAGGCTATCCTTTGTCTAATGAATTGTTTCTGCACCTTTGTCAAAAATCAGTTGAGCATTGGGAGGCTGAGGTGGGTGGATCATTTGAGCTCAGGAGTTCGAGACCAGCCTGAGCAAGAATGAGATCCGACCTCTACTAAAAATAGAAAGAAATTAGCTGGACAACTAAAAATATATAGAAAAAATTAGCCAGGCATGGTGGCGCATGCCTGTAGTCCCAGCTACTTGTGAGGCTGAGGCAAGAGGATCCCTTAAGCCCAGGAGTTTGAGGTTGCTGTGAGCTAGGCTGACGCCATGGCACTCTAGCCCGGGCAACAGAGTGAGACTCTGTCTCAAAAAAACAAACAAATAAACAAACAAAAAAACAGTTGAACATATTTGTGTAGTTCTATTTCTGGGTATTTTATTTTGTTCCACTGATCTATGTGTTTATTCCTTTCCTTAGCAAATATATCACTGTCTCGAATACTTTAGCTACATAGTAAGCCTCAATATTGGATAGAGTGATTCTTCCACTTTTTTTTTAGCTATTGTAAGAGTTTGTGCTTTTTGATATACAATAAGTTCGTCTAAAGCAAAAAGTCTTGCATTAAACCTTTAGATCAATTTGGAGAGAAATGACATCTTTACTATAGTGAATCTTCTAGTCCATAAACTCTCCATTTATTTAGGCCTTTTGGATTTCTTTCATCAACATTTAGCATGATTTTGAGGTTGATTCATGCTCTGGCCTATAAGAGTAGTTTGATTTTATTGTTGAATAATATTCCATTGATGGACATACCACATTATGTTTATCCATTTACCAATTGATAGATATTTGAGTTATTTCCATTTTTTGGCTATTATGATAATGCTTCTGTGAACATTCATGTACAAGTCTTTAACTTGTCTTGCATAGATACCTAGGACTGAAATAAATTGAGTCATATGATACATTTATGTTTAATCTTTTAAGTATATACCAAACTAATCTCTAAAGTAATTATGTCACTTCAAGTTCCCATCATCAGTATGAGAGAATTCCAGTCTTTCCACATCCTTGCCAACATCTGTTATTGTCTTTTTTATTATAATCATTCAAGCTGAGTGAAGTGGTATTTCATTGTGCTTTAAATTTGCATTTCCCTAATGATTACTGAAGTTGAACATTTTTTCATGTTTATGCTCCAACCCTGTATCTTCCTTGGTGAAATGTCTATTCACACCTTTTATTCATTTTTTAATTAGGCTGTTTGTTTTCTTATTATTGATTTGTAAGAGATTTATATATTTCTGGATACAAGTCCTTTATCAGATTTATAATTTGTAAATATTACTCCAGTCTGTGGCTTTTCTTTTTCAGTTTCTTAACGGTGGCTTTTGAAATACAAGAAAGTTTTATATTTTGATCAAATCACATATATATTTTCTAAGAAATCTTTGCCCAGCCCAAAGTTACTGAAAATTTTCTGTTTTCTTCTATAAGTTTTGTAGCTTTAACTATTACCTTTGGTCTATGATTCATTTTGAGTAATTATAGTGTGAAGGAAGGGTCTAAATTCATCACTCAACAATTGTCACTGATCATCATTCTCAATTCAATGACAATGGAGAATGGTCATCAGGGGTACATATGTTTATAATTATATCTTCCTGATGAATTGACCCCTTTATCACTGTAAAATGTTATTTGTCTATAGTAACATTACTTGTCTTAAAGTCTATTTTGTCTCATATTAGTACAACCATTACAATTTTCATATGGTTATTGTCTCATGGTATATATTTTCTCTCTTTTTTTTGAGACAGAGTCTTGCTCTGTCACCCTGCCTAAAGTGCAGTGGTGTCATCATAGTTCACTGCAACCTCAAACTCCTGGGCTCAAGCGATCCTCCTGCCTCAGCCCCCCAAGTAGCTGAGACCACAGGCACACACCACCACGCCTGGCTAATTTTTACTATTTTTTTTAGAGGAGGGGTCTCCATCTTACGATCTTACCCAGGTTGTTCTAGAACTCCTGACCTCAAGCGATCCTCCTACCTTGTCCTCCCAGAGTGCTAGGATTATAGGTGTGGGCCACCATCCCTAGCCCTCATATTATGTTTTTTCTATTCTTTTTATTTCAACCTATTTATGTTTTTGAGTCTAAAGTATATCTCTTGTAGACAGCATAGTCATGCTTTTTATCCAGTTTAGCAATCTCTTCCTTTTGACTGGAGTTTTCAATCCATTTATATTTGATGTGATTTTGAATATGGTTAGATTTAAAGGTCTCATACCTTTTTTGCTTGTTCCTCTTTTATTGTCTTCTTTTGTATTCAACAGATATTCTCTAGTGTAGTATTTTAATTCTTATGTTGGTTTTTTACTATATTTTAGTTATTTTCATAGTGGTTGCTCTGTGGATCATAATATACATTTTATCACACACTCCAAATTAATACTAATTTCAGTATATTTAAGTATGTAGAAACTTTGCTCCAATATAGTTCTCTTTATTCCTTCCATTGTGCTATTATTGTCACTTATAGCATACCTTTATTGTAAAACTAACATGCAATTTTATAATTATTGATTAATGCAGTGGTCTTTTAAATCACTTAAGTGAATAAATGAGAAAAAATATATTTATACTACTTCATATATATCTATGTAATTATCTTTATAGGTAGTCATTATTCTTTTGGTGTCATTTCCTTTCAGTTTGAAGGACATCAGTTAATACTTAAGGTGAACTGATAGCATTAAATTGTCTTAGTCTTTGGGTTATCTGGAAATCTATTTCACTTTTTTATAACTTTATTGAAATAAAATTAACATGCTATACAATTTATCTATTAAAAGTGTACAATTCAACATTTTTTAGTATATTCATGGGGTTGTATAACCATCACCACTATCTAATTCCACAACATTTAAATTACCTCCAAAGGAAATCCCCTATCCATTAGCAATCATTCTACATTTGCTCCTCCCCTAGGCCCCTAGCTACCAGTAATCACTATATCTACAGATTTCCTATTCTGAACAGTTCATATAAATAGAATCATATACCATATGGCCTTTTGTGACTAGTGCCTTTCACTTAACCTAATGTTGTCAAGGTTCATCCATGCTGTAGCATGAATCACTAGTGAACTCCTGTTTATAACTGAAGATATTCTGTTGTATAGTCTGGGCATCGTGGCTCATCCCTGTAATCCTAGCACTTTGGGAGGCTGAGGTAGGAGGATTGCTTGAGGCCAGGAGTTGGAGACCAGCCTGGGTAATATACCTAGACCCTGTTTCTACAAAAAAATTTCTATTGTATGGATATACAATATTTTGTTTACCCATTCACCAGTTGATGGACACTAAGTTTGTTTCCACTTTTTTGACTATTATCAATAATTTTATATTAACATTTACGAACATATTTTTTGTGTGGGCATGTGTCATTTTATGTTCCCACCAGCAATGTATGAGGGTTCCAATTTCTCCATATCCCCTTCAATACTGATTTGCATTTCCCTAATGACTAATGACATTGATCATCTTTTCATTTGCCTGTTGGACATTTGCATATCTTCTCTGGAGAAATGTGTATTCAAATCTTTTGCCCATTTAAAAAATTGACTTAATGTTTGTCTTTTATTGCTTGAGTTGTAAGGATACTTTATATATTCTGGATACTTAGCTCTTAACAGATATATGATGCAAAAATATTTTCTCCCATTCTGTGGGTTGTGTTTTCACTTTATTTGTGGCATTGTTTCTGGCATACAAACTTTAAATTTTGTTCTACTCTAACCTATTTTTCTTTTTGTCAACTTAAGCTTCTGGCATCATATTGAAGAAATCATTGCCTAATCTGATGGCACACGAGTTATACCTGTTGTCTTCTAAGAGTTTTATATGTTTAGCTCTTATATTTATATCTGATATATTTTGAGTTCATTTTTGTATATGGAATGAGGTAGAGGTTTAACTTCATTCTTTTACATGTGGATATCCAGTTGTCCCAGAACCATTTGTTGTAAAGCCTATCTTTCGTCCATTGAATTGTCTTGGTACCCTTGCCAAAACTCAATTGACCATAAATGGCAGTTTATTTCTGGACACTCAAATATATTCCATTAATTTATACCTGTATCCTTATTCCAGTACCCCATGGTCTTGATTACTGTAGCTTTGTAGTAAATTTTGAAACTGTACAGTGTGAATCTGTAACTTTTTTCTTTTTTCAACATTATTTTGGCTATTTTAGGTCTGTATTAGTCCATTTCCTATTACTTAGAATACCTGAAAACTGGGTAATTTATAAAGAAAAGGGGCCGGGCGCAGTGGCTCATGCCTGTAATCCTAGCACTCTGGGAGGCCGAGGCGGGCAGATTGTTTGAGCTCAGGAGTTCGAGACCAGCCTGAGCAAGAGCGAGACCCCCGTCTCTACTAAAAATAGAAAGAAATTATCTGGCCAACTAAAAATATATATAGAAAAAATTAGCCGGGCATGGTGGTGCATGCCTGTAGTCCTAGCTACTCGGGAGGCTGAGGCAGTAGGATTGCTTAAGCCCAGGAGTTTGAGGTTGCTGTGAGCTAGGCTGATGCCACGGCACTCACTCTAGCTGGGTAACAGAGCGAGACTCTGTCTCAAAAAAAAAAAAAAGAAAGAAAAGGAACTTATTTCTTACAGTTATGGAGGCTGAGAAGTCCAAGGTTGAGGGGCTGCATCTGGTGAGAGCCTTCTTGCTGGTTACATGGTGATTGTGCTCACATACCATCTCAGGTCTCTCTTCTTCTTATAAAGCCACTAGTTCCCCTCCCATAACTCATTAATTCATTAACCCATTAATCCATGAATGGATTAATCCATTCATTAGGGCAGAACCCTCATGATCCAAGCACCTCTTAGGGGCCTCACCTGCCAATACTGCCACACCGGGAATTAAGTTTCAATATGAGTTTTAGAGGGGACATTGAAACTACAGCAAGGTTCCTTACATTTACACATTAATTTTAGCATCAGTTTGTTAATTTCTACAAAGACAACAGCTGGGATTTTAGATTCCATTGCATATATAGATCAATTTAGGGAGTACTGCCATCTTAATAATATTTTACCTTATTCATGAACATGGGGTGCCTTCTATTTATTTAAATTCTATAATTTCTTTCAACAGTGTTTCGTATTTTCAGTGTACAAGTCTTGTACTTCTTTTGTTAAATTATACCTAAGTATTTCATTTAGATGTTATCATAAAAGGATTGTTTTCTTAATTTTATTTTTGAAATAATAATCACTAGTGTACTAAAATACAATTGATATTTGTAGTTGATCTTATATCCTGTGATCTGCAGAGCATGCCTGGCTGTAGAGTGGCCTAAGGTGCCATCATTGAAGTCCTTCATGATGATGGCTTTGTCTCCGGGCTAGCATTTGGCCAGGACCAGCTCCGCCTTCCCAGATTTCATGAACTTGCCCATTTTGACAATAACCACCAGGGCCTATATCAGAAAAGTTCCTTTTTCTTTTCTTTTTTTTAATTTAAGGGGTAGAGGGTTGTGAGGAGGAGTATTCAGTTGCCTTGTTTTGTTGTTCTTTTTTGTTGTTCTTGTTGAGACAGACTCTCATTCTGATGCCCTGGGTAGAGTACAGTGGCATCATTGCAGCCCATTACAATCTCTAACTCATGGGCTCTAAGTGATCCTTCTGCCTCAGCCTCCCGAGTAGCTGGGACTACAGGCGCATGCCTCAATGGCTGGCTGGTATTTTTTCTTTCTTTCTTTTTGGTAGGGACAGGCGTCTCATTCTTGCTCAGGTTAGTCGTGAACTCCTGAGCTCAAACGATCCTCCTGCCTCTGCCTGCCACAGTGCTAGGATTACAGGCGTGAACCACCTCAACAGCCAAGCTCCTTTTTCTTGACTTATCATGCTGGTTAGAACTTCTACTACAATGTTGAAAAGAAGGGGTAAGTGTGAATATCCTTGCCTTGTTCCCATTATTGAGGGAAAAGTCTTTTACCACTATGTAGGATGTTTTTATATGTTGCTTTATTTAGTTTGCTACTATTTTGTTGAGTTTTACATCTACATTCATAAGACTATTGTTCTATAATTTTCTTATCTTGCAATGTCTTTGTCTAGTTTTGATCTCAAGGTAATATTTGCCTCATAGAATAAGTTGGGAAGTGTTCCTTTCTCTTATTTTTTAAAACAATATGTGAAAGATTGGCTTTAATTCTTCATTAAATGTTTGGTAGACTTAATCAGCAAAGCCATCTGGGCCTGGGCTTTACTTTTTGGGAATTTTTAAATTATGAATTTGAGCCCTTTACTTGTTATATGTCCTCTCAGATTTTCTATTAATCTTTCTTCTTGAGTTAGTGTTGAAAATCTGTAACATTCTAGGAATTGGTCAATTTCATCTATGTTATCTAATTTGTTGGCATATAATTGTTCATAGTATTCCTTTATACTCTTGGTTATTTCTCTAAAGTCAATAGTAATGCCTCCTTTTTCATTCCTGATATTAGTAATTTGAGTCTTTTCTCTTTTTTCCTTGGTCACTCTAGCTAAATAAAGGCTTATCAATTTTTTGGATTTAAAAAAAAATTTTGGTTTTGTTTAATTTTATCTATTCTCTATTATTTATTTCATTTATATCCAATATACTCTTTATTATTTCCTTCATTTAGATTTCTTTGGGTTTAATTTAGTCTTCTTTTTTCTAGTTTCTTAAGGTAGAAGATTAGGTTACTGATTTGAGATCTTTCTTCTTTTATAAGTGATCATAAATTTCTCTCTTAGTATTGCTTTAGCTACATCTCATAAATTTTATGTTGTTTTAATTCAAGGTATTTTCTAATTTCCCTTGTGATTTCTCCTTTGACCCATTAGTTATATACGAGTGTTCTGTTTAATTTTTGTATATTTGTGAATTTTCCAAATTTCCTTTGGTTAATGATTTCTAATTTCATTTCATTGTTGTAAGAGGTGATATTTCATGATTTTAATACTTTTAAATTCAGTAAGTCTTGCTTTATGGCCTAACATATGGTCTATCATGCAGAATGTTTCATATGCACTTGAAAAGAATACATTCTGCTGCTGTTAGGAGTATTCTATACATGTCTGCTAGATCTAGTTGGTTTATAGTATAGCTCAGGTCTTTTATTTTCTTGTTGATCTTCTACATATTTGTTCTATCCATTTTTGAAAGCGGGGTATTGAAATCTCCAATTATCATTGTTGAATTATCTATTTCTCCTTTCATTTCTGTCAGTTTTCATTTCATCTATTTTGGGGCCCTGTTAAGTACATATATTTATAATTGTTATCCTCCTGATAAATTTTGTCGTTATAAGATATTCCTTTTAGTTTCTAATAACATTTTTATTGTCTTACTGTTTATTTTGTCTGATATTACTATTGTTATCCAGCTCTCTTATGGTTGTTTGTATGTATATCTTTTTATACGTAATCTTTGTGAGTCACTGCTCTTTGAGTCTGTTTCCTCATTTGTGAGTGGAGATAAATGATACCTACTTTTCAGCATGTTATGAAGATCGAAAGCATCGCACACAAAGGGCTGACTTAGCACCCTGCCAGGTACATATATGTACTATTATAGTAGCTCTTGTTGATGATTTTATAAACAATGGGTTACTGATTTATATAGGGCAATTTCACCCTACACTAAATGACTCCAAATATTGCCTCTTTTTTTTTGAGTCTTTTAAAAAAGCAATCTTTTGGCCGGGTGCAGTAGCTCACACCTGTAATCCCAGAACATTAGGGAGGGCAAGGCGGGAGGATCACTTGAGGCCAGGAGTTCAAGACTAGCCTGGGCAACATAGCCAGACTCCATCTCTAAAAAAAAAAAATTACTCAGCTGTGATGGTGTTTGCCTATAGTCCAAGCTACCAGGGAGGCTGAGGCAGGAGGATGGCTTGAGCCCAGGAGTTTAAGGCTGCAGTGAGCTGTGATTGAACCACTGCACTCCAGCCTGGATGAACGTGAGACCTTGTCTCTAAAATAAATATAAATAAATAAATAAATTTAAAAAGAAGTAATCCTTCATAAGATATTTGGATACCAGAAAAAGAAAGTAGTCTTTCTTTTTTTTTCTTTTTTTTTTTGAGACAGAGTTTCGCTCTGTTGCCCGGGCTAGAGTGAGTGCCGTGGCGTCAGCCTAGCTCACAGCAACCTCAAACTCCTGGGCTTAAGCGATCCTACTGCCTCAGCCTCCTGAGTAGCTGGGACTACAGGCATGCACCACCATGCCTGGCTAATTTTTTGTACATATATTTTTAGTTGTCCAGATAATTTCTCTCTATTTTTAGTAGAGACGGGGGTCTCACTGTTGCCCAGGCTGGTCTCTGAACTCCTGACCTCTAGTGATCCACCCGCCTCGGCCTCCCAGAGTGCTAGGATTAAAGGCGTGAGCCACCGCGCCCGGCCGAAAGAAGTCTTTCTATCCTTTCCCCTGTATTCAGGCAGTAGGTTAGTTATCACTTATCACTGCTGTCAGTGGGGCTAGTTCTAAGAGTAGCTCCTACTCCCTGTCTTACTTCCCTTACAATTTACTGCTTCTGATCTGTTGTACACTAGAAAACCAGATGGCCAAACTGTCAGAAATGTGTCTAAATTATGAATAAATACACCAGGCATGGTAGCTCAGGCCTGTAATCCTAGCACTTTGGGAGGCTGAGGCAGGAGGATTGCTTGAGGCCAGGAGTTTGAGACCAGGCTGGGCAACATAATGAGACCCCCATCTCTACAAAATAATAAAAAAAAATTTAAACAACAAAAAATTAATAATAAGTAGGTAGAGCAGGAGGCTAAGAGATTCTCTTTGGGGAAATATATAGAACCTATTAGACTATTAGAGCATAGTCTTTGTGATAGTTATTACAACAGCTGTTCATAAGCCATTTTCAGTGACTTTTTTTTTAAATTTCAGCTTATTATGGGGGTACAAAAGTTCAGGTTATATATATTGCCATGTACCGTCCATCCCCCCGAGTCAGAGCTTCAAGCGTATGCATTCCCTCAGACAGTGTGCACTGCACTCATCATGTAGTTATACCCCCATCCCCTCCCCCCACCCCCGTCTCCCTTAGTCAGCACATTCAAGCGTGACCATTACCCAGAGCACCAAATAAATGTGAAAATGAGCAATTACTATATATTTTAGAAAGAAGATAAACAAAATATGCAATTCCAGAGTTAATGTGGGACAATGTAGAGCTGTAGCCCAGGAACATGTCAGGAAGTAGGAAGAATAAATCCTTTTACCTATAATTAGTAGAAGAAATTGAGGAGTTTAGACTTCTAGTACTTAATAGGCTAAAAAAGTTCAATGTTCCTACCCAGTATTTACTTGATATTGCTGGGCAATGAAGTATTTAATTCTAGATTTCCAACCAGATTTTATACTATGTAACTTTTGAACAATTATTATTATTGGGAAAACTTCATAAGTCACTGATTTTAATGTCAAGTATTTAGAGAATTAACATATATTGAGCATCTATTATGTGGTAGGGCCTGTGCATGCATTTTTCAATGTTCAAACAGCTCTGAGAAGAATTATTATACCCATTTATAGTGAGAAAACAGATGCTCAGAAAAGCTAAAGTGATTTATCCAAGCTGAAAAATGCCAGAACCAAAATTCAAACTAAGGTCTTCCCAGTTTCAAAGCTTAGTGCTTGGCTGGGGGCAGCTCATGCCTGTAGTCCTAGCCCTCTCAGAGGCCGAGGCGGGTGGATTGCTGGAGCTCAGGAGTTTGAGACCAGCCTGAGGAACAGTGAGACCCCATGTCTACTAAAAAATAGAAAAATTAGCTGGGCATGGTGGTGCGCACCTGTAGTCCCAGCTACTCAGGAGGCTGAGGCAGGAGGATCGCTTGAGCCCAGGAGTTTGAGGTTGCTGTGAGCTAGGCTGACGCCATGGTACTCTAGCCGGGGCAAAACAAACAAACAAATAAAAACACCTTAGTGCTCTATAACTCTCTGGTGACTCGCAGGGCCTGACCTCCCCTTTAAACATCAGCAAATAAACAATGAGAAAGTATAATAGAAACAAGTATCATCCATAATCACAACAATATATATCAAATGCCTAGTATTTAATTTTAAATGCAGGAGACCTGTATACAAAACAATTAACTCTACTAAGACATAAAGGAAGACTTGAGCAAATGGGAAAGGTAAATTATTATCTTTGGATGGGGAGACTGAACATTATAAAGATGTCAATGTTCCCCAAATTAATCTATAAACTTAATTCAATGACAAAAATAATCCCAACAAGATTTTGTAGACTGATTCCAAATTATATATGGAAGAATAAAGATTCATAAGGTACAGAAATAGCTAGTACAATTCTAAAAGAAGAAAAGCAAAGAGCAAAGATTTTCTCCACCTGATATTAAGGCAAATTGTAAACCATTAATAATTGAAATGATGTGATATTGATGATGGATCAAATAGGCAATGGAACAAAATAGAATCCAGGAATGAACTCATGTATATATAGGAAGTTGATACATAGGAAAGGTGGTAATACAAATCAGTGAGGAAAGAAGAGATCATGTAATAAATGGAGCTGGGAAAGTGGCTTAGCATGTATAGAAAAGAAAGTTATATCCTTTCTCACACCATGTAAAAAATAAATACCCACTATATTAAAGACCTGAAATGGAAGACAACCCTATAAAACCATAAGAAAATGTAGAAAAATATCTTTATGACCCAGGAGTAAGGGATAATTTATTTTAAAAGACATCAAAGCATACACCATAAAGGTATTTAAGGGTTGGACAAAACCAAAATAAATACCTCTTTTTGAAGGGAGAAGTATGCTGATATCTACAATTTCCTCAGAAAAGCATTAAAAAGAATGAATAGATGACTAGAGATGAATACACAGTTGGTTATATAGAATAAGGCAAGTATAGCAAAATATTAATTGCAGAATCTTGGTGGTGGTTATATGAATGTTCACTGTACTAGCCTTCTAATTCTTCTGTATATGTGAAATTATAATAATAAAAGGTTGGTAAAAATGAAATACTTCTGTTCAACAAAGGATACTGTACATAAAGTTTAAACAAATTGTGGCTAACTGGAAAAGATATTTGATACACAGACACATGCACATACATACAAATATAAAAAAGATATCTCTTATATATGTGTCTTGTGTATACACACACATGTGATAAGAAACTTCTGTAATTAGCAAGAAAAAGACAAGTAACATAATAGCCAATTTGAAAGATAAATAAGCACTTCAGAGAATGAGAAAACTCAAATGGCTAATAAGCATAAAAACAGAAGACTAACCTCATCTGTAAGCAAATAAGTGCAAATTAAAACACACTACTTGAAATCCACTGGATTGGTAAAAATTAAGAAGTTGTATAATATTAGCACTGGCAATAATATGAACGAATAGAAACACTTATGCATTGTTCATAGAAATATAAATTAGTACAGCTATAACCTAGAGCAATTTGGCAATATCTAGTGAAAAATCTACACGCATATTTTACAGGATCCAGGAATTCTACTCCTGGGCTTCAGATAAACTGACAAAGGAACACAGAGAGACAGAAACATCTATGAAGATATTCCCTACAGCACTGTTTGTAATATCAAAGTACTGGAAATAACTATCCATCAATCAATAAATAAAATACTGTGATATTAGTATTTGACGAAACATAATCTAGCAGTCAAAAGGAATGAACCATATATCAATATTGATAGATCTCAAAAATAACATTGAGTGAAAAAAAGTAAGAAACAAAGTGAGGTATACAGCACAATACCTTTCATGTCAAAAAAGGAAAAAATATCTACACATACAAAAAATAGTAGAGACTGTGCATGGGTGCACATGTCTAAATAAATACATGGAAGATGGCCTGGAAGGATACACATCAAATACCTAAGAGTGGATGACTATGGGTGGAAAGAAGGGAACTGGATCAGGAATGAGGAGTGAAGTAGACAAAAACTAAAGTAAAACCAAACATAAAAGATCAAAACTGAGGAAACTATCCTAACAATCATTTTCAGTGTTTCTGAAGTCTCAAATGAACATAAAACAAAAGTATTCCCACCCTGAAATACCATAAAAACACTTGCTTAAAGGAAATGTCAAAAAAGTAAAAGAGAAAAGAACTGGCTGCCTCTCTGTCTCATGGCTTACCGGAGTACACAGCACATGAGCAGCAGATGGGTGGGGACATTGGCTGGATTGAGCATACTGGGTGTGTCTGACTTCATACAGGCCAGGAAGGCCCGCATCCTTCTGTTCTTGTCCTCAACTGCTTTGCCGAGCCAGAGCTTCTTGAGGTTTGGGCAAGTCCATTCTCGAAATGTCAGTGCAGACACCAGCTCAGGGGTTTGAGGTGACTTCCCTTTATAGGCAGACCACTCTTTAAGGATCACTGAAGGAACTAGAAAACAGAAATTGAGGGAAAATAGGTTCTAGAGCATTTCTACAGCCAGTCACAATTTTCAAGATCCATCGCATTTCAACAACTGTTAATTTTTTGTTACTATAATTTTTATTATTAGCAGCAGTAACAGCAGGAATAGTAAGCATTTATTAGGTGCTTGATGTGTTAAGTACTTTACATATATTAACTCATTTAATTCTCATAAAAATCTTGAGAGAGAACTATTATGACTACATTATCACAAAACAGTGGTCATTTTGTAGATAAAGAAATCAAGGAAACCAATGTCACACAGTTTTTAATTACTTTGAAACTTATTTCTTAAGTTGATGTTCCAGGCTAGGCAAGGAAAGAAGTCCAACGAAAAATTATTTGACTATCTGGCTTCATAATAGACAATAGGACACTCCAAAAGACTTTAAGAAATTTCAGAAAATTCTCAAAAAACCAACATCTTTTAGATTTACAAAGGTGTAGCATACCAAGAAAACATGGCTTCTATACACTTCTAATACATCTCAGCCTCCTAAGCTATGGCCTCTTTTATTTGAGACATCTAGCATCTACTCAATCACCCAAGCTAGAGACTTGAGAGTCATCCTAGAGTCCTCTCTCCCCTCCACCTCCTACACAGCTGGATATCACCGACACCCTGCTGATTCTACCTCCTTATCATCCCTTCTATCTGTTCCCTTTTCTCCAGCACAACAAATACTCTAGTGGCTCAAATATCATCTTTCACCTGACAAGAGTCTCCAGACTATTTGTTCCTACTTTCATCTCGTTTGGTCTGCCTTAGACCCATGCTCCACAACCACTAGAATATTGTTTTTCTTTAAAAACTTTTTAGTTTGAAATAATTATAAATTCATAGGGAGTTGCAAAGATAGTAGAGAGAGGTCCTATGTACACTTCACCCAATTTCTCCAATGGTTATACCTTATTAATGCCAGGAAATTGATATTGTTACAATGTGTGTATATAGTTCTATGTTGTGTAGGTTCATGTAACTAGCACTGCAATGAAGATACAGAACTAATCCATAACCACAAAGATTTCCACTGTGCCAAGCCTTTACCGTCACACCCAATGCCTTCCAGCACCATCCCTAACTCATGCAAACTACCATGAAAATCTGTTCTCCATCTCTACAGTTTTGTCATTTTTGAGAATGTTATATAAATAGAATGATACAGTATGCTACCTTTTGAGATTGGTGTTTTCATTTAGCATAATGCCCTTGAGATCCATCCATGTTGTTGCATGTATCAATAGTTCATTATCCTCTTGCTGAGTAGTATTGCATGGTATGGATATACCACAGTTTAACCATTCACCCATTGAAAGATATCTAGGTTGTTTTGAGCTATTAAGAATAAAGCTGCACTGTGGGCCGGGCGTGGAGGCTCACGCCTATAATCCTAGCACTCTGGGAGGCCGAGGCGGGCGGATTGTTTAAGCTCAGGAGTTCGAGACCAGCCTGACCAAGAGCGAGACCCTCATCTCTACTAAAAATAGAAAGAAATTATCTGGCCAACTAAAAATATATATAGAAAAATTTAGCCAGGCATGGTCGCACATGCCTTGTAGTCCCAGCTACTCAGGAGGCTGAGGCAGGAGGATCGCTTGAGCCCAGGAGTTTGAGGTTGTTGTGAGCTAGGCTGACGCCACGGCACTCACTCTAGCCCAGGCAACAGAGTGAGACTCTGTCTCAAAAAAAAAAAAAAAAAAAAAAAAAAAGCTGCACTGTGAACAACTTCCTGCATGAAAATAAGTCTTCATTTCTCTAGTATAAATGCCCACGAATATAACTGTTGACCTATAAGCTGAGTCTACTTTTAGTTTACTTTAGGTTTTTTTTTTTTTTTTTTTGAGACAGGTCTTGCTCTATTGCCTGGGCATGAGGGTAGTGGAGTCATCCTAACTCACTGCACTTCAAACTCCTGGGCTCAGATGATCCTCTGCCTCAGTTTCCAGAGTAGCTGAGGCTATAGGCACACACTGCAACACCCAGATAATTTTTCTTGTTTTTTGTAGGTACGGGGTCTTGCTATGTTGCTCAGGCTGGTCTCCAACTCCTGACCTCAAGCAATCCTCCCACCTCGGCCTCCCAAAGTGCTAGGATTACAGGCGTGAGCCACTGTACCTGGCCAGTCGATTTTTAGTTTTGAAAAAAAATTACAAATTCTCTTCCAGACTGGCAGCACCATTTTTGCAATGTTCAGTTTTGAGAGTTCTTTACATATTTTAGATATTAGTATAGATATGTGGTAAGTGTTCACCTATGGATGTCCAGTTGATCCAGAATCATTTTTGAAAACTACTGTCCTTCCTCCAATGAAGTGCTTTTGCAGCTTTGTCAAAAATCAGCTGGCTGTTCTTATGTGGGACTATTTCCGAATGCCCTATTGTGTTCCATTCCTACCAGCAACTTATAAGTGATCCAGTTTCCCTTCATCCTCTCTGGTATGTAGTGTTATCACTATTATACATCTTAGCCATTTTGATAGGTATATAGTGATACTTCATTGAGGTTTTAATTTGCATTTCTCTAATGGCTAATGATGTTGAACATCTTTTCATGTCTTTATTTGCCATATGTGTATCTTCTTCAGTGAAATGTCTGTGTCTTTTGTCAATTTTCATTTGGATTGTTTTTGTAATGTTCAGTTTTGAGAGTTCTTTATATATTGTAGATAGTAACACAGATATGTAGTATTTGTTCACCTATGGATGTCCAGTTGATCCTGCACCATTTTTGAAAAATATTACCTATCCTTCCTCCAATGAAGTGTTTTTGCAGCTTTGTCAAAAATCAGTTGGCTGTTCTTGTGTGGGACTATTTCTGGATGCTCTATTGTGCTCCATTGATCTATGTGTTGATGCTTCTGCCAATATCACACAGTCTTAATTATTTTAGCTACATAATAAGTCTTTTTTTTTTTTGAGACAGAGTCTCACTCTCTTGCCCAGACTAGAGTGCCGTGGCATCAGCCTAGCTCACAGCAACCTCAAACTCCTGGGCTCAAGCGATTCTTCTGCCTCAGCCTCTCCAGTAGCTGGGACTACAGGCATGTGCCACCATGCCCAGCTAATTTTTTCTATATATATTTTTAGTTGTACAGCTAATTTCTTTCTATTTTTAGTAGAGACAGGATCTTGCTCTTGCTCAGGCTAGTCTCGAACTCCTGACCTCGAGCGATCCTCCCGCCTCGGCCTCCCAGAGTGCTAGGATTACAGGAGTGAGCCACCGCGCGCAGCCTATTTTAGCTACATAATAAGTCTTGCAGTTAGGTTCAGCAATTGCTCCCAATTTATTCTTCGTTTTCCAAATAGTTTTAGCTAGTCTAATTCCTTTATCTTTCCTATATACATTAGAATAATCTTGTCTATATCTACAAAGAATCTTGCTGGGATTTGGATAGGAATTACATTAAACCTGTATATCAATTTAGGGAGAACTGACATTTTTACTATGCTGAGTCTTCTAATTCATGAACATCTATGTCTCTCCATTTATTTAGGTCGTCTTTGATTTCTTTCATCAGCATTTTATAATTTTCAGCATACAGATCTTGAACACACCTTTTGTTAAATTTATAACTAATTTTCTTTGAAGGGACTGTAAATGGTATTGTATTTTAAAAATTCAGTTCCACATATTCATTGTTAGTATACAGAAATACAATCAATTTTTATGTTTTTATTGTGTATCCTGGAACCTTAATAAACTCATTTATTAGTTCCAGGAGTTTTGTTGTAGATTCCTTGTGATTCTCTACATAGATTATAAGTCATCTGCAATTATGGATAGATTTATTTCTTCCTTTTTGATCTGCATGCCTTCTATTTCATTTTCTTATCTTATTATTCTAAAACTTTTAGTACTATGTTAAGAGAACTGGAAAGAGCTGACATCCTAGCCGTGTTTCTGATTTTTGAAGAAAAACATTCAGTCTTTCACCATTAAGTATAGCTGACCCTTGAACACCTTGGGTTTAAACCGTGTGCGTCCACTTACATGTGGATTTTTTCCAACCAAACGCAGATCAGAAACAGTATTCACAGGAAACACAGTATTCAATGTGAAACCCACACACACACACACACACATATATATATATATATATATATATATATATATATACACATGTAGGGCCAACTTCTTGTATACGCGAGTTATGTAGGGCCAACTGGTATATATGGATTTCAGTATTTGTGAGGGTCCTGGAACCAATCCCACACATACACTGAGGGACAACTATATGTTAGCCATAGGTTCTTTGTAGATGTTCTTTATCAAGTTGAGGAAGTTCCCATCTATTCCTAGTATTCTAAGACTTTTTATCATGAAAGAATGTTGAATTTTGATAAATGCTTTTTCTGTATCCATTGATATGATCATATGATTTTTCTTCCTTAGCCTTTTTATATGGTGGATTACGTTTATTGATTTTTCAAATACTGAACCAGCCTTGCAACCATAGAATAAACCCTACTTGGCCTTGGCCATGGTGTATAATTCTTTTTATATATTGCTGAATTCTACTAGCTAATATTTGGTTAAGAATTTTTGCATCTATATTGTATTAGTCAATTTGGGCTGCTATAACAAAGTACCATAGACTGGGAGGTTTATAAACAACAGACACTGGTTTCTCAGTTTTAGAGGCTGGGAAATCCAAGATCAAGGTGCTGGCAGAGAAGTCCAGTTAGGGCCTGCTTCCTGGTTTGCAGATGGTTGTCTTCTCATTGTATCCTCATATGGTGGAAAACAGAGAAAGCTCTCGGGGTCCATTTCATATTGGCAGTAATCCCATTCATGAAGACTCCACCCTCATGACCTAATTACCTCCCAAAGGCCCCACCTCCTAATTCCATCACATTGGGGGGGTAGTATTTCAACATATGAATTTGAGGGGGACATATGGATTCAGTCCATAACATATATTGATAGAGGATACTGGTCTGAAATGTTCTTTTTATGTAATACTGTTTTTATCTGGTTTTATTATCAGCGCAATAGTATCATAGCTTCATATTATAGAATGAGAAAGTGTTCTCTACTCTTCTATTTTCTGGAAAAGATTGTGTAGAATTGTAATTCTTTGTTAAATATTTGGTAAAATCCTCCAGTGAAACCATCTGAACCAGATTTTTTTTTGGAAAGTTCTTAATTAAATTTCATTAATATTTATAGGCCTATTATTATCTACTTCATGCTGGATGAGATGGTAATTTCTATATTTTGAGAAATTGGTCTATTTCATTTAAGTTGTCAAATTTATGTGTGTAGAATTATTTATATTATTTCCATATAATTCTCTGAATGTCTGTAGGTCCGGTGATGATATATATGTAGGGCCAACTTCTTGTATACGCGAGTTATGCAGGGCCAACTGGTATATATGGATTTCAGTATTTGTGAGGGTCCTGGTTCATTCTCCCATTCATTGAAATTTGGGTCTTCTGTCTTTTTCTTTGTAGTCTTGCTATAAGTTTGTCAATTGTATTGTTCTTTTCAAAGAATAAGGTTTTTGTTTAATTGATTTTCTTTACTGTTTTTCTGTTTTCAATTTCATTCATTTCTGCTCTTATATTTATCATTTCCTCCCTTTGGTTTGGTTTGAATTTAGTTTACTCCTCCTCCTCTTGTTTGTTGAGCTGAAAGTTTAGACTATTATTATTTTTTTTTTTTGAGACCGAGTCTCATTCTATTGCCCAGGCTAGAGTGCTGTGGCGTCAGCCTAGCTCACAGCAACCTCAAACTCCTGGGCTCAAGCGATCCTACTGCCTCAGCCTCCCGAGTAGCTGGGACTACAGGCATGTGCCACCATGCCCGGCTAATTTTTTCTATATATATTTTTAGTTGTCCGGTTAATTTCTTTCTATTTTTAGTAGAGACGGGGTCTTGCTCTTGCTCAGGTTGGTCTCGAACTCCTGAACTCAAACAATCCACCCACCTCGGCCTCCCAGAGTGCTAGAATTACAGGCGTGAGCCACCACGCCCGGCCTGAAAGTTTAGATTATTGATTAGAGACTTCTTTTCTACTGTGAGCATTTAGTACTATAAACTTTTCTCTCAGCAATGATTTACCTCCATCCCACAAATTTTAATATCTTTCTATTTTCACTTAGTTCAATATATTTCTTTCTTTCCCTTGAGACTTCATCCTGGACCCATGATTTATATAGATATGCTTTGCTATTTTCCAAGTATTTCTAGATTTTCTTGTTATCTTTCTGTTATTGATTTCTAGTTTGATTCCATAGTGGAATGAAAGTATACCCTGTATGATTCAAATTCTTTAAATATTTTAAAGTTTTTCATTGAGATGGGGTCTTGGTCATTGCCCAGATTGGTCTCAAACTCCTGGGCTCAAGTGACTCTCCCTATTCAGCGCCCTGAGTAGCTAAGATTACAGGCACACAGCAACCACCACAGCTGACCCAATTCTTTTAAATTTACTGAGGTTTGTTTTATGGCCAAGGATATGATCTATCATAGTATATGCTCTGTGAATGCATGAAAATAATATGTATTGTGCTGTTCTATAAGCATCAATTTGATCCTGTTCACTGGTGGTGTTGAGTTCCTCTATATCCTTACCTTCTCTCTAGTTGTTTTACTCATTATTAATAAGGAGGTTGAAGTCTCTAACTATAATTTTGAGTTTGTCTATTCATCCTTTCAGTTCTATTAGTTATTGCATCACATATTTTGTGGCTCTGTTATTTGGTGATACATATTTAGGATTGCTATATCTTTTTGGTGGATTCACCTTTTTATCACCTGTATAATGTCCTTCTCTGTCCCTGGCAATTTTCCTTGCTCAGAAGTGCAGCTTTCTTTTCTTTCTTTTCTTTTTTTTTTTTTTTTGAGACAGAGTCTCACTCTGTTGCCCGGGCTAGAGTGCCATGGCGTCAGCCTAGCTCACAGCAACCTCAGACTCCTGGGCTTAAGTGATCCTCCTGCCTCAGCCTCCCGAGTAGCTGGGACTACAGGCATGCGCCACCATGCCCGGCTAACTTTTTCTATATATATTTTTAGTTGGCCAGATAATTTATTTCTATATTTAGTAGAGACGAGGTCTCGCTCTTGCTCAGGCTGGTCTTAAACTCCTGACCTTGAGCAATCCGCCCGCCTCGGCCTCCCAGAGTGCTAGGATTACAGTGCAGCTTTCTTTTGATTAATGTTTGCATGGTATATCATCCTCCATCCTCTTACTTTCAACTTACCTATATCCTTCATATTTGAAGTAAGTTTTTGTAGACAGCACATTGATGGCTTATGTTTTTATCTAGTCTGCCAATCGCTACATTTTAATTTGATATAGTCATACCTCTTACATTTATGCAATTATTGATATGTTATGAATTAAGTCTGTCATTTTATTTTTGTTTCTGTTAGTTCTCTCTGCTTTTCATTACTCTGCTTTCTAGTTCTTTCCTTCCTATGATTACTTGAATTCATTTTTCCTTTTTTTTTTTTTGAGGTAGTTTCTCACTCTGTTACCCTGGGCTAGAGTGAGTGCCGTGGCGTCAGTCTAGCTCACAGCAACCTCAAACTCTTGGGCTCAAGCGATCCTCCTGCCTCAGCCTCCCAAGTAGCTGGGACTACAGACATGCGCCACCATGCCTAGCTAATTTTTCTATTTTTAGTAGAGACAGGGTCTCACTCTTGCTCACACTGGGCTCGAACTCCTGAGCTCAAGCAATCCTCCTGCCTTGGCTTCCCAGAGTGCTAGGATTATAGGCGTGAGCCACTGAGCCTGGCTGAACTAATTTTTGAATTGCATTTTATTTATAGGGTTTTTGAGTATATCTCTCTGTGTATTTTTTTCAGTGCCCATTCTAGGTATTAAATCATATGTACATAGCTTATCACTGTCTACTGGTGTTGACATTTTATCAAATGAAGTGTAGAAACATGACCTATGCGCTGTGACTTTACACTCCTCCATTTATAATTGTCTTTAAATATTTTCGCTACATACATAGAGAACCACATTAACCAATGTTATAATTTTTGCTTCAATGTGAAATATAATCTACAAAACTCAAGAGACTTAAAAGGCAAGTCTATCATATTTATCCATAGTTTTGTTCTCTCCACTGTTTTTTCTTCCCTCCTAATGTTCCAAGATTCCCTCTTTTATCATTTCCTTTCTGTGTAGAGAACTACCTTTAGCCATTCTTTTACGGTGGGTCTCCTTATGAAAAATTATCCTGGTTTTTTTGCAGCTGAAAAGGTCTTGATGTCCTCGTCATTACTGGAGGATACTTTTGTTTGGTATAGAATTCTGAGTTTACAATTCTTTTCCTTTAGCACTTGAAAATTCATGCTACTTCCTTCTGAACTCCATGGCTTTTGATGAAACATCAGATGTTATTTATATTATTTTCCCCTTACAGGTAATGCATCATTTCTGTCTGGCTGCTTTTAATAAATATTTTTATCATTACATTTGGAAAGTTTGATCATGATGTATCTTGCCATAGATTTCTTTGGGTTTATAATTTACTCAGCTTCTTGAATGTGTAGGTGTATATTTTTGTCAAATTTGAGGATATTTCAGCCATTATTTTTTAGAATACTTTTGCAGCTCTACCCTCTTTCTTCTCACTTTCTGAGATTCTGATGACACAAACATTAGGTCTTTTGTTATAGTCCTACAGATCTCTGTTCATTTTTTTTTCTAGTCTATTTTCTCTATTATTCAAACTAGGTATTTCCACTGTTCTGCTTTCAAGTTCACTGATTCTTTCCACTACTGTCTCCATTCTGCCATTTAACCCATCCATTGAGAATATTATTTTGGTTATTATAATATTTAGTTCTTAATTTCCATTTGATTTCGCTTTATATCTTCTATATCTTTGCTGCAACTTTCTATTTTTAACTGTTTCAAGCATGTTTGTAATTATTTGTCAAAGCATCTTTATGATGGCTGTTTTGAAATTCTTATCAGATAATTCAAACTTCTGCCATGTTTGTGTTCATTTTATTTCCCCAGTCAGTTTGAGATCTAAATTTGAAATCTTTCTGGTTCTTGGTATGATAAGGGGTGTTCAACTGAAACCTGGATATTTGGGGTATTATTTTAAAAGACTCTAGATCTTATTTAAATCTTGTGTTGTAGCAGGCCTTTTCAGACATCATTCTAGGAGGTGAAGGGGACACTGTTTCATTACTGCTAGGTGGGAGTAGAAGTCTTGGCTCCCCTCTTGACCCTGTCTGACACCTCCCCAGCAGAAATAGGTGGGACACCTCCTTACAGCCTAGTAAGGGTAGAAGTGTAGGTTCTTCATTTGGTCTTTGTTGGTGGGAGTGGGTCAGAACATAGTGTTTCTATGGTCTTTGGCTAGAGTGCAGCGGTTATTACCTAAAAATTTTCTGTGTTGCTAGGTTGCTCCATTTTGGTCCTTTGGCCAGAGAAGGCAGGCTTTTTTTTGGCGGGGGGGGCTCATATTGGTCTGCTGCTGTTGGCATTTCTGGGGTTGTCTCACACCCAGTATGGGATATGTGAGACAAAAGAAAGCCCAGGTAACTCACCATTGTATCACTGTGTCATTCCTTGGGTCCCAAGATCCTCAGCCAGTCTGCCTTCTAGAGTGTCTTGTATTGTTTAATATACAAGTCATGGGCTTTTAGTTGTACTTGGCGGGAGGAATAGGGAAAAGTACATCTAATCTACTCCATCTTCCCAGAAACAGAAATCTAGAGCATTCTTTTGAACACACTAATTTGACCACATCACTCTGCAGCTTAAAACACCTCAATGGCTCCAACTACATGCAGAAGTTCCCAACCTTTTTGGCACCAAGGTCCAGTTTCATGGAAGACAATTTTTCCACAGACGTGGGGGAGTAGCAGGGGAAGTGGAGCTCAGGTATGGGGAGAGGCTATAAATACAGATGAAAATTCATTTGCTCACCTGCAGCTCACCTCCTGCTGTGTGCCTCCCCTCACCTTTCTAAATTTCATGGAAGACAATTTTTCCATGGACTGGGCGGTCAGTGAGGGGGTTGCACGGCGTAGCCGCAGGGAACTCTGCTGCCGGGTCCTTAACAGGCCGTGGACCGGTACCAGGGGTGGGGCACCGCAGACTATAGGATCAAATCCCAAAACAAAAAAACCCATGAAGGGCCAGGCGCGGTGGCTCACGCCTGTAATCCTAGCACTCTGGGAGGCCTAGGTGGGAGGATCAGTTGAGCTCAGGCGTACGAGACCAGCCTGAGTAAGACTGAGACCCTGTCTCTACCAAAAAGATAGAAAGAAATTAGCTGGACAACTAAAAATATATAGAAAAAATTAGCTGGGCATGGTGGTGCATGCCTGTAGTCCCAGCTACTCGGGGGCTGAGGCAGTAGGATTGCTTGAGCCCAGGAGTTTGAGGTTGCTGTGAGCTAGGCTGACACCACGCACTCTAGCCTGGGCAACAGAGTGAGACTCTTGTCTCAAAACAAACAAACAAAAAAACCTCATGAAGCATAAGAGACTGTGGCAGATACACCTCTATATTCCCAAAGCCCAGTATGGTTATTATAAGTGATAGTCACTCTGAATGCTTGGTAAGTGCAGAATTGGGGCTGAACTTAATGTATTTCCCATACCAGTATGTATTCCAGTGAATGATGCATTTTCTTAAAGACTGTTCCATAGCCAAAAAGTATAATGTGTTTACACAGACATTTTTGCTCTGTGTCAAGTGTTGACAGAACTGTCAAATCTAGAACTACACTTACCTTCTACAGGCAGCCGCCGCCGTATGGCCATGCGTTCCATTTTCCGCTGTGTCTCTGCCAGACTAAAAAGGACTCCATATACATATTGACGAGCTGACCGGAACAAGAGAGCAGCTGGAGGCAGCTCCATGTTACACTCATCCTCAATACATACAGGGATCTTAATTTCACCCTAACAAAAGAACAGTTCAGGGGAAAGGAGAAAATGAATTATCTCAAGGTTTCAAACTGAGCTGAGAAGAACCAGTAATAAACTGTAGCCTAGCTACTACATTTTCTATTTGTATTTAGACAGAGTTTCAGGCTAAAAAGAAACCGTAACGAGCCCAGATGATCATAGCCAATTTATAAGCTATATTCAATTTTTAAAGTTTCAACTAGGACACGTGTGGTGGCTCACGCCTGTAATTCTAGCATTCTTGGAGGCTGAGGCGGAAGGATCGCTCGATCTCAGGAGTTGGAGACCAGCCTGGGCAAGAGTGAGACTCCCATCTCTACTACAAATAGAAAAATCAGCCTGGCATGGTGGCATGTACTTGGGAGGCTGAGGCAGGAGAATTGCTTGAGCCCAGGAGTTTGAGGTTGCTGTGGGGTAGGTTGAGGCCATGGCACTCTAGCCCGGGCAATAGAGAGAGACTCTACCTCCAAAAAAAATAAAAAAGTCTCAACTAGAACTGACTAATGGGAAAAGTCCATCTTAGACAATTTGCTGGTAGATGGATTTGTATGGTAAAACTGGAGGAGAGGAACCGTTCTGTAGAAGTAGAGGAAGAGATAAGGAACAAGGGTATAAAGCCTCTTCTTAGACTGTGTCCATCAGTAGAACCAGAGTCTCACAATTTGGTACATTATCTACCTCAAAATCTCACAATTACACTTCTCGTCGAGGGGCCTCATTTACTGCACAGTCCCATCTCCTGCAGGTCTCATCTAACCTGAGGCCCTTAATACAATGAGGGGTCCCAGCATACTTGGTCTCCTTTTATTTCCCCTTCAGAAACTAATGATCAAAATTTCCTCTGGTAACTCACAGTCCTAGTAAGCATGAAGTACAGTGTTAAGAGCAGGGAGGTAGGTGCCGATGGGCTGCCTCACCTTAGTGAGGACGTGATAGATATATGGGTACATAAGACCCCTCCGGTGTCTGTGTTCGGCAACCCGCAAGACTTCTGGAGCTACTGGAGGTAAGGGTGGAATGGTGATGTCCATGTGGTTCCTCGTAGACATAGACAGCAGAGATGGGATGTGGGGTTCACCATCACCTAGGCTGGCTTCTGAAACTCCAGGATCAACGGGCTGTACCCAAGAACCTCTGTTACCATTGGGATCTTCCCATTCAGGCTGCTGCTGAAGTGCTTCTGTAATATGACTAAAAAATTTAGAAAGACAGTGTAGAAGAGAAATGGGAGGTTGATAAAGGTATTTCAACTCAGGGTGTCCACTCTGGGCCCAAGAAATCTCATAAACCCTCTGAAAGTCAGGACACTGGGTTAGCACTGGAACTGTTACCTTTCATCTCAGAGGCCATCACTACCCTCCTGGCTTCTTTCACCTGACACAAACCAAAGCAATCAAAAGTCATGAGAATCACTTTGGATCCTTTACACCTTAGAAGAGGCCATGTTTAGAGTCTGCTTATGTATTAAGAAAATATTTCCAGTTACAACCTCAAAGCAGCTCTGTTTCCCAGGAATAATCTGCTTGGAGGCATAATCTGTGAAAAAAATGAGCTAGTATAAAATCCTACTGTTTTAATGCTCAGAACTCTGTCTTAGTTACTAAGCAATGTAACTGCCTACTCAACTGTTCCAATATTTCTACTCTATAAACTCTTTTCCTTTTGTTTTCTTTTACATTCAACCTACCCCCCTCACAAACTAAAAAATGATAGCCACGATATGGAGCACATCCATACCAGGGCTTCCCTCACCAGCTGTTATGCTGTCTTTTACCTCAGTGGCCTGGGTATCTGAAAATTACCACCTGCACAGGCTCAAATAAGCATGAAGCAGGCAAGCACAGAGAAAGCTTTCCTACTTTGCTTTCCTGAAAGCAAAGAGCTACAGAAGAAATCCAGGAATGTACACTTCCCCATAACCCCTACCCAGGTTACCAGCAAAGGAATACAGATGCCTGAGAAGTCTGTTCCCATGGGTGTCTACAGAGGTACTTACTCGGAGCTAGCTCCATTTGGCTCATCACCATCAGAGGAAGAGGAGTGGGAAGAGTCTGGTCCCAAAGGAGGTGAGGCTTTAGAAGTCAGGTAATTGGGAAACTGAGATGCAGAGGAGTCATAAGAAACAGCCCAGTTGGCAAAGGGGCTGTCCTGCAGCATGGGATCCTCAGAAAAAGCATGGGATTCCCCCAAAGCATTGGGTGAGAAGAGAAGAGATGAGTTGGGTCCCATTGGGAATGGTGGTGGATATTTCATTTTCTGGGGTACTTGGTGAGAAAACTAAAGGACAAAACAGACAGAAAAGCTATTTAATATTTTACCAGGCTCCAAGAAGTTTCCCTCAAAAGTTGTGACACAGTAGATGATGCCAGTAGCAGGGGCTGTTGAGACACAAAGTACCTACTAAGAATGATGAGAAATAATTCTAATAGTGATATATGAACAGAATCCTCCACAGGCAGGACAATGGACCAGTCCAAGTCTCCTAGGACCATTCTCTGACATTAGTTAATCTACCTTCACAATGCCCTGGTGGTTTCTGATTTGGATGCTTTTTCCACATAGTCTGCCAGCCTCAAGTTGAAAATGTGATGTAGGTATATACAGCCTTGACAGTCTGCTAGCACTGAATCAGCCTAACTCCTTAACTTGGGTTATAAAAATCAGGAAGCAACCCAAGACTAATGCTAACAAATAGTCTCAGAAGTCTTAAAGGATGCTTACCATTGGCTTGCCAGCAGAAATGGTGCCCATTTGATGTCGTGGAAGGGGAGGATTTCCAAGCCTATTATTCCGAAAACCTGAAGCCAAGAGAAAGGGCTATACTTCAGTCAATCCTAATAATGCTACAATGTTATATCCTCCTCACCCCATATCACCTAAAAATTATTATTAATAAATAAGTTACAATTTATTGAATAGCTACTATGTGCCATGCCAGGAGCCTTACATAAATTATTTTATCTCATAACAATTCTATAAAGTTGGTATCATGAGCCACATTTCATACAAATGTAACTTGCCAAGGTCACACAGTTGGTAGGCAGCAGAGGTGGAATTCACACTCTGGCCTGACCCCAAAGACATGGCTATTTTACATATATCAGGCCAGAATGGAAGTTAGTACCGGAAGAAGCCCAAGTTAAGGAAATGGCATTGCACCCCATCTGTTACCTATTTATCTATATAAATTTGAGAAGGCAGGACCTTCTTATGTCACCTCTCCTATGACTTGAAAATGAAAAGGAGAATGTCTATCAAATAGGACTGACTTCTAGGAGGACACAACATAAGTGATTCCACTCTGGCCCTACAGTTCCTGAGGAACCAACTCAGATTCCCCTATGAATAGAGCAGCCTGGGGTCAGATGGAAGCCTTACCTAGAAAGGAGGGACCCACTGGCAGCGAAGAGAGTTTGGTTGTCACTGAATAGTACTCAACTGCTTTCTTGAATCGCTCTATTTTATCTTCTGTCCTGGACTGGATATTGGAATATCAGATTTTCAGAAGAAGAAACAACATGAAAGTATCTTTTTCATATAACTTATAATTTGGGAGTCAAAATAATATAAGAAATGAAATATTTAAAGAAACCCAAGAGAACAAATTTTCACTTTGCAGAAAAGATTAGGTAGGGAAAAAGCATTATGGAACACAAAATACGGAATACTTAAAAATAAAATTTACTTACATTTCATGCTAATGTAAAATGATCACATGATCATTAGAAAAAAATACATAGGGATAAGGAAAAAAAACCCACATAGTACCACCATCCAAAGATATTTTGGAATGTTCCTTTACAGTATTCTTTTTTTTTTCTTTTTCTTGAGGCAGAGTCCCGCTCTGTCACCCTGGCTAGAGTGCCATGGCATCAGCCTAGCTCACAGCAACCTCATACTCGTGGGCTCAAGCGATCCTTCTGCCTCAGCCTCCAGAGTAGCTGGGACTACAGGCACACACCACCATGCCCGGCTAATTTTTTCTACATATTTTTAGTTGTCCAACTAATTTCTTTCTATTTTTTAGTAGAGACGGGGTCTCGCTCTTGCTCAGGCTGGTCTCAAACTCCTGAGCTCAAACGATCCGCCCGCCTCGGCCTCCCAGAGTGCTAGGATTACAGGCGTGAGCCACTGTGTCCGGCCCCTTACAGTATTATTTTAAATAATCTTTGTTGTTGAAGTATAGCTGGTCTATTTTAATACACATATTTTTCTATAGTTGACACCATGCTCTATGTACAATTTGGTATCCTGCTTTTATTATATTATACTAATCTGATCTATCTAAATAATTTTGAATGGCTGCATATTTTATCACTATGAATGTATCATAAATTATGTAATCATTTTCTTAATATCCAGTTAGGTTATTTCTCATATTTGGCTATTATAAGTTATACAGTAAAGTGCATATATTGTCACATAGGTTGTTTATGGATTTTCAGATTATGGTCTTAGGAAAATATCATAAAAATTAAACTATTGGTTCAAAAGATATGAATGTTAAAACCAAAAACACTTAAATATATATAAAACCACAATGGGACACCACTATGTGTCCACCAGAATGGCTAAAATAAAGACTATCAACATCAAACACTGGCAAGGATATGGAGTACCTAGAACCCCAGTACACTGCTGGTGGCAGTACACATTAGTACAGTTTGGAAAACAGTTTGGCAGATTCTTTTTTTTTTTTGAGACAGAGTCTCGCTCTGTTGCCCAGACTGGAGTGCTGTGGCGTCAGCCTTGCTGACAGCAACCTCAAACTCCTGGGCTCAAGTGATCCTCCTGCCTCAGCTTCCCGAGTAGCTGGGACTATAGGCATGTGCCACCACGCCCAGCTAATTTTTTCTATATATATTTTTAGCTGTCCATATAATTTCTTTCTATTTTTAGTAGAGATGGGTTCTCGCTCTTGCTGAGGCTGATCTTGAACTCCTGAGCTCAAACAATCCACCCACCTCGGCCTCCCAGAGTGCTAGGATTACAGGCGTGAGCCACCGCGCCCAGCCTGGCAGTTTCTTATAAAATTAAACATACACTCACCATGTGGTACAGAAATCCTATTCTTAAGTATTTACTCAAGAGAAATGAGTGCATATATCCACCAAAAGATATGAAGAAGAATGTTAACAACAGCTTTATTCATAATAGCCCCACACTGGAAACAACTCAAATACATATCAACAGAAGAATGGATACATTGCAGTATATTCATACAATGGATTACTATATAGTAATTAAAAAGAACAAAGAACAGCCATATCACAATGATATGTATAAATCTCAAAGATATTATGCTGAGTGAAGAAGGGGGCACAAAAGATTACATGTAAAGTTCAGGTAGAGGCAGAACTAATCTATGGCAATAGAAATAAAAAATAAAAATTAGTTGTTTTTTTTTTTTTTTTGAGACAGAGTCTTGCTCTGTTGCCCGGGCTAGAGTGAGTGCCATGGTGTCAGCCTAGCTCACAGCAACCTCATACTCATGGGCTCAAGCGATCCTACTGCCTCAGCCTCCCAAGTAGCTGGCACTACAGGCATGCGCCACCATGCCCGGCTAATTTTTTATATATGTATTTTTAGTTGTCCAGCTAATTTCTTTCTATTTTTTTAAGTAGAGATGGAGTCTCACTCTTGCTCACGCTGGTCTCGAACTCCTGAGCTCAAACGATCCTCCCGCCTAGGCCTCCCAGAGAGCTAGGATTATAGGTGTGAGCCACCGCACCCGGGCAGAAATTAGTGTTTATCTCAGTGGGGAAAGGGCTGACTGAGAAGGGGTTTTTTCACTTATCAAGCCTTTTCCAATGCTAGTTAAGAATCTTCTTGAATATAATCTTAAGACCATCATAATAGTTCATCGAATGGAATGTAAGATATTAAAGTCATTTCCAATTTCTCATTATAAATAATGCTCTCATAAGCATATTTTTACAGAAGTTATTTCATGGGGCAAAGTCTTAGAAGTGTAATTACCAGGTCAAAGGATATGATCATTTTCACAGAGTCTTGACACATGGTAATAAATCTCTTTCCAAAACAGAGGGCTCAAGTTATACTCCCATCATCAATGTATGAGTGTCTAATTCACCATACAGCCCCAGTGTTGAGTAACTACTAACAAAACAATATTTGTCTTTTATTAAAAATTAGAATATATAATAAAACAGAAAATTTTAAAACATTTATAATGTTATCTCGCATAGATTGTGATTGTTAACACCCCAGGACCTATATAGCATTGCACACCTCTTTATTTGCGTGCGTGCATGTACACAAACACAGGAATCGAGATCTTCAGGTCCTCCAGTCTAACTTAAAAACAAAATCGCTCTGCTTTCTCCAAAAAATTAGATTTGATACAACTGTTTGAAAAAATGGTTCCAAATCTAAAGAATATCTGCAAATTACTGACTTAGAGAATGACATCTATGTGGTTGAATAACATTCCATTGTATCAATGTCCTATTTATTTATTCATAATTATCTCCTTATTATATTTAATGACACACATAATAATTGAAAATAATCGTCTAAAAAAGACAAACCATAAACGGAGTCTCCCTTAATCTCTCTGTCTATGCACCCACTGTCCTCCCCAGAAGTGACTAATGTTACCAGTTTGGTAGATATTCTTTCATAAATTTTGTTGTGTGTTTATACACATATATACATGGACACCAATATGGTTTTGTTTTCTCACATACATGGAATCATATCATTGCATTTTTCTTTGTCTTGCTTTTTGCACTTAACAATATGTTTGGTAGATTATTTAATGCCAGTAAGTAGAGATCTATGCCCCAATCCCCTGAAATACTGAATTACATAAACTTCCCTCAATGTACCCCTCTGTCTTATGCCCTGACAGGCAAACACTCTTCCTTTAAGGGGCACCACTTCTGTGAAACTTCTCCTGACCACCCTTTCGTGCTTGGTCCTCTGTGTTTTTTCTTTATTGTAATTATTTGCTTCTGCCTCCCCATTTAATCTCAAGTTTTGTTAGGAAAGAGAATGGTTTATTCACATTTATATCCTAGTGCCTACCACAGGACCTTGCAAATAGAAATTCATTCAGTATTTGCTTTACTATGGTATTTAATTAAGTCCTACCCTTTCTTTTACAGATTCATAGAGGCCTCAGATAGCAGAATAGAACCTCTCGCTTGGACACTATTAACAGTTCTTGTATGTTTTCTTGGGAGAGCTCGCTTCATAATTCCACAGCTGTCAAAAATAATTTAATTGTATTCTTCATTACATCATTATTTTTTTTTGAGACAGAGTCTCACTCTGTTGCCCAGGCTAGAGTGTGTGGCCTCAGCCTAGCTCACAGAAACCTCAAACTCCTGGGCTCAAGCAATCCTCCTGCCTCAGCCTCCAGGGTAGCTGGGACTACAGGCATGCATCACCATGCCAGGCTAATTTTTTCTCTCTATATATATTTTTTAGTTGTCCAGCTAATTTCTTTCTATTTTTTTAGTAGAGACAGGGTCTCGCTCTTGACCTCGAGTGATCCTCCCACCTCGCCCTCCCAGAGTGCTAGGATTACAGGTGTGAGCCACAGTGCCCGGCCTATTAAATCGTTTTTAATGAAGAATTAATTCTATTATTCTTCATTAATGTATTTTAAAAAATGTATTTGTGACAAGCATACAGAAGGATTACGAAATTTACATGTTACCTCTGCCTGTGGATGAATTACCTATATAGAGGGAATTACCTTTACATATACAAAGAGAAAGTAGAATAATTTATACCTCAACAGGTTTACTTTCTTACCAAGTGCATTAGATATAACAACAATCAATAACTCCAGCCTGTTTTTAAAACTTCTTACCTTTCCAATTTACCCTACTTTTCACTAAAACTCTGCATTTTCTTTCATTAGTCCCCATACTCTTATTCTTTTTCTTAAGCTCTGTCAAAATACATAAAGCCACTAAATGACTAGTAGAAAAAAAGAAAAAGAAAAGAAGTACATATATCCCTATATTTTATGATTTATATGCAGCATCATAAGTGTAAAAATAAGCGGAATTATAAAGTGAATACATTTTTCAACGAAATTATTAAATTCAGGTATGATCCTGGATAGGGATAGATGATGGTTACTAATAAATTATAAAAATCAGTTTCATTACTATGCATTGAGTAACTATCTAACCTCTCTCATTTAAAATCAGTGTTATCAACTCAGTCTACACCAACCACAGCTTAAAGACAAAATTAAAGATCTATAATTAATAACAATACAGTAAAATCTCATGGAAAAGCCAAGGTTGGGACAAACATGAAGAAATTTCTTTACATTGAGGGATTCAGAGATGACTATTTGAGAAATAAGAGTACAGTCCATAGTGGTCTTGCAATTGAACCTGAATTCAACTAGCTCAAGGATTTTATTTTATTTATTTATTTTTTGGAATGTTAATCACCTTGATTTAAACATTCCAAATTGTATACATATATCAAAACATCACATTATACCCCATAATGTATACAAATATGATTTCTCAATCAAAAATAGTATTAATAATAAATTGTTTAAATACTCCTACAAGTAAAAAATGATTTAGTGACGATTATACAGCAGTAATGAAAAATGGTTTAAGAGACAATGTTGGCTGGGCGCGGTGGCTCACGCCTGTAATCCTAGCACTCTGGAAGGCCGGGGCGGGCGGATTGTTTGAGCTCAGGAGTTCGAGACCAGCCTGAGCAAGAGCGAGACCCCCGTCTCTACTAAAAATAGAAAGAAATTATCTGGCCAACTAAAAATATATATAGAAAAAATTAGCCGGGCATGGTGGCGCATGCCTGTAGTCCCAGCTACTCGGGAGGCTGAGGCAGGAGGATCGCTTGAGCCCAGGAATTTGAGGTTGCTGTGAGCGAGGCTGATGCCACGGCACTCACTCTAGCCGGGCAACAGAGGGAGACTCTGTCTCAAAAAAAAAAAAAAAACAAGAGACAATGTTAAGTGAAAACAGCAGGTTAAAATTTTTTACACTGAGATGGCTACCTCATCAAAACATATATAAAGAAGGATAGAATTAGGAGTGATATCTCTATTTGCCAGTTTTGGGGGTTTTCTTTCATGAAAAAGGGATCCTTATGATTAAGAATAATCACTATCCAAATTCCAAAATTTACAAAGCTACAAGGGGAAGCAAAAGCTAAAAAATATTTACCACTTGACTAAGCACTTATAAAATTTAGTCTCCATTTAAACAGTGTCCCATACTTAACACTAACATCTCTTCCTACCAAACAGATTGATTTCCTTCTTTGTGGGTCAGTCCCTTCCTAACTGTCTGATGCAAAAAGCTGAAAGGACAATGCAAATCAACAAAGTAAATGAGAAAATCTATCATAAGGGTCAGGATTTTCTAAAGTCAAGGAAAATGATGGAGGACTGCTCACATCATGCTAGAAGCCATGGACACATAAGGATCCAGTGCAGTTCAACAACAGTGGAAGAGAGAATCAAGAAAAACGATGGCAAGAAAGAAACTTGAGCCAGGCATGGTGGCTCACGCCTGTAATCCTAGCACTCTGGGAGGCCGAGGCAGGAGGATCCCTTGAGCTCAGGAGTTCGAGACCAGTCTGAACAAGAGTGAGACCCTGTCTCTACTAAAAAATAGAAAGAAATTTGGCTAGGCAACTAAAGTTATATATAAAAAAAAATTAGCTGGGTGTAGTGGCGCATGCCTATAGTCCCAGCTACTTGGAAGGCTGAGGCAGAAGGATCGCTTGAGCCCAGGAGTTTGAGGTTGCTGTGAGCTAGGCTGACGCCACGGCACTCTACTGGGCAACAGAGTGAGACTCTGTTTCAAAAAAAAAAAAAAGATAGATACTTGAAAAAAGAATCATTTGAATATCAAAAGAATGTAAACCCTTGGGGAAAATAAAGTCTGAGTATAGTTTCTATAAAAAACAGCCCTCTCTATTATTACACTAGCAAGCTAAACTGATAAGAACAGATACTACTCTTGATCAGTCCAAAGGCCAAGAAGCAATGCACTAGCAAGTTAAATGTGAAGTAACAGATGTTAGATTGTGCCATCATAAAATTTTGTTGATAAAATTATATCCCCAAACCAAATA
The DNA here is from genome assembly GCF_020740605.2 of Lemur catta. Lineage (NCBI taxonomy): Eukaryota > Metazoa > Chordata > Mammalia > Primates > Lemuridae > Lemur > Lemur catta. Next base: position 54,965,117 of record NC_059155.1, on the reverse strand, counting down.
CTTGATTTCATTTTTTATTCATTTAAAAAATCCATAGAGGTTTCAGTTCGGGATAAAATGGACTAAGCACAGTCCATCTGTTCCTAATGAAGGTAGTTATAAAAACCAGGGGTAGCTATTTGAGGATGCCAAAAAGTAAACATAGCACTTTGGGAGGCTGAGGTAGGAGGACTGCTTGAAGCTAGGAGTTCGAGACCAGCCTGGGCAACATAGTGAGGTATGGTGATGCGCCACTATAGTCCCAGCTATTCTGGAGGCTGAGGCAGGAGGATCCCTTGAGCCTAGGAGTTTAAGGTTGCTGTGAGCTATGATGATGCCTGGGCATCACAGTGAGACCCAGTCTCAAAAAAAAGTAAACAGTAGCAGGCAGATTAGAGAAGACCGGGACTCAAAGTACCACTGAACTAATTAATGAGTTTAGCAATTCTTTTTCATCTACTATCCACTGGAGTGGACACAACATAGCCTGAAACCTGGAAGTGTCCATTGACTAGGACACACAGAGTTCTAGAAGAAACCCTACTCTTATTCTGGCCCAAGGAGTAGGAAAGGGGTTTCTGAAAACTCAGAGAGTGTATAGAAATCCCCTGTTTTTCTTTCTTTTTCTTTTTTCTGTTCTGTGTGTGCTAGCTCAAGGCAATCCTTTGGTGGCAGCAGTGGCAATGGGAAAATAGCTGGAAACTAAAACTCTGAATGATGATAACCTTCCTCCCCAATCAGAGGAAAAGTGGTTTCAAGAGGGTGAGGTGAGGTGAGCCTCCAATGCTATTTTTCTCTGTCTTCCTGCTGCTTGGCCCCAGCTATGGGCACAGTCAAAAAAAGTACACAGCAGAGCTGGGTAATTAAAGCTCTGACTTTAAGTCATGAGGACTGAAAAGGGGGTAGTCCAATAAACCAGGAAGTACTGAAGAGATCACAGAGAGGGAGCAGCTCAAGAAATGATACCATAAAGTTGTTTATGAACTCCTTTGATTACTCCTGAGCTGCACATGCAAGGATCTGACACTAAACAGTGGACCACAGACTCTGAGAACTGAATTAAGATATCGGCTGGGTGCGGTGGCTCACGCCTGTAATCCTAGCACTCTGGGAGGCCGAGGCGGGAGGATCGCTCGAGGTCAGGAGTTCGAGACTAGCCTGAGCAATACCCTGTCTCTACTAAAAATAGAAATAAAAATTATCTGGCCAACTAAAAATATATATAGAAAAAATTAGCTGGGCATGGTGGCACATGCCTGTAGTCCCAGCTACTCGGGAGGCTGAGGCAGGAGGATTGCTTGAGCCCAGGAGTTTGAGGTTGCTGTGAGCTAGGCTGACGCCACGGCACTCACTCTAGCCCGGGCAACAAAGTGAGACTCTGTCTCAAAAAAAAAAAAAAAAAAAGAGACATAGACCATGGCCCAAGTCCCAGACTAGCCACTAGGTAGTATACACACAGGACTGATCCAAATACCTTTTCAAAGGCTTTGAAAACTGCACTGACATTGAAACCGCAGCCCACAGAAGGATGGTGAGAACCAGTGGCCAAAGACCTGAATGGGTTGATTGTCTCCTAAAACAAAATGACAGGTTGAATAGCCCTAACCCGAAAACCTAAAATCAGACATGCTCCAAAATTTGAAACGTTGTGAGCATCAACATGACACTGATAGAAAATGCTCAATGGAGTATTCTGAATTTGAGGGATTTTCAGATTAGGTAAGTGTAATGCAAATATTCCAAAATCCAAAATCCGAAACACTTTTCATCCTAAGCATTTCAGATAAGGGATACTAAACCTATATCAACATTCCTCATAATATTGAAACAAGACCAAGAGTCTCATAACATAATATTCAAAATGTCCTATATACAATCCAAAATTACTCAATAAGGGCAGAACCAGGAAAATTTTAACTCCCATGGAAAAAGACCACCAACAGATGCCAATGCCAAGATGACACACTTGTTAGAATTACCTGACAAAGACTTTAAAGAAGCTATTATAAAAATGTCAGGAGAACACTTTTGGAACAAATGGAAAGATAGAAAGTCTAAGCAAAGAAAGAAAATATATAAAAAATAATCAAATTGAAATTTTAGAACTTAAAAATATAATAACCAAATTTTTTTTTAAAACTCAGTGGATGGACTCTATAGCAGAATAGAGATGACAGAGGAAAAAGTCAGTGAAGTTGATGATAAATCAATAGCAATTATCTTCTGTGTAAAACAGAGAAAAATAATTAACAACAAAAAAGAATAGAGTATCAAGGATCTATGGGATAATACAAAAAGGTCTAACAGTGGTGTCATTGAAGTCAAAAAAGGAAAGGAGAGAGAATGTGGGGCAGAAAATCTATTTGAACAAATAATAGCTGAAAAGTTCCCAAATTTAGTGAAAGGCAAGCTTAGAGATTCAAGAAGTTCAGCAAACTCTAAACAGGATAAATTCAAAGAAATCCATGCTAGACACATCACTGGCAAATCCTACCAAACAATTAAAGAAGAAATACCACCATTTCTGCACAATCTATTCCAAAAACAAAAGAGGAAGGAACACTTTCCAAATCATTTTATGAGCCCAGCATTACCTTGATAATAAAATCAGACCAAGACAGCACAAAAAAAGTACAGACCAATATCCCTCATGAAAATAAATACAAAAGTACTCAATGAAACACCAGTAATTCAAATCCAGCAATACAAAAAAGGAATAATACACCATTACCATGTCATGGGCATATAAGGATGGTTCAATATTCAAAAAGCAATTCAAAATAATAATAAAGAATAAAATAAAGAAGAAAAATAAAATGATCTATCAATAGACGTAGAAATACACCATCCATTCATTATAAAAACTCTCAGCAAACTAGGAATAGAACTTCCTCAACTTGATAATGTATACAAAAACTACAGCTCATATACTTAATGATGACTGTGTTGAGTACATTGGAATAGCTGCCAAAAAGAAAAATCTTGAGGAATTGTTTCCTTTAATTTCCAAACACTGTGATTGGTTCCCACCTCTGGGTGAGTTCAAGCTGCAGCAATGGCAATTGGCACTAAAAACATTACGAAAAGCATTCCGTAAAGGAAAAAAGATTCCTCTATGCATTTGAAAACTCTGCTCTTTAATTTCTCAAGCTCTACAACTATTTCATTCTAACTCAGAATTCTCTTTTAGCGAGACAGAGGATTTCCATCCTAAAAAAAGCTTAGTGAAAGATCCGGAGCCTGATTTTAGCAGAAAAGAGGAGGTCAATTGGAACCTTCCGTCTGCATTGGGCCAGGATAAAACAGAGCCAGTAGAAATAGCTACCAACTCTCTTCTGGGGTCTATAGAAAATATAAAAAAAAAATTCTAAAGATGAACTTTCACTTAAAGCAAGAGCTCTCTCTGCAGGGCTCAAGTCAGTGGCTTTAAGCTTGGGAACTACTGCTTTCTAATGCAAATGGTTCCCAGAAGCATGATCTGCCCTTGAGAGAGGCTGTTAGAAAAACTTTTAAAGAACAAACTGAAATCTTGGAAAAGATATCAGGGAAGCACAATTAAATGAGAATTTAGAAGCATATCTTTATCCTGTTGCTATAATACAGCCAAGCTCAAATTTTGATTATCAAATTCTGATAATCAGGACAGGGCGGGGCAAACACCTCAGAGCCCCCACTATATACATGAGCCTATTCCATTTAAAACTCTCAAAAAACTTGCTTAAAAGATTGGCTCAAACAGAAAGATTAATTCCTTGGGATTGGAAATCTCTGGCGCGGACAGTTTTTTCTTCATCTAAATTTTTTTTTCTTGTGCCAACAGTTAAATCCATCTAAATTTTTATAGTTCACTACCTGGTGGAGAGATAAGGCTCACCAGCAAGCCTAGCTAAACCAATCTCGCGATCCGCCGTTAAAAATTTCGGAGGCACAAATTAATTTCAGGACAAGGAAACTGGTTTGACATAAATGCTCAATTAATATATGATGATCAAGTTATTGCTCAAATTCAACAGTGCTGTATCAGAGCATAAGAAAAGATAGCTTCTCCTAAACAGTCTGTACTTTCTTGTGTAAAGTGTTAAACAAAATGTTAATGAAACCTATGTAGATTTTATTGCTAGATTGCAAGATGTTGTGCAAAAAACGGTTAGTCCGCCTGACTTAAAAAATTTGATGTTACATATATTGACTTTTAATAATGCTAATTCAAGTGTTAGCGGCTTTTACATCCGCCACTCAAAAAAAATTTTTTTAAAAATTTTGCCAAAAACTCGAGTCAAACGCTTTTAAAATGCAAATGTTGGTTGAGTCTAGTGGCGGGAAAAGCAATCCTGGAAAACAAAAAACTGTCGTAAAATGTCTCAATTACGGCCGTAAAGGACTTTTAAGAAAAGATTGTAAACAACTTTCCAGAGCTTTTATCAATGATCGGAGCTCTCTTACATTAAAAGGAATTTCAGTGCATTTGAGTGTAGTTGATTCAGATTATTCAGGAGAAATATCAGTTATGATGAGTTCCAATTTTGATTATCCTATTCAGGCTGGAGACCGTATTGCACAACTTCTATTGTTACCTTATATGCAGATTGGAAAATCTGATGTTCTAAGGCAAGGGGGTTTTGGAAGTACTGGAACTAAAGTATGTTGGCAAACTTTTATTAACGACCAGAGACCTCAATTAGAAATTAAGTTAAATGGCAAATCTTTTGTTGGACTTATAGATACTGGAGCTGATGTTACAATTATTTCTAAAAGTTTTTGGCCAAAGCCTTGGCCTTTACAACAAGTTCCTACTGTTCTCACTGGAATTGGAACTATGACTGATATATTTCAAAGTCAACAAATTTTAAATTGTTCAGGCCCTGATAAATGGACAGCCACTTTAAAACCTTACGTGGCTAACATCGCTATTAATCTATGAAAAAGAGATCTGATACAACAATGGGGAGCATACATCAGTATACCTAATATATCTGCTCCTGCTAACACATTATTGGCATTCCTTATAATCCTCAAAAACAAGGTATTATAGAACATACTCATCAAACTTTAAAGAACATGTTATTAAAACAAAAAGGGGGAAGTAGACAGTCTCCCATAGATAGAATAAATCAAGCCTTATTTACTTTAAACTTTTTGAATATTCGTAAGGAAGAGAAGTTAACAGCAATAGAGAAGCATTGGAATGGGAGTTCACAATTAGACTCTTTCCCTCACCAGCCTATCTGGTGAAAAGATGATATAGAAAATAAATGGAAAGAAGGATGGGCATAGGTGTGGGGCAAGTTTTTGCTTGTGTTTTGACAGATGATGGACAGTCTGGATTCCAAGCAGAAGAATCAAGCCCAAAGTGGAAGACACGTCAGGCACAGACCATGACGTGGGGACAGCTGAAGAGAACATACGAAGAAGCAGACAGGATACTGGACTGGACATCTGTATCTAAAACGTCTGTAAACCTTTTTCTTGCCATGATCTACGTGGTGAGCATGGCGGTAAGAGTGTCTGGCAACCAGATACATCACCATTGGGCCTATATTCCTAATCCACCTTTAAATAAGATTGTCAATTGGGCTGACATGCCTTTCTTAGTATTTGTTAATGATTCTAATTGGCTACCAGGGCCTTATGATTATCATGGTCCAATGAAACCCAATGAAGAGGGCACCAGAATTAATAAATATGAAGTTGGGACAGAAGGCCCTCCTATATGTATTGGCAAAGGTATTCATTGTTTAAAACCTGCTACCCAAACCTGGTTAGTCACCAGCAATTCAACCGGTAATAAAACTAAAGCCCAGTTATACCTTCTAACTGTCTCTTCTTTTTCTCCTTTTGGGCATTCTAAAATTTCACCCACAGATGTACTCATTTGTAAGAAAGTAATAATTTCTGACCCTAAAACCTGGGTACAATTGGAAAATTGTAGAGCTCACATGGGGCGCATTCTTGCTGGGTCCACATCTTATGGCGTTGTCCTAGACTGGAGTCTCTATGGACATCCTGCCTCCTCTCACAATCTTAAAAAGCTTCATTGGAATAAAATTGCCACCTCGATGTCTGTAAGAGACACTGACCTTAAAAGTCATATTACATGGCTCAGTAACAGTATGAGCTCTCCAGCCCCTCATATTTTAGATGGCCTTATTCACGATCAATTGTGGAAATTATCAGCTGCTTTGCACCCTTTGCAGGCCTGGATTAGCACACACACTTTGGATACAAACAATAGCCGAGAATGGACTTTTAATTTAAATTCTACTCATTATATCCAAGTTTGTGTTAGACTGCCACCTACACAAAATATCCCAAGATATCTACCAAAAAACTCTAAGAACTAATAAGTGAGCTTAGAAAGGTCACAGGGTATAAAGTCAATACAGAAAAATCAATCACATTTCTATATATTAGCAATGAACAATTAGAAATTGAAATGAAGAAACAATATTCTTTATAATAAGCACCTCAAATCTGAAATACTTAAGTATAATATTAAAAAAATGTGCACAGGACTTGCATGCTAAAAACTATAAAACTTTTAGCTGATGAAAGAAATAAAAAAGACCTCAAATAAATAGGCATATTATACGGCCAGGCAAGGTGCCTCACGTCTGTAATCCTAGCACTTTGGGAGGCTGAGATGGGAGGATCACTTGAGGGCAGGAGTTTGAGACCAGCCTAAGCAAGAGTGAGACCCCATCTCTATTAAAAACAGAAAAAAATTAGCTGGGTGTGGTGGCACATGCCTGTAGTCCCAGCTACTTGGGAGACTAAGGCAGGAGGATTGCTTGAGCCCAGGAGTTTGAGGTTGCTGTGAGCTAGGCTGATGCCACCTCACTCTAGCCTGGACAACAGAGCCAGACTGTCTGCAAAAAAAAAAAAAAAAAAAAAAAAACAACCCCCCCGCCCAGCATATTATATCCATGAGTTCAAACACCAAATTCATCTATGTATTTAACATAATTTCAATCACAATCCCAGTAGGATTTCTTTTTTTGTATATATAGGCAAGATTATTTTAACATTTATATGGAAAGGCAAAGGAACAAAAATAGACAAAATAATATCTAAAAAGAATAAAATTGGAGGAATCACTACCCAATTTTAAGATTTACAATAAAGCTACAGTAATCAAGTCAGTGTGCTGTTGGTGAAAGGACAGACACATAGATCAACTGAAAAAAATAAAGTCCAGAAATAGACCCACACAAATATGGCTAATTGATTTTTGACAAAAGTGCAAGGGAATTCGATGAAGATCATCTTTTCAACAAACTATGTGGGAATAATTGGACATCCATATGAAAAACAAACAAAACCCCTCACACTTTATATAGAAATGAACTAAAAATGGATGATCTTTTAAAAATGTAAAATGTAGAACTATACAATTTTTATAAGAAAACAGGAGAAAATTGTCACGCCTGTCATTAGGCAATGAGTTCTTAGATGTCACACCGAAAAAGCATGACTCGTAAAAGATAAATACTAATTGAAATTAAAAACTTGTTTTGCAAAAGATGCGGTTAAACTAATTAAAATACAAACTACAAACTGGGAGAAAGTATTTGCAAACCAGATATCTGACAAAGGACTGGTATGCAGAATATATAAACTCTCAGAACTCAACAGTAAGTAAAAGAACAAACTAATTTTAAAAAGAGGCAAAAGACTGTGAACAGACCATTCACCAAAGAGGATATATGGATGGAATAAGCATAAGAAAAAAATGTTCATAATTCATCACTGGGAAATGTAAATTACAACTATGATGAGCTACCACTATGCATTATTAGAATGGCTATTAAAAACATTGACAATCTATTGTACAACATGGTGACTATAGTTAATAACAATGTATTGTATTCTTGAAAATTACTAAAAGAGTATATTTTAAGTGTTCTCACCAGAAAAAAATGAAAAGTATGTGACGTTATGCATATGTTAATTAGCTCAATTTAGCCATTCCACAATGTATACATATTTCAAAATAACATCTTGTACATGATAAATATATATAATTTGTATTTGTCAATTTAGTTTTTTTTCTTTCTTTCTTTCCTTTTTTTTTTTTTATTTTGTAGAGACAGGGGTCTCATTATGTTGCCCAGGCTGGTCTCAAACTCCTGGCCTCAAGTGTTCCTGCTGCCTCAGGCTCCCAAAGTGCTGGGATTACAAACGTGAGCCACCACACCTAGCTGTATTTGTCAATTTAAAAAAATAAATTAAAAAAAATACTGACAATACCAAATGCTGGTAAGGAATGGAACAGCTACTCTGGAAAATGGCTCGGTAGGGTCTCATAAATTTAAACATACACTTACCATATCACCCAGAAATCCCACTCCTAGGTATTTATTTATACTATGGAAATGAAAACTTATGTTCATATAAAAACTTGTATACAAATGTTCATAAGAGTTCTATTCATAACACCAAAAATTGGAATCAACCTAAATTTCATTTAAGTGGTAAATGGATAAACAAACTGTGGTATATCCATATAGTAAATATTACTCAGTAATAAAAAGGAATGAATTATTGACACATGTAATATGTAACAACTTAGAAGACTCTCAAAGGCATTATGTTGAATGAAAGAAGCCATTCTCAGGCTGGGTATGGTGGCTTACGCCTGTAGTCCCAGCTACTCGGGAGGCTGAGGCAGGAGGATTGCTTGAGCCCAGGAGTTTGAAGTTGCAGTGAGCTACAATGACACCACTGCACTCTACCCAGGGCAACAGAGTAAGACTCTGTCTCAAAAAAAAAAAAAAAAAAAACCAAAAAAAACAAAGGAAAAACACAGTTTAAGTATAAATCAAATTGTTAAAAATAAAACGTATTTTCATAATTTTTAGTTTCATTTTGTAAGATAAAATCCCAGGTGAGCCTTTTTTCCATAATAATGAAATTTCGATTCTTATTTTATGTAGACTCACTTTAAGTAGTCTTCTTCATTGCCCATTATCTTCCACTGAGGAAGACCACTTTTATGTTAAAATATACAGATGCTTCTTGACTAACAATGGGGTTACATCCTGATAAACCCACTGTAAATTGAAAATATCATAAGTTGAAAATGTATTTAATATTCCTAACCTACCAAACATCATAGCTTAGTCTGGCCTACCTTAAACATGCTCAGAATGCTTATGTTAGCTAAAGTTGGGCAAAATCATCTAACACAAAGCCTATGTTATAATAGTGTTGAATATCTCATGTAATTTATTGAATACAGTACTGAAAGTGAAAAACAGAATGAGTGCATGGGTACTCAAAAGCCATTTTCTACTGAATGTGTATTGCTTTTGCACCATTGTAAAGTTGAGAAATCTTAAGTTGAACCACCATAAGTGGTGGCCTGTGTATACCCTGAAACAAAAAAAGTCTAGAGGGACACATGCCTGAGTGGTAACTGTAGCAAGTTGTTTCTGGGTAATGAGATTTTAAGTGACTTGTTTTCTTTATTTTCTAAGTTTTTCAGAACAGCCTTGCATTACTTTAATCATCAGTAGAAAAAAGGTAAAAAACCCTTTCAATTCATATCTATTAATTTTTCTAAAGGAAATTCTGGGGCTCTGGTTTGTAAGCATGGAGAAGATATACAGGTAGGAGGAAAGAGATTAGGTATCATGGGAAAGATCAGGAGACATGAGACCTGCTGGTGTTGCAGGAGAAAATAAGAAAACTGGCGGCTCTTAGGAAGGGGAAGCCCACCTCACCTGAGACTGTTTGAAAACATCCTTCCCAACCACATCCAGGTTTGAGGGGTCTTTGATGGAACTAACATACTCAGAAACAGCCTTGATCACCACGTCACAGGGAGGAAGAACCAGCTGATGAGCCCGGACCTAGAAAAGGTACAATAAACATAGGACACTGACATCAAAGGTGGATCAGTGAGAAAAAGGGTGAGGTGAGTGAGGAGATGGGGAATTCAAATTCAGTAAATCTAAATACACTGAGTTAAAATTATTTTCTTTAAAAATAATATTCCCCCCTAATTCTCAGTACAGAATACTTGGAAAAGATCAAAAAGTATATAGAAATAAAAGCCTATCATTCATAATTCTCCTACAGAGATAACTACTGTTTTATGACACTGTCATAATTAATCAGTTTCCTTTCATTAGATATTTTGACTGCTTCCAATTTTTTTTGAGATAGGCTCTTGTTCTGTTGCTTGAGCTAGAGTACAGTGATGTCTTCTTAGCTCACTGTAGCCTCAAACTCCTGGGCTCAGGTGATCCTCCTGGCTCAGCCTCCCACGTAGCTGGAACCACAACTGCATGTCACCATGCCCAGCTATTTTTTTTTATTTTTTGTAGAGCCAGGGTCTCACTATATTGCCCAAGCTGGTCTCGAACTCCTGGCCTCAAGCAATCCTCCTCCTGAAATCGTAGCATTATAGGTGTGAGCCACTGCACTGCGCCCCTGCTTCCAATTTTTACCTACTAAAAGTAATGTTGTAATGTGTAGACCATGTTTGGATCCTGATTTGAACTAAAAAAAAGGCCTTTTTCAGATAATCAGGAAAATCTGGAAGTGGACTAGACATTACGATGATACCAAAAAATTAGCATTAATTTTGTTAGCAGTAATAATGGCATTGTACTTAAGAAAATACCCAAGTGTTTTAGAGATGCATGCTGAAGAATGTGGGAGTGAAATGACTTGAAGTTTGGCATTTGCTTTAAAATACATTAGCAACAACAAAACCCAGCAAGTGTAGGAAAATCTTGATAACTGTTGGATCTGAAAGATATTACAATTGCAATTAACTATACTATTATGTTGTCTTCTCTACTTCTGTGATGCTTGACAATTTTAAAAAGAAAAATGTTTAATGCTATCATGATATGTGGGTATTATTTGTTGCCCACTTTCCAATTATTTAATTACAAGCTTTCTCAAACTATAATTACTGGGTCAAAGGGTATAAACTTAAAGGCTTCTGATATAAATTGTTTTGCCAAAAGGCTGTACCATTCATTCCTTTAACAAATATTTACTGCCTACTATGTGCCAGACACTGTCCTAGGCACCAAGGACACAGCAGTAAACAAGACAGACAAAAATCCTTGCCCTCATGGGAGCTTAAATTCTATTGTAGGTATGTTAGGATGGGGTGATGGGAATTAAAAAAATAAATAAGTAAAATTTATAGTGTGCTAGCTGTAGATAAGTATTATGGACAAAATATTAGTAGAGAAGGGGCTAGAGAGTGCAAGTGTGTATATGCATGCATGTGCATATAATAGCATGATCAGGAAAGGTCTCACTGAGATAAAGAAAACCTCTAGGAGTGAGGAAATAGCTATGTGGGAAGAAAAAGCATTCCAAGTAGAGGGGATGGTAAGTGCAAAGGTTCTAAGAGCAAAAGAAAAGAAAAATGAAAGCAGAGATATAATGGGGGCCAGACAACATAGGGCTCTGTAGGCCATGGTAAGGATTGGGTGAGTGACATAATGAGCCTCTGGAGAATTCTGAATAGACAAGTGACATGATCTTAGTTTTTTTTAAAAGGATCACTCTGCTATTATATTGAGAATAAGGCCGGGCATGGTGGCTCACACCTGTAATCCTAGCACTCTGGGAGGCTGAGGCAGGAGGATCGCTTGAGCTCAGGAGTTCGAGACCAATCTGAGCAAGAGCAAGACCCTGTCTCTACTAAAAATAGAAAAATTAGCTGGGCATGGTGGCACATGCCTGTAGTCCCAGGTACTCAGGAGGATGAGGCAGGAGGATAGCTTGAGCCCAGGAGTTTGAGGCTGCTGTGAGCTAGGTTGATGCCACGGCACTCTAGCCGGGCAACAGAGTGAGACTGTTTCAGGGGAAAAAAAAGAGAATAAATGGGGGTAGGGAGAGGGGTATAAGCACAACACCAACAGTTAATAAGCTATCATATAATAGTAATGAGGCCAGAAATAATGGTGGCTTGACCAGGGTAGTAGCAGTGCAAATAGTGAGAAGTAGATATATTTTGAAGAGAGAGCTGATGGTATTTGCTTACAAATGAGATATGGGGGTGTGAGAAGGAGAAAGAGAAGTCAGGATGATCCCAAGGTTTTTAGCCTAATGAACTGGAAGGATGAAGTTGCCATCAACAAAAATAAGGAAGACTGTGGGAGGAGGAGGTTTAGGGGAAACATCAGGAGTTTCTATTTGGACATATTACTTTCAGATGCCTATTAGATAAGTAAATGAAGATGTTTAATAGGCAGTTAGATACTAGAATCTGAAGTGTAAGGGAGAGGTCAGAGCTGGCGACATAAACTTAGGAGTCATCAACGGACAGACAGTATATTTAAAGTCATGAGACAGGATAAGATCAATCCAGTGTAGACAGAAAAGAGAAGGGAAACAGGATGGAACCCTGGGGACACTCTACAGTTAAGAAGCAGAAAAGAAGGCAAGGAAACAGCAAAAGAGACTGAGGAGAAGCAGCAGTCAGTGAGGCAGGGAGGAAACCAGAAGAAAGTGGTGTCCTTAAAGCCAAGTGAAAAAAGCGTTCTAAGGAACGAGGAGTGAGCAACTGTGTCAAATACTGCAAAATGGTCAAGTAAGGTGAAAACTAAGACCTGGCCACTGGGTTTATTAACTTGGAGATTATTGGTGACCTTGTCAAACAAAGGCAATTTCAGCAAATCAGACTGAACAGAGAACAGGGGAAGGAGATAATATGCAGCTCAAGTATAGACAACTCTTTAGAGGAGCTAGTTATAAAAAGAAATATGGGGTAGTAGCATGGGCATGGGGAGTGAAGTCAAGAGCGGGTTTTTGTTTTATTTTTTAAGATGGATGCACGCTTATACATCCAATAGAAAAGAGCCAATAAAGAGAGGAAAACTAGGCCAGGTGCAGTGGCTCACACCTGTAATCCTAACACTCTGGGAGGCCGGGGCGGGAGGATTGCTCAAGGTCAGGAGTTCGAGACCAACCTGAGCAAGAGTGAGACCCCCGTCTCTACTAAAAATAGAAAGAAATGATCTGGACAGCTAAAAATATATATAGAAAAAAAAATTAACCAGGCATGGTGGCACATGCCTGTAGTCCCAGCTACTTGGGAGGCTGAGGCAGAAGGATTGCTTAAGTCCAGGAGTTTGAGGTTGCTGCGAGCTTGACGCCACGGCACTCTAGCCCGGGCAACAGAGTGCGACTCTGTTTCAAGAAAAAAAAAAGAGAGAGAGGAAAACTGATGATGCAGAAGGAGGGGGAGAACTGACACCCTTAAGTTGGCAAAAGGAGATGGGATCTGGGCGTGGTGGTGCATGCCTACAATTCCAACTACTGGGGAGACTGAGGCAGGAGGATGGCTTGAGCCCCAGAGTTCAAGGTTGCAGTGATCAGGCCGGTGAATAGCCACTGCACTCCAGCCTGGGCAACACAGAGAGACTCTGTCTCCAAAAAAAAAATTAAAATAAATAAATAAAAGGAAATGGGAGTTAGTATAAGTGCAGGAGTCAGCCACAGTTAACAGAAGGCAGGCAGAACATGTGGGCACAGAGATCCATGTAGGTGAGATGAAGAGAGGTTGGGAGCTTATATAAATTCTCTTACCATTGCTTCTGTTTTCTCAGTAAAATTGGAAGGTCATGAACTGAGAGTGAGGAGATGAGGAGGAAGTATCAGAGGCTTAAGGAGGGAGGAGAAGCTATGAAATAGTTATCTAGGAGAGGGAAAGACCTAGAGAAATAGGATATAATCACCAATTTACACTACCACTGAAATATATGAGGGTATCAGTCTTGCCACAGCCTTGACAGGAGTGGGTACACTCATTTTTCAATATTTGCTAAACTGTTCAGTTAAAAAAAATCACAATGTTCATTTAATTTACATGTCTGATCACTAGTGAGGTTGATCATTTAGTCACTGTATTTCCTCTTCCGTGAATTTTCTGCTTCTGTCCTTTGTTCATTATTTCCTTATTAGGGAATTAGCATTTTTCTTCATAGATTTGTATGAATTCTTGAGATATTAAGGGTATTGATAATAACTAATTTATCTATATGTGAAATATTTTAAATCTAAGAAGATAATTATTCCATTAAAACTCCTATCAAAACCAGATGTATCCTAATCCGTATATGCAGGAAATGGGGAACATTACCTTAAGTGATGCAAGAGGATGTTCTGGTCCCAAGAGGCTCCAGTGAAAAGCGGCCAGGTCCTCATCTGGGAGAATGTGGTTACCTATAAAGTACATTTGTCATTTATTGACTATACAAAAATTTTCTTAGAACTTCCAGGCCATGAAAGAGGTCCTGAGAGAGAAAATGATCAAATAATTCATATAAGTCTGTATTTTTAATGTAATAATTATAGTAGCTATGTGTTGATTATCTATTATGTATTGGGTGCAGTGTATGTATCATCTTTAAAATGACCGTGCATGGTAGTATTATTATCCCCATTTTACAGATAAGGAAACTGAGATTTGGACAAGTTTGGTGACTTGTCCCAATGTGGTCCAGCCAGTAAGTACACACACCAGGATAAGAAGCTAAGACTGTCTGACTCCAAAGTCCATGCCGTTACCTATCACCTAGTCATAATGCCTTTTAAAATAGCAGCCACCAATTACTAACTGCCTAATAAGTGCTGAGCATTTGGTATACTTCATTTCATTTAACCTTACCAATAACACCATGAGGTATTATTATTCCCATTTCACAGATGAGGAAACTGAAAACGGGGAGCTGTGACTTCCGTGAGTTGCCTAAGGCCTAATTCCAAAATTTGTGCTGACTTTATTACATTATCCAAACTCATGCCCTTTGGGATTACAGAGCAGAGGTCACACATGAGACAGGATATTTACCTTCATGCTGTTAGTACTTGGAAAACCAATTCAAAACATAACTCTCTGTAATTTACTTTGAAATACATCTTAAAAAGATAGATTGATGGATGGATAGAAGAATGGATATATGATAAAGCAAGTATAGTAAAACGTTAATGGCAGAATATAAGTGGTGGAAATAGGGTTTTCACTGTAAAATTCTTTCAATTTTGCTGTATGTTTCAAAATTTTCATAATAAAATATTAGCAGAAAAGAACGAAAGAGAAAAACATAATCAACAATTTGTGTTTCTGATCTAAATTTAGACACTGGGGAAGAAATGCTGATGCTATGAGTGGAAAACCAAAGTTGTCTAGGGCTAGTAAAATATTTGGCTTCAGATGTTACTCAGCATAAAACAGTTATGAAATGTAACAAAAGAAAAAGTTTTACAAGAATCAAAATAATGTTCTGGAATGTCCTGTAGCAATCCATAAGACAAATATGCTGAGTTTTAGTGTAGTCTACCAAGTAGCCCAAAAGTCTGCTGGGTTTTCTCCAGCACAGTGTTTGGCATGAGGACTTTAAAAATACAAATCCAGTGAAGACAGGCTAAATCATTCTAGTCTTCAGCTCTTAACATTGGAAGAGGAAACTACCAATCACTGGAGTCTCTTCCTTTGGTCTACCTACCTAGCAGTGCAGCAAATATGGGAAAACTCATTCGCTTCAGGCCCAGCTGCTTGGCCACCTCCTGCATCAGGAACTGGTTGGTAGTAAGGTTCTTCCCATTCCAGCTCAGCTTCAGAGCATGGGAACTATAGTAAGAGGGAATATTGTAGAGAGCATACTCGGAGTCATGGGCAAGAAGGCCATGGAAGCCATTTTCCCTGAAAAAAGCCACCACTTCCAAATGGTGGTCTTCAAGGCTCTGAAAGACCTAGGAGGGAAGAAAAGAACATGTCACGCCACAGAAGCTGATTTGTATTTTGTTAGAAGTCAGCAAGGTTAATAACTGTTAAAGTTTGATGAAATTTAGGATTACATGTGGCTGAATAGAATACTCGAAAAAACAAAACATGACAAAACAAAAACCCTCTCCCAGGCTACAACCTGATTATTCTTGTAAACATAGCACAGACAGCATTATACATGTGTTCATTCAAACGTCCAATCTTTTTTGACTCCTTTCATAAACTTGGCTTTAGGCCATTCAAATTAGAATACTGAAATTAACATAGTATATATTACTTAAGTTTTTACTTCAAAACAATAATTGAAGAGATTTTTGTTAGAAAGATAATAAGGCTATTATTTATTGCTCGGCATCTACTATGTGCTGCATGTATTTTACATATATTATCTCATTGTCAGAACAACCATGGCAAGGTACATACGGATGAAAAACTTAGATGTGGAAATAAATACAGAAATCGAAGATCATCTAAGTCTTTTTCTTAAAAGACCTGGCTTTTTTCTTAGGAGCACCTTAGATTGCAGGGCACCCAAATAGGGGTCTTCCAACAGACAGGAGTCACAAACTTCACCCTATTTTAGAAATGGGAAACTAAGGCTGCAAGAGGTTGGTTGCCCTCAATGTTACATACATTACGAGTGAGTGGTAGACAGGATTCAAACCCAGGCTAATCTGACTCCAGAATGCACACTTCTGTTGTACCAGGGTTCTTCCTGGAGAGCACTATTTTTTATGTAACAGAGGCAGACTGTTAAGTACTCTTCCTACACATGCTTTTATTGTTACACTTGAAACATACAGGAATCATCTGTGTACTGGCTCCATCAGACTAAGTTCCTTGACTGCAGAGAGTTTACCTCTGTATTCCTGGCTCCCACATAAGACCTGGTACGTAGTAATATTAATAATAATGGAAAACAGATAATGAATATGTACTGTGTGCTAAGCAATGTTCCAAGTACTTAACATGCATTAATTC